>NW_006238920.1:10895127-11547440 GCF_000375325.1 Capsella rubella | reverse complement strand
AATGTGTTTTGTGGTTTCTTTGTTTTTTTCTGTTTTATATTAAAGTGTGAATCAAATATATAATATTTTAAAAAGTTACATGCCATATTATTCACAAATCATATATATATATATATATATATGATAGTTATTCTTTGATTTAAATTCATTATATTATTTTCTCAACTGTTTGATAATAGAAAATTAAATAAATTTTGTTTGATAATCTCTTTAATTCTTCTCTTATAAATTAAATTTTAAAAATTAGAAATTATGTTATAAATAATTTATTACCCATATTAATAACTTTAAAATGTATCTTTAAAGGAGTAGGAAAAAAAACTTTAAAAATGTATCTTTAAAGGAGTAGGGAAAAAAAGTCATAGCAATTTTCTTTGAATAAAAAATTATAACAACTCCATTTTATGTTTAGCTTATATGATATTTAATTTAATTAGAAACTAAAATTAGGAAAAACATATTTTTGCAACAATTACACTTTTTAAAAAGCAAACCATACATATAACATATAACTTACAACACAAAATCATTAAAAAAAATAATTAAATGTTAAATTATAAATTAATAAAAATAACACATGTCAGAAGCATAGAGCGACACATGTCGCGTTGTGAGGCAAAGTTAAGAAAAAACCTTGTCCTATTATATAAGATAACACGTACTCTATATATGCTCTACAGCTTTTCTTCTACTATATAAAAGCCATACTTTCCTTTTGCTGATTTGGTTTCATAATTTCAACTCAATTGATGTTATTATATGAATATGATGATACTTATCATGATTACTTAGTTAATCAGCAGCCTTGTTAACACTGGTCACACAAGAACATTGTCATTGATATCAATATTAATTTTGTTTGCATAGGTACCTGTACGTGGTGGTGGTGGCATGATGTATTATTTTAAGCCGCACTTAGACCACTTCTTTTTGGCGGAGATGCTTATATTTAAAGATACTTTACACATCTCCTAAGACATGATGTATTTGCTTAATTATTATAAACATATCCTGGAAATTACAAACAAAGAAACTATATACATATTAATGTACTAATTGGGATAGAAACTTCCAGTTGCCGACGCGAGTCTAAACGTTTAGACAAGAAAGCGACTCAGACAAGGCTTAGGCTAAATATCACGCAATTGGATGCTACTAGAGATACAACTCGTACGTTTCCATGTTACAATCACAACGAAATTTATAACGCATTGGTTTCTTGATAAAATATTGAATTATATATATTTAACTTAAATTACTTGTTTTAGGACATGATTCTTGTAAGTTTTTTTTTTTTTTTTTTAAATTTTTAGAAAATACAAATTTCCATCTCACATTAAATCGCTAATATAGTCACACATTGAACCATGGAGTAAACGATTCAACCATTGGTTCTTTTCTTTTTTTTTGCTAAGAACCATTGGTTCTTTGATATCTTTAATATCCTTTATAAGTTATGAATATGCCATGTTATATCCGGCTTCGAGAGCTGTATTGTTTTTTACTGATAAATTATAGAGAGAGATATATATTTTTTTTGGTTGATGTTCGATCTCTTATCTGTATTCTTAGATATCGAATAACAATAGTAGAGAAAACAAAAAATAGAATATCATTTATTTTGTTTTAAATTTTAGTTACGGAATCAACTATCAAATCAGTTATGCATCCGCTACTTGAAAAAAGCCAGCTAAGTTTAATTCGGTGTGTCAACTCAGCTTACCAAATTTGTTCAATATAGTGGGGAGAGAAAAAACATAACCACACCATCTTTTCACAGTTTTGTGTGTAAGTTCATTTGTGCCTTTTGTCATGTTCATGATATGTCTTTATCAACGGGAAAAAGAAGAAGAAAGAGTTCATGATCATGTTAACACGCACGATTATATTACAATTAAGGAAATTTTTTATCCGGTACATAAAGTATTAGCACATATCTATATATAAATATGAGTTTCACTATATAAGCATCATAATGAATGATGACATACAAATCGCATATTCTGAACATGTAGCTAGCTAGGTTTGAACTGCTTAACATTCTAGTTATAGCAAATCACAGTGAAGATGATGGGAATATATATCGTAAGACAGTTCGCATAACATGCCTAGGATACACAATTAGGCTGTCGGGAATTAAAACTCTGTGGCTTTCGTCAGATAACGTATAAATTCCCTTTGTTATATATATGTGATCAAGATATATACATTAATTACTATTATTGTTATATGTAGAGATATAGGTTCCAGGTGGAGAGAATCATAAAGTGCCAAAAACCTTAACCACGACGTTGGCCAAAAGTTATTTTGTTTGCTTTCTTCCACATATGATCCGATTCGGATGCATAATGCGTTTTTCCATTTTATTATATGTGTTTAATTATGTGGACACATTCACATCTTTCTAATTTTTTTTTGTTTCCAGCTCGTTCCATTGAAGTTACTTAATATTTAATTTAGTGGGTTCAATTATTCGTGATCATATATCTCTTCTTATCTTGTATTCATAAACTACAAAAACATAATCGACACGGATCCACTTGTGTTCCTCAAGTGAAACTCACTATCCCCATTTGTTGGCTCAATATCATATTCGATTGCTAATTCTTATTTGATCACTCTTTTTAACTTTTTCGAAATTTCCCCCCATTTTTTATACAAAATAATTATTACAATTAAGGAAATAAAATAATTTCTTAAGTAAATAATGATATTTTTTTCTTTCTATGACAATATTATTACTTTTTTTTTTTGGTCGAAATGACAATACTATGACTTCTTTATAATTTTGGAAAGTAAAAGTAGTTAGTATATATACTAAAATTGCAAGATATATATTGGTAAATAAATAGATGACATGTTTGCGAATTTGGGATGATATATATTATATACAGAGAAGGTGGATAATTTTGACTTGTGTTCTTTTTTTTTTTCTTTTTTTTCTTATGTAACCGTGCTATATCTTTTTGTGTAGATCACAAAAAAAAAGTGAATTCTATTGGATCCGATGGTATTGAAAATTTATTGAATCGGGTGAGAAGTACTCAGTTTCCTTGGTTAAAAACTAAAAAGAAACCAAGGACCAAAACCGGAAGTTTAAATTTATTAATAATTAACAAATTTAAGTTGATGTTTCCATCATCATCACGACCACCAGTAGTTACTTAAATTATGTATGCTCCTATTATAAATCAGGGATAATATCAAAACCATGTTATATTCTACAAAACAAGAAATGGCATATATACTCTCACTATCAGACTTGCATTACTTAGTGGAATCCCTAGAATTCCTCCTAACTCAAAAGCCATATTTTAATTTTAAAATTCCCACGAAGAATAATAATACAAATTAAAACCCTAAAAACGTAACCCTCCTATAAAAGCAACCTCATCCCCTCCCACATTTCTCCATCAGCTCTTTCTTAATTACATCATATTGCAGTTTCTCACTTTATACCAAATTAAAGTACTTTGTAAGACATGGCTTTAGAAACATGGAAGCCATTCCTAACCGTTGTTTCTCTACAATTCGGATATGCCGGACTGTCCATCATAGCGAAGTTCGCTTTGAACCAAGGCATGAGCCCTCACGTTCTAGCTGCATATCGCCATATCGTCGCTACAATTTTCATTGCTCCATTTGCCTATTTTTTGGATAGGTAAATTAATAAAATTGTATTATGGTCATGCATGCATGTATGCTTTAACAAATACGAACGTAAATATTAATATTTATTTTTCTGATTGTTTTACTTTAATTTTGCTTTTTGAATCATGAACAGAAAAATTCGACCGAAGATGACACTACCCATCTTCTTCAAGATATTGTTGCTTGGGTTATTGGAGTAAGAGTGATTTTACTTTACTATTTTCACTTTTCACCATTCATATTTATTTCTTATGTTTTGAAAACGAATAATTAATGAGATTTTGTGTTTACATGTTTATAGACCAACAATTGATCAGAACTTATACTACACCGGCATGAAGTACACTTCCGCTACTTTCACAGCTGCAATGACCAATGTTCTTCCTGCTTTTGCCTTTATCATGGCATGGATCTTCAGGTATTAATAACTTTGTTTTGTTTTTGTTTTATGTGGTTTGTTTCGGTTTCTCGTCTAAAGATATAATTATTTGTTTTATGTCTAGACTTGAGAAGGTTAACGTCAAGAAAATACACAGCCAAGCCAAGATTCTAGGGACAATTGTGACAGTTGGTGGAGCAATGCTTATGACTGTTGTGAAAGGACCTTTAATTCCTCTTCCTTGGGCTAATCCTAGTGACATGCATCATCAAGACGCATCCAACCCTGGAGTCAAACAAGATCTTACTAAAGGAGCACTCCTCATCGCTATCGGTTGCATCTGCTGGGCCGGTTTTATCAATCTCCAAGTAATTATAAAAGACCAAAGTTTACATATACGGTTATATATAGTACTTACTATAAACCCCTAAAATGATTTGACTATGCAGGCGATCACGCTTAAGTCGTACCCGGTAGAGCTATCCATGACAGCTTACATATGCTTCATGGGGTCTCTTGAAAGCACTATTGTGGCACTTTATATTGAAAGGGGAAACCCTTCTGCTTGGGCCATCCAACTGGATTCCAAGTTACTAGCTGCTGTTTATGGTGTAAGATTAATTGACTAATATACACAATATATGGTTTGGTATTGGTTATATATACAAATCAAATTAAATGATCTTATTGTGTTTTGGATGCAGGGGGTCATATGTTCAGGGATTGGTTATTACGTTCAAGGAGTAATTATGAAAACTAGAGGACCGGTGTTTGTGACTGCCTTCAATCCATTGAGCATGGTCATTGTTGCGATCTTGGGGTCTATAATTCTTGCTGAGGTTATGTACCTTGGGAGGTACGGAAACTTTCAAAAAGCTCTTCAAAATAACTAACGATATTTAGTTACTTTAATCTCATTGATTAATTGTGTTAATAATATTTGTAGGATTCTTGGAGCAGTAGTGATAGTTCTTGGACTCTATTCAGTTTTGTGGGGCAAAAGCAAAGACCAACCATCTTCTTCGTTTCCGGACATGGACAAGGAACTCCCACTTAGTACACCACAAACTGTGACATTCTCGTCTAAAGCAAACGCAGAAATGGACACAAATGATGCAAGTGTGATGTCGAGGCCTAACACGAACGAATCAGTCTAAAATAAAAAGAAGCATCAACGGCGATTATCAAATTATAATAAGAGAAAACAATGAGTCTGAATCCCAAACACTGGATGGATCGTTGCTTATTAGTAGAGTGTTATTGTACTAGTGCTGATTTTGGCTTTGTTAAATTTTGTATCCGGCTATAATATATGAAGTGTTTTGCACTATTAAAAGTATATTTACTTAAAGTTATCTAGTGTTTTGAGTTCTCAGTCTACAACACTTCCAATCACTGATGGCCTTCCTACGTATATTTCCAACAGCTGGCCAAGAGACTTGCATGAAAAAAACAAATAATTATGTAATATGAACAATTACTCTACGTTTCTGTCTTTGTATACGTAATCTGCAAAAAAAGGTTTATTGAAAAGTAATATTTTGTAGCACGAGTATGATGTAATGCGGTGGTGGGTAATGGAGTATAATGGATCAAATCAACATTCTTTTTTTCTTTGTGTGTGAATTGGGACGTGTTTTAGAGATTCTGTATGTTGCGGTTTCTGGTCGCCACATAAGAAAGCATCTATGTTGAGAGATAGTTTTGTACTTTGATGTGACGTCTTTTGTACTTTAGTTATAGAAAGCTTCATGCTGAAGAGCATTGAGGTTTATGGTGCTGTTTTGTTCGAATATTCTACGTTTGTCATTTCAAGATCCTTTCAATTCGTCATCCTATACTTTGCTTTTTATTTTTTTGGTTAAAGAATTCACCATCCTACTTGACATCGTAAATTAAATTAGAGAATACAAGATTTGAGTTGACAGAACAGTAAAGAAAACGAATGAAATGAAGGAAATTTTGAATATAATATTACTTTATATTTTCTGAGATGAATTGTAATACCACTCTAGATTTCCATTTTGAAACAAACAAATCAAGATATGAAAGAGAAAAAAGCAATAGAGACTGTGAGTATTGGACCAAATTAACATATACCAAAGAGAAGTTTGAAATCTAATAGGGGAACAACTGGTTTTGGCCATCATTAAACAAAATATTTGTTTGATAATCAAGAGGGGATCATAACTAAAGAATCTGAATAGTTTATTTTTTTGTTGACAGAAGAAAATTAAATTTGTGAAATCTTTAAAAAGTAATATTAAAAATAAAAATAATAACAATGAAAACATGAGATAAAATATCACAAGTATGTATGCTTTGCTACTTTATGACTACTTTTTAACTCTTTACTAGTATTAAGCTAACTATAAAATATGATTTTAAAAAAGGTATTGTAAATGATATGGACACTAAATATCCACATCTGTTTTTCATAGAATATATGCTTAAAACAATTTAATTTCGAATAAAATTTGCACAATTTAATTTTGAACACTTGTAGGTGATTTTTATAGGATTTTGATTTGATGCTTATGTGTATGCATATTACACTGGTGACTGGTCTGGTTGAAACGAGTGTGAACTATGAAATCTACGGAAGAAGCGAAGCCATAGCAACGAGAGTATGGCTTCAAAACTTGAAAATCGATGCAGTGAAACGAAATAATATCAAAAGAATCTATGATCGATCTTCTCATATTCTAAGTAACCCACTTGGCCTATATGGCTATATCCAGTTAGGCTGATCTATAACTAATAGTAAAACAAGCTCTAGTTAGTAGTTCTGAGTTCTTGAAACTCGCCTAGGACCATAATAATCTCACAAGTACAGAGACTAAAGTATATAGAGCAGGAATCAATATTTGCGACTTGTTCTTAAAACTCTATAAAACTCGATCAAAGAGTAACCAGAGAGTATAGAGATCAGGAATCATAAAACAAGCTTTATTATGTATGTATGATTAAAATTTCATATAAAAATCTAATTATCCTCAAATGCTCACAAAACAAAACACACACACACACACAAAGAAAGCTGTTGAAACTGAATCTCTCACTCTCTCACTTGTCTTCGTCGATTGTTCCAAATTTCTGCTTGAACGATTCTTGCTTCTGCAGCCACATCATGTGACCCTGCCACAGGATTTATTTCAGAAAATTTAAGTTCAAAAATCAAAGATTTACGACGTAAGAAATCAAAAGATATAACAAAATCATGAGAAAATGCAAAAAAAAGATTGACCTGAAGACCAGCAGCCCAGACGATGAGCAAGGAAGCGACCCAGAATCTCTTGTCCTTGACGATCGTCTTCGCGTCGAATCTCGCCATTAAACCCCTTCCCTTTCGTTACAGCTTTCTCAGAATCCTGATTCCGATTTTGTTTTTTCTTTTTTCTCAACTTCGTTGGGCTTAGGAAAGTTCTTATCAAACTGGTCCAAGCCCAATACTCTCCTTAGTATAACCGGACCGGTTTATTGATTAAATTAGATTGATGAAAATAATGGGAAATAATCAAATCACCAAAGAAGAGTTTAATTGATAGGAAACTCAAACCAAACAATACTCTCCATATTAATTTTTATACAATATCATTATCATAATTAATTTTATACAATGGTAAATATGATTACGAATTTTTACTTTCTAAGTAATATATACAAAACACGCCGAGAGCAAACATACAAACCCTAAGTATTAATAAGAGACCTACCATTATTGCTCACGAGTTAAAAAAAAAAAAAATCAAACTCAATACTCTGCTCCGAAAACAACTCAGACCAAAACAATGGCTCTAGAATGGGCAATCTTAACCTACGCCACGTCTGCTGAAGCCATCATGATCATCCTTTTGACGATGCCAGGACTAGACTTTCTCCGTAAGGGACTGACCGTAGTCACTCGTAATGTCTTGAAACCGTTGTTGTCGATCATCCCTTTCTGTCTATTCCTCCTCATAGATATCTACTTCAAGTACGAGACTAGACCTTCATGCGATGGAGATTCTTGCACCGCTACTGAGCTCCTCCGTCATCAGAAATCTATCTTGAAGTCCCAACGTAACGCCCTCCTCATCGTGTCGGCTCTGGTTTTCTACTGGATTATTTGCAACGTTTTGAATATGGTCGTCAGGATCGAGAAGCTTAACCAGAGGCTCAGAAGGAACCAATAGTTTAAGATTAACCCGTCTCAGGTAATTTTGTGTTTATCCTTTCTTATGTCGTTTAGGTTTTTAGTGTTTTTTTGACTTTTATAATATAAGATTTGAACACCTTGATTGATCTTTCCCAACACTTAGAACTCAACAGTGTTCTTTCTTAATTATGTGTTTCTACACTCTGTTTCTCTCTGCTTTTGTTTTTTTTTGTTTCTTCTCTCAAAGAACTAATTAAATGGATATATAATTGTCATAAACTTTTTGACGCTTTGAATACAACTATTGCTTTGACTTGAACAATAGAAATTTCAACTCTGCCAGAGTTATTGCTCTAGATTTAATATGTATAAGGGCATCTCCAAAGGAGAGTTTTTAATGGGGTTCATAAGTTTTTTATGATTTAATTTAAATCAAAATAAATTAATATGGTAAGAATGGGTTGTTAAATTAGGGGTTTAAGAGGCAGTCTTTTAAGGTGATGTGGCTTGTGTTTATTGGATGTATTTGATTCAGTGTGTGATGTCTACAAAGTTTAAGAACTCCATACAAAGGTTTACCATTGGAAGAGTAAGAAAAAAACATTAATAAGAGGTTAATAATAATTAATTTAATTACAAAGTTTAATTAAAATTTACCTAAAAATCCCATACATGGGTTCACCTTTGGAGATGGTCTAAGTGGTATGTTGCTATCCTTACGAATATCCAATACTCTAGACGGTCAAATTATTAATTTATTGATTTCACAACGTCATACCGTCTACTGAAAAGCATTCAAGCAGAGCATACTTAATACTTTGCATTAACCTTGCTTTCTACTCTTACTGTGCGGACGTTTATATGAGCTTGGATGATATAAGCCAAGGCAGTTGCTTACACTTGTTTAATTAGACATAAAATCAATCCAAATCCTCCTCGATACCAAACCATATAAACTGAGGCATGTCATAGTTTCTCAAACATATATACTTTGAGAAACATTGTTGGATTTTTCGGCTATGACTTTTGACCTCTACTTTGAGAATTTCTACGGAAAGTGTCTGCCTTTAACAAAGATAAGAACAAAAAAAAAAATGCCAATCAATGAATGCAAACAAAATGAACCGATCACATACATATACCAAAAAAAGTCAAAATATCTGGTCTGCGTTTTACCAAGACAATTTTACTACTTGTAACCAAGTTTATTATTTCGTATGAACATTTGAATTGATCCAAAAATCCGGAAAGATGTTGAAATACGTATGAAGTTAAGACATCATATCAACATAGGACTTTTTCTTTCTTTCTCAATGTCATCATAGGATGTATGAACGTATTAGCTTTTATATATAAAATGAACAATAATTAAAAAAACAAAAAAAAAAACCTATGTACATTATATCAAGAAGTGTGTCTAACCACAAAAGCAGCATAAGCAGCGCCGAGGATCCCGTTTGTTTTTATAAAACCCAAATTCGTACGTACCATTGATGATATAGAAACGTATACTTTTTCCTTAAAACCTCTCCGTAGCAAATTCTAAGTATTTCACAACCATGGACGAACACAAACCAGACATCCTCTCTAGCTTACCGTTAGAGCTTCTCCTCCGCATCATCAGCTTCCTCCCTTTTGAATCAGCAAGACTTATCCCTTTCGTCTCCACACGGTATAGGTCCGTTTGGAACCAAGCCCTGCTCGTTGCTAACAGCCGGAACGGCTCCATCGAAGACATATTTCACGCCGTCTTACGCTTCATCAACAACTTCGACGAACACGACCCGTCTAAAAACACACGGAAGCATGAGTTTCACGTTGACAAGTCAACCTTCGTGTCCACAATTCTCGCACCTCATAACGTCTTGCATATGAGATTCTTCTTCTCTGATGGTTTCAAGGAAGAAGAAAGCTTTTGCTGGCGTCTTGAGATAAACGATCAGATGCCAAGATCTGTCGACTCAAGCGGTTTCTTGGTGAAGACGCTTTGTTTAGACTCGGTGAACTCATTAACCCACGAGGTTGTTTCCTCCATGGTTTTGGATTTTTCTTTACTTGAGAATCTCAAGATTTGTGGTTGCAAGGGAGTGACTTCTCTCACAATTGATTCACAAACTAACCTTCTTCACTTATCTATCTCGGATTGCCCCAAGCTGAGATATCTCGGTATTAGATCAGTTAAGCTTAAAACCCTTCATTACCAGGGATTCCTACCGTTGATCAAGATCCATGAACATTTCAACTTGACCAATGCTATTTTCGACGTAAGACAGGGCCCATGCGTTTACAACAATGCTTTAGACATCGGTCCTCTCTTGCTCATCATCAAGAACTCTCAAGCCCTTACAATTTGCAGATGGATGTTCGAGGTAACAAAGATAGTGTATATAATTAAGGTTCTTTATTATATGTCATCTATAGTTTGCGAAATAAATTGTAGCTAGACTACTCAAAATTTGGACCATATCTTGAGTTATATAGTACTATTTTTGTTTGTAGGAGCTTTTCAAACCGTGCATATCATCATCTTGGAGATCATTCCAGTTCTACAAACTACACGAACTGCGGTGGATTGATAATTCGATGAACCAAGAAAACATTAATTTCCTGATATCATTTCTCAAACTGTGTCCTTCAATTGAACGCCTCTTCATTACTGTAAGTGCCAAGCGCCGTCTAAAATATTTTGTAACTTTGTGTTATTTCAGGCTTCATGCTAATACCTTTTATTATTTCGGAGATCGATTTGAATACTTATAGTTCAAAAAGAGTTAGTGTTGATGCTGACCATGGAAGCGAGCAAGCAAGAGTACTAAGGAACTTGAAGTTGGTCAAACTGGAAGGTTCAAAGAGTGAAGACGAAAATCATGATCAACTGATATTGGCTCTGCAACAGATAGTCCAAATCGACCAGCCTCTGCTTGTGCTGTCTTCTTTTTCAAGAGACTGACTCTGGTTTCGAATGGGAAAGATTATGTCTAAAGATACACGCATGCACATGTTTTAATAAAATCTGCTGTCATTTTAACGCGTGACTACCTATTTCTTGCTGTACAAGAAACCCTCTCTTTAGGATTAGCCGATTCAAGCTTTTTTCACCAATACGTATTAATCTAATGTTTTTACTATGATTATTTACTTGAAAGCTACATTAATATGATTTTCGCAAGTATATGCATATGATAGAATAAGACTATATATAGTATTAATTAATGGATAATTGATTCTCGTGCACTTGCAACTTTAACATATAATTGAACCCCAAATACAGTATTTAGTTTAGGTGACATGTCGTTCTTTTTTTGACCTGTTCAACATGCAAAAGCATATGGTGCAGGTGGAAGCTTAATTTGTCAACCAAAGAAAAGCCTGAATAACAAGTCATTCTAAATCGATTAATTAACGATAAACCAACTAACACCATTTTGATATGATCATCATGTAACGTTTGATCATTAATTAAAGCAACGAAAACAATTAAGTGCTGTTTCCTTTTTTCATAAAAGAAAAAAACAAATCCACAAACATATAAGCTTCCTTTTTTTTTTTTTATCAAAAGATTAAAAAATAAACTGGGCTGATCCTTTCCAAAATCTTTAAAAAGAAATTGCTTCGAAGTTGCAAAAGAGATCATAGATGGACGGACTCACTCTAGAGGGAAATATAGCAGAATGAACGATGCTGAAAGTGAAACGAAACAAAAAGTTAATGAAGTATATATATTATGTGTCATTCCATTTCTATTGTATGTATGTTTGAGATTGCTGCAATAAAAAGAAAAACAAAATTTATACATTCTTGAACGAATGAGATGATGACACATAACGTGGACAAAAACGATCACTCTAATAACAAAGAGTAATCTTGTGACGACCAAACATGTATTGGACAGTTGCTCTCACCAACCCCCCAAATGGCTCAGACAGGCCTAATGGTATTAAACTTTTTTAGGACACTCTTAAGTTAAGAGTCTTAACAAAGACATTCAAAGCAAGTGTCCAATGTTATAAAACATGTTGAAGAATTGATATATAACACAATATTAACACTCATTTTCATTATTGCGTGTGCTTCGACAACACATACTACAAAAATTATAAAATATTTAGAAAAAATCAATGGACTATACGTACCATATCATTAGATAAAACAATTAAACTTGACTATAAGCTACAAGTAGAAAGAAGAACGAAATTGTGTTTTTTTTTTTAATATATAAAAACGATAAAGAGAGACTATTTCATTTAAGTTTTGTCAACAGTAATTAAACATGTTAAAAAAAACGCATAATCTGAATTATAAAAAGGTCTAGTTCGAATCAAACTATATATAATAGATAATGTTTATAGGTGTTTAGCTCAAAAGAGAAAAAGGGGAACAGATGAAATGAACTGGCAGGAAAAAGAAGCTCCCATGCTGCCTCAATGATACCTCCTGACCTGCCCCCCCTCTCCCCACTGGGGTAATAATGCTAATCTCACTTGTAGCAGCACTCACTCTTCTCTTTTTCTCACATCACCCGCACTTTCTTCTTCTTCTTCTTCTTCTTCACATAGCTGTTGTCGCATTCTTCATGCCACACCAACCAACACACGCACATTTCTCAAGTTTCTTTTTCTTTTTACTATTTCTGGGTATTTCTTTTGTTATTTGGTACTACTCATGAATATACTGTTACATATTGAGGTTTAATTAGTCTTATTATTTAACTGTTGACTTATATACAAGCAAAAGAAAAGTATCATAAAAAAGAGATTCTCGTGAATAGTAGTAATGTCTGATAAACTCGACAACCACCTTATACGTACGTACAACTTGTAATGTCTAAAAAAACTAAACTCGCATATTATTTACATACAGATCGACAAAGACGTTGCTAGATGTTGCAGTGAGGCTCCTCTGGTCCAGTACGTATTATTGTAACGTCTTGGTCGTCCAACTTATATACGTATTAGAACGTCTCTCATATATATATTCGAGCATAACTAGAGTTGACAGTTTGATCTGTCACTCTTCCTTCTTTATGTCTGTCTCTAGACTCTCTACCTTTTTTACTTACAATAAAAAATTTAAGTAACAATAAAACTAAAACTAATTTGAAGCTGAGAATAATTTTATTTAAATTAATAAAACGAGTAATACTCAAAACTCGTCGCCGTAGTTGACCGTTAGCAACCTTATCGGCGTATGTACTTTTGGTTTTAATTAGTAGATAAAAATTCACATTTATTATTCTTCTTAAGTATTATTATTTTAAATTGTTCATGTAACATCAGGTGACACACACAAAAAAACTTTCTATGTCTTTCCTTTTTATTTTTTTGAGACTTTGACCAATTTCTTCTTCTTCGTTCTCGAAAACCCAAAAAATAAAATAAAATACAACAAATACATATTTGTTTTTAGTTTTAATTTTAAAAAAACAAATCAAAACCAAAATAATAACGAGGAAAGAGGAAAAAAATATCACCGGAAAACGAATTCATCGGCGAATCCAAGACTTTTCCATATCATTCCCTCTAAAGCTTTTTGAAGCAGATCCGGTGGAAATATTCAAAATCGAGCTTAGGGTTTCTTAATTAGGGCAGACGGTGGTGATTTTATTTCCCCCCCGTCGTGTTTAAGCTAAGATGATGATTTCCAGAGGTTTGTTCGGTTGGTCTCCGCCTCATATACAACCGTTAACTCCCGTTTCTGAGGTTTCCGAGCCTCCTGAGTCTCCTTCTCCTTACCTCGATCCTGGTGCTGAGAACGGTGGTACGGGCACGGCCGCTCAACCCGACGATGAGGAAGACATGGACGACCCTGAGGAGATGGAGCCTCCTCCTGCTGCTGTCCCTTTCTCTCAGCTCTTTGCTTGTGCTGATCGCTTTGACTGGCTCCTTATGCTTTTTGGATCCGTTGCTGCTGCTGCTCACGGTACTGCCCTTATTGTCTACTTGCATTACTTCGCCAAAATTGTTCAGGTCCTTGCACTCCCCACTGAACCCGATCACCAGATTACTGATGCTCAGTTCGATCGCCTTCTCGAGGTAGGTCAGCTCGCATATGCTTCTTTCTTTGCAGGGCTTTCCCAAAATTCCTAATTTTCATTGGTGTATATAGTTATAGTAGCTAAGTGAGCTTGCGGGAATTGGAATTGGAGGTTAATGTGCTTTTCCAATTAGCAATTTTTGGATTTGGTTTCTATATAAGCCTGCCTCGCTGGAGCTTTTGAAGTTTTAGTATTAAGTTTTGGGATATGTAACCAAACGAAATTACTTTGTTTCTCCTTCCGATCGGGATTGTAATTTTAGCGAGGTTCTTGAACTTCTGGTAGAGAGGTAAACACGACAGGGGGAGTTATCTCCAAAAATTTTGTGGCACTCCTTGGTAATAAATGTATTAGGTCAAGAAGTGGAATAATATGACTTGTCTTCTTTTACATGTAGTATCTTTAGCATTGATATGATTTATCTTGAAAGATTCATGATTTAGCGGGTTGCAACAACATGTGAAATTCTCTTTATCTTTAGTATCTTTAAGTTGTGAAATTCACTTTATCTTTAGTATCTTTAGGTTGTGAAATTCTCTTTATCTTAAGTATCTTTGGGCTGTGAAGTTCTCTGATTTTTTGCCGTACATGTGGCGACTTTGTGAATATGCATATTGGCTTGGATTTTCTTTTGCATGATTTAGATGTCCTATGATTTGGAGGACTAGTCAGTATACTGTTTTTCATGTACTTGCTGCTTCTAAATTGCATATCAACCTGCAAACCAGCTGTTCTTGACTTAGCTGGGAAGCGTATTTTGAAAACCTCTTCTTTTACTCAAATACATGCTCAAAAGTACACAACTCTTCTTCCTAGTTTATGCTTTCGTTTTTCTCACCTCTAGGGGTTTCTATGTATGGTCTTCTCTTCTAGATGCCCATTTTTTAATTCTGAGGTTTATCTGTTTACAAACTTGTTCATCTGGATTCATGAAACACTGGCAACAATCCTGAAATAATGTGCCCGTCTAAGTTATTGATACCCTTTCTGCAGCTTTCGCTGACTATTGTATACATCGCTGGAGGTGTTTTCATATCTGGTTGGATTGGTAAGTTCACCTTTCCTAAAATCCTTGCATATATAATATAGTTGTGTTCTTCTTGCCTATACTGCAATGATGCTATTATTCATCTAAGTGTCCTTTTTTATAGAGGTGTCTTGCTGGATACTGACTGGAGAGAGGCAGACTGCTGTGATCAGGTCAAAGTATGTCCAAGTACTACTAAATCAGGATATGAGTTTCTTTGATACATATGGGAATAACGGGGATATAGTGAGCCAAGTGCTGAGTGATGTCCTACTCATTCAGTCGGCTCTAAGCGAAAAAGTATGTTTACCATTTAAAATCTGGTTTCAAGTTTGCTATTAAATATCTTTATATTTGTAAGGAATGATACATCTTCTGGCATTTCCTTAATTTTTTTATCATGGACATTACAGGTTGGGAATTACATTCATAACATGGCAACATTTATCAGTGGTCTTGTTATTGGTTTCGTTAATTGTTGGGAAATTGCACTCATTACGTTAGCAACCGGTCCTTTCATTGTTGCCGCAGGAGGCATATCAAATATATTTCTCCATAGACTTGCTGAAAATATTCAGGATGCATATGCTGAAGCAGCCAGCATTGCTGAACAGGTATTAGAATTTTTAAATTTATGGGGGACATTGTAGAGATATTGTTGATCTTTTCAAAATATTGCATTTGATTGATGAATTCTGTTGCAAGCATTAAATGATATGTTTCTGATAATGACAATGATGTTTAAGCATTGGAGTTGTAACAGAGACTTCTGTGACTTGTGAGCATCAAAGTTAATTTCTGCTGTGCAAAGTTTGATATCTTTTGCTGTTCTCTTATTTATAATCAAAACTTATTTTAAGTTCAGAACATATTAGGCAGAATCTATGAGGGTTAGACTGTATTTGGACAGGTCTGACATATTTGGTTACTTATCTTGGTTTAATGTGAGTGCAATAGGGAATCAAAATTATTCTAGGATTCATGTATAATTATTCTTATTATCCTTAATTTGAATATTGCATCAACTTGGATGCATGGTAATTACACGCCTGCTAGTCTGTCTTATGAGTACTGGTCCATATTCTGAGTTCTTCATTCTCGTTAGTTTACTGTGTCAAAACACGTCTTAGTTTATTTTTAAACGCTTAAAGGGTTTATTCTATTTGTGCAGGCGGTCTCTTATGTTAGGACCTTGTATGCTTTTACAAATGAAACTCTTGCAAAATACTCTTATGCAACTTCTCTCCAAGCAACTCTGAGATATGGTATATTGATTAGTCTTGTGCAAGGTCTTGGACTTGGATTTACTTATGGGCTTGCTATATGTTCATGTGCTATGCAACTTTGGATTGGTCGATTCTTTGTTATTCATCATAGAGCAAACGGTGGAGAAATCATCACAGCCCTTTTTGCTGTTATTTTAAGTGGGCTGTAAGCTTCAGATTCTACCTTTATTGCTTTTGTCTTTCTTTTTTTCTCCTTTGTCTAGATATACAATTTTTTTTCCTAATGGTATTCATACTGTGCTTTGCAGGGGTTTGAATCAAGCGGCTACAAACTTTTATTCATTTGATCAAGGAAGAATTGCGGCGTATAGGCTTTTTGAGATGATAAGTCGTTCATCCTCTGGGACTAATCAAGAGGGAACTATTTTGTCTGCTGTTCAAGGAAATATCGAGTTTCGTAATGTATATTTCAGCTATTTGTCACGACCTGAAATTCCAATCTTGAGTGGATTTTACCTCACTGTGCCGGCTAAAAAAGCTGTTGCACTTGTTGGTAGAAATGGTTCTGGAAAAAGCAGCATCATTCCTCTCATGGAACGGTTTTATGATCCTACACTAGGTACTATGATGTGTGATTTAAGATGTATCAATATTTGATTTTCACCTGCGACTGAGACCATTGTTAACTGATTAGATTTTTGATTTTTTCTTATACAGGAGAAGTTCTACTTGACGGGGAAAATATCAAAAATCTGAAATTGGAGTGGCTGAGAAGCCAAATAGGCCTGGTGACACAGGAGCCTGCTTTGCTTAGTCTGAGCATAAGAGAGAATATTGCATATGGCCGAGATGCTACTCTTGATCAGATAGAGGAAGCAGCTAAAAAAGCTCATGCACATACATTTATCAGCTCACTTGAAAAAGGATATGAAACGCAGGTAACTATCCACTGAAAGTTAGTTGTTATAAAATCTCATTTTTAGTGCTTCTGTTTCATTTTAAAATATGAAAATGACTTGGTTGTCTTTTAGGTTGGGAAGACTGGTTTAACGTTGACAGAAGAGCAAAAAATCAAACTATCGATTGCTAGAGCTGTACTCTTAGATCCAACCATTCTTTTGCTTGACGAGGTCACTGGAGGACTAGACTTTGAAGCTGAAAGAGTTGTCCAAGATGCTCTTGATCTTCTAATGTTAGGACGGTCGACCATAATAATAGCTCGACGACTAAGTCTGATAAGAAATGCTGACTATATTGCTGTAATGGAGGAGGGTCAGCTACTTGAAATGGGTACACATGATGAATTAATCAACCTTGGTAATTTGTATGCTGAGCTTCTTAAGTGTGAAGAAGCAACAAAGCTACCCAGACGGTAATGATTCTCCAGCCAAGACCATATGCATTATCTAACATGTCAATTATGTTGTGTAGTGAAAGTCTTGTGGTTGATATTTTTGTGTGGGTGCTTTTGACTTTTAATGATCTATGGAAGGGTGGACTCTGATGATTATACTTGTTGTTGGAACTCTTTTTTCTTGCAGGATGCCAGTTAGGAACTACAATGATTCTTCTGCGTTCCAGGTTGAGAGGGATTCCTCAGCTGGCCGTGGCTTCCAAGAACCATCATCGCCTAAAATGGCCAAGTCTCCATCTCTTCAGAGAGGTCATAATGTTTTTCGTTCCCAGGAACTGTGCTTTAATAGTGAAGAATCGCCCAATGATCGTAGCCCCACACCAGAGAAAATGGGAGAAAATGGCTCATCACTGGATGTTGGTGATAAGGAACCAACCATCAAAAGACAAGATAGTTTCGAAATGCGGTTACCAGAACTACCAAAAATTGACGTTCAGTGTCCACAACGTCAGAAATCAAATGGTTCAGATCCTGAGTCCCCTATATCACCCCTTTTGATATCAGATCCCCAAAACGAGCGCTCCCATTCACAGACTTTTAGCCGCCCTCTTGGTCATTCGGATGACACTTCAGCAAATGTTAAGGTGGCCAAGGACGGTCAACACAAAGAGCCACCTTCATTTTGGAGGTTGGCACAGCTTAGTTTTCCAGAGTGGCTATATGCTGTATTAGGGAGTATTGGTGCTGCCATCTTTGGTTCTTTCAATCCTCTTCTAGCTTATGTAATTGCATTAGTGGTGACGACATACTATGAGAGCACAGGAAGCCACCTGCGTGAGGAGGTTGACAAGTGGTGCTTGATCATTGCCTGTATGGGAATAGTGACAGTTGTTGCCAATTTTTTGCAGCATTTCTACTTTGGTATTATGGGGGAGAAAATGACTGAGAGAGTGCGGAGGATGATGTTCTCAGGTACTACAAACCTTTCTCCATTGTTTAACTCACTTCACTATGCGTTACTACTTTCACTTGCTTGGTTCATTAATTTTCTCTGATGTGACAGCGATGCTGCGTAATGAAGTTGGATGGTATGACGAAGAAGAGAACAGTCCAGATACATTATCCATGCGCCTAGCAAATGATGCCACTTTTGTCCGAGCCGCCTTCAGCAACAGGCTTTCGATATTTATTCAGGACAGTTTTGCTGTTATCGTTGCCATTCTTATTGGATTGCTCCTCGGTTGGCGTCTGGCCCTTGTTGCATTGGCGACTTTGCCAGTACTTACTCTTTCTGCCATTGCCCAGGTTTGTTTCTTTCTTCAGTGTTCCCCAACAAGCCTTTTATTACGGTCAAGAAGACCGTTTGAAGTTGTTTCCTTATGTCTTTTTGTTCCCAGTTCCAGTTTAGTAGTTGCATGCTTCACTCTGTCAAAATTGTTTCTAATTTTTGCAATATGTATCCAGTTCTTTTTTTGGATAAATAGGTTTCCAGTTCAAGTAGCGATTTAAGATGTGAATTTTTCTATATAAGACATTTTTTCATCTCAGCCTCATGCACTTAGCTTGGAAGTCTTTTTATGTTCTGCAAGTGCAGGTTTCTAATAACCCTTAAAATAAAATTTTCAGAAACTTTGGCTGGCTGGATTCTCAAAGGGCATCCAGGAGATGCATCGAAAGGCGTCTTTAGTTCTTGAGGATGCTGTCAGAAACATATATACTGTTGTTGCTTTCTGTGCCGGTAACAAGGTGATGGAACTCTACAGACTGCAACTCCAGCGGATACTCAGGCAGAGCTTTTTCCACGGGATGGCTATTGGCTTTGCGTTTGGCTTCTCACAGTTTCTTCTCTTCGCCTGTAATGCACTCCTCCTCTGGTACACCGCAATATCAGTAGACCGCAGATATATGAAATTATCTACAGCTCTAACCGAGTACATGGTCTTCTCTTTTGCTACATTTGCCCTTGTCGAGCCATTCGGGTTAGCGCCTTACATTCTCAAGCGCCGTAGATCTCTCGCTTCAGTTTTTGAAATCATAGATCGAGTTCCTACAATTGAACCTGATGATACCTCAGCTCTTAGTCCGCCTAATGTCTATGGAAGCATTGAATTGAAAAACATCGACTTCTGCTACCCAACCCGCCCAGAAGTGTTAGTACTAAGCAACTTCAGCCTCAAAGTCAATGGGGGACAGACTGTAGCTGTTGTTGGTGTTTCTGGGTCTGGAAAGAGCACAATAATTTCATTGATCGAGAGATACTATGACCCAGTTGCTGGTCAGGTCTTATTAGATGGGCGAGACTTGAAGTCATATAATTTGAGATGGTTAAGAAGCCATATGGGTCTGATACAACAGGAACCAATAATCTTTTCCACGACAATCAGAGAAAACATTATTTATGCGAGGCATAACGCGAGTGAAGCTGAGATGAAGGAAGCAGCAAGAATTGCAAATGCCCACCATTTTATCAGCAGCTTACCTCACGGTTACGACACGCATATCGGGATGAGAGGTGTTGAACTTACCCAAGGACAAAAACAGAGAATCGCCATAGCTCGGGTTGTGCTGAAGAATGCTCCTATACTGTTGATTGACGAAGCAAGTTCATCTATTGAATCTGAGTCCAGCCGTGTTGTGCAGGAAGCTCTTGATACATTGATATTGGGTAACAAAACAACGATTCTGATAGCTCATAGAGTAGCGATGATGAGACATGTGGATAACATTGTGGTTCTCAATGGAGGCAAAATCGTTGAGGAAGGTACACATGATTCTTTAGCGGCGAAAAACGGATTGTATGTCCGTTTAATGCAACCACATTTTGGCAAGAATCTACGGCGACATCAACTGATCTAGAGAGATTGGACGCTGGTGCCTAATTGAGATTAGTTCAGTCACATACCAACCATCACGTGATATGCCGTGGGATACTGTTATTGGATGCGATTACGAGACCTAACTTGCATCTGCTGAAAGGCTTATCAAGTCCGGGATGACACCAAATGAGCAGAAGTTGTACAATCACGGTTAGATTCTGTAAGCAAACTAGGAGCTTGTAGACGTTAGATTCCCTTATTCTTTCACGAGACGAAGCAATGGAGGAGTAGGATTGTGTATTTATTCATTGCTTGGGCCTCGAAGGTATATCGATTTGTTTATTTAACTGACGGTTAGAGGTAATTTTATTTGCTGGGGTTTGTTTTTTTCGTTGTTGTTTGTGAGTGATTTAGATGGAGAAATGTGTAATGTTTAGGAAGAAAGAGAACACATGTGTCTGTTTTGTAAATACATCAAATCCACTTTATTTGCCAGTTTGATTGAATTATTGAACCAACTCAGTATCTATCTCACAATGCCAAAAGCATTGTTGGAGTTGCATAGAATATGAAAAATATTCAGTTGTTATCTACATACAATTTTGTAACCAGAGAGAGAGAGAATATATAGAAGTAACATAAGATGTTTCTTGTGTCCCTTCAAATCTGAAGGATCTTCAAAGAGTCGGCCACAACTTGAAGCTGCTTTTTCACTTTCCTCCACCTCCTCTCGTTTGCTCCAACTATGAGTGTGTAGTACCTGTCTGCAAACATCAAACCAATCAAACACGTTTAGTTCCTCACTTTCTTTTCCCATTTGTGATTTTGATTATCTCTTATTTATAATCTCTGCTTACTGTTTCCAACTGCCACTGTTGCAAAGGAAGTGGTTGCATAGATGGGAGTTCTTAGTCCATACTCAAAAGTGTAATAGTTCCTTCCATCCTCCACCCTCTGCATTTTCATCTTTCATTTGTTTATAAAGATCCAATCTCAAAACTTCGATGGTTCTATAAGATCGATAAACAATCTGACCTCTTTCATGTCGTAGATGGTAGCTACTTGGTTTGGTGCTGCATACTTATGCTTCACTAGATCATAAACCACCTGATGAACATATGAGAATGATGAACCATTGTCAATTCTCAAATGACATATAGAGAAGAGGGGGAGTAAGATGTGCAATACATACCTCTTCCATAGGACCTACTTCACGGATGTCGTTTTTCTCTGTTGGTATGAACCTGACCCGAACATTCTGCAGTTGCAGGTATCTATCTTTGAAGGCGGAATCATGCGCCCTGAAGTCAAATTCCTATATAGTTTGCATGGAACAAGATCATCTCAGAGCTTATTCATTTAAGTTTCATATATCCATACAACAACACAGGAAACAAAGCCATAGCTTACCCACCCTCCAGTCTGATGGGTAATAATAAGAATACCCGTCTTCTCGATCCACAAAAGCCGAGTAGCTTTTTGGTATTTCTGCAAACATGACATGGGTCACATGACGCAAAAAACTTATGCTTTTGGTCCCAAGATAATGAAGAAGAGAGAAGAATAACTCTTAAATTGCAGATTACCTTCAGCAAGAAGTAAAGTTGCTGGAATTGAAGCTGCCACTAAGGTTCCTACTCCCACAAGAGATTGCCTTCTATTCCAGTTGCTTCCGCTGCCTTTTTGGTAAGCTATTGGACATATTTATATAAATCAATCCACCTAAGTCAATGTAATATGAGAAGAAAAATGTCAACAAGAGTTTGGTTTCTTACTTTTCTCCGACGAGTCAACATTGTCACCGGGTGAAAGTAAACAGCAAGCTTTGAAAGATGGATTTGGACAGAGAATCTGTGTCTGAGTAAGAAAATGAATCAATTTGTATACTAAATCAATTGACAATTTAAGTTATTTATTTTTCTGAAATATAGATGAAGTGTTATTAACCTTGGAGATTGTTGGTGAGACACCATAGCGTATTGACAGTGAAGAGACTGCCATAATGGCTACAATTCACAAGACTTTAGATGATCAATGAACATTGCCTCAGCGTTCTGTTCTGTGTGGATAAGAGATTTTTAATTTTCGTCATTTCTCTGAGTTCTCCATTCATTGACGTGGATAAATGGATAATGAAAAATGTAAACATGTGGTGATAGATATAGGTTTTAAAAATTATTTATCTTTAAAGAAGATTCTGCATAGGTCTGTTGGCATCTTAGGTATTTTGTGAGAGTTCAATGATGAGATTCTTGATAAGCAAAAACATAGAACTTGATTTCAAAAAAAAACTGCAACAAGAATGTATTGTAAAACGTTTTCGCTCCAAATACTACAATTACCATATGATGATGGTAAATAATATCTTAAAGCAAAACTGAGACTACAAGAGACAAAAACACAAGTCTGATTTATAATTGCAGAGATAGATTAGACTTAGATGATGCCTATCTTGTTAGCAACATCCAAAGCATCATAGTCAGGTGTAAGCCTCACGTAAGCCTTCTTAGTTCCATCAGGCCTGCAGCAAAAAAACCATATCATTGTGTCAAAATATATTCAACATAATCAAACTAATCAAACTCACAAGGTTCATAAAAGACGTAAGAAAGCTCTCTTTGAAGTACCTGATGAGGGTGTTGACCTTCTTGGTCTGGATGTCATACATCTTCTTAACAGCATCCTTAATCTTCTTTTTGTCAGCACGAATGTCAACAATAAAGACAAGGGTGTTGTTGTCTTCAATCTTCTTCATTGCAGATTCAGTGGTGAGTGGGTACTTAAGGATTTGGTAATGATCCAACTTGTTCCTTGGAGTAGCGCTGATTCTTGGGTACTTAGGATCTCTAGGCTTGGTAAGAGTCTTTGGCCTGTGGAAGGTGACCTTCGTCCTAATCTTCTTATCCTTCTTCTTGAAGGTTTGGCCAGATTTCACAGCCTTTGCCGCCTTCAATGCCTTGGCCTTGGGATCGGCCTTCTTGGTAGTGTCAACTGCATTATATCACACAGAGAGTTTAAGTAACTTTTGCTAACAACATGACCACATGTGATTCAAAATCAGGACCAATTAACAAACTAAAAGAAGAAAAATGAGTTCATCTACATATCATATCCACTTCAATACATCTAAGCTCTCAAAGAAAATAAAATGAAGATTTCATCTAAACCCCCAAATTCAATTCGATACATTAATACTCCAAGAATCTGAGTGATTAATCTCACTCTAAGGTGAAGCTAATCACGAACATTACAAACTAAGTACTCTAGGAAACATGATAAGAAAGCTTGAATCGAAGCCAGTTACTATTGTTTACATCAAGGCTCAAGTCAAATAAAAGACTCAAATCTATCTTGTTCAAGTAATGATTCAATATGGAATCTGGCTTTATCAATGAAATAAAAAATGGTACCTTTAGCCGGAGACATGGCTCGGAGTGATTCTTCTTCACACTCGAAATCTGTAAAACCCAGAAAACCAAACTCAGCTAATAATCAAGAAATGAAATGTAAGAAGATTTCGAGCTCACTGTCAAGGATGGTGGAGAGGAGACGCACGAACCTGGAGAGGTGAAGGCAGGAAACGGGAAACCCTAGCCACCCGCCGCAAACAAATATATAGTGGATACTGAAACCCTAAGCAAATAGTAATAGTTTGGGCCTTCGATTCTATAAATGGGCCTTTAACAAACAGTATCATTAAAGCTTAAATGGCCGGCAAGCATGGCTTCAACTACGGCCTGTTTAGAGATGGGTTTTTTTTTTTTTTTTTGTTGAACTAGAGATGGGTTTTAAACTACGTTACATGGAAACTCTTTTCGAAGTGCGTTTCCCGTTTCCAAAACGTTTCAGAAACAGAAACTCTCGGAAACTTGGAAAATACCCATGGAAACACGATTCCTAAAAATTTCCATTTGGAAACTCGGTGGAAACTCCCGTTTCCGTTTTAAATTTTAAAAATATAATATATAAGATATATATTGTGATTAAAAAAAAATTTGTATCTATCTCTAATAAAAAAAATGTATAATTTCTATAAATATAAATTATGGTCTAATCATATGTGGGATATTGGAGGTGATCAACTTGATTCACTGAATAAGTCTAATCTTGGGAAAAGTGAGTCTGAAGATCTTTTTCTAGACGAACCTAATTTAGAGGCTGTTTTATTTGATAAAAATGATAACGGCGATGATGGTCCAAACATTTGAATTTGAGCGTTTTAGTATTATCTTTTCGAGTTTTGTTTAACTATTTAGTATTTATGTCTTCAAAAATTCTTTTTTTTAATATGGATTTTATATTTGGTATTTTAGTATATATTTATATATATATATATACAATTATATATACATACGTTTCCAAAACGTTTCTATTCCTTAATTTTCAAAAATTGTCGTTTCCCGTTTCCGAAACGTTTCGTTTCCGCGTATGCGTTTCCGTTTCCATGCAACCTAGGTTTTAAATAGAAGACATAAAACATGCAAATAATAAAATTCTAAAAATTGTGGCATTTTTGCCCCAAAAAAAAAAGAAATTATGGCATTTGAACAGAGTTTAGTATTTTTTTGGTAACTTTCCTAACAATATAAAACAATAATTCTTAGTCCATATATTCTACAAAAAAAAAAAAATTGTTATAGAACAATTAGTTTGCTTTTGGATCAAAAAAAATATTTGATAAAAAAAATTAATAATAATACTTGATCAGACCAATCAAAACCAAACCAAATTAAAAAACATACTACTCGCATATAAAAGACAATCAAAAAGTTGATGTTATCATCTTACGTCAAGTTGGTTGGAACAACTTTTGTATCATCATCATCTCGGCAATAATAGAATCAAATTTTTTTGCTTCTTCTCTTGTCTAATCTATCTATGCTTCTTTGGTTTTGACTTTACAAAAACATAAAACATCTCAATTTACGTAAGTTCTCTCGTATATAAACCTTGTCACGGGTCTTTTCCATCTCAGCTGTACACGTGTCTAAGTGACTCCTCCAATCACGTGCGAGATCCCAAATCCATTGAGAAATAGCCACGTGGAGGTTAACAGAGACGTATCTTTCTTTTCTAGGGGAGGCTGGTCCAAGTACAGTATCTCTGTGGAATGTCTACTAACCACAACAGTCGTAGTAGTAGTAACCTCAATCTTTCCCTTAATTACCTAATTTACCCTCGCCGTCTCTTCAAATTTCCATTTCCTTACCCCCAGACAAAACTAAAATAAAAGAACACAGCCTTCCGCTGCTCCTCCACCATCTCTCGCCTCCGCCGGAAAATGGTTGAGCCTACTAGTACGGATTCCGACGAAGGGATCTCGCTGCTCGAGTTTCACGGTAATGGTGACCGCTCCTGGCAATTAAATTTCGATGATTTCCAGGTTTCTCCGGAGCACAAGGAGAAGAAGACGCCCAGCAAACTACACAACTGTCTTGGTTGTTTGGGTAAATAATTTTCTTCCTTCTCCCCTCGACATTTCCGTTTTCTTATCGTCTTCTTCATCTATACCTTAGCTTCCTACGGTGATGAGAAATTTGATATGTTCGGAAGAAACAAATGAGTGTACGTTTCGGGATCATTTGAATTCAGCTACCTTTGGTTTGCTATTTTTAGCATCTTTTTTTGATTCTTAAAGGATATTTACTGTTGTTATGAAGTTGAGATGTAGTGGAATCTTGGTAGTGATTAGTCTCGAGTCTTAGTAATCTTTATCTTTGTGTGTAATCGTTCTTATGGATGTTGAAGTAATTGCACATGACTAACTTGTTTTAGCTATGGTATGAAATTTGTTTTGCAAATCTTGTTGACAGAAAGAGGTTTACTTTGTTTTTGTTCTATTGAAAACTTGTGCTCTTAATTGAATTACTGAGAAGAAACTGTAGCTGAAGCGAACTGGGTCTGAACTGAAGCTATGTGTCTTGAGGTTTCTCAGGTCCGGAAGACAATGTGGCAGATTATTACCAGCAGCAAGTAGAGATGCTTGAGGGATTTACTGAAATGGATGAACTTGCTGAACGTGGCTTTGTTCCCGGGATGTCAAAGGTTAGCCTTAGATGAGGCTACTGCTACTTGTCTCTTCTCCCACATTTGTGGAAAACTATGATGCTTTTCGTTCTCTTTTATTGATATTTGTTTGAATTCCTTTGTCTTGTACACATAGGAAGAGCAGGATGATTTGGCTAAAAGCGAGACATTGGCGATCAGAATATCAAACATTGCAAACATGGTTCTTTTTGCTGCTAAAGTCTATGCTTCTGTCACAAGTGGCTCTTTAGCGATCATTGCCTCCACACTGGATTCTCTTCTTGATCTTCTTTCTGGCTTCATCCTGTGGTTTACCGCCTTCTCAATGCAGACACCGAACCCGTATCAGTATCCTATTGGCAAGAAACGGATGCAACCACTGGTTTGTATCATCCTTTTAAAGACTATATATGCACATTAATGTGTCTTCCAGTAGTATACCTTCTATTATATGTTATTTTATTGAATTAGCCTAACCATGGTTCCAAAGCTTGTTATGTTCTATTTATTTATCTGTCCAACTATTAACAACTACGACAATTCTACAAAGTTTTTCCTATTTCTCAAATACGTGATTCTTGGTTCAAATCGTCTCAGGGAATCCTAGTCTTTGCATCAGTGATGGCGACACTTGGATTGCAGATTATCTTGGAATCTCTTCGCACGATGTTATCCAGCGTATGTCTGATACTTGATTACCTAGCTTTTGTCTAGAGCTTTTGAAAGTCATACATTTATTCACGAAAATATCTTTCATACAGCACAAGGAGTTCAGTCTAACAAAAGAGCAAGAGAGTTGGGTGGTTGGGATCATGCTTTCTGTTACATTGGTCAAACTGCTTCTGGTTCTTTACTGCAGATCCTTCACTAACGAGATCGTTAAAGCTTATGCTCAAGATCACTTCTTCGACGTCATCACAAACATCATTGGACTCATTGCAGTAATCCTCGCCAATTACATCGATGATTGGATCGATCCAGTCGGAGCTATCATTGTAAGTATCCAATTTTTTATAGAAAAAAAACAAAATCAAGTCTTATTTATCCTCCTTGCTGAAAATTGTCTCTCTAATTCATGCAGCTTGCAATTTACACGATACGGACATGGTCAATGACGGTATTGGAGAACGTGAACTCTCTTGTTGGGAAATCAGCAAGACCAGAGTATCTGCAGAAACTAACTTACCTGTGTTGGAACCACCACAAGGCCATTAGGCACATTGACACAGTGAGGGCTTACACATTTGGCTCGCATTATTTTGTGGAGGTTGACATCGTTCTTCCTGCTGACATGCCTCTGCAAGTGGCTCACGACATTGGAGAATCACTGCAAGAGAAGCTCGAGCTGCTGGAGGAGATCGAAAGGGCATTTGTGCATCTTGATTATGAGTACACTCACAAACCTGAGCATGCTAGTAGATCCCACTGTTAGCTGTTTATCATTTCAAGATATCTACGTTTCCAAATCTTTACAACCTAATCTTCACTGTATTATTTACTAGACAATTGTGAGATAAAGGAATACCCTTGTAACTATCTACTTTTGTTATGTGTGTTTTATTTAGCAAAAGATTATATCTGGTCTAATGTCTTCCAATCTTAGCCAAGTACATAAGTATGTCTCCCAATCTTCCATAATAGAGACCACACGAAATTGCAACTACTACAAATTACAGATCATAAACCAAAGTCGTATCGGTTTGAAGTACTACAAAGAAAGGTAGTGGAGTGTATATTTTGTCCCACATCGGAAAGCTGAGCCGTGTGAGTCCTTTGAAGAGCAGTATAAAGTGTTAGGGGTGAAGTCGATGAAAAAATTGCCTTAAACTAATGAGTAAGGAAAACAAAGCGAACGGTGAGAGCCGGTCGCAGCGCTTAAAACCGTGCAAACGTTTAAAATGGCGCAAGAATTTATGGAAGGGTAATAGGCTGGTACGAGTTGATGACGCTGCTTACTTTTGCAGAACTCTCTTGTGCGGGCCTCCCCATCCCCCATTAATCACCTAACCTTTTATTTTCACTAAATCCTCCCATTTACAAGGGTTAGTGCCATCATATTGATTTTACCAAACTTTCTCTCGCAGCTCTCGATTTCGATTGTCTATTGTTGGTTCTGTACATTTCATCGTCTCTGTTTTATTTACAATTAGATGATTATGTTATGTCGCTAGGATTCTTGCTCATAACAAAGTGAACCCTCTTCCATAAGATAAACCAATTTCAAGCACGGAGCTTTCTCATCGTGTGAGTTGTTCTCTCTCCCTTTCTCTCTGGCTCTCTCTCGATAGATCGATCTCTGGGTTTTCTGTTTGATCTGGAATTTGAGATTGTGCTGCCCTCTTTTCATGTTGAATCAGTTTGTTTCTCTACTCCTTGATTTTCTTAACCAAATGTAAACAAACACAAACTGTCCATTTTATCGCTCCGAGCTTAATTTCTTGTCACCCTTATGTTCGTAAGGGAATGTGCTGGAATTTCATGTATGGTTGATTGAAAATCTAAATTAGGTCTCATGTGTTATATTAACTCAAGTAATTGAATGCGGTATCTAATAGTTGCAACTCATATTCATGTATTGCATCTGTTTTCGGAGGTATTTGGGTGAGTATGTCTATGGACTCTCCACAGAGGCTTTAAGAATTTGTGCGTGGAAATGTTGTATTTTCATTTGTGTTTGTTGTTGAAGCAATTCCTCTGTTTGCATTTCCTTCTGGGTTATTTATACCTTTTGCTTGAGGGATTGTCTTTCTCAAAGATCTATCTGTTTTCATCCACTTAGATCTATCTATATGTGATCTTATAAATCTTCTTATAGCAGAAAGGGAGAGGAAAACGAATAACTGATTTCTTTGTTTCAATTCTCAGTAATTTTGCAGTGACTTCTCTCAGTCTCTTCCTTTGTACAGAACAATGGACGAAGCCCATTCAGTGAATAGTCCAAGACGAGTTTTAAGCTTCTCAAAGAGAAAGAAGCAAAAGCCCGGTTTCCGGGATTCAGACAGCAGAAGATCATCTCCTTTTAGAGCATCAGAAGTGCATGGACCCAAACCCTCAGAGGTGTATGGTTTTGTTGGGTCTATTTCGACTGTTGTTGCCACAGTGATCTTCTTGATATGGGCGTATGTACCGGATAAACTGTTGGAGTCTATAGGGATCCATTACTACCCAAGTAGGTACTGGGTATTGGCTATGCCAACATATTTGATGGTGACTTTAATGTTAACGTTGGTGTTTTACATTGGTCTCAACTTCATTGCTACTCCACCTCCAACCTCTCTCAATACCTTGTTTGGTGAGCGCCTGCACCCTTTAGATTACCTTTGTCTAATGTTGTTAGAAATATGAGATTTTTTTTCTTCCAAAAAATCAAAAAGAACTGTTGTCCAAGTCCTCCCTCTGTGCCAAATAGCTTTTGGATATTGCATGTGCAGCGAGTGGTTTTTGGAGTTTGATTGCGATGATGGTATTTTAAATTTGTTTGTTTGACATGGCAGATGAGTATAGTAGAGAACCTGGGGAGCTCGATCCTGGGATGGAAGAAGGTGAAGACAGGCCTATAGATCCAATTTCTGACATTGATATAACAAGAATTAATGATCTTATGTTCAATTCATGTGATGTCAAGTGATGCTATGTTTTGAGTAATGATCCTTTGTTTGAATTCTAAACCATCTTCAGCAGTTAATATAATGGATTATGTTTGCCCCAAAATGAAAGGAGATAAAGAGATGCCTCTGTTACCTAAGCCTACGAAGTCCATATTTTCCTGCAGACAAAAATCCAAATCAATCGTTGGGCAGACATAACTTCTTGTCCTCCTCTTTCATATCCCTTGAAAAGAAACAACTCAAGACGAAAAGGCACCAAGCTTATGACGGTAAGAATTTGAAGAACAAAAGTGATTGAAAGTGCATTATTTAGGGTTTACTCAACAATGTAAGGTTTTGGAATGATTCAGTGTAAAAGATTTGGGTCATGATCTCCACTTCCTCAGGAGTCAGGGCCCTGCTTTAAAAGGCAATTGTGCAATGGTCTCGTACCGCAAACAATGCAGAGTGACCAACCAAACCAAAGTCATAGTCTAGTAATTTTTGGTACAAGTTAACCGGCAAACCGCTAACCCTAAAATTTGAGTTAGAGTCTTGAGGTTTTCATATCTTCTCCGACACCAATTCGTTTTATATTTTCGACTTGTCGACTGTTCTGAATGACACGAATTCAAATCTCTTGACCAAACTGGCGGCATCTTATAGTTCTCTCTGAGAAAATAAAGGGTAAGCTCTGAGACTAGAGAGTTATTTCCGATAAATTTGCTGGGGATTTCGTTTAATGTATCAGGTTCTTCTGGTTTTGTTCTTTCATGTATAAAAATTAATACTTTTAAAATTGTTATTCCTTGGCGAATTGATTAGTTGTTAGAAGGTTGCTCAAATGGGTTTAAATAAATGGGTTCAGGGTTTAACTGATGTCTAGTGTTTTGAATTTCTATAACTGGTTTTGGTTTCTAATCAGGTGTATGGCATAAGGTCTCTTTACAAAACCGGAGTCACCATCTTCTTATTATTCTTTGTCTTCATTACTTACTTTACTTGACCACTTTGGCGAATTGTGGTACAGAAATCTGAAGAATCGATCCAAGTGAGGATTAATGGGAACCATAGACTTTAGAGCTGCTTCAGATGTAAACTCGATTGCGGATCTTAGTAATCAAGTTCACCAGCTCCCTTGCTGCATTAGATTCGATGGTCCTGCTGAAGTTTCCCACTATTTCAAGCCTAAATCTAGTGGTAACAGAACAATGCTATGTCTATGTGATTCTGTCTTCATTTGTATTTTCTTATTTATGTAGTGAGATTAATTTGGGAAGGTTTTTTTCAACCGTAGAGGTGGAGATTGATGGAGTAAGAACGGAAGAAGCTCATTTCAGAGGAAGGAAGTTGCAAGGAGCAACTATCTCACTCCCTAGTGGCTACTCTGGTACTTTTTCTCTTCTTTCCTTAACTGATGGAAATGTGGAAACTTTTGAATTTCTTATGGATATATTATCTTAGGAATGATTGGATTGATGTACAAATTCCTGTTGCTGGAGATCTTAGTTAGTGAGTTTTGAGAATACTGATCCGAGATGTGTTGATAAATCTGCTAACTTTGATATTGGAGATATTATGTTTTAATTAATCACGCTTTGTTATCCCTCTCAGGCTTTGTGCTTGGACAAACGAGTAACCTAAATGCTAATGGAAAGAGAAAAGCTTCTAGTGTCACGGAGGAGAACCCCTGCTGGGAAGTGAAGGCCAAATTCGATAACCTGACATATTGGAATCACGATAATCTCCCTTCAAAAGACGATACTTTTGTGCGGTCTTTTCATTGGTTTAACATTGCAGAAGCGGTGAGTGTATATAGACAGTTCCATTCATCTCTCGTTGACTGGTTCATACTGTTGCAGTCTTAAATTTGTTCCTAACTTGATTGAGAACAATGGCTGAAACTGCAGCTACACAAGCCAGTGAAAGTAGAAGACTTGGTTGCGGTTTCGCAAGGTGGTAAGGGTTAAACGTGAAGTGGCATTAGGCGTTGAACAAAACATCTAACCAAGTAAGAGGTCATTTAAAACGTTTGTTGACATATGATTCTCAAGGTCTATTTGATTAACACTGAGTAGGACCAGACATGGTGAGGATTAGTCCACATGATAAGTTGTGTTATTTTCTGTATCATATTTTGAATTATGTTGAAAAAATTGAATTTATTTGTCTGTTTTATTGAGCTATTTTGGTTTACATTTTAGACCTTATGGGGGGGTTATTTAATATTAAATTTTATCATTGTAATTGTTGTCAGCACAAAGTCAATGAGATCCGTTGAATTTTCATGAATCATCTAATCATCAGTGGTAAATGATTATAGATAATTTACTAAAGTAGGCTGACAAGATAAAATTGTGATCTACTAATCATAATGAATAAATTAAAAGTAATGATATGTAAAAAAAAAAAAAAGTAGTGATATGTAGTAGTTGTGTTGTTGTGTGCTGTTTGTGTCTGTCTTGTAGTATCTTTCATTAATAAATTTTGTAGTTATATTCTTCAATTCCATCATTAACAAATAGATTATAAGTTTATAAGATTGCCTTACACTGTATGTAAATAACTACAAAAAGTAATTAATTAATGTGTAATTTGCATTTGACTTTGAAGAGATTATAATTTTGTTTTGAAAGTTTGAAGTTTGACGAGGGAAAATTTTAAATAAACGGACGTCGTTTTCATTTTCTTTGCATGTATATTTGTAAATTCGTATTATATAACAGCCCCATGCCAAAATTATTGGAGTCTATCAGATTATTAAATAAACAGAAATTTTTTTGTTTTATTAAATTGCCAAAGATTGCGTTGTGTAAACAAATTGACCATTTTGAACAAGTGATTTGTGTAAAGAAATCGATTTCGTTTCTCTTGAACATTTTGAACAAGTGATTTGTGATTGTGACCCTTCAAGGTTTGTTTTTGTTTCTATCTTCAATCCTCAAATCTTGTTCACCTACAAAATTTCATGTTGTATGTCAAAAGAATCTATTCATCCATTAAAGGTTCTTTTCGCAGATTTGGGATCGGCGAATCTTTGAACATCTTTTTACTGATATAAAAAGGTTCGATTTTTATCTCTCTCTGTTTTTCTTCTTCTTTGGGTTTCCTTTTTCTGGGTTGTTCTGGATTTTGTTATTCGTGGAATTGAGCTTGAATTGTTTCTTCTTTGATTAGTGTTTGAAAAGCTATCATCTTTCTGCAGATTACTTTGGTTTCTATTCTGGGTTTTTATGTTGATTCCTGAAGAGTTCATTTTCATAAGATTCGTTCTTGTGTGAGGAGGTCTTAAAGAGAAATGGAGTTTAAGGAGATTAGATCCTCCTCCGTGATTGAGAGATCTATGCGTTATAATGGACTGTTTCAACCTCTGCATCAAGAAAAGCTGAGAGTTGTTGAGAGACAGAACCAACAACCAAAAGGGTTTATCCAAAACTCAGATTCTTGTTTCAGAGTGATTCCGACGAAGGAACTCTGTCGAGTTTATCTCCAGAAACCCAATTTGTTGGCTTCTAAAGGTGTAATTGATGCACAAGCCAAGCCTCCTCACAGGAAATTTGCTAGGAGATATGATCAGCAAAACTTGAAGTCGAAGCTGAGACATCAACAGCAGAATCATACAAATGTTGATCCTCTGAAACCCAAAATGGAGAAGAAAGAGAACTCTCGGAGATATTTTACTCCTCTTGGTTTCAGTAGTGGTTGTAATTTGGGATATAGGAAGAAAGGGAAAGACTTCTTACTTGAGAAGAAATCCAAGGAAATGACTAAGCGTTGTGATGGTACTACATTTGGTCAGAAGAAGGAGAGAGTTGTGAGAGAAGTTAAATCCAGTTTGATGGTTAGTACATCTAGGGACAAAGTTGCAGCAGATGTGAAGTTCAGAGAGTTATCTTCTTCAGGTTTCATCAGCAAGGTAACTTTATAAATTTTCTTATAAGAGTCGTCAAAGTCCTTTTTTGTGTGTATGCATATATTAATGTTTTACTGAACTGCAGGATAAAAACGATGATTGCTCCAATCCATCTCCTGAATGTCAAACGAACTCAGAAGAAGCTCATCAACCTAGTCCTGTTTCTGTTCTGGAGCCAATGTTTTCCGAAGATATCTTAGACGACTGTGACGAACTTCCATATCTCGATTCTTCAAGTAAGGAAAAAGTTTTGTAGCTGTAAATATTTTTTGCTGGAATGTGCTAAACTGTAATAAATCTTTTATTTTTCTTATATCTCATTAGGTCTAGAGAGACAGCTCGAGACCCTGAAATCTGAATCTGAGAGTTATTCAGATGGTAGTGGGATGGAAGTATCGAGCGATGAGGAGTCTGTCCATGGTTCTGAAATCAAAGAAAGCAAAGACATTGAACAAGTTGGGTTCTTGGATACCCAACAAAGCAGGGACTCTTACATTGATGATATCTTGACTGAAGCTGTACAAGGGAACAAGAATTGGGTTCCTGAAAAACGGGATTTAGCCATCAGCCCCAAGATCTTTGAGAAACTCGAGAAGAAGTATTACACAGAGACATCTTGGAAGAGGTCTGAAAGAAGGATTTTGTTTGACAGAGTCAAGTCAGGTCTGGTAGAGATTCTAGAATCTTTTTCAGCTACACCAACATGGAAGAAACTCGTTTCTAGGCGGCTTGGCACTGCACTAAGCACACGTGCACTGAAACAAGAACTCTGGAAAGTACTTGCTAGGCAAGAGAAGCGAGCCAAGAAAGAATCATTGGCCAAAGTGCCAGTCATAGACATTGATGAGTGGTTAGAACTTGAAGCAGATGATGAGTCGGTGGTTTGTGAATTAGAAACTATGTTAGTGGACGAGTTGTTGGCTGAGGTTGTTGTCAGCTTCATGTAGGGTGTAGAGTGATTCTTTTCATTCTTTTTCGTTTTACATTGCATTCTCTGCAATTTATTAAGAATAGAAAACAGAGTGGTAGTTGCATTTGGCTTGCATCATCAAAGGGAGATGTATAGCATTTGAGGAAGTTGTGTATACAAATAGTTTCTTTTTTCAGGTCTAGGATTGGCCTCTTAGCAATTCAGTCACATTGCTTCAAAAGCTTATTGTGACTTGTACCCATTTTTGAAAGTGTTTCAACAAGTTTTTTTGTGTGAATGAAACAGGAATTTGATTGAAACAGTCTCATTTTAATAAAATTTCATTGGATTTAAGATTTGCACAACAAAGAAAAAAAGGCCACAAGCAGAAGCTAGTGAGGAAGAACATATACAAAAGCAATCATTTCTTGTTTAAGTCTCATTTTCTCTTCAAGCTTTGTAGGTGAGGTATATACTGAAATGGAGGATGGTGTCTTGACCATCAGTGATATGCTGGTTGTTCTGGTTATGCAGAGTCTCCACTATGGCATACCCTTTTGCGTGCTCGAACTTCCCGGTCCCGCCAATAACTGCAATCTGGGAGGCATGAGAGGCGGTCCGGTGAACACCAAAGAAACTAATGGCGTCATCTAAAGTGTCATGGTGATCATGCTCTCCATGTAGCAATACCGTCAGAGATAGAGTCTGGCTTGTGCCGTCCAAGGAACTGGCCAAGTAAAAGCCTTGAGCTCTCCCTATAACAGCTGAGCCAAGCTCGTGGCTTTCGGTTAGCTCATCGTCCACCACAGTTATGGTTCCGAACATGAGATGTTGGAGGGCAGCACCAGGAGGGAGGTTCCCGGCGGTTACAAAAGGGAGACTGTTGGCGTCAAGGGCATCGTTAGAATTTCCGTTTGTGTTTTGAATTACTGTGGAGGTTTGAGCACCACTAAGTCCGGTGAGAAGTGGAGCTGTGTTTGGGTTAATGACACTGTTGATGTTGTTTGAGTTTACCAGTGGGACTCCATTGTCAACCGGGAAAATGCTGTTGCTGGCTTTTGAGAATGGTATACCGTTCACTTCGGTTTGAGCTACTATTCCAGTAACCACACGAGCCGAGGGGTGAGACCCGCCTAGCACGTCGTGCATAAAGAACTCTAGTAACGGTTCGGGTCCACCCGCTGTCACACCTGCTGGACCGGCTGGGACTGTAATTGCTGATGCAGCTGTGGTTGATGTTGCAGGTCCAAGGTTGTTGTCATCGGTGCCATCATCCTCCACAGCTTCGGTTGGAGCCACAGCAGGGATTTGGCCTGTAGGGATCAACTGAGGTTGGATCTCATCAAGAAGTCTAGCGGAGTTGATGAATGTGAGGAGATTGAAGGATATCAGGAGGATAATGATGGTAATCTGATGAGCTCTGGCCATTTTAGTTTTTGGTCTAGATTCTCAAGTTTTCTTTGGTTTGTTTTTTGGTTTGTGTGATGTTTTTCGATGGAATTTAGTAATGAGTTTATATAAAGATGCATTGGCGAGGTTGGTTAATTTGATGAGAATGGAGTGGAGTTGTTATTACTTTGCTTTAGTTGTGTTTCAGCTGAACCTCTATATGCTTATTTGAGTTAGCTACTAATGATTTGGTACTTCTATCATTACTCTCTTTATAAATTGTTGATTTGGTCAGATCAATGGTTGACTGTTATATACTACCATATACATTTGGTTTGGTAATTGTATAAGTGCATAGAAAGATAACAAAAAGGAAATAGTGAACTGTAAGATGTTTTTCTCCGATAAGTATAATATAATCAATTTTACGATATTCAATATATTTTCATTTCCATCTTTTCGTTTATGTATCAGGCACATGTATGTATAAGTGTAACCATAATTTTCACATTTCTGTATAAGTATAACCATAATTTTCACATTTCTTTCACTTGTTTATTATTAAGTCTGAGTTAACAAAAGCTTACTTATCTAATTAACAGAAATAGAATTCAAGAAAAGAAAGAATTTAACAAACAAACAGAATCTTTTATTCGATTGTGTCATTGATACATAACTGATAAAGATCCCTACTAGTACTACTCTTTCGAAGAGGCCCCATCATTTCTACGTTGCTCGGATTCAAACCCTCCCTTCCCTTCAGAAGCTCTCTTGTCCAACCAACCAATAATGTCAGCAAAGACAATATCGATATTCTCTGGTGTTTCCCCATAGAGTAAGCCATGCCACATCCCAGGGTACAACTTGAAAGTCTTGTCCCAACTAGAAGCAACCTGATACAATTCTCCACTCACCGCTTTATCCGTGACTTTATCATCTTCTCCATGCAAAACCATGAACGGTAAAGATACCTATACCCATTACATGCTATTAATCATATGTTTACAAGTACTTGGTCAAACTGAAGTATAAAGAAGTACCTCATTGAGTCTCTTCTCGAGGTCGGTGCTAACCCTCAAAAGCTCATAAGCAGTCATCAAACGTGGACGTCCTTTGTAGCAGTAACGATTTTCTCTAACCTTCAATTATTTTCACATTGCCTTTAGTTTAAACATACGAATTAAACATACGAATTACTATATATGCTAGATGTAGAATAGAATGTACAAACCTGTTTCCTGATTTCTGGCTGCTTGAAAGCGATCTCAATTATATCTTGGCCAGGAATAATCTTCCAAGTAGGTATCACTCCGCTAAGTTTTGTCAATATCGAAATTACCAAAGGGCTTGGTTTCATTTCTTCAGCAATCTGTAACGTGAAAAAAAAAAATAGTAGATATGATGGTTTTATTCATATGTACATCAAAATCTTTGGCCTATAATGTGCCTTTGGTACGTAGGGTAATTTATATCAATTTTCTTTGTAATTGAATGATTACTCCACGAACTTAGTGGAAAGTCTTAAATAATTAAAGAAATTATTTTATTGACCAAAGATTTGTCAATAAAATAAAAGTCTCCGTTCCCTCAATAATTATCTAACCATTTGCAGATATTAATAATTCAACATCTTTCACATCATAATGACCTCGTTTCGAAAACGGACAAACCAACAATTTGGCATTTCGAATATATGTTTATTGATCTTGAATTGGGTGGCCAAAAGTGTTACATCACACCTAATCAATACTGTTTTAGTTATTATACTCTTAACTAATCTTTTAAACATATTTAACCAAGGTGGCAAAATTCAACAAATCCAACTTTTCAAATGAAAAAGCCACATATTGATGGAATAATGATATCAATAACTCCAATAGTAAAACATAATTAGGCAAATGTAAAGATAAAACATGAGAGAATGAATTACATACCTTACACATTGGAGCAGCCAAGATGGCCCCATCCCAAAATTCAGGCTTCTTTCTGTGTAACAACAAAAGCACTGCCCCTCCCATTGATTCTCCTAACAAGAACCTCATCTTCCCTTTGTTCTCTTCTCTCTCTAAATTATTCCAACCACACAAAAATATAGAAAAAAACATTAGACCAAACTTTTTGATCAACTATTACAAAAGTATGGGTAATATATGTTGCTTCATTCCAAAATAACATCATGACGATAGAACTATACAAACAAAAACAAGAAAATAAAAAAGTCTTGATAAGATTTACTGAATAATTCCTTATTTGATTTAATATTTTGTAAGTGATGATTAAGAAAGTGTTATCAAAAGATAAGTATGACTTTACAGTTAACACCCACACAGAAACAAAGAAAAAGAAAAAAAAAAAGTCAACATTACCGCAAATGCTTGTGTAGTGAGTCGAGACATCATCAACAAGATGGTCAAAGTTTGGGACATAAGCACTAAGCCCATCAGATTTGCCATGTCCTTCATAATCTATTCCATAAACCGCAAATCCTGCTTTCACAAGCCTCCTCGCAGTACCTAATCCAACCATGTTCATTTCAATCATTATTACAACAACGTACGCTTCAATCTCCAAAGAAAAACTATATTCGAATTAAACTAATCTCAACTGTTCATGGTGATGCTGCATTCCATAGCATATCCATGGCAGATAAAGACCAAAGCCTTTGGTTCTTGATTTGCTGGTACCCATTTGCACGTGAACAGTTTCATTCCTCGAGTGTTCTTGATTAAACTCTGTATTATAACACATAAAAGTTTATAAATATATAACCATCACAAAAAAGAAAAAACAGATTCCTCTGTCTGTATATATATCAGAACACAAACCTCTTCGTACATGGTGTCATCAGTTTGACTCGCCTGAATACCAAAAAAAAAAGGGGATTCATTACAAGAAGAACAATAGAACTAAAACAACATTTTCAGATGTGGTCTGAAAGAGATAGAAACCAAAGAGAGTAACGTGACTCTAACCATTTTTTAAAGAAGAGATTAGTCTGTGAATCTCTCTCTCTCTCTCGTTTCTCTTTTGGTTTTTGTTGGATGGAGACGCGATAAGAGATGACTCGAGGATAGTTGTACGGCTCTGTTTTATATTGGTGGGTAGATTTTTTGAGGGAAGAGGACGATTCAATAATGCGACGCCGTTTTCAGTATTTAAAAGGATTCCTTTCTTTTTCTTCGCACCCCCAAACACAGTAACACGTTTATTTTATTTTTTATTATTGATTTTTCCAAAAAAGAGATAAAATATTCTTTCTCTCTAGACAAGTGGCAAACCAAGTTTCCCGACGCTTCAAAAGCAGCCCCTCAACTTTTTTTTTTTTTTGAAAAAGCCCCTCAACTTTCCAAACGAACATAAATAGTAACCTTAATTTTTGAAATATCTAAAATATGTCTTCTTAAGTCTTAATTTTTCATTAACACCCCCTTAAGTTTTTATCAATCTTTTTGGCAAGTAACTACATGTAACATTATCTTTTTAATACATTAAGATTTGTCAACTATAATTTGCTTCTTATATATTAATGATAAATAACAATCAATATGAAAGATCTAAAAAGTCAAATCTACAATTTCTATTACTACTTTTTTTACAATTTCAACTCTAACCTAAAGATGTAAAAAACTAAGTTCTACTCCATCGTTGACCAAAAATTGCATAACAAACTAGATACACTTTCATTATTCGTTTTCTTGTTAAATTTGTGATCTCAAATCCACATTCACAAATATTTTAAGTGTTTAAATTTCATCATATTTTTTAGTTCACATGCTTTAATAATTTTATTTTTATTGTTTTTGGGATCCCACGTAACATATATAATCCGCGTGTGCATATCTTTCCTCATTGGCATTAGTAAATGAAATCATTCAGCAGCCTTTGACGAATGAGACGTTTGGTTTTTTTAATATATATATAATTGGTGATCGAGATCCTATGCGACGACCGTAAGATAAAAATTTAAAAAAAAGAATGAAAAAATTGTGTTCGGTTTTTCCAATTCAGATATTACTCTCTCCAAAACACGTTCAACATGCCGGCTTTTAAGCAGAACAACACGTAATCGTTTTTAATATCAAATGCTTATGTATATGTCCTGTCGATATATTCTTAAAGATCTCCACTTTTTTTTTTTTGTTACGAAAGAAAACAACTGTCTACTGTAAGCATTTATCTTTCTAATAAATTATCAAATTGTCACTGTATGCAACTACTTTGATCAATCCAAGAAGAAGATGATGATCACGTACATCAAATATGGCTAAGTTGTTCTTTAATATTGTCATATGACTAAACGTTGTGTGCATATGAAAGAAACTTTAATATCTCCACTACAAGAAGAAACTCAACTTAATTTACCCTTTTACCAAAAAAAAAAAATAATAATAAATTAGGAGATATCTTGGATAATATCTGTATATATTGTATGTTGCTGAATAATATCTAGAATTTAACTTTTATCATATAGTTTGGACATAATTAATATCTATTTTGTATGACTAGATAATCTAATGTAAGTTAGTTTTTTTTTTTAAAACATCTATCTAGCTTGATCTTATTCATAATACTGTTATTGAAGCTTAAAACATGAAATTATATAAAATTCACAATAGTAGCACTGAAATCAAAATGCAAAACACCAGAATTTTCATTACAACAAGTTTTATCTGTTATAAACAATGTATCAAGTAAAACGACTATTCCTTGATAATAAAACCATCGTTATTATGTTTAAGCTCCGACTCAAACCTATCATTTCCATAATCACTTCTTATTTCCAACCATCCGATAATGTCAGCAAAGACAATTTCGATGTTCTCTTGGGTTTCGCCAATGGTCAAACCGTGCCACATCCCAGGGTACAACTTTAAGGTCTTGTCAGAGCTCAATGCAACCTTGTATAGTTCTTGGCTCACTGCTTTATCCGTTACTTTATCATCATCTCCGTGTAATACCATAAACGGCAATGAAAACTATAATCATTATATTTATATTCATTAGTTACGTAGTTGTAAGTTATAACTCTTAACTTATGCTATACTAACAATTTCTCTCGGATGGTTTTTAGAGACTGACGTTAGAATTTTATAACCACTACATTAATTACTCTTTAAGTCCAATCTGAATATCAATGCATGCACTAACGGGATCTCGAATATGTATGTATGATTTATATACATACCTCTTGAAGTCTCTTCTCCAAGTCGTTGCTGATCCTTAAGAGCTCATACCCAGTTTTCAAGCGTGGTCTTCCTTTGTAACATAAAGGGTTTTCTCTAACCTTAAGTACTCTCATACAAAAGTTAAATCAAAATAAGTTTCTCACTAGGCTGATGTATATACTAATTATTTTGATTACTATATATATATATATATATATATATATATATATGTAGAAACATACCTGTTTTCTTATTTCTGGCTCTTTATATGAAATGTCGATGATATCTTGGCTAGGAATGATTTTCCATTTAGGTATAACCGAGACAAGCTTTGTTAATATTGAAATAAGAAAAGGACTTGGCTTCATTTCTTCTGCGATCTGTGACAAATTTTTATATATAAACCACACTCATACGGCCGTATCCTTAGAGACAAAACAAGTGTTTCATTTATATATATATGCATTTACAATGTAGTTTACATCAATCTACAACTATATGTCGTATTACCTTACACATTGGAGCGACCAAGAGAGCTCCATCCCAAAAGTCAGGTTTCTTCCTGTTTAGCAACAAAACCACTGCTCCTCCCATTGACTCTCCTAACATAAACCTCATCTTCCATTTGTTCTCTTCCCTCTCTGTTTCAATTTTACATTCCAAAGAAAACTACTATTACCAATATCGTTCTTTAATTTTTTTTTTTTTTTATATATCTCGTTCTTTAATTGATTTGATAATGTCAAAATAAATAAAGAAAAAATATTTCAACGCTATTCATTTTATCAGTTGTTTCCATCTTTGCACGTTCGACCTTGAAAATTTCACAATGATTCCCCAATTTATGTAGATTTTTTTTTAATTAAAAACCTTTATTGTCACACAAAAATATCAATCAATAAGTTGACTTTTATTATCCAAAAGTAAACAATTGCAATACCGCAAATAGTTGTGTAATGAGTTGAGACATCATCAACGAGGTGGTCAAAGTTTGGGATATAAGCTCTAAGCCCATCAGATTTGCCATGTCCTTCATAATCCATTCCATAAACCGCATATCCTGCCTTCACAATCCTCCTCGCAGTACCTAATCCGATCATATTCATCTCAAACGTTAATAATTTTTTCAGTTTTTGGTGTTAACTAAGAACATTTGGATCTTGTATCATATTAGGGTGTATTATATTAGTCATCCTATAATACATCAAAATGAAAACATATAAATATAATAAGATATTAATTCACAGAATTTTATGAAGTGGGTTGATCTTAACTATTCATGGTGATGCTACATTCCATGCCGTATCCGTGGCAGAGGAAAACTAAAGCCCTTGGCTCTTTGTTTGTAGGTAGCCATCCGCACGTGAACAACTTCAATCCTCGAGTGTTCTTTATGAAACTCTGCACATTAATATATATACAAATATGCATCAATCAGTCACCAGACCTTTCTATGTGATAATCTCAATGCACACACACACCTCTTCATACTTGATGTCCTCTGTTTCACTCGCCTGCACACCAAAACCAATCAATGATAAGAAGTAATTAAGCAAGAACAAATGTACACTTTTAGATCCAAACTGATCAAAGATTTAAAGAGGTCGTTAATCAACTAACCATCACGTCAGAAGAGATTAATATGAATGTACTCTTTGTTTGTTTGTCCTTGTATTCTTGGAGAGTTGAGAAAGTATATGGAAGACATTAATGTAAATCTCTGCTTGGTCGTCTGACCCTGACAACGTTGACAACTTCGTGGATTTGCTTTCCTTTTATATTCCCTTTCACTCCTTAAACTCTCTATATAATTACTGAAGAGACCTCCAGCTTTCGTAAACTCTTAATAAATTCCCAACTCTTAAAAACCTTTTGGACACCACCCAGAAAGAGCAAAAATTAATATAGGATGTGTTAATGTGATCAATCACATTATTTTGACTTTTGAGGTATATAGTTAGAAAATAGTCGTTGCATACCTTCATATTTAAAATGGTCAACTGGTTAGTGGTTCTTTTAAATTTCGAAATTACAACTTAAAATAGTCATAATGATGAAAGAAATGGTAAAATTTAACTTTCATAATTTCTTAAATGGTAAATACTAGTATATTGACATAATTTCGTAGAATATTAGTGGATTAAACTTATTTATTTTTCTTCCAACAAGCTCTCGATCTACTTTTTTTTTTTTTTAGCCAAGTATGGTAAATATTTTAATTGGTTAGTGGGTTCTTTAAAATTTCAAAATTGTAATAGTCGGTGATGGTGACAGAAATGGTCCTGACTAATCTTAATTCTTATGCCAATTTATCTCAGAGAAAAAATCTTGTGACGTATATTATATTGTTGTTATAGTTTTAATTTTTCTAAATGTGGATATTGGATGTAGTTTCAGAACTACGGCGTCGACTTTCACTACATTTATTGAATTTTTTTTCTTTTTCTTGAATCTGATGCTATCTACAAATTATGTGTGGATTCTGAGGGTCGTTAACGAGGTGTTATGCTATAGTTTATTCAGAGATTTTCGGTAAATATAAAAAATATTTCACAACGTATTCAACATGTAACTTTCTTCTTTTTGTGGTTAAAATTCAACAAGTAACTTCGTATGTATAAAAGACTACATAAGTACATAAACCATGACGAAAAAAAAAAAAGTGCATAAACCATATTTGCTACATAATGTATATCGTTCACTTACATAATGTATATCGTTCACTTATTTATGCGTCAAGAATCCATCATGCTTATGTTTTAGCTGACTCTCTATCCCTCCGGCCGAACTGATGGTTCTATCCTCCAGCCAATTTATGATATCACCAAACACGATTTCTGAATTTTCAGGAGTTTCCCCGTATAGCAAAGCATGCCACATGTTTGGGTACAGCTTGAAGGTCTTGTCCGAGCTTGAAGCCACTTCGTATAGCATTTTGCTCACGCTTTTGTCCGTCACTTTGTCATCTTCTCCGTGAAGAACAATAAAAGGAATTGATACCTATATAAAGTTCAAAACGCCACGGCTATAACTCATTAATTATCAAGTTTCCTAAACTGCATGTTATCCTCCATTGTAATCAAATATACATATCCGAAATAAAGTATATCTTAAAATTGGAAACCTGATCAAGATTCTTCTCTAGATCCAAGCTAACCAACAAGAGTTGGTAGGCGGTATTGAGGCGAGGCCGGCCTTTATAGCAATACTTGTTCTCCCTCACCTGTTACATTCATATAGTATATATGATTAATAATGAAGTTTGTTAATATAAGTAAAAATTTGGCTGTCTTGTTAGATTACAAATTAATCACCTGATCTCTGATGTGTGGTTCTTTAACTGCAATGTCAATAATATCGTTTCCTGGAACTATTTTCCACGTCGGAATAAACTTGGCAAGCTTGATAAGAATTGAGATCACTACTGGATGTGGCTTTATCTCATCTGCTAACTGTACATAACAACAACATTCACTGTATTTAGTCAGAGGACAAAAAACAAACGATGCAGACTATTACTTTTTCTAATTAGTGGTATACACTAATATTTGCTTGTAACAACAAGTAATACTGGTGTCTAAATAGAAACTAGTAGGGACTGATGAAGAGTGATTGAAACATTTTTCTGTAGTATATTATCTACGGGCATTTATCACTAATTTAAAAGTAGAGAAAATTATTGGCTTTTTTTGGGATTATTTTCAATTCACAACTACTCCTATATATATTATTCCGTTTTCGATTGAGACTTTTTATCTAATTCTTACAACATCATTGAAAATTGTATGAAAACTATACCAATAATATTGAGGCATACCCTCTAAACACAAAAATTAATCATTCACTATGATGTTAATAATGCAAGAGTAAGGATAACTAAAAAAAACAATAAACTGCAAAAAGAAACCACTAACCTTACACATGGGTGCGACCAAAACAGCACCGTCCCAAAAGTCAGGCTTCTTTCTGGCTAAGAGCAACACAACAGCTCCTCCCATGGATTCTCCAAGTAGATACCTCATCTTCCCCTTGTTCTCTTCCTTCTCTACAAATTGTTTATAACAATATTTCTTTTAGTAAAGTAATGAAAAGAATCTAAAAACACATTTATGGCTTTTCTTTATATAAAACATACCACAAATTGTAGAGTAATGATTAGAGACATCATCAACGAGATGATCAAAGTCACTGATGTAACCATTTAGTCCCCCGGATTTCCCGTGTCCTTCATAGTCCATTCCATAGACGGCAAAACCGGCCTTGGCTAGCCTCGCGGCTGGACTGTTCATGGTGATGCTAGACTCCATAGCATAACCATGGCAGAGGAAGAGCAAGGCCTTTGGTTCTTCTTTCTCTGGTTTCCATACACAAGTGAACAACTTCAAGCCTCGTGAGTTCATTACAAAATTCTGCAAACACATAATACTTGCATTAGACCTAATAGAGCTCTACGTGAGCTTGGAAACGTATATAAAGACACTAACCTCTTCATACAGAACCATGATTGATCCTCTGTTTTTGTTATGTGTTTATGCAAAAATAAGATATTATTCTTGTTTATAAAAGGACTTAATGCTGTGTGAGAAAGAAAGACTTAGTTGTTGTCTGATTTATAGGAGCTGGAAAGAGAAGAATCAAAAGAAGAAAAGCGACCCCCCCCAAAACAGGGGAAACCATGTTAAACGCTGCGTCTTGGTTGGATATTTTATATTATTGCGTTGTAGATGACGTTACCAGAAGAAGCTTTGAACGAGTCCAAGATTTCACTTTTTGTAATCAGTGAGAATGCTTCAGCCGTTGGTGCTTGACCGGCTTGGTTTCTTTTTTTCATTTGACTAAAAGGCAAATTCTCCGAATGAGTCATTGTGAAATTGGCAAGCCATCACAAGTAGACAAGTCTTTGAATCTTCTTTTAAGCTTGGGGATGGATAAACATGCATTTATGTCTTTGTGTCAACTTGTCGACTAATGTACGTATCGTCCTATTTATTATATGTAATTGACCATCACGCACGCTACTCATAATTATTACACTTTTCTATCACATTGTTAATTACGATTACGTCTTCAATCAAAACTCCTTTTCACACTATTACTCTTAAGCAAGTGTTGTTTTTGGATAATTTGGAAAATATGGTTTCGTCTTATGAGCTTCGGCCCATGGTATCAAACTCGGCCCACTAAATATAACCTAAAAAATCCGATTGTTAAGTCTTCGCCGTCATCTTCTTCTTCGTTTGGTTTTCTAGGGTTTCTAATCTTTTATACCAGCCAACAGAGTAGGCGCACAAGGCCAGAGAACACCAAGACGCAATGGGTAAGCCAAATTCTGAAACTTTTGTCCACCGTAACATATAATATCATACGTTTTGGTTATGAGATTTGATTCTGTGCTGTGAAATGGGAATCTGAACAGCGAGAATCAAGGTTCATGAGCTGAGGGAGAAATCAAAAGCTGATCTTTCGACTCAGTTGAAGGAATTTAAGGCTGAGCTTGCTCTTCTTCGCGTTGCTAAGGTCACTGGAGGTGCTCCCAACAAGCTCTCCAAGATGTATGTGTTTCCACCTCTCTTACTATATACTCTTTGTGTTAGCAAATGTTGCATTGTTCTTTATTTAGTGGCTCTAAATCATATGTGGTAATCAGTTTTAATCAGGTTTAGGAGTATCATTGCGTGCCTAGCTCTAAATCACTTTTGTCTATTGTTACTAGCCTAGTTGGCTAGTTGTATACTAGTTCATATCATTGTCCTATATTGATAAACAGAGCTATTGTTCAGTCTATGTAAAGAAAAAGTAGCTAACTTGATTTAGTTTCTTACTGTATGATTTTGAATCCCATTGATCTCAAATGGGTTCTGTTTTGTGTTGATTCAGTAAGGTGGTCAGGAAGTCCATTGCTCAGGTATTGACAGTGATCTCACAGAAACAAAAGTCTGCTTTGAGAGAGGCGTACAAGAACAAGAAGCTTTTGCCTCTTGATCTTCGTCCCAAGAAGACTAGAGCTATCAGGAGAAGACTCACCAAGCATCAGGTAGTGTATTGTGTTTAGTAGATTTCAAAGTGACATCAGAGAATTGCGCTAGCAAATGGTGTACTGAATGAATTGCTGCTGGCTGCTTTGTAACAGGCATCACTGAAGACTGAAAGAGAGAAGAAGAAAGAAATGTACTTTCCAATAAGAAAGTATGCTATCAAGGTGTAAGATCGTTATATCCTAATTACATCAATTTTTGTGTGTTTTGAATTCTAGCTCTTGTGTGAGTTTTTGCTTATTTTCGTTCCCTGTTAAAGATTTTGAAAGCTCATCTTAATGAAATATTTGATTTACATAAGCAGTATTATTGTTATATGATCGGGTTCACATCATCTTTTATATTACTCGGTTGAGAATTAGCAGTTAATTACTGTCTCTCTACTGATCTCTCTTTGATCCTCTTCTTACAACAACTCAATTCAGATGGAAACAAAGCACTTGCTGTTTCCAAATTAGTCAAATTATCGTGGCTAACTGAATTTAAAGTTACAACAAAGATTGCTGAATCAGGATTAGTGAATTCATGATTGTGCGGTGGTGAATCAAGATTAGTGTGATTACTGAATTCATGATTGTGCTGCTATATAACTCTTTCTAGTTACTAAGTCTACACTTTTAGTACATAACTCAACCAGTGGACAACTTTTAAGGTGTGTATGTTTGACCCGAAAAAATATAGCAGTAAACGAAAAAAATAAGCAAAGGTGCCGTGGTGATTTGCAAGATAAACTGACCCATGAAACACCTACACATAGTCACACACTATTAGAGAATGAATAGGTAGAAAATTCCGAGTTTTGAATATTAGTGCACAAAAATATGTAATCATGTATTAAGTCATTTGTTGTCACAATCATTTGGTTAGACCAACCAAGATGAAGAGGTAGGGGACGGCGATATTATATAACTTGCGCAAATGTCAGACAATATCGTAGTTTTGTTCAAAGTAATTGTGTTTGTACTTTATAGTAAAAAAAAAAGTCAGTTTGAATTTTATTTTTTTTATAAGTTATTTGGGAAAGTTAAAGAGAAATTTTGAGTAAGTTGACTTTGTGATTTGATAAGGACAATTTGAGAACCTAGAATGAATAGGAAACTACAACTAGAATAAATCAATTTGAGAATATTATTTGAAACCAAAGGTAACGATATTTATCACAATATAAGACTATTAACCTATGGTTTGACCAAACAAATCAAAGATACGCACTATCTCTGATATTATATATATGATGAGTAATAACATGGTGACAAGGTTTGAAAATGATAAATAGACATGCATTAGTATACAAATATATTGCAGCCACGAGTTCATATTGATAGAAAATGATATTTGCTTACCAAAGTCAATTGTTGCATAGATAAGATGTAAGCAAGTTCTGCATCAACGCTGACTTGGCAAATCAAGAGCAGCAAATAAGCTATTATCTACGTATAGCAACGACCACACTTCATAACCAAACTAAGTGCAAGTACAAACGGTTGGTCACTTGGATTTGGCTCATATGCCTTATTTGTGGTGCACTTGAAAGAAGATACCTTTGTCAAAGCATGTGTTCATTCTAAAAATTAGTCGCACGTCCACAAAAGGCTGAGGAATGAGTTCGTTTGTTTAGACATAGATACCGTGGAAGAAATACCAGTACTACTTGACTTGGTTTGATTTGAATTGAAACTAAAACGAAAACTCAAATGAATAGACAAAGTGTGAAAACTGAAAACAAACCATTGGGAACGTCTCATCGTGCTAACCTCAAACTTAAAGTGGACTTTGTCACCAAACTCCAATATTATTATCTTAACAAGACATTAACCGTCAATCAATCTACATCATCCTTATTATACTTAATAAACCATCGAAATTTCGAAAATTTTGGCCAAGTCAAAGACTCAAAGGCACTGTAATATATATACTCTTCTGTCCAAAGACATTGTGAAACTTCAAGTATTGAGAATATAATGATTAAAAAACAAAACAGAACAAAACTAATGTATTTGGTCAACTATTACACCAGTATGAAACTAGATGAAACATTAGTTATATTGAGTTTTTAAAACTTGCAAGAATAGAGAAAGCCAGTCAAAGGTTTGTATTGGTCATTGGTTTAACTCACACATTGAGAACCATCTCTTTATATATATGTTATATGTACCTTACAGAGACAAATCAAGACAGTACAAGTCACAAGTGACTCCATTGAGCAATTGATACATAATCAGAAAGAAGAGTAGTGACTAGTCATCAATGGCCAAAAAAGCAAAGTCTGTTACTTTCTCTTCATCTTCTCCTCTATCTCTCCTTTCCTCTCTTTCTTCATTCACTTCTCTCCCGGCTTCTCCTTTAAATCAGACTTTTTCTCAGTCCATGATGGAGGAAACCGTGGAGGCCGCAGAATCAATCATCAAGAAATGGGATCCAAACTCACCGTCCTACACAAAGATCATCTCTCTGTTTAGTCACAGCAGAAAAGAGGCCAAAGAATTCATCAAATGCATCCGTGACTTACGCAGAGCCATGCACTTTCTTATCTCTCAGCACTCTCAATCTGCCAAGCTAGTGCTGGCACAGCACCTGATGCAGATCGGTATGGCCAGGCTCGAAAAAGAGTTCTTCCAGATACTGTCTTCGAACCGTGACCAACTTGATCCTGAGTCTGTCTCTTGTCAATCTTCACTTTCAAGCAATTCAGAATTTGAAGATGTTATGCAATCTGACGATGATGATGATGATGATGATGATGATGAAGATGAGCTGAAGAAGGCTGGTGAATCGATCACAAAGGTCGAAAAAGCTGCAGCACTTGTGATGTCAGACCTCAAGGTCATAGCAGAGACCATGATCAGCTGTGGATATGGTAAAGAATGCATAAAGAGCTATAAGTTGATCAGAAAGTCAATTGTAGATGAAGGGCTACACTTACTTGGGATCGAAAAGTGTAAGATCTCGCGGTTTAACAGAACAGACTGGAGCGTGCTCGAGCCTATGATCAAGAACTGGATCAAAGCTGCAAAGATTGGAGTCATAACACTCTTTCGCGGAGAGAAACTTCTCTGTGATCACGTCTTCTCTGCTTCAAGCACAATAAGAGAGTCTTGCTTTTACGAGATAGCGAACGAAGCAGGAATCAATCTTTTCAAGTTCCCAGAACTCGTTGCCAAAAAGGAGACAAAGTCATCACCGGAGAGGATCTTCAGGCTGATGGACCTCTATGCAGCAATCTCTGACCTTAGGCCAGACATAGAACTGATATTCCATTTTGATTCAGTAGCTGCTGTCAAAACTCTGGTGCTCTCATCGCTGAAGAAACTCAAGGAATCAATCCACACAAGTCTCACGGAATTTGAGTCGACATTACAGAAGGATTCTTCGAAAGCACTTACTGCAGGAGGAGGGATTCACAAGCTGACTCGATCAACCATGAGTTTCATATCATCACTTTCTGAATACAGCCGTGTGTTGTCTGAGATCCTTGCAGAGTATCCGCTTAAGAGAAACACCCGTATGCTAGAATCTTATTTCACAGCTCCAATCTTGGAAGATGAACAAGACAACAACTACACAGTATCGGTCCATCTAGCATGGCTCATCCTGGTTTTCCTATGCAAACTAGACATCAAAGCAGAGAATTACAAGGATGTTTCTCTCTCTTACCTCTTCCTCGTGAACAACACTCAGTTTGTGGTTGATACAGTTCGTTCAACTCACCTCAGGAACCTCCTAGGAGAAGATTGGCTCACAAAGCACGAAGCAAAACTCAGAAGCTATGCTGCAAACTACGAAATGGTAGCGTGGGCCAATGTCTACATCTCTTTACCAGAGAAATCCAACACAACACTATCACCAGAGGAGGCCAAAACACATTTCAAGAGATTTCACGCGGCATTCGAAGAAGCTTATATGAAACAATCATCATGTGTCATACCAGATGCAAAACTGAGGGACGAGCTAAAGGTTTCCATAGCAAAGAAACTTGTACCGGAATACAGAGAGTTTTATAGCAAGTACTTACCAACATTGAGCCAGGAGAGAAACATAGAGATGCTGGTGAGGTTTAAGCCAGATAACTTGGAGAACTATCTCTCAGACCTGTTCCATGGAACACCAATACTTAGTGGCTCTTCTTCTTTGTCTTCTTCATCTTGTATCTCACTAGGATGTGTAAGAAACTAAAGTTCTCAGTTACAGAATTTGGTTAATATCTTCATCACTTGAAAAAAATGGATGTGAAATATCAAATATGTGTCAGCCTATTTATATGAAATCTAAGTCTTGATTTGAGTTTTTGAGTCTACAGTCACGTATAAAAATCTCCAGAAACTCAACAACTAGAATCTAATCATATAATAAAACCTGCAATTGTCTATTACAAACAAAATAATCGAAACTTTTTTAACCAAAATCGAGATCAAGAGCTCCAAAGTAACAATTTGTCATAACAAAGTAAACTAATCACAACCAAAAGCTCAAATTTATGCTATTATTGATTTCGTCCACTAACTCCCATTCATAGTAGAAATGAGCAAAGACAGATCAAAGATACAGAATTGTCAAATACGAATGAAGTATACCCGCAACGTAAGTGGTCGGCATGGACACTCCCAAGTCCCAACGGCCGGCCAAAACGACGTCATCATCGTCGCCGGCGTCTTTGTCAAGCGAGATAGATAGATAAACCAATTTTACTCACAAATCGTGAAACCGGCAATTCCAATTAATGTCAGGGAAACCGATCAAACCGGGTTAATAATCTTTAGTTTAATTTAATTTCCGGTTTAATGACTATCTCTAGACCCTAGCGCCCCTTAAACGATATTAAACTCCATTTTTTTTGTTTTTTTCCATTGTTGTCATCACAGTCACAGGGTGTGTATATATTTTCTGATTTCAAAAATTTTTACATTTTGTTTTTGGTCAGACAAAAAATAACTATTTAACTTGTGGGATTATAAGATAAAACACTACAATCATGGAGATAATAACTTAAAAAAGGTAGAGAAACTAAACCCTGGAATCTAGTAATATGTTGTCTGGAGCATCGTAAAGTACTATAAGATGTGTGAATCCTGCCAAAACACTAAACAAATTACACGATTTGAAGCCAAAAGGAAGAAATCGAACATGTCTTTAAATTTAAGTTTTCTTTGTATTAACAAATAGTAGTATTCCTATTCATATACGGGTCACGACATAATCATATTGTTCATCATACATGATTAGTGTTTATGCTGTTCTTATTGGCTCGAGTAAACCAATGAGACAGAAAAGATATCTTACACGTGGGCTTCCTATAAAGATTACTGTCTCTCATCGTCGTCCCTGTCCTGATTAAAACAAATACAAAACATTTGTAGAAACACAATAAGTAACATAATTATAAGATAGATTATAAATTAAAGCAATGCTTTTGGTATTGTATTTGGATACTTTTTTGTTTTTATTATAAAACTTTGTCTCTCTATTCGTTCTTTCATAAAATTTTGAAGTACTAATTACCATTGCTGACGATGGTGAACCCATTAACTTTCTAGAGCCAATCAAATCAATCTTCAACAAGAAAATTATATAGTAGTATAAAGAAAAAAAAAATAGTAGGATATATTGGCAAAAACCCGGGTACTTTGCTAATCTTTTCTAAGAAAATATTTGAAGTATGGTCCAGCCAAGAAACCATTTCGGAATATATGGTACTCCACTCGAACTATTACTATACATCATGTATATTATTTAATTGCTAATTGTGATTTAATCATATATAATCAAGTAAAAATAGAAAACATACGGTCCAAAGTTGTACCCTCTTTACCAAATCAGAAACCTAACACTAACTCTCTCTGTCCTCTCTCTCTTTTACTTATATATAAGCAAACCTCTTCGACTATTATATCTCAACTTATCTCTCTAATCACTGAAGCATACCGCAAAAGAAACATAAAACAAATGGCGTTTAATCTAGATCGATGCGACAGTGATGTAGAAGAGGATTACATCGACATGGAAGTAACTTCTTTCACAAACCTTGTACGCAAAACTTTGAACAACAACCCTCGAGAGTTCGAGTTCCAAATGTCTCATCTTTGTGCTCTTGAGATAGACACAACCACTTCTCCCGCCGACGAACTCTTCTACAAAGGCAAGCTTCTCCCTCTTCACCTTCCTCCTCGTCTCCAAATGGTCCAGAAGCTTCTAGAAGATTACACTTTCGACGACGAATTCTACAGCACACCTTTAGCCACGGGGACGCTTCCAACTCCGGTGACAAGCAACACTCCGTTCGAGTCCTGCACTGTCTCTCCGGCAGAGTCTTGTCACGTGAGTAAAGAGCTTAACCCTGAAGACTATTTCCTTAACTATTCAGATTCAGTTGAGCAGGAGGAGGAGGAGGAGGATGATGATGATGAGAAGAAGAAATCTTGGACCAGGAAACTGAGATTGATCAAACAATCAAGTCTTGGAACGAAGATAAAAGCTTCGAGAGCTTATCTAAGATCGTTCTTTGGTAAAACTAGTTGTTCTGATGAGTCATCATGCGCATCTTCCGCTGCCAGAGTTGCTGACGAATCTTCGGTTTTGAGATACTCACGAGTGAAGCCTTTTGGACAAACCAAAACAGAGAGACCTAAAAAACAGAGCAGTGGTTCTGTTTCGGGAAGCCATAGAAGATCGTTTTCGGTTTCTATGAGACGACAACCTGCAAAGTGTTCGAACAACAAATCATCGAATAGCTTAGGGTTTCGTCCGTTGCAGTTTTTGAAGAGAAGTACGAGTTCGAGTTCTGAGATTGAGAATTCTATCCAGGGAGCTATCTTGCATTGCAAGCAATCACAGCAGCAGAAGCAGAAACAGTATAGTGTTAATGACGTCGGATTCTGTACGTTGACAGCTTCAAGAATGGCGGCGAGGGATGATCAAGAACGGGCTCAGATGTTTAGGGGATATTGAACATGAAGAAGGATAAGAAGGAAATAAGAGCTAGAGTGAGACTGAGAGAACTAGATAATAAAAAACTTAGTTTTCTTTTGTGTATTGCTTCTTCTGTGTTCTAATGTGAGATCTCATAAATTTCCAGTGCTCTTTTCGTATCCAATAAAATTGAATATGACTAGAAAGTGATTTTTTAAGATTCAACTTATGTTTTGATGTTATCTTTTAACAAAAAAAAAAAAACTTATGTTTTGATGTTTTTTAAGATCCGACTCACATATGTTCGGATTGTAATGCAAATGTCTCCTATAAAATTCTGATGTGGTAAACTTAAATATATGATAAGTGGTAACTATATATAACATCTACATTTATAATAAAAAGAAAAAGAAAAATCATTGTAATAAACTAATAATACATATTTTTGATGTTTGTCCAACTTTTTGTTCATGTAGTTTTCCTAATTCTTCAAAAAATATTGCTAGTCTAAAAGTACATATAATTACACCACAAACAGTTATAAAGAAATACAGGTTTTACTTTGTTGTATGTTTAAAGGTTTACAACAGAAATCATTTATTTTTTCAATGCCTGCGATTTATATACCTTTAGTTTTGAACATACCTGAAGTAGTGACATTAACAACAAAAAAATACTAAAATGACAAAAAGAAAAAAAATATAGTATAGTTTAATGGAGAGTGATTGAGAGACTGAAATGATGATTCCCTAAACACGAGTGTTTAGAGTCAGACCGTCGTTATCACCATAGAAAGGTTCACTTGTTAAAGTTGAAAAGGATCGAGGATATATCAGGAAACATGGATCCATGCTTTCAGAAAGCTGATTGCTACTTCGCTCCATAATTTCATATAAACAAGTGTAATTTTGGGTAGTAATACAAATACTTTATATTTATATCAATGGAGAAATTCATAGAGTACAGTATAAAGCATCCTTAATTATAGAACAGATGACGTACGTATACATCAACATTAGAGTACTTAAGTCGATCGAGCTCCGAATCTAACTAGCCCTTTTTTTATGTTCAGTTTCTTTCTAAAGTCTTCTTTTATGTCAAGTTCTATCAACTTTGATACATACGGTAACCATACATACAAGGTGAAGTCCCCTTTTTCACAAGAACCTTTGTAATGTATATTATTATAAGCACGCAGATGCCTTGTTTTGTTTGTTGTGAATTCCGCATTTGTAACAAGAGGGGTTTTATAGTATAACATAAGAGTGTGTAGCAATTAGTTTTGAATTCGATATCAATGAATATCTTAACATAGTTTTGGTTATTGATACAAGTATGATTATAATTAATTAAGTCGGATATAAGTGCTGATCAATGACGTAAAAATATAATCATTTTGAAGAAGCGTGTTAAGATATAAAAATCTCTAGTATAGAGAAAAAGTTCTTCAGTGTATGTCTCTTACAAGAACTAAAGGACACTTCTGTGAATTAAATATCAAAACAAGACCAAATTAATGACCAGAAAAATACCGTATAATTGATTAATTAATCCTAAAGAAAACATAGCGTTAATTAATAATCAAACCTAAAAGGCGATTTAGGAGGGAGGGAAGGGACAAGAGAACCCAAAGCTGTGTGCTGCTTTAGCATATCTTTTGTGTGTTTGTTTGATCAGTGCGTGTGCATCCATTTAAACTTTCAAATCAAAGCCTTAAATAAAGATTACCTTGTCTTTCTCTTTTTATTTTGTTTGATAACACGATATCATCAATATTTATATGGTGGATGGATTATAAGCGTGTACATGATTGCTTCCCAAGTTAGCACATTGACCTTGAATTTGGATTTGGCAACATTAAAACATTGTCACTCTCTAATCGGTTGAAATAATCGAGATTGGGATGCAAATTCGTTTGTTAAGGATAGCAAAATTGCACAACACAAAGACAAAATACGTTTGATATGTTCATTCTGTATACCGACGTACATATATGTATGGAGTATATCAACGCACATGGTGTCATCTCGATGGATCAATGTAAGAGCTAGCTATTCCTGTCTAAACTCTTTTGTACTTATTATGTGAAATTTGGAGTATATCTCTTGGCTACGTTTTCTAGTATTTGGACGCATACAATGGTCCACACCGTCGCTTGATCACTGCCCTGCTGACATATTTTGACAATATATGTTGTGTTTTGCCTGCTTAAACGTGTAAATGTTGTATACTGACGATTCTTATTCAATCAATAATTTGTTGTATTTCATGGTGATTTGATAATAACTTTTTAGCACTTTTCTTTGTTATACACACCTATTATTCTATTAATTTTGCTTTGAATTTATGGTGTATATAAATTTTAATTGTGTTATATACTTATATACATATATTGATTAGTAAATTATGACATTCAATCTTTGAGATAAGTTAATAACAAGAACGATTCTGTGTAATAATTCTAAAAGACAATTCAGCTTTACTTCATCCATAGTCCATACTAAACTGTTTTCGATACCTTTTTAGGCCCATCTGATTTTGTTGCTGCTAAACTGTGTTTATGTAAACTAATGTCTCTAGTTAGTTCTAAAAACCGGCCGACCTCTTAAACTAATGTCTCTAGTTACTGTCTTATTGTAAACTCTTTTGTACGTAATGTTGTTATATATAACTTGTATTGTATCTCTTGGCTACGTATTCTATGTGTTTGGACGTATTTTACGACAGACAAACCCATCGTTGCTTGTCTTTTGATTGTTGTCCTGACATGTTTTGAGACTATAGTTAGGTTTTAGAAAGATTCCCTTTTTTAAAATGAATTTTGTGACAATTTTTCTTTGTTCATAGCTTGTTGTATATATACATTTTAATTTTTTTTTATTGATGAATAAAATTATAACATTTGAATAGACTATACGATATTCTTTTCATTAGAGCCGCCTGACCAGAAAATAATCATTTGAAAAACGTTTTTGTTTTATATACACGAAACACCACCCCTAGCGAAATAGTCTAAATGTTCTCCTAATTATAAAATATCTCAATGATACTATTAAAACAAATCCAATCAGACATGTAATTTGAGTTTTTTGTGTGTAGTGCTACTACTGTATATTATCAAATCTGACTTTGTTTGGAGCATATGGAATTTTAAATTAGAAAATACATGTTTTGTCGGCGGTTAAGATTTATTAAAAAAATGGCTTTATCATGATTAAATTCATAAAAATATAATTCAGCAAAGTTCCAGTTCTATTTGTACCGATCGGAACTCAAAAATGGATTTTTACTTTTTTTTTTTTCCGAAAATACAATATACAATATATATTACATTATAGATTTGTATATGTTCCCAAAAAATTTTGAGTATAGATTTGTATATGTAAAACTGTACATCTGACTCAACAAATTTATGTTATCCAAACAATTTAATTCCCAACAAAAAAAGATATTTCCCAAAAATACTCAACATTGATAAACCTCTTTAAATACACATATTAACTCTTATTGCATTCTCGGTTTACAAAAAAATTACAAGAAAAAAAAAACTCTTATTGCATTCTCGTCTAAGTCTTTCATAGACCTAATTAAATCTCGATATATTTCTTTCGCATCAAAAGCAAAAAAATTTTACCAACGAAGCAATTTTAAAATTAAATACGACTAATTTTAGACATAAAACAATAAAAATGGATGTGCTACAGAATAAAATAAAAATGGACAGTTGCCAACAAAAAGTCGATAAAAGAAAAAACACAATGATTCCGTCGCTATCTTTGAACAATACAAACCAAACGGCACGTTTGTAGCCGGTGGGAGAAAAATAATAATACTCGTAGTTGTTTCATTTTTGTTATTATGCCGTCTCTCCCAAATCACTCACTAATATCTATTTATGCTCTCTCCGCCTCTTTCTTCTATCCCTCTTTTGTACTTTTCTGTCATTATCCATTGTTTCTTTATTAGTTTGGTGCATTTTCCAGCTCAATTACCAAAAACGTTGAAAACGAAATTTACATAATTAGAAAAAATATACTACTAATAACTTTCTCGTGGCCATGTTGATGATAAATATTTTTTCCTCAGATTGGTTAATCAACTCTTTGTTTTGGTGTGATTTCGTCAACATATTTGTTAATCAACTTGCCTCCTCCTCTCTCCCCCTTTTTTTTCAAAACCAAAACCCCTGGAAACATTTTCAATAAATGCAAGACTTTTAATTTTCTCGATAATTCGCTTTTGGTCAATTGGTAAGTGTAAACGCGTAGTTATTGAGTTGGTGTGACTGTTTCTTTCTTTTTCTGCTCACGGATCTTTTTTTCTTTTTGCAAAACATCAGCTGCTCTACTTTTCATTATCTTCTCCGAAATAGACTCTGTTTCCTTCAAAAACTGTCCATACTAATTCGAATTTTCTGATACCCTTTTCTCCATATTACAGATTCTCACTGGTGAATTCATCTGTTCTTCTTTGGATATGATAAACCTCAAGCTCTTCTTAGGGCTAAAGTTTTGTTTTTTATTAACCCTTCTCTGTTCTTCACACATCTCCTCTGCTTCTTCTGATGCTTTCTTCATCAACTGTGGATCTCTGGATAATGTAAACGTCAACAATCGGACCTTTGAATCCGACAGCAATCTTGGTCCGGGAATCTTTGACTCTTCTCTAGGAATCTCGGTCAGAACCACAGATTCTAATTCAGGGGATGAATCGGCTCTGTTTCAGACCGCGAGAGTATTCTCCAATGGATCAAGTTATCGGTTCCCGATCGAACAACACGGTTGGTTCTTGATTCGTCTTTACTTCTTACCCTTTGTCTCCTCTTCCCAAGATCTAACCACTGCTAGATTCTCTGTTTCGTCTCAAAACTTCACTCTGATCAAAGATTACAAACCCTCAACGACTTCTGTTGTTAAAGAATACAGTTTAAACATCTCTTCAGACAATCTAGTCATTGAGTTTCGTCCTCAAATAGGTTCTGTAGCTTTCATCAATGCTTTGGAAGTTTTCAGACTTCCAGAGGATTTGCTTCCTGAAGAAGCAAAACTCGTTGGTTCACAGAGCAAGAAGAGTCTCAAGCTCAGGAGTCATGCCATGGAGACTGTTTCTCGTGTAAACATGGGGAATTTGACTGTGACTCGTGATCAGGATAAGCTATGGAGGCAATGGGACTCGGATTCTGCCTATAAAGCTCACTACGGTACGCCTGTGATGAACCTGAAAGCAGTTAACTTCAGTGCAGGTGGAATAACAGATGACATTGCACCAGTTTACGTCTATGGAACTGCCACGAGGTTAAACTCTGATCTTGATCCAAATACCAACGCCAATCTTACTTGGACATTCAAGATCGAGCCTGGTTTCGATTACTTTGTCCGGTTTCACTTCTGTAACATAATAGTGGATCCTTTTGGATTTAAGCGTCAGATACGCTTTGACATTTTTGTGAATTCAGACAAAGTCGGGTCCGTTGATATGACAGAGGTTGCAAATGGCACTTTTGGAGCTCCTTATTTCGTTGATGCAGTGATGCGCAAAGCCAGAAGTCGTGAAGGAGCCTTGAATCTATCTATTGGTGGAGTTATGGATGTTTCTTCCTACCCGGTTTATTTTATTAACGGATTTGAGATATTGAAGCTGAGCAACGATAAGGGGAGTCTTGATGCTTTTGATGCTGTTGTCCATGATCGTTCTATGCGTAACAAGAGTTCGAATCCAAGAATCGGATTGATAGCTGGACTATCTGCAGTTCTGTGTGTTGCTTTATTGTTTGGTGTGGCTATATCTTGGTGGTGCATCAGGAAAAGAAGAAGAAATAGACAAATGCAGACTGTTCATTCTAGAGGGGATGAGCAGATTAACAAGAATGAAACAGGTGAGAGCTTAATCTTTTCAAGCTCAAAGATCGGTTATCGATACCCGTTGGCTCTAATCAAGGAAGCAACGAGTGATTTTGATGAAAGCTTAGTGATTGGGGTTGGTGGGTTTGGTAAAGTTTACAAAGGAGTCTTGCAGGACAAGACTGAGATAGCTGTGAAAAGAGGAGCTCCTCAGTCTCGACAAGGTTTAGCGGAATTCAAGACAGAGATTGAAATGCTTACTCAGTTCAGACACAGGCATTTGGTTTCTTTAATCGGGTATTGCGACGAAAACAGTGAAATGATCATTGTCTATGAGTATATGGAGAAAGGAACGCTTAAAGAACATCTGTATGACTCAGATAACCCGAGACTGAGCTGGAGACAGAGGCTTGAGATATGTGTTGGTGCAGCTAGAGGACTTCATTATCTCCATACAGGTTCGACAAGAGCAATCATACACCGCGATGTGAAATCCGCTAACATTCTCTTGGATGAGAATTTCATGGCCAAAGTTGCAGACTTTGGATTATCTAAGACAGGTCCTGATCTTGATCATCAGACATATGTGAGTACCGCGGTTAAAGGAAGCTTTGGATATCTAGATCCAGAGTACTTAACCAGACAACAACTGACTGAGAAATCAGATGTTTACTCTTTTGGTGTGGTGATGCTTGAAGTACTATGCGGGAGACCAGTCATCGATCCATCACTTCCAAGAGAGAAAGTGAATTTGATCGAATGGGCGATGAAGTTGGTGAAGAAAGGGAAGTTGGAAGAGATCGTAGACCCGTTTCTTGATGGGAAAGTGAAGGCTGAAGAGGTGAAGAAGTACAGTGAGATAACAGAGAAGTGTTTGGCACAAAGCGGCATTGAGAGGCCAACAATGGGAGATTTGTTGTGGAACCTAGAGTTCATGCTTCAGGCCCAAGCAAAAGATGAGAAAGCGGCAATGGTGGATGATAGGCCAGAGGCAAGCGTTGTGGGTTCAACTGTGCAGTTCAGTGTGAATGGAGTGGGAGATATTGCAGGGGTCTCAATGAGCAAAGTTTTTGCACAAATGGTTAGAGAAGAAACACGGTAAAAAGATTTGATCAAAAGAAGAAGAGTATCTTCATCACTATAGTGTTATTTGTACAGGAGGAATTAAGGAGGGAACACAATACTGTTTTATACATTGTAGAAAATTTAAAGTGTTGTTTTTTAATCGAGATATACTGAGCTTCTTTGCTATACTTTTCTATAAGATCAATTTAAAATTCACTAAATTATAAAAAGAGAACATGACAAATGTGATGCAAGTTTAACAATTCGCTGTGTAATGGTTTCCTTGACTGGGTAAGTATTGCGATGAGAATAGCAGAATAAGTAGTATGAAGATGATAGTACTAACAAACTCAATTAACGTTTTATTTACTCTCTTGACATTATATGAAACTGAGAGGGCTCAAGCTTTCCCGGCATCGTAAATGGGGTTCTAAAATATATTTATCAGATTCTAACACCAATCAACCATATATTAACTAAAAGCATTCAGAGTAAATAAAAACTCATTTTATTGTTCAAAAATCAAAGGACATGACAAGTGAAAACAGAAGAAAAAAGAAAGATAAAAGAGATGCAAGAAATTACGTTCTATTATTTGTAAATAACTAATATCCATGTCCATGTTTCTCTAGGTTGAATTTGAACCAACCTTGGAACATACCTTCTCTAGGATGCAATTGCGAGGAATCACCACAAGGGATATATTCGTGGGGGTGATCCTCTCCAAAAATGTGCAAACTTTCTCTGTCCCAACATACTGCGACTGTCTTCTCTTCGTCGATGAAGAAACTTACATCACACGTAAACTTATGTTCTTCATAACAAGTGTCCAAATCCACTGCCAACAACTTGGTCCATGACAAGACTTTGGTCTGATCAATCTTGTCATTGGTCGCCACCCAGATTTCCACCCTTGATGTATCCAAACATTGTTGCAAAATCGCAAGTTGCTCATCCTTAACAACTGATAGACCCAAACTTTTAAAGCCAAGACGCTCCAAGGGAAGATTTAGACATCCAAATGTCTCTGTTGTGAAGTCAAAACTTAGTAGTAATAATTCTTTGACTTGTGAAGCAATCCAATAAGTATTCCCAAGTAAAGACACCCCACGAGATTTTATCATGCAGCCGAGAGGGACGTCATCATCAAGAGGCCTCCATGAATCAGAGTTGATCTCGTAGATATGTACCTCTGGTTTTGGATCATAATCCAAAATACTCAAGACTTTGTAGCTATCGCACAAATCGTTATGGTATCCAAGAGCAAAGATGCCACTGCGGTCATGATTCATAAGCTCGATCCACCTGGTTCCCTTGGAACACGGGTTCCAAACCACAAGCTTGTTAGTATCAGTTTTCATGGTTTGTAACAACAATAAACCGTCGCAGTGAAACATACCAGATATAGTGATTTCATTTGAGTAAAAATTGCTGATACCACCGTTTAATATGTGGAATCCAATTCCGGCATAGTTGCTACCTTCACTCATATGAGTCATATCAACGATCAATGTGGAAACCGATGATCTCATCAGTACGATCACTTCCATTGCTGCTTTGTGAAAGCGATTTTTAATGAATCTTCGATCTTTGAATAAAGTGTTCCACAGTTTGCAAGTAAATCGCAACTCTCTTAGAGACTCGACTGGGAGCCTAGAGAGTATATTCTCTAACATATCACGTGAAAGATCTGTCATACCCATTTTTCATTTACTTTCTTCTCTTCTGATCTCTCAAAAGGAAGCTGAAAAGTGCGATAAGCCGGCTGCAGATTAAAAAAAAAACACAAAACTAGGGTTAATCTTGCTATATAACTTATAAATTTGCCGTTTCAAACAAAAATAGAAGCTAACAACAAGAGAACAAATAGATAGCAGAAAAACGACTAATCAACAGGCCTTATGATATCAACATACATGGCCCAAATTGTTTTTTGAATAAAAATATTTAGTTGAAAGTTGAATACACTATTCTTTTTCTGTTTAAAAAGGGTAGACGAATTAGCAAATAATTTTTAAAAAGCCTAATGGTCCAAATGTACTTAAACCCTAAATAATAGAAATGAACTTTATTCGCGTCCTTTGATCGTGGCGGCAAGAAGGGAAATGTGGTTAGAAGTTAGTAAGCAAAAAAAAGTCAACAAAAAATTTAATTACCTAAAAGTCAAAAATGAAATTGGAAATGTAAAGCATTTCCTATCTATCACACATTTAATGCTTACACATGTTATAACCACTAACACCGCCTAGGATTAGATTTTCGTTTTCTAGAAGGTTGGTAAATGATGATAGTGAGTTACGAATAAAACTTCCTTTCGAAATCAACATGTGATTTTTGAGAACATTTTGGTAATCAGAGAATATGTGATTTCCTTGATGATGATGCGCAGTTTGTGATTAGTATTAGTATGTGTCAAATTGAATGCCCAACAATATCAATTTGGTAGCAAGCAACTAGCAAGTTTTGAATAATGTCCAATTCTTTTCCCAAAACCTTTGTCGGATGACGTTGATTTTGTTGTGGATCTAATAGACTAAAACACTATACTAACCTAATACTACTAATAATTGTGAGTGACAACATGAGTCATTACCATTTTCTTATACTCTTAAAGTTAATCTTTCAAAATTTTGGCTAGATATTTGATGTTTACAACGCTGAGTCGCTGATACAAACCGTATATTTTATTCTCTTATCTTGTTTGTAAAGAAACTGTACCTAACAATCATGCATGATTCCCCTTATTATATATGTGAACAAATATATGTACTTTCGTTAGATTTTTGTTTGTTTTTGAAGTATGGACAATGTATGTACGAATGTGTATTCCATAGAAAGGATAATCATCATTGGGGGACAGGAGAAAGAGGTGGTGGCATTGATGATATCAAAGAGTTACACATCCTAATTCCTAAGTCGAATTCATAGGATCTTGTTCAAGTTCCGTCGTGCATGAACAAGTACACTTGAGAGCATTAACTCAACAAGACCTTTCCCGATATCATCTTCTCATACTATAAATTACCTCATTGGTGACATATTTGACTTTTATCACCACATGCATTGCAATAAATAGGAAGTCATCTTCTTCGTTTTTCTTTTTTGCTAAGATAAGTCATAAACAATAAACAAAAGCCATCTTATGCAGTTGACCCATCTCAATATCTTTTAGGCTACATGTTTTATTTATATATGGGGAAAATTTAGGTTGAAATCTATCTGTATAATAAACTAAATTATTATGTCACTTAACATATCTACATTAGCTACCAAAAAGCCTGTCAAAAGAAAATAAGCTAACAAAGATCTTTGCGAATGGAATTGATTACGAACTACTAACTATAAATACAAATTATATATAACCCTGAAACAATTTTACTTACATTTTTTTCATAATCTTGATTCAGAAAATTGGCTAGCATATAGTTTTTCAATGATTACATATATACTTCGTCCATAATTGCAAAATCACCATGATACAAATCTACACTAGCTAAGTTTTCAATATAGAATCCTACTGGGGTATACTAGTTAGAAAGCAGAAAATTTCATAAACATGAATTTTGAAATAGATTATCAATTCAGAAAACGATATTCAAATTAGCATATAATATAAATATCACATCATATACCAAAGGTCCACCAATTAAACCGGTATAATAATCCTATTTAGAAAAGAAAGAACCTAGAACATGGCACAACTACTCAATATTTAAAGCTGGGACAAATTTTTCATTCGAATAGGCTTTGTAATACACATTTAACGAACTAGTTAGTCAGGAGGCTGCAATAAATGATTGCTATATAATAATAGTATTGTTATGCTTGCAGTTGCCTATCACCATATGTGTGCACACATACGTAACGTAAACATGCGTAAGGCGTGTCCACATTGTACAACTATGACTTACTCTATATGCCTAATCTCTTGTCATATAATTACAAGACTATCATAAACCGACTCGACTAAGAAAATAGATTAACAAGAAGGTTTTTGAGTTCAGTTCGTTTTCTTACTAGTTAACTATATGTAGATAGAAAGAGTTTAAAATCACGAGTTTGAATATCAGTGATATAGAAGAAGAAAAAAACTTAATTAAACAACATAAGGGTTTAAAGTCCCGAAAAAAACTTTGTAACAAAGCTATGACTCTAGCCTTATATTCTATGTTAGATAACTTGACTCGAACATTGCATGTGCGTGTTGAAGATTTTTCCGGCATTGTGTTAGGTATCTGATTAAGTTCTAGGCTTTTAATTAAGTTTGGCAAGTGAAGTAGCTAAGCTAGCTAGCCTTGTAGCCATTTATTGGACTGCGACCGACTTTGATATCCTTGAATATATACTAATACTATTTCACATGTACAAACCCATTTTACAAGTAGGCATCAATTTCGCATGACTTTTTTCCTCATTAGATAATATATTTTTCTTGCTTTTTAACTACTTCATCAATCATCTAATTCAAGCTTTGACTACCATAGTAGAAAATTTGTCGTGTTCACTTTATTTTAAATTGCTTTTACCTAATGCAATCAAGAATACTATTTTACACGCAAAAAAGGCACAATTTAGACTCTTCTAACTAGGTTATGGACCATATGGTGTTTGTTACCTCTATTATCATACTAATGAACTTGCAAACCACTCTTCTTTATAGAGGTGGACACAAGATAAATTTATGGTGATCAATATTATACATTATAGAAAGAATATGAACATTCATTCAAAATACTGAAGTATGAAAAGAAAAAAAAAAGACTAGAAGAAATAAGCATTAATGAAGGCAACTATGGGAAAGACACACGAAAGTCCTCGTCCCATGCCTATGTTAGATGAACGAACAAACACCCTTTACCTAATTGGCTACTTCACAAGTCAATAAAACCCATTTCGCCACGTGGCATGCGCCCACCGTTACCAAAAAAAAAAAAGAAACGAAGAACGAAGAAGAAGAAGAAAAACGTATTTGGTAATTTCCACTTTAGGGAACTTTAGATTTAATAGGTCGACTCTTCACCTTCTCCATAATAAATAAACAATAAATCAAAAACGCATTTACATCCAAACAGTCAAAAATATATAAACCTAAACATACCTTTCCCATGCAACTCATCGTGACCTTTTTTTTTTTTTTTAACATATAGCCTTCCGTGTCTTCACACATACAAACACGTCTCTTCATGCAATCTCGCCTCTATATATATAACTATATAGTAATGATAACAGACTCATACATACATATCCAACCAAAGTCCCATAAACTGAAAAACAAACACACTTCTTTCTCTTCTTCTTCGAGCGAGAACTCAAAGTCGTTAAACAAAAGTTATGAGTGTGTGCTTAAGTCAGTTTATTTGTTGATCAATCTTAAACAGTTTTAATTCCTTTTGTTGTTACTATGGCTCGTATTGTAGCAGCTGATGATGATGATTCCATGGAGCTCAACACCATCTCCTCTGTGCACGATTCCACTCTAGGGCAACTTCTTAAGAACGTCAGTGACGTCAGGAAAATGGCCATTGGAGACGAGACTCCAGTTCACGAGTCCTTGAACCGAGACGACGACTATGATGGTTACATGCGTACTGTTCCATTCGTTCTCTCTTTCGATAATCTCACTTACAATGTCTCTATTCGTCGAAAACTAGAGTTCCGTAACCTCTTTCCACGGGGAAGTACAACAGAGGATCCGGAGATAGCTCAAACGGTGAGGCCAAATACTAAAACCCTTCTCAATAACATCTCCGGCGAGACTCGAGACGGAGAGATCATGGCCGTTCTTGGAGCTAGTGGCTCGGGGAAATCAACATTGATCGATGCATTAGCTAACCGTATTGCCAAAGGAAGCTTGAAAGGAACAGTGAAGCTAAACGGAGAAACACTTCAGTCTCGAATGCTCAAAGTGATCTCAGCCTATGTAATGCAAGATGATCTTCTCTTCCCTATGCTCACCGTTGAAGAAACGCTAATGTTCGCTGCTGAGTTTCGTCTCCCGAGGAGTTTACCAAAATCCAAGAAGAAGCTTCGTGTGCAAGCTTTGATCGATCAATTAGGTATCAGAAACGCTGCTAAAACAATCATCGGAGACGAAGGTCACCGTGGAATCTCCGGTGGTGAAAGAAGAAGAGTTTCGATCGGTATTGATATAATCCATGATCCGATACTTCTCTTCCTCGATGAACCAACCTCTGGTTTGGACTCAACGAGTGCGTTCATGGTGGTCAAAGTGTTGAAGAGGATCGCTCAGAGTGGCAGTATCGTGATTATGTCGATTCATCAACCGAGTCATCGTGTTCTCGGTTTGCTTGACCGGTTAATCTTCTTATCCCGTGGCCACACCGTGTACAGCGGATCTCCGGCGAGTCTTCCGCGTTTCTTCTCCGAGTTCGGGAGTCCGATACCGGAGAACGAGAATCGAACCGAGTTCGCGTTAGATCTCATCCGTGAGCTTGAAGTATCAGCCGGAGGAACTAGAGGATTAGTCGAATTCAACAAAAAATGGCAAGAGATGAAGAAACAGAGCAACCGTCAACCACCGTTAACTCCTCCTTCATCACCGTACCCAAATCTTACACTTAAAGAAGCAATCGCCGCCAGTATAAGCAGAGGAAAGCTAGTTTCCGGCGGAGAATCCGTCGCTAACGGCGGAACAACAGCTACCTCCACAACTCTAGCTGTTCCTGAATTTGCGAATCCGATGTGGATGGAAATCAAAACTCTCTCGAAACGATCAATGCTCAATTCTAGAAGACAACCAGAGCTATTCGGAATCAGAGTCGCCTCCGTCGTTATCACCGGATTCATCCTCGCCACCGTATTCTGGCGATTAGACAATTCTCCCAAAGGAGTTCAAGAGCGGTTAGGGTTCTTCGCCTTCGCGATGTCAACAATGTTCTACACTTGCGCCGACGCGTTACCAGTTTTTCTCCAGGAACGTTACATCTTCATGAGGGAAACTGCGTACAACGCTTACCGGAGATCCTCCTACGTTCTCTCTCACGCCATCGTCTCTATCCCGTCGCTCATCTTCCTCTCTCTAGCTTTCGCGGCGACGACGTATTGGGCTGTAGGATTGGACGGAGGCCCAATGGGCCTTTTGTTCTACTGTTTGATCATTTTAGCCGCGTTCTGGTCAGGGAGCTCCTTTGTCACGTTTCTATCAGGTGTGGTTCCAAGTGTGATGTTGGGTTACATAATCGTCGTCGCTATTTTAGCATACTTCTTGTTGTTCAGTGGATTCTTCATCAACAGAAACCGTATCCCTGATTACTGGATTTGGTTTCATTACCTGTCTTTGGTTAAATACCCCTACGAAGCCGTTTTGCAGAACGAGTTCTCTGATGCGACCAAGTGTTTCGTGAGAGGAGTTCAGATTTTCGACAATACGCCATTAGGAGAATTACCAGAAGTGATGAAGCTGAAGCTGCTTGGTTCTGTGAGCAAGTCTCTCGGGGTGACGATATCGAGCTCGACTTGTTTGACCACAGGTGCAGATATACTGAAGAATCAAGGTATTGTTCAGCTGAGTAAATGGAATTGCTTGTTCATCACAGTTGCTTTTGGGTTCTTTTTTAGGATACTGTTCTACTTCACTTTGTTACTTGGAAGCAAGAACAAGCGGAGGTGAAAAAAAAATGCTAATAGACCCAAATCACAAAACATACTTGTATTCTCTGTTTGTAATTCCTTGAATTGTTTAATGAAAAATGGTTTTTTTCATATATATATAAAGGTATGTTTCTTGGATTCCCTTGTCTCAAAAGTTTATAGAAAGAATAGGGACTTCCATATTCACAAAAACGAATTACAAACACATTTGGCTTCACTTCCAAACGTTTCCTACTACAACTATGAAGTATTATAAACCTAAGTGTCATACCTGAAATTGTGTGTGTGGCAGAAGACGACGATGATGCAGCCAGAGAGCCTTGGAATTATCTTCATTGGTCTCCCCTTAGGATCAAAAGGTATGATGAACTTCATTTTAGCATTATTGCTTCTTTTTTACCCATCAGACTACAACAAACATTAATCTTTTTCATCATGTACGTGTAAAAAAATCATTGACATCTAGATTTCGATCTCCATGAGCAACTGCGTCTTCAGGTTCTGGCATGAAGAGACTCGTTGATGACGCCTGCACGAGGAATAATACAACCAGTCATCAATCCATATCTTGAAATTAAGGAACTCAACATTTATATGGCTGAGAATCAAAGTGAACTAGAAGTGTTATAAGCATATGGCAAATCCAAAAGAAGAAGACTTACCTTAGTATCAAGAAGTATATCTCCGTTACTGTCAGTAATGAGGTTAGCACCATGGGTTTTTAGCCATTCTAAACACTCCTCCGAACCATTAGTCTCCTTTTCATCAGCACTTTCGCTTGCTGCAGCACCAGTAAAACCTAACACTTGGACTATGTATGAAACTGGGATTGTAGGACGACAACTCCGAGACATAAAAGTCACAGCTTTGTAACGCATCTTCTCCACATAGAGATCTGCAAACATAACATTTCATCATATCCTTCATATCTAGCCATTGAATTGTTGAAACATATCAGAACAGTTTCTTATGTAATATGTCCCTTACCCATGAGGCAACTATTCATGTTTGGTGCAGTCTTGTAGAGTCTGAAGAACATAACATAATTTCCTGATGTGACAGCTGCACGAACTGAAAGAGCATGTCTAACTGCTTCATCATTCTTAGCTTCTTCGGATAATCTAAAGAACAGAGATCACAAAATAACTCAATCTCATGCACAGAAACCCAATTCAAAGAAGTAACCTCTTTGCACTGGTATGAAGAAAAAATATATAATTCAAATACTATTCCCAGTTGGTCACTAACTGAACCTGTGTAGCAAACCTTATTCTGATCTTTCCACGAACTTCAATTTATCAAAGTTTCTCATGACACATAATGCTTAAACGAACCCCAGAGATAAATATTTATATGTACTAACCTGGACATAGATGATAGCAGTTCACGGTTGTTGTTAGAGTGTAGGGTAATATAGAGTAGACTGTATGCAGCAAACTCTAGAGAGCATCCTTCTATACCTTCGGCATAAAGAGTTTTTAACTGCGACAGACACTGTTACATAAATTAAAAAAACCAATTCAGCGAGACTAAACATACCTGGAATTAAAAAAAAAAACTCCTCAGAAATATGCAACAGATGTATTCTACAAGACTAGGTGGAACAGTATCATTATATTGCAGAATTTATGCAAACCAAAGTCACAATCCATGGTAAAGAGTCATCAGAAATAGGAGTGACCCTTCAACCTAGAGGCAAATTCGAAACCCAAATTATTCTACTTGCTAAACTATAGCTGCCAGGCTGTCCATCTCACTTCACTCTGATGTCTTGCATGATATGTTGCTTTATTTATTTTATTTTAAATGAGACGCCAGTGAAATACTAGCAGATGTTGGTATTTTTATAATTAGGAAAAAAAAAGGACAAGTTTTTCAACAGAGAATTTGATCTAGACACTCTGAATAGTAATAGGTTATTGATTTGATCTAGACACTGAATGATTACAATTCTAAAATATGAAGAGTATGTGCTAGTGTACAAACCTGATTATACTCGGGTAAATCCCCAGCCTCCAAAGCCAATCTAGCATGTGTTTCATAAACCTGAAATCGACAATGAACAAAGAGACATTATAAACATGCTAAATGATTGTGTATCCGCTGTACAGCAAGAACACCCAAAATATTTTTGAACTCAATAATATTACCTTAGCTGTTAAATGATTGTGTATCCGCTGTACAGTGAGATCTTGTCGAATAGACTTTAGCTGATCGCATTTATAAAGATAACTCTTTTGAGAATCCTGAACCATTAAGAGAGCTTTTTCCAGCACATCCTCTGGTCTTACCTGAAAATAAGTCAAAACAAAAATATCAGTCAGGGTGTTTAAAAGATTACGAGGTATAAGATAGTGATATTTACAGTGGCAGGATCTGGTGCAGAGGTAAGACGGAGATAACGTTTCTCAATTTCCTGGCAAGTTCCTTTAACTGTTAATGCATCCCAGTCAATGTCTTCCACAGCTCTGCTGCCATTTTCATCGAAATTTTTGCTAAGCCTCAAGGCAGTGGCTCTTCTAGAATGCAAATTTCCAACATTTGCATTCTTAGGCTTCGGAAGATCAGCCCCTCGGCTGTGCCCTTGAACTCTTTCAAAACGCTTGGAACGACTATCACGGCGCTTCTTTTCCTCGACAGAACTAGCAAGTGTCATTGCACTGGAATAGTAAGGTGTCAAATCCTTGTCGCTATCACTAGATGCCTCATCATCAATGGTCGTAGCTGCACCACCAGAAAACCGCTGTCGCTTGATAGGCCGTTGGAAACTTTTTTTTGCAGAATTTTGCCCAGAATAAGTGGGCTTGAAGCCAGTGGCAGCATCCACCTTTTGAAACATCTCCGAATTCTGCAAAATTTCTTATCAGAACCAGGGACTGCAAGAACCAAATTCTAACAGCTACATACACATTCAACCAACAGCTAAATATTTTCTATTCTTTTCTTTTCCTTGACCAGACATGAATAAATGCATAATCAGTATACCCCCAGTAGCATCCCTTCACATATAATAAAGAAAAGAAAGCCTAACCTTATTATTATTTTCATTTTGGCGATTCCAAGCTCCAAATTTAACAGCACTGCTAAAAGTTGAAGCTGGCTTGACAAACGGTTTTTCTTCCAGTAACGGCTCCCATCTACTTTTGGGTCGTCTTGTTGGGCTCTTGTTTTGTAACGAAGATACAAGAGTGGAGCTCGACCTGCATTTCGGAGTAAAACTTAGCAGGAAGATAGAAAGTAAATGCTACAACCATATAGTAGAGAAGAGTAATAGTTATTGATCATGCAGGCAGGAGATGGAGGAATTAAGGGCCATACTCAGTGTTAGTCACATTTGTGTTCAGGACAGTTGAAAGAGGCTCAGTATCCCAATCCCGAGTATAAAGAGTATCATCAGCCTTCGCTTTGGTGATGATCTAGAAATAATCAAATAAGCATCAACATGCAACGAAACCTAAAATTAACATGGTATTCTACTGACTGCAAAACTATTTCTTCCAAAAGGCATGAGAACATTTTAAATATACTACACAAGTGCACATTTACACGGAATACCAATTGAAGAAGTAAATTCAAATATGTAATAATCTTAAGATGAACAAAGAGCGTAGCTAAAAAAATAACAATTTATTATGCTACAAAAATCTAACAACTGGGCGTCCACAATTCCTACAAACATTTACCTCCTTCAGAGCAGCCTGGCAAGATGCCTTTTCTTTATCATCTTTGCAGCGAGCAAGTGCCCTCTCAACAAACCCACGAAGCGATTTCGGGAAGTTTCTAGGCTACAAGCAACAAGATTATTTATTAAGAGAAAAAAAACAATTACTCAACACACCAATTCACAGTGGCCAACACTTATATCTACTCCACTTGCTAGGTAATATAAAATTGAAAAAAAGGAATCTTACCTCAGGCATAGCAGTGGTATGGTCTTTCGACTTTGGCATTGAAACACTAACATATGCAGGTGTGTGGGCTGCACCGCCCATTGAACTATCTTTATCCATTTTGGTAAAACCTGATGGCAAGTTTGAAGCAATTCTAGGGTTAGTTGGAATCTGTACTTTGCTTACCCTTTGTGTATCTACTGACGGTGTTATCTGAGTAGGCTGGCGATAGCCTAATGGTGCCTGATGAAAGGAAGACTGGGAGTTCAGTTCTTGAGGATATGTAGCTCTCTGATGACCCTGAAAAGGGGTCTCATATAAGGGTTTCATCTCCAGAGGACTCTGGTATTGATTTTGAGGAGGAACAGGATGATGAGTTTGCAGACTTGGTGATTGATGCATCCAGTAGGTATCATTAGAGTTACTAGCAGCTGCACCAGGCTGAGAGGATGATAAAAGAAAGCAGTAAGAGATTATGTCTAAACTGTTTGCACAAAAATTCAAGAATTTATTCTATACAGTATTGTTAGGTAGCTACGGGCATCATTATTGGAAGGCTCTTTAACAAATCTTAAGTTAAGATTTCTTAAGAAAGAGCTCTTAGCCTTCCAATAATGATGGTCTAACAGGTCAGTTATTATCACTCTTTTACCAACTTAGTTGATTAAAGAGAGAACACACATTTTACCAATAAGTTGTAAGCAGAAAAGCATTATAAACTCAAATAAGCTTAAGGACGAAAATTTTGTCTACTCCTCATGAAAGTAAAATCTGAACCTGCTGAGAAGGTGGTTGGGATGAGTCAGCTTCCTGCCTCCAATGTTGGACATAAGACGGAGCAGGCTGACTATTTGAAGCAGGAATTTCATTGGTAACACCTGGAACTGGAAAGGTCTGACTATATGAACTTGTAGCAGACAACTTTTCTGTTCCCGGGGCACAGGGTACTTCTGTTTGGCTGTAATATTCTGACCATTGTTGGTAGTTCTGTTGATGATGTACAGGTGTTGTGGTTGCAATAGTAGAGCTATGAGTGTTAGCAGCGTCAGGAGTATAATTTTGATAAGGGTTTGAGGTGTAGTTTCCCTGATTCGAAGCAGGAGCCTGATTGCTGTAATTTGACGCAGGAGTCTGATTGCTGTAATTTGACACAGGAGTCTGATTGCTGTAATTTGAACCAGGAGTCTGATTGCTATAATTTGACGCAGGAGCCTGATTGCTGTAATTTGAAGCAGGAGTCTGATTGCTGTAATTTGAAGCAGGAGTCTGATTGCTGTAATTTGACGCAAGAGTCTGACTGCTGTAATTAGTACTTGGGTAACTTCCGGCCGTTTGGTTGTTATAGTTTGTACTTTGGTAACCTCCAGCAGTCTGATAATCAGCAGGATTGTAGTAAGTTCCTGAATAACTTGCAGTCCCAGCATAAGATCCTGGATTCTGAAATGAGGAAAGAGGCTGAGGAGCACCTGTGTTTTGATACGCCCCTACGGGCTGAGGATATGACTGGCTAGGTTGCTGTTGATAGCCACTGTAGTAATTGGAATATCCCGTGTTTGCATAGTTGTGTGGGTCAGAAGAGGTCTGGTATGGCGTATATCCACTATAATCTTGTGCCACACTTGCAGTTCCAGACGTCGATGAGCTAGTGAAAGACGCAGTATTCGGTATTTCTTGCACATTGCCTGTGGCAGGCCCCGTTGGCTGTGGATGGTAATAGTTTGAATTTGAATAGTTTCCATTATCTACAGCCTGATGTTCAACAGAATGTGCTGTCCATGGGGCACTGTCAGACCCAGTTGAGTACTGATACGAATATTTATGCGCTTGGTTTCCATCAACACCATATCGATTCTGTATCAAAGACAAAGTATTAGTAGAGGAAAATGGTTTGGAAATCTTCATTTTTATTACATAAATAAATAACTAAAAAAGTGGAAAAGAATTAAAGACAAACAGAAAATGTCATCTCAGATCAAGGCTACATGTAAAACTTAGACGCTCAAAACGTTCAAGTATTCAACAATCTCAAGTCAATAAGAAAGAACCTCAAACATTATATCTTCAAACGCTCATGCATTAAGTGATCAACAGCTAAGTGTTGTAACCAAACCTAAGATTTAATAGACTTTTTTTTAGCAAAAGTACTTTACAGTTTACATCTTTGAGATTTTTTTGGAGAAGGTAAATTACTAGAGAAAACCATAAGGCACTACGGCACTGATGAAAAGACTATTCTCAAGGAGGGGAATGATTTTTCTGAAGTTCACACACCGAGTCTATAATCAAATCACATTTTGTCTGCTGCATAAACACACTGATATGCAAAGTTCCTCTAAAAGTTACAAAGGCGAACTAACAAACAAAACTTGCTATAGAGCTCAACATATCTACCCGCATGTCCCTAAAGAAAACAAGATCAATTGGCTCAACAGAACCAAATAACCTGGACCAAACTAAAACCACCAAAATTCAATTCACGCAACAACAAAAACGCAAAAGTTGACCCCAATGCACAAATTCTCACTTGCATAAAAAAGACCGACTCTGCAGACATGAATAACCTTAGCTTAAATGAAAGAGAAGACGCAAAAGATTGTTAATACCTCAATGGAACTAGGATCCATCGGTGCTACAGCCTGAGTGTTCCCTCCTTGATTCATGCTATAACATCAACCTCCTGCAAAAGCATCACACATACGATTGAGCTCACTTTTCGAATAAACATAGCAGAAGAAGGAAAAGCCCTAAATAGAAAAACAGAGACATAGCAGCAAGAATTTGTACCAGTAACGATCCAATTTGTGTATTGTTCTCGTTCGTATAGAGAGAGCCCGATGAAGAATCGAATTGAAGATAGTATAGTAGAGCAGGATTTGAGATCAATAAAACCAAAAACAAGGTAACAAAAAGGAAACGAATAGAACAGAACCAAAAAAAACAAAAAAGGCAGATAAAAATATATATAAATCTAAAGGAAACAACAAATAGAGTTGTCAAATCTATCGGAAATTACAGAACACGGAGAATAATCTGGCCGAAGAGGAAGAAACAATTTGTTGTTGTGCCGGGGACGACGATTGTCTAAACAAAAAAAATCACGGTATACTTGCGTCTTCGGGTCGGGTTGAACCAAGTCGGATCTTTCCGAGTCGGTTTTATGTAAAGCCTTTTTTAATTTGGCCCATTTATCTTTCGGACTTGCCTTTTCTTAGCGAATCCGTTAATTAAGAGTGTTTTCGAGGAACGGAGTCACAACTCACATCACTCTATAATTTAAAAACCCTTTCTGTTAATTTCCTTTTTTTCTTCTTCTTATATATATAGTATAAAAGACCATAAACCGTCGGAGACAAGAATTTCCAATAACCCTAAATCTAGCCCTAACTAATCTTGCCTGAGAGAGGAGGGAGACTCTGCATCGATCAATTGCCTAACACTATGACTAAGTCGCTGTGTTTGGATAATCTTAATGATCGCCAAAGACTTCAGGACAGGTACCGATCCATCGTTACTGTAAATTTGCACAATTGTTTTGCCCGATGCGACAGTCTCGACTATATATGTTTTCTTCTTGTTGATTTTTCAGTTTGGAGTGGGAAGGTTACACCGAGATTAAGATGAAAAGTGACGGAAACTGCCAGGTAATGTTTATACTCATCAACTCATCATCAACTTGTGTGATTCTTGATCGTATCCTGAATAATCTTCCTTCTTTTTTTGTTTTACAGTTCCGTGCCTTAGCTGATCAAATCTATAAAACCTCAGATTTTCACAAACGTGTTAGACAAGAAATCATAAAACAGGTAAATCAATCAATCTTGAATTTTATTTGCGGATTGTTCTTGACGTGTATAACAAGACAAGGTCATCTATTTGAGCTATCTTGCAGGCATCCATTACAACTCCGTCTACAAAAACGAAGGTTAATTAATTAACTACCATAGCATACAACAACTTATCCTCTTCATGATAATATATATTGTTATCATTCTTATTCTTCTTTCTTGTTGGCTGGTTCAGATTCAAGTGTAAGTTCAAAAACTGTCTCGACGAAGCTACGTAGGAAAAAGGAGAAGGAAGAGAAGATAAAGGAGGAGGAGGAGGAGGAGAAGAAGAAGGAGGAGAAAAAAAGGGAGAAGGATGAGAAGAAAAAGGACAAGGAGGAGAAGAAGAAGGCTAAGGTGAAGAAGGAGAAGAAGGAGAAGAAGAACAAGAATTACAATCTTCACCTTTCTGATATCATGCCAACACTTGAACAAGAAGATGATTCATATTTTCTAAATTAAGAATATATGCACGCAGGGATTATTCTGATTTGAGCGTCAGAGACATTTCAAAACACAACATGAATGTAAAAGAGAGTCATTGAAGACACAAAATCAGTGTTGTGGTACATTGTTTTAGTTGTGGTATTCCTTCTTTCTAATGTACATGCCTCTTTTATCATTAACTTTTTCCATCGTCCCCTTTTTGCTGTTCTGTTTTACTATCTTTACTCTGTTTAGAACATAAATCGTGTTTACTTCTGTTCCAAATGAGAGAGTATTGCATGGTTCAGCTACATTTGTTATCTGTTCATCTCTGTTCCCTCACAAAAATCTGGTTAATAGTTTTAGTGGGTTTGGTTCCAAATTTATTCTAGTTAATATATTGAATTTGGTATCTGCTCTTTTGATGCGTTATATTGTTTTATTCATTCGTTGTGCTTTAATAATTTTATCCACATTTGACAAGTTGTGTACTATTATTATTGGTCTCTTATTATTTATCGCATTTGTGACGGAGGCCCTCGTGAACCACGAGTTGATTATAAAAATGTTCAATAATTGAAAAATAAATAAAAACCCCGGTGTTCTAAAGATTGTCAATAAATATACACACTCCAACACAAGGCAAAAAAGATGCATCTCTTCGATCAACCAGAGTTCAAGAATTTATTGGTATCTCTCTCTTCTCTAATTTTTTTTTTTTTGAATTTGTTATATTGTATCATAGCCAAGATTATCCCTTATACCATATGTTTTGTGAAGTACAGTAGTAGCTACTAGCCAGGAGCCTAGGAGTCATTCCCAAAATATTTTTAAGAAGTGTTTGATTTAAATAGATCGTATCACAAAATCTTTAAGAGAAGGGAAAAAATGTGAGCAATAACTGATCTTGATTAGCTAAACAGCTTTCTATTACACCAAATCACCAATAATAGAGCTATCAAATCACACGGTAAAAAATATTTACCCGTCATCAGTTGATTGTTTTATTAATTTGTGTTTCTTGGACCGTTAATTTTGAACTTTTGATGTTCTTGCTATGTACGTCTATGAATAGGCTACAATGTTGTCATGATATTTGTGTATTATTAACCACATACCAGCTTATAGAACAATATAAAGCTTAAATGTACATGAATACTTTATCGCGATAATATATAGAAGAAGTAAATCTCATTTCCAATATATATATGAAGATTCGAAATGGCGAGGATGTACCGGAAGTTGGCACTATGCGGTGGTGAAGGAGGACAGGAATGGGACGACGAGGTATATGAAGGTGTAAGAAAAGTGTATGTAGGGCAAGATCTCAACCGTATCACTTACGTCAAATTTGAGTACGTGAAGGAAGACGGCCAAGTAGTAACACGTGAATATGGGACACCAGATCAACACCCTAAAGAGGTGATCACCACTGTACTTCTTCTTATTTTGTTTGGAATACTATATAATTACTATAGTACGAATGGCTCTTGTGAATTCGGATAATAAAGTTGGGATATATATGAAACCTTCACTTAAGTCGTAAAAACAAGGAGAACAAGAATACTTTTGAGACGGATACGTACGTATCCTTTAGTCTTTCTAAGACTTTTTATTAGTACTTCTGGGAACAAATAATATACAAACTCTAAAGACACCTTTATCATAAAAGCAAACCCTAATAATATTATCATGTTTACAGTTTGCACTTCAATATCCGGACGAACACATCACCACGGTGGAGGGAAGCTACCATCCTGTGGCTCTGCTTGCCACAGAAATGATCACGTCCCTCGTATTTAAGACCTCAAAGGGTAGAAGCTCTCCAACGTTTGGTCCAAACTTGTTTGGAATTACGAACGGTAAAAAGTTTGTTTTTGAAGATGAGGGAAAGAAGATCGTAGGGTTCCATGGAAGAGCCGGTGATGCTCTCGACGCTCTTGGAGTTTACTTTGTATTGGATACAGCGCCAGTCCCTTTATACAAGCTGGATGCCCAAGGTGGTACAGACGGGCGTGTTTGGGATGATGGTTTTTACGACGGCATTAAAACGCTGCGTATTTGTCAAGATAATTCTCGTATCACTTATTTAGAGTTCGAGTACGAGAAAGGCGGGGAAGCAAAGACATGTCACCACGGAGTGAAAGGAAAAACACCAACCGAGGTATTTTTACTAGTTCATATATAGAATTAGCAAAAATAAAATATTATATGTCGTGTTAACTCTATTTATATGTGACATAATATGACAACATGAATTTAGGTTCCAAATATAATTAATTATTTTGTTGTGTATTCTTTGAAATGGTATGAAGTTTCTCTTTTCACACTCCGATTCCATTCTTGTAGCATGCATCTGGATTTCTTACAACAGTAAATATATCTTCTTGAATTTTGCCTCTTGTTACAGTTTGTGCTTGCTTACCCGGACGAATACATCAAATCGGTGGAAGCAACCTATCAGAAACCGAACATTTTCAGCAATACCGCCATCACGTCACTCAAGTTCGAAACATCAAAAGGGAGGACATCATTCTTTGGGTATAATGTGGGTAAGAAGTTTGTGTTGGAGCAAAAGGGTCATAGGCTTGTTGGGTTCCATGGAAAGGAAGATGCAGCTATTGATGCTCTTGGAGCATATTTTGCACCTGTTCCCACTCTGACTCCATTGATTCCAACCAAGAAACTACCAGCAGTAGGCGGCAACGAAGGAGTTACATGGGATGATGGTGTCTATGACGGTGTAAGGAAGATACTTGTAGGACAAGGTAACGATGGTGTATCCTTTGTCAAGTTTGAGTATAGTAAGGGCAAAAACGTTGTACTCGGAGATGACCATGGGAAGATGACATTACTTGGAGCTGAAGAGGTTATATATACTTTTTAGAAACAAACAAGATTTATTGTTTCGATACATTCTCTAAACTACTTACACTTACCCTTTGTTAGTTTTTAATAAATATTTGCAGTTTGTGCTTGAAGATGGTGAATATATCATGGCTATAGATGGCTACTACGATAAGATCTACGGAGTCGAGGCACCAATAATTGTCTGTCTTCAGTTTAAGACAAACAAAAGGGAGTCAATGCCGTTCGGAATGGATTCTGGTGAGAAGTTCTCGCTCGGAGAAGAAGGCCACAAGATCGTTGGATTCCATGGACAAGCTAGCGATGTTGTTCACAGCATCGGAGTCACTATCGTGCCCATCACCACCACCACTACCAAGTGATAAACCTTATCTACCATATTATTTAAACCAGTCCAGTCATATTATATTTGTACCAAATGAAACTTCCAATAAGATTGGTGTGTGTTTTCTTCTTTTAATGTGTGTTTTAAGTTAAAGTAACTTTCTGTGTGTGTACTAAAAATAATATCAATAAGATTGGCGTGTGTGTTCCTTGATATTTTAGTGGCAGAAAAGTTCATGAATGTATAAGAGACAAATGTCATGAAAAAATAATTATATCCTTCTTTACAATTATGTGTCAATAATTCTAAATTTCTAATACTTCAATGACATAATTATCCAATATTGTAAGTTCTTATCTTTAAAATATTTGGTAAAATAATTATATCTTTCTTGACAATTGGAATAGTATTTCATTTAACTTTCTTACATTGATTATCTGGTTGTCTCATATCTCCAATCAATTTTTTTCCCCAAAGTAGTCTGGTTCAAAAAATCTACATGCCTATTAATTTCAGTAAATACTCTGTTCAATTTTTAGTTATTTTGTTAGTTAGCATAATTAGAAGAAAAAAATACTCTCATTATTAATACAAATTTCTAAAAGTTTCTTAGTCCACATTATTATTAACAAATTACCCTTTTTTACTATTAATTGACTTATTTTTTTTAATCTAAGAAAAGGCAAAAAAACAATATTGAGTAATGCTTATTCACCAAACACAGCTAAAAAACAATTAGGCCCACAATTAAAACAAATAAAAAAGGCCCGCTCCTGCCAAAAGATTTAAAAAGTGAACGCTGAGTTACGAAATTACCCTTTATATCCATTCTAATTTACGGACAAAACCTCGTCTCTTTTGTCCTTTCGACTTTCTCTCCTTCTCTGTTAATACTCTGCCGCCGCCGTGACGCGTCTTCCTTGTAATAAAGTCTCTCCGTTAACGTTTAACAAACACGCCGTCAAAAACTCTGCTTTCTATTTGATTTCGGTTTCGGTTTTTGATCATTGAGTTTCCCTCCACATCTCCTCGATTCCCGATTTTGAAGTTGCTCTCTCTGTGACTCTGTTTATGGTAAACTTCATAACTCTCTTTTGAAATTCCGAAAAACATGGTTACTGCTTCAGTTCTGTGTTTCGATTTTTCTTCTTCGCCACTGGAGCTCAGGTTCGATGTTGGGCTTTGTCGACATCAACGAAAAGTTTTCAATCCTGTTTCGTTTTCGAGGTTTTTTTTAGTGGGAAGAATTAAAGGGTAGTTTGGTCTTTTTTACTTAAAGACTTACGACTCACTTCGATGATTACGGATCTGTCAGAAAAGCTCTGACATTTTCATATTTGATAGAGAAATTTGTGGCGATCTTGATCTTGTTCGTTTTCTATTTTTAAACCATATCTGGTATTGTCAAAGCTAAAAAATAGAGAAGATGACTTTGAATTATTCTCGTCGAGTGAAGTGTTTAAGTAAGACTCAACTTTAGAACACTCTCTGCTCTGTTTTGCTGGAAAATGTTAAAACTTTGTGTTTGTTTATGTTTTCAATTTCATGATTACTGTCTCTAATCAATGTCCCTTTCTATGAGCTGTTTTGCCTTTTTTTTTTCTGAACAAAGGAGGAACCTTTTTCTTACTCTTTATCTATCAATTTTGATTCCAGCTGCGGTATTGTAGTGAGGAACCTTTTCCAGCTTGTTACCAATGAAGAAGCTTTTCTTTTTCAAATCATCATCTAGTAGTAATGGAACTGATCATAAACAGCCTCATAAGCAAAAAGATGATCAGTTTCAACAAAATTTGAATAGTCCGAAGGGTTATAACAAGTCTCAGAGTGGAGAATCTGGTGATGCGGCTGCTTTTAGACGAAGCCGTTCATTTTCCTCTGCAGCTTTTCTCATTGATGGAACTTCTTCAAATGATGCTACTAGAAGCAGCCAACATCGTTTGCGAAATCATTCCTCACGGTAATTTAGATTCTTCTTGTTGTTGTTATATTGAATTGAAAAAATAATGAATCAAGTTGTTGATTTGTATGTCTCATCAGATGTTTTACTCCAGACAGACAATGTAAAGAATCTGCAAGTTTGTCAACTTGTTCTAGTAATGTCCTGGACCGTTACATTGATGGAGAAGAGCATTTAGAACGGAGTAAGCAAAAGAGTGGTTCACCACATAGTAGTCTCTCTGGAAGTAGAAGGGGGCTTCCACCACGAGCTCAACAATCCCCTTCACCATTATCAGATAGTGGCGGCAAAGACAAACGGAAATCTAAAGGTTTGAGGGATGCATCGGCTCGTTCACTTGCAAGAAGCGTTATTGAGAGACTATCTCATAATACTCAGGGCAAGTCCAAGGCGTTAAGTTATGAGCCCATCAGAATACAAGATGTATGTGGTGGTTACAATGGTAAAACTCTTGTCTCAAACTCGGATGTTTTGGCTGATCTTGTTGTTCCACTGACTGAACATTATGAACGGGTGAGCGAATATTACGCGGATGACCAAGCAGAACAGCAGCACCAACAGTTTTTATTACATGGTAAGGACATGTTTATGGGAACTAATGGTGTATGTAAGGAAGGTGATGTTTGTTCAGAGCTAGAAAGGAGATATAAAGAAGCTGAGAAGAGAGTGAAGTTGCTTTCTCAAGAACTGGAGGAGAAGAAGTTTCTTTCAGGCTGTGATTTCGATGTTTCATCTTTGGTTGGGGATATTAGACAAATGGAAGAAGAGAGGGTAGGCTTGGCTTTTGAGGTTTTAAGTCTTTTGCGGTCACAAATGGATGAGAGGGCTTCTACTAGGGAAGAGATCAGACGGGCAAAGACAGATCGGGACTTGCATGTAAAGAGGCTAGAAAAAGAGAAGAGTGAGTTACAGGTTGAGTTGGAGAAAGAGTTTGATAGAAGGTCAGGTGAGTTTACTTCAAAGCTTGAGAGTTTCAAACTGGAGGAGAAGAGGCTAAGGGAGCGTGTCAGAGAGCTTGCCGAGCATAATGTCTCACTCCAGAGAGAAATATCTACTTTTCATGAGAAGGAAACTGAGCGCATCGATATGATAAGACATTTGGATGAAACAGTCACGGAGTTGAGTGGAACAGCAGGGGAATTTCGTGAAGAAAACTTGTATCTTATGCAAAACCTCACCAAATTACAAGAGAGTTACACTGGTAGTACCGATGATCTTGATTGCATAAGAAGAAACTTTGAGGAGAAAGATATGGAATGCAAGGAGCTACACAAATCTGTGACAAAGCTCCTAAGAACCTGCAAAGAACAAGAGAAGACTATTGAGGGACTTAAAGAAAGCCTCTCTGAGGAAATTAAGAAGCAACCGTCAGAGCATGTGGACAAGAAGCTTCAGATGGAGCAAATAAGGTTGGTAGGAGTTGAATTGGCACTTAGAAAAGAGGTAGAATCAATGAAGCTCGAAGCTGAATCTCTTGTTCGTGAGAATAACTGTCTGCTGAATCATGTCAAAAGAAATGGAGAAGAAGCTGACGTTACGACCTTCAAGCTAGATAATGAGATGAAGATGCGAGTATGCCAGTTGCAAGACCAAGGGCTGTCAATGCTAAATGAGAGCACTCAGCTGTGTTACAAGTTATTGAAGATCATCAAAGAGAAATTAACCCAGTTCCCTGAGTCCTATCAATCAGTGAATAATGGATTGAGTGAGCAGTTTCTGATTGAATCTGAGATGAGAGTTCATGGAATAAGGCGTGGAACTGAAAGCTTGAAGAGGAGTTTGCAGACAGTATCAAGTTTGTTGCTTGAGAAATCCAATGATAATTCTGAATCATCTTGCTCAACTTCTGCTAGGCCTAGTGAGCCAAACAACCAATCGGTGGAGGTGAGTTTTCCAATACCTATTCATATTTTATCCTTCAATGGGTGCTAATATCATTTAGAACATAGGCTTACATGGTTGTCTCTGTGCTAAATGATTCGCCTTTTTTTAATCTGATTTAGAAATCCCTGAGAGCTGAACTAAGAGCAGAAACTCTAGTCACGAGTTTATTAAGAGAGAAACTGTATTCCAAGGAAGAAGAAATCGAACAGCTGCAAGCAGAAGTAGCAGCAGGAGTACGAGGTAACGAAGTTCTACAATGTGAAATCCAAAACACTTTAGACAACCTTTCGGTAAACAACCATCAACTAAAAGACCTCAAGCTGCAGGTATTTCTCTGTTTTTTTTGTACTTATTGTTTGCTCATAAGGAAATAAAAGCTCCTTGAGTGTGTTCTGAATCTGATGATGGTTTGATTAAAACATCAGATGGAGAAGAAGGACGAGATCATAAACAGGCTTGAAATAAATCTCCAAGAAGCTGTAAAGGACTTGGCTACATTACCAAAAGTGTTGGAGGAAAGGGAAGAGATGTGGAAGGAAGTGAAGGAATGCAGGAAGAGAAACATGGATTTGGAGTCAGACAAGGAGATGTTGAAGAACAAGGTAGAGAAACTGGAAGAGGACACACTCTTTAAAGAAGGTCAGATCACAATACTAAAAGACACGCTTGGAAGCAGGCATTTCGATCTTCTTCTCTCCAGTCCTGAGTTCTCATATAATGATTTCTTAGTACAATAAGACAACACAATAAGTAAATGTATATATAAGGCGTCTGTTTCTCGTATTCTTGTTTCTATCTTTCTATCTCGTATTCTTTTTGTAAAGAGATATGAGAAACTTCATGGTCAACATCTTCTTATCCACTACAACATGTATTGGAATATTAGAGTTATATATGAACACTTGTTAATCACCTAAAAAACTCTAAAAAGCTTATAAAACAAAGATCAAATTTGCCAAGCACAATACACACATTATTAGGCTTTAACCTTGACGAGATTACACATTTCATATTGTGTTGGGAAAGAGCACAGCTAAGTCATCTACATATTCTACTAGTACTTCTTTCTACATGCTGTCAAGCATTTCTCATGAGATTACTGCTCCTGTACAGGCCATGACTGAGAGACCCTTTCCATCAATGCATGTGTATCCATCCAAATGCAGGTCAACGCAAAACAAAACCAGTAGACTACTTCATTAGTACTTTCCATATCTTCCTCATATAAACGACCAAAGACCAAACCGATAGTCCTGCCGATACATAAAGCAAACCAGCACCCGAGGCGACGAGCCATCCAATATTGCTATCCCGGCTTGCAAGAAGTATGGTTAGTGCTGTCATCTGTGTGGCGGTTTTCCACTTGCCCAAGTTATTTACAGCAACCGCCTGCAAGCATCAATCAATACCATTTCATGAGGAGTCAGTAAGAACAAAAAAAAAGAAGAAAAGAAAGCTCTTACGCACTACAAAATCAGAGATGGATGTTAGTGATTGAACTTACCTCTAAAAGCTTTCCATTTTGAGATGCAGCCCATTCTCTTACTGCTGACATAGTAATCTACAAATGTATCATATAGTTAAGGACATGTTTACTTATTCTCCATGTGAATGAAATTAAGGAATTCCGATCAATTTTGCTACAATATCTGACCTCTCTACCAATGATTGCAATAGAAGGCACCGTCAATAACCAAGGAACTGGTCCTAATACAGCAACGTCGATAGGTTTTGTACACAGTAAGATCAATGTAGCTGCGACCATAAGCTGAAAACCCAAGACATCCATAAATAAGAGATATGTGTATCTAGGCTACACAGATATTTTTATTCCACTATAATCTAAAGGGTATTTTAGAAAGACAAGTCTACACACCTTATCTGCAACTGGATCCAAAAAGGCACCAAACGCAGAACCTAACTTCATCTGAAAAGTACACGATCTGACCATTTAGATTGCACTGTGAAATGCAGGAACACATACGAGATTGGTATAAAGAAAATACCTTGCGGGCAAGATAGCCGTCAAGCCAGTCTGTAATGGCTGCTGCAATGAAAATGCTTGTTGTAGCAGTTGTCCCCCACCAACTATCACAGTAAAACGCTACACCCAACAAAACAAAAGAATGAACAAATATTTCAATCCCAAAACAAAAACGTATCTCTGTATAATGTTGAGCTCAAGAAATGATTCCACAGAAGCAGAAAGGATCATAATTTCTTGTTAGACCATAAGCATTTTGACACATTCAAATCCAAAACAAAATTGCAGGCAACAAATTAACGTACTTGCGACGAGAAGCGGAACGGCGGCGACACGACCAAGTGTTAATACGGTAGGCAATGTAAGAACTTTAGAAGATGATTGCTGCGGAGAATTGTCGTCACCATCATCAAGCTGCCCTTGACCACTGGCACTGAAACTGTTTCGGGAAGAGGAAGTTGGTCTGCCTTGCTCCGACGAAGAGGATGAAGAAAAGCAGAAAAGGCGATGGTGGCTACATCTATGAATCGGAAACCTCAGAGCTGTACGGGAAGCGATAATGCAGCGGCGTGAGTAGGAACGGCTAAGATGCGCCGGAAAACAAAAGGTTGGGTTTGGACGTAATGTGCGGCGCAAATTGACATCGACGATTAACGAAGCGAGACCTGATCTGAGCATGGGCGAGCTTCTAACTGGATCGGTCTCTTCAGAGATTTTGAATTGAAACAAGCAAACAAATCAATCGAATAAGAAGATCAAGTTATCAGCGAGATTAGCCGAAAAAGATGGAGAGAGAGGTCCGACTGATGGAATTCGAAGAAATTGGGAAGACGGTGTGACGTGGACTCAAAAGGGTAAAAATGACTTTTAATCAAACACCAAACAAGTGGGCTTTTAGTTGAATTAGGCCCATATTTAATTAACTTATGTCCGATGTATAAATGTCCAGTAAATGTATATTTGCAAAGGAGGCCAAAGGTTTCGGGGAATTGATGATAAGTAAAGTAAACAATTAAAGCATGTAATAACGTCCTCTACGACAATCTCGGACCTTTTCTTCGTCTGTCTCTCTCTACACTGTAACTTCATCCATTTTTTTCCAACTTCAGTCGCGTGTAATGATGATCAATTAGTGTTGCTTGTTCCATCGGATCTTCTTCTTCGCTCAGCCACCTTTTTCAACTCCTCACCGACTTCACTCTGAGAGAGATCTCGCTCTCCGACTAAGGATTAAGGAATAATGATCGCTGACGCCGTTTCCAATCCCGTTAATAATCTATTCTCATCCGACCACAAAAGGTATCGCCTTTAGAGCTTCTCCGTTGCTACATTGCCTAGCTCTTTGTGTTTCTGTTTCTAATTTACCACATTTTGAGGGATCTTTTTGAAATTCAGTTAGTCTCTGCTCTAGATTTGCTGAGCAAAATGGTGTCTTTCTGATCACTAGTTGAGCATCTGATGATGATTATCTTGATTTTATCTTTATCTTAGTTACTGGAACTTAGTTTTCCTTTGAAACGGTGATTTTTGCTGTTATCTGCTGTAATCCTTAGTAATTCTAAGTACTGATGAAGTCAATGTGGTTGGTTTTTTATAAACAGGGATGCATATGGATTTTCTGTGAGGCCTCAGCATGTGCAACAATACCGAGAACATGTTAATATCTACAAGGTTCCACTTCTATCTCCAAAACTGATTTAGTGCATATTCACACCACTAGACAAAAGGCTTGGTTTGTCTTAAATTTAGTGGTCAAATTGCAATCTATGTTAAACTATTCAAAAATGGACTAAACTTAGAAATTTTCATTTAGTGGTACTGATCAATTGCTTGAAATATGCAGTCGCTGCCATTCATTTACTTGATGTTTTAACCTTAAATGTGCTCCTTGTTGTTAAAATGCAGGAGGAAGAAGAGGAGAGGTCGGCCAGGTGGAACAAATTCCTGAAAGATCATGCAGAATCTGGCATGTCACCTGTGAATGGATCTTCTGAAAATTATCATGTACATCCAAGTGAGAGCGACAAGAAAAAACAAGAGGAACTAAACAAGAGAACCCAAGGAAAAGATTTGTATACTGAAAAGCCAGGTTCTGATTTAACTCCTGGAAATAAGAGAGAGGGAAATGAAGTTCTCAATGGAGAGAAGAATGGGCACAAAGTTCAGTTATGGACCGAGATCAGACCATCTCTTCAAGCAATTGAGGAATTGATGAGTGTCCGTATCAAGATGAAGGAAGAGTCCTCAAACGGCTACCAAGAACTTCAGAAATTAAATTCTTTACCTTCAACTGATGCGACCAAATTTTCGGAGGGAGTAACTGAGAATGATTCTGAAGACGAGTTCTATGATGTGGAGAGATCAGATCTAATTCAGGATGGTTCTTCAGATGGTACAAGTGTCTCCAGCATGTCTGCTAATGTTGATGCAACCTCCCTAGTATCTGCATGCCCCTGGAAAGAAGAACTTGAAGTCCTTGTTCGTGGCGGTGCACCTATGGCTCTGAGGGGTGAGGTAATAAACCTTTGTCATTCTGGATTATTTCCTTCTCTTTTCTATTTTGTTTATCATTCTCCAAGTATTAATATTTAGTTCTTATTATACTCAATAATTGAAAGTATATATACTAATATTCAGCTCTGGCAAGCATTTGTGGGAGTTAAGAAACGTCGGGTCAAGAATTATTACCAAAATCTACTAGCTGCTGATAGTCTAGGAAACGACATAGAGCAGGAGCACATGCAGCATGCAGATGAGAAAGGTTCAAGTACAGACCCCCTCGCTGCTGTGGAAAAATGGAAAGGACAGATAGAAAAGGTTAGCAGCTATTTTATCCTCCAATACTTGGTATCAATCATTTTCTAACTAGTGATGCAGTGCTGGAATCCTGTTGATCCTGGTCATTTTCCTCAAGTTGTTGCTTATTTCGAGTACAGGATTTACCCCGGACATTTCCAGGTCATCCTGCCCTAGATGATGATTTCAGAAATGCTCTGCGGCGGTTGCTAACTGCCTATGCTAGACATAATCCCTCTGTTGGATACTGCCAGGTATTCGGTTATTAAATACTGTCACTCCTGTAATCTAGTATGGTGACATGCTCACAAAAAAAAGAACATCTCAGTTATTTGTTATCTTGTATCAATCAATTATGTGCAGGCCATGAATTTCTTCGCTGCACTTTTATTACTTCTGATGCCCGAAGAGAATGCCTTTTGGTATGTATGGAAACTGCTCAATAACTCTTAATATTGTTTCTCAATGAACCCATCTCTTTGGATCTGTGTGAAATTCGTGTACCTATGAGTTCATTTTCTCTTGGTTGAATATTAGCTCACTCCCTCAAATCTTCTTTTGTAACAAATGTGTAATATTTTTTCGGACTTTTGAAGGTCGCTAATAGGCATCATTGATGACTACTTCAATAATTATTATTCAGAAGAGATGATCGAGTCCCAGGTAATTATTAGTTTTTGTTCTTTTGTTTTTTTGTACTGCATTTCTATATTTTGGGACCAGCTAGTGATAGCATTCAAAAGTTATACTCTTCCCTCCACAGATAAATCATTTTTTTAATTATTCTTTTATATGGAATCTTATACCAGGTCGACCAACGAGTCCTGGAGGAGTTAATTGGAGAGAGATTCCCTAAATTGGGTTAGTATTTTAATTGTCCTGTTTCATCTTACCAAGAGCTGCAGTTGGTGCTAATGTTTTGTGTGATTTCTGTATTTCTGCAGTTCAGCATCTAGATTTTCTTGGAGTGCAGGTGGCTTGTGTTACAGGGCCATGGTTTCTTTCCATCTTCATTAATATGCTTCCATGGGAAAGTGGTCAGGTTTTAAAAATTGGAAGTTTAAATTTTATTTTTGTAGGCAAATTTTTGAAATTCTCTTGCGTTTCTCTTTGCTGCTGTAAAAAAGATGCCAATCTTTAAATATTCTGAATGTCAGTCTAATATATATTATTTGGTATAACAGTTCTCAGAGTGTGGGATGTGCTTCTATTTGAAGGAAATCGTGTTATGCTTTTCAGAACAGCTCTTGCATTGATGGAGTTTTATGGTACTCGGTCGAACCTTAGTGTCTGTATAATTTAAGTGATAAGTTTTGTGGACTCTCTGAACATACAGTAACAATCAATGGAATTGCTCTTAATTTCTTATATTTGCCATAACAGGTCCTGCATTGGTTACAACCAAGGACACTGGAGATGCTGTTACTTTGTTACAATCAATGACTGGTTCCACATTTGATAGCAGCCAGCTCGTTTTCACTGCTTCCATGGGTTACCAAAATGTAAATGAAAGTAGATTGCAGGAATTAAGAAGTAAACACAGACCAACTGTGATAGCTGCATACGAGGAAAGATTAAAGGATCTTCAAGCTTGGAGGGATTCGAAAGACCAGGCATCCAAATTGCGTAGTTCTAAGCAAGACCCAAAATCTGTTTTAGTGGATTCTAGCAAAGCCTCGTTGTCAAATGGGAGTTTATCTCGTTCCGAATCAGGATCCAGTTATGCAGACGAAGTCTTTATTAGCCTAACTGGGAATGGGGACATAGATTGTTTTCAAGATCTTCAACAACAGGTAATTTGTGTCACCCTTTCTGATGAGGTAGCACCAGTAATTGCAGTGAAAACTTAGAATAAGAACACTTGCCCACAAAAATTGCAGGTTCTTTGGTTGAAGGGTGAACTTCACAAGTTGCTTGACGAAAAAAGATCAACTGTACTAAGGTTAATCTTGTAGCTTTGTATATGGTTTTGGATATTGAAATCACTTGTAAAATTTTATATATCCCCTCATTTCCCTTGATCGCTACCTATGTTATTATAGAGCTGAAGAGTTGCAGGTAGCTCTCATGGAGATGGTCAAACAAGACAATCGGCGTCAACTGAATGCTAAGGTATTCCTATTTTTGAAACTCATGTTGCCTAATTGAGCATTTGGTGGTACATTCAGTTAATTCTTCTCTTCTGTCATTAATAAGGATGTTGCTTGCTCATTCTATTTTTAATAGTCTGACTTGCTTCATGCCACTGAACGTAAATTGTGGGTAGATTGAGCAATTAGAGCAAGAGGTGACAGAGCTGCGAAGACTTGTTTCTGATAAGAGGGAGCAAGAAGGTGCTATGATACAGGTCTGCACGTGCAACTTGTTTACTTTTCAAAATAATCTGTTCTCTCTTCTATTGCAATTCAATGTATGGTAATTTTAAGACCACTTGAAATTTATGAAGGCCTTGATGCGAATGGAGCAAGAGCATAAAGTAGCAGAAGATTCACGGAGACTTGCTGAGCAGGATGCAGTAGCTCAGAGATGTGCTGCTGAAGTGCTTCAGGTTAGAAAGTTTGCGTTGACTACAAAAATTGATGAAAGTGTGTTGCCTATCTGTTTCAAAGAGTATTAACTGCTAACCTCTACTTTTTGTGTGTGTGGGGTCGAGTGTGATTTATCCACTGGCTTATCTACTTGCTATAGAAATAGTTACGCCTGATGATTCCTTCCTAGAAATTTGGAGCTTGCTGGTTCTTCTTTAGCATGATACCTTGTGACACTACTTTATATGAGGATATTATCTTGTTATAGTTTCGTTGTCTCAGCATGCATATATTCAAGGGGGAAAAAGAAGTTATTCTCAGTATGATAATGCTAATGTTGTAGGAAAAGTATGAGGAAGCTGTTGCTGCACTCGCTGAGATGGAGGAGAGGGCAGTAATGGCAGAATCCATGTTGGAGGCAACTTTGCAGTATCAATCTGGCCAAGTTAAAGCACAACCTACACCACGGTCAGTTTCTCTGGCATATATCATGTAAACGTAATGTAGAATTTTCCATTGCATGCATTATGTCACCATTTGTTTTCTGAAACTTTTCAGGCAACTGAAGCAAGATTTGCCGGTCATGGTCAGTCCCTAGAATCTTATCCAAGTTAGTCTCCCTCTTTCTCTCATACATTGTATATGTCTGCTTCAAGATAAGAGTTTACTATATGTAACCACATTACATGCATAATTGGAGTTTCTTTGGTTTTCTCGATGTGGTCTTAACAACAAATTGTGAATAGATCTTATTACATAGGAATCTGGCATTAACAAGGCCTTTCTGACCTGCCATTGCAGAACACTACACATGAAAAACCTAAAGAGCAAGTTAACGATGAGAAGCCATCAACAGGAAAAAACACAAATTACATAGCAGAAGAAAATGACACGAAGTTCCAAGACACTGCGACACTCTGTTAGGTATATAATTATACATATTGCCAATTAGATTCTCGACATAACTAGTAGATATATTGAATTACGTAATTCCTTTGGTAAGCATAGAAACAATTTGTTGCCAAGTCAACCTCTGTTTGTATGAGAAAGAGTTTTCAACTATCTATAGTGGACCTGGATCCACAAGAAAAATCAACTATATAATATATGTATCAATTAATCATAGTGGGACATGTATCTCCTTTATTGACTATCTTTAGCATATATGCACGAGGAAGATTGCTCGAGCAAAGAATGTAGTACAAGATGTTGATTCAATCATAAAATACAGAGAGAGATAACGAGGGATTAGGCTATTGCAGACTGTTTATCGTTTTCAAGGTTTAACGCTCTGAGGAGCCTTGGCCATGACTCCGGGATTCCACCTGGTAATTCAAATTCCAACAGCTTCCCACGCTTCCTGTAGAATTCCTCCACTGGTTGGGTCTGCAGAAGAGTAAACATTGTTTAAATCTGTCAGAGTATGACTCATGGACGCAGAAAGAAGAAAAACTTACCATTTTGTTGTAAATCCTGAGTCTTTCCTTGACGACTTCTTCGGTGTCATCAGCTCGGCTTATGAGCTTTGATTCACAGCTTGGCGGAGGAAGAAGTGGAGGCATATACATTCTGGGACTATCATCATTATCACCTTTGATATCAATGCACGCAACATTATAGTTTGCACCACACTCGCTGCAAATTCTTCTTCCTAGACATTTGGCAAGTAATGCCTCTTCCCGAAGCTTCAAATTTATCACCAGATCGATATTAGTCACTCCCTCCAGAATTTCCTACAAGACACAGAAAAAATGGAAGAAACAGAGAGGATATCAATGTCAAGGTTTTTCAACCAACCAGGTTTTTTAGTCAATAAAATGCTCACCGCCTGTGTGACGGTTCGTGGAAAACCATCAAGAATGTATCCAGCTTCACCCTTCTCTTTGCCAGCTTCAAGTCGCTTTGATAACAAACTAATGATGAATTCGTCAGGAACCAATTTCCCGTGGTTAACAAGCTCCTTTAGCTACACCAATGCAGCAACAATTGACAAAAATTGTGTGAATATGCTAATCACCTCACAACGATAAGCTTCTTTAACACACATGTGATAAAAACTCTACACACATACAGTTATCTTTTAAACAACTATAATCGATATAAGAGTTCCGTTAAAGGACTTTAGTGCTAAGCTAAAACACATGATCTCTTAACATATAATAAACTCAATAACTAAAACCCCTGTTCTAGTTCCACACAAGAGATATATACAACCTCAAAAATTCGTTATCCGTCCTTGATCCTTGTAATACCAAAAGAATTCTCCTTTCACAGGAAAATAAAAAATCTGATCTTAGCACAGCATGTTGATGACATATGTGGAGACTATCAACAAAAATTCAACATTAACACCCCAAAGACATCAACTGAGGTTTCACTGAGACCAAGTAAGACTGGAAAATATGCAACATAGGGGCCTTTTGTGAGGTATGATCAGAGATAGAGATTGAACACTGTCTCTCAACAGACTCAAACCAAGACTATGCTGCTAGCTTATACAATATCATCGATCATCAAAGTTAAAAACACAGGATCATAGAATCTATTCATCTCTATGACTTGATTCAGAATCCCTGTTCCCCCGTAAACTCTAACCTGAGAGGAGAGGAGACCAGAAGAGGAGAGCTCATCACGAACGAGATCACCAGTGGCAATATGAGGAACGCCGAGTAGAGAAGAGAGACGAGATGCATAGGTTCCTTTACCAACACCGGGACATCCAAGAAACACCCAGTGGAAATTTCTCCCTTTGTATGGAGACGGAGACGAAGACGAAGACGAAGACGAAGACTTCTCGAGCTGTGCCGCAGCCTCCTCGAGATCGATTTTGGGGTCCAGCGAAGGCCCAGACGAAGAAGAAGAAGAGGAAGAAGAAATAGACCTAATGAAGAAAGAAGAAATAGTATTCTTCACCGTCGCCGTCGCCGGCCTAAATAGACGGTGAGAAACGGCCATGAAGAAACAAAGTGAAGAAGAAGAAATGATTGTTGTTGTGTCTGTGTAATTTTTTGGTTCATTAATTAGTAATTCTTTGTTGTTCCGGTTTGGTTTATGTAAGGAAATATTTTTGATTAAATTAATTTCGGTTAACTGCTTAGACCCGCCGGGCAAAACCCGTTAAAATTGGGTCTTTTGACCCGTTTTGCGCTTGTTTCTTCTTTGTTTTGTTAAAAATAAAATCCTCGGCCGGTTTCGTTTCGTTTCTATCATCTCTTTCTCCGGGAACACTCTAAAACCTAAGTCCGATCGAAAAAATAATAGTTATCAGTTGCCTCGAATTATCCCACGGCGTCATCAATCTGAACCCTGATAATGGATCATCCAGAAGATGAAACCCACAGCGAGAAACAAGACGATGAGGTTTGATTTCCAGATTACGGCTGGTCTTTGCTCGATATGAAATCTAAATATGATCTCTCATGCTTACTTGGGAAATTTGGTATCCTTTGTGTTCTGGTTATTTCAGGAAGCTCTTGCTCGCCTTGAAGAGATTAAGAAGTTAGTTGAAGCTAAGATGACACTTCGTCAAAATAACCTCAATCCTGAACGACCTGGTTAGTAATTTGTCTTCTTTTCTGGGGACTTCATGGATTATTTCTTGAATTGTAGTTTCCTGCTTCTTAATATGTGAAATTGAACTAGTTGTTGTTTCCATAATGCTTAGGATGATTCTACTTATGAATCTGTAGTTATGAGTTGTTACTGAGACTGAGTCCTCCATGTTACAGATTCAGCGTATCTTAGGACTCTTGATTCTAGTATCAAGCGGAATACAGCAGTTATCAAGAAGTTAAAGCAGATCAATGAAGAGCAGCGAGAAGGGTTGATGGACGATCTGCGAGGTGTAAACCTTAGCAAGTTTGTTAGTGAAGCTGTTACTGCCATTTGTGAGGCTAAGCTCAAAAGCTCAGATATTCAAGCTGCTGTCCAGGTTTGCCTTGCTCTTTCTCTTTTTCAAACATGATCTCTTTCTACCTTGGTTTTTTTCTTCGTAAGTAGGCTATCTAATGTTAGATGTTATGGATTGGAGTAGATCAGTGACCTTTTTTCATATGTTACTCATGTGACACTCGTGATCAACTTGTCTTGTTGAGATTTTCAGTAGTTGTTATCTTTGTTTAGATAGTTTCTTCAATGCTTTTGACTACTTGGTATGTCACTTCCCCTACCCCAGTTTAGGTTTTTGCTGAATGATATCTTGTTTCAGTTTGTTATCTTGTGCCCTCTGCTCAGAATTTCGTTTCAAAGCTGATATCCATTTATTTTGACAGATTTGCTCGCTACTTCATCAGAGGTATAAAGAATTTTCTCCTAGTCTAACACAAGGGCTCTTGAAAATCTTCTTTCCTGGAAAATCTGCCGAAGATTTAGAAGCGGATAAAAACTCAAAGGCCATGAAGAAACGGAGTACCCTAAAACTTCTTTTGGAGCTCTACTATGTTGGAGTAATAGAAGATAGTAACATCTTTATTAATATTATTAAGGATCTTACCAGTATTGAACAACTGAAAGACAGAGATACGACCCAAACAAATCTGACACTTCTTGCCAGTTTTGCTCGGCAAGGTAGAATTTTTCTGGGGCTTCCTATTTCTGGACAAGACGAAGAGGTAAGTAGGTTTGAAGATCAACTGAATTTTTACCCCATATTTGCGGGTACCTAGCTAAATGTGACTATGGTTTACTCTAGTTTTTCAAGGGTCTCGACGTAACTGCCGATCAGAAAAAGAGTTTCAAGAAAGCTTTCAACACATATTATGACGCTCTTGCAGATCTCCTTCAGTCTGAACACCAGGTTAGATTCCCAATTGTTTGCCCTTGTGTTTATGTGCAGGAAACTTTTATAATTTTTTCTTGCCTGAAAATGAAATATTTCCTCCTTTTCTTTTTTCGTTTTGCTAGTTTTCCGTTTTTCCGCAGTATCTTTCTAATAGTTTCTTTTTTACAGTTACTTCACCAAATGGAGAAGGACAATGCAAAACTGGTAAATGCTAAAGGGGAGCTTAGTGAAGACAGTGCATCTTCGTATGAAAAGCTGAGAAAATCATATGACCATCTCTATCGAAATATCTCATCGTAAGTTGGGTCTAACTGTTGTGGTCTTACTTGCAGAAAAGCTTGGAAATAGATCATAATCATTTAATCGATGAACATATTGATAGCTTTGTAGCTTTCTTCTCGCTGGCCATTAAAATATCTGTAACACAAACTATTATTTAGCTCTCAGTTCTTTCATAATATCTTCCTGAAGTATATATAGCATGTTATTGCTGTCATTATAGTTTATAAAAGTAGTTTCATTGTTTATATCTTGGGCATGCATCAGTTCATTGCCAAACTCTTTTTTTATTGTGACATGTGTTTACCGTATTATGAATTGAAGTTTGGAAGTGATTTTAGATAGATGGTGTTTATCCTTTCCTCCCACATCTCTGAATTGAATGGATATCTGGCACATGAACATCTACAGTTTCAACATTCACAGATTATTTAATATTGGTTATGGAGGCAGTCAGCTGCTTAAGTATTCTCATCTAATTTGATATACCTTGCCTAATTAGTTATGAATTTTTTTATGTCCTGTTTCAGTTTGGCCGAATCACTTGATATGCAGCCTCCTGCTATGCCAGAGGATGGTACAACTAGGCTCACGGCAGGGGACGAAGCCTCACCCTCTGGTGCTGTAAAAGATACATCTGTCCCAGAACCTATATGGGACGATGAAGACACCAAAACATTTTACGAGTGCTTGCCTGATCTGAGGTCAGCTCCTATCTATGTTGCTACCAGACAAAAATATGGGAAAATGTGTAGTTTTCAATTGGCATTCAGAAATATCTTTAATTTTCTTTATAGAGTCTTGACACTAGTTTTGTATTGCGGATACTTTATTATTTTAGTTTTCGATTGCTTATGTCAGATGCACTTTTTCTCTAGGGCATTTGTTCCAGCAGTATTATTGGGAGAAACAGAGTCTAAATCAAGTGAGCAATCTACTAAAGCAAAAGATAAATCATCTGTAAGTGGTTAACGTTCTATGTCGCATTCTGTCCTCTTGCTTTCTTAAGATATTGGAAGAGATTAATTGTTGTTGCTATGTGAAAACGTGCATGGTGTTCCATTTTAATATACTATGGACGCTTGTTCGGTAATCATCACTAACTTGGTCACCTTGGAATGACATGATTTGCTTGTTGACAGATTTCGAGCTGCATATTTGTTCATTGTGAAAAACTAACTTATTGTTTAATAGAAAGCCAACATGTTTGATTTAATGCCTTGTTGTGATTGATCGAAGGAGTCTAGCTCTGAAGTTGTCGAAAGTCAACAAACAACTGAAGACGCAATAACAGAGGGTCCTGCTGATTCTGGTAGTATGGCTGATGGATCAAATACTGAGCAGCCAAAAGAGAAGGAAGAAGTAGATAAGGAAAAGGCTAAAGATGCTAAGAAGGAAAAAGGGAAAGAAAAGGATAGTGAAAAAAAATTAGAAAATGAGAAGGATAAAGGTAAGAGTCTTGATGTTGCAAACTTCGATAGATTGTTACAACGACTTCCTGGTTGCGTAAGCCGTGATCTTATTGACCAGTTAACGGTAAGAGTCCTTGAAATAGTTTTCTATTTGATGTTGTTCTGTTGAACCTTTGTCTCCATTGTTTATATCTATCTTTTTATTTCCAGGTGGAATATTGTTATTTGAATTCCAAGACAAACAGAAAAAAACTTGTCAAAGCGTTATTTAATGTCCCTAGGACATCTCTGGAGCTGCTAGCATACTATTCACGTATGGTTGCAACACTAGCAACATGCATGAAAGATATCCCGTCTATGCTTGTGCAGATGTTGGAGGACGAGTTTAATTCTCTGGTCCATAAAAAGGTTAGCTAGATCTACTGCATTGTCTTCAATAAGAAGTAACTAATTTTACTTTCAATACATTTGATTGTGATTGCACTATTTAAACCTTTGAGCACGAGTGAAGTCAATTCTCTCTGCTGATGTGAATACCTGTGTTCTCAGCTTCACTCCCAAAATTCCCTTATAAACGATGTTCAAATGTGATGATGTCCTGTCTGATGTAGTTGCAAATTTAATTTTGTGCAGGACCAAATGAATATCGAAACAAAAATCCGAAACATCAGATTTATTGGAGAACTCTGCAAGTTTAAAATTGTACCTGCTGGACTTGTATTCAGTTGTTTAAAGGTATAACTGCACAACCCAATATGTGTTCTATAGAGATGTAAATTTTCTTGAATTCTCTGAACTTATATTAGATACATTTCGATTAATATATTTAGTAAGTCACTTGAATCCTCTTACCGGATATCGAAATGTAATTGTATGGGGACTTTATCCTCTCTAGCGAAACTAGAACCATCCAACACTATAAAAATCTTCACTTCCCTTTTTTTTTTTTGCAGGCTTGCTTAGATGAATTTACTCATCATAACATTGATGTTGCTTGCAATCTTCTAGAGACATGTGGCCGTTTCCTTTATCGGTCTCCCGAAACCACACTCAGGATGACAAATATGCTGGACATATTGATGCGCCTGAAAAATGTCAAAAATTTAGATCCTCGTCAAAGCACTCTTGTGGAAAATGCCTACTACCTTTGCAAACCTCCTGAAAGATCAGCAAGAATTTCTAAAGTTCGTCCACCATTGCATCAGGTACTCCAACTTCCATGTCTTTTATCTTTCGAATAAATTTCCATTGTTCAATTGTATTGGAGATTTTGATTTTTCTTATACTTCTTTAAAAATTCTGCAGTATATTCGAAAATTGCTTTTCTCGGATCTTGATAAAGAATCCATTGCAAACGTTCTGAAGCAACTACGGAAGCTGCCATGGAGTGAATGCGAACAATACATCTTAAAGTGCTTTATGAAGGTTCACAAGGGAAAGTATGGTCAGATTCACTTAATTGCTTCCTTGACTTCTGGTTTGAGCCGCTATCATGATGAGTTTGCGGTGGCTGTTGTTGATGAGGTATTTTCCTTTCACTGTCGTTTCATTTTGAGCTGTCTAGATCTGAAAATCAAAAGTTTAGGAAAATCAAAAGTTTCCGAGTTTTACTGTAGAAAATTAATCTTTTATGGGTTTTGCGTAAATATTGGTTTTGCAAAAGTTAGATAACTATTAATTCAGATGGTGTTGTATAAATGGCTTCTCCCTGTCTCTCGGGTGAACCATTCTGATTTTACCTCTCCAATTTGAAGAATGGAATCATGAGTAAAGGTGGATTGAGTTCTTAACTATGTTGCTTGTTCTCTTCCTGTATAGTTATTTTTACATAGCTGCACATATTAGTGCCAAATTTCTTGGCAATTGGTGATTTATTATGTGCAGCTATGTAATGTTCTAAGATGCTAAACTCCCTTCTTTTAGTCGATAGAAATGAAAATTGCAGTCAAGTTGAAAAGGAATTGCTTCTTTTGTAAAGTTTGTAGTGTCAGTAAAGCCTAAAATAAACTTACTGTAAAATATGTTAGGAGCAACATGCCTATAGGTTTGGAGTCCATGTTTTTTTTTAAATCAGAACATTGTAATAAGATACTCTCGCATAATTTAATTTGAGGTTTGGTGTATTTTGTTGCTTGGTTATGCCTTCTCGTGAATTATGTTCACCTGCTTCGTTTAAATTTTATCTAGAGCGTTTGCTGACTTGTTCATCTAACATTTTATTTAAAGAGGTACTGCATGTTGTCCATGACTTAGTATCACATCTGTTCTCTGAAGTAACGTGGTCCATTGTTTTCACTTGAAGGTACTGGAGGAGATAAGGGTTGGGCTTGAATTGAATGAATATGGGGCACAACAGAAGCGACTAGCTCATATGAGATTCTTAGGGGAGCTGTACAACTATGAGCACGCAGATTCATCTGTGATATTTGAGACGCTTTATTTGACTCTTTTGTATGGTCATGGTACTTCAGAGGTATGTTAACCTAAGAGTCTTCCAGAGTTCAGCACTTTATTAAAACTTACATGTGCTCTTTTGTGTTGTTTGGCATTTAAAAACTTAGATTATGTCTCATCTCATCTTTAACCAAAACAAAAATGTCGTTTCTTATGTTTACTTCCTTTTTGTTCCTCATGATATACAAATTTAGAATACTATGCTGTAAAACTGATTGTGTCGACATAAACTGTGAAGTTATTGAAAGCAGAAGCCATTTTTTCCTGAGTTTTAAACTGCTGTTTTGTTCTTACAGAAAGGCTATGTGCTGCTCGCTTAATTGTCAGTCTTTCTCTTCCACTGATTGATTGTTGTATATACTTTTATGATGTTAGCAAGAGGTGCTGGATCCACCAGAAGATTTATTCCGTATCAGGATGGTTATCATTCTCCTGGAAACCTGTGGGCATTACTTTGATCGAGGTTCTTCAAAGAAAAGGCTTGATCAATTTTTGATACACTTCCAGAGATATATACTGAACAAGGGTCACCTTCCCCTCGATATTGAATTTGATTTGCAGGTTAGTCTTAATATATTGTGTATATTATATCATACAGGTACATGAGCTTATATTTTTTGTAGAAATTATCCAATTTTGATGTTCAGGCTATCTGTACCAATTATGTGTCTTAACTTTGTCTCAATGCAGGATCTATTTGCCAATTTGAGACCTAATATGACCCGTTACGCAACCATTGATGAAGTGAATGCTGCTATACTTAAGCTGGAAGAGCGTGAGCATGCTTCTTCAGGAGACAAATTCAGTGTAGAAAGAGACTCGGATACAAAGCCTCCAAGTAGGTCATCGTCGGTGGTTATCTCTTCTAATGGGAAAAGTGCTGCAAAAGATATTGGAGAGAATGGAGAAGCTCACGGAGAAGAAAGTGACAGTGATTCTGGTAGTGGCTCAGTGGTCCGAGATGGACAGAACGAAGAGTTGGATGATGGAAATCATGACCGAGGATCTGAGAGTGACGATGGCGATGGCTATGATGATGGAGATGGACCTGGATCTGATGATGGTAACGAATTCCGTGTAAAGCAGAAGGTGGTAACTGTAGATCCTGAGGAACTAGCAGACTTTGATAAAGAATTGAAGGCTTTACTTCAGGTAATTTCAGATCGGTCTTTTGTATTTTCTCTAATTTAGCTGGATGGAAAAACCAACTAACGCTAATGCAAGCCAGAACTTATTTGTTCGAATTTGAACATGGTTAAGGACTGATATGTTCTGTGGATGCAGGAGAGCATGGAGCAAAGGAAGCTAGAATTAAGAGGTAGACCGGCATTGAACATGACAATACCGATGAGTGTTTTTGAAGGATCTGGAAAAGATCATCATCATTTTGGGCGGGTAGTAGATGAAAATGGAGAAGAAGTGATGGATGAGGAGAATGGAGAGCAAAGAGAGGTTCAAGTGAAGGTCCTAGTGAAGAGAGGAAACAAACAACAAACAAGACAAATGCTAATCCCGAGTGATTGTTCGCTAGTGCAGAGTACAAAACAGAAAGAAGCTGCGGAACTGGAAGAGAAACAAGACATAAAGAGGTTAGTACTCGAGTACAATGAGAGGGACGAAGAGGAAGCTAATGGGTTAGGGACACAGATATTGAATTGGACTCCTGGGGGAGGCAGAGGATCCACTCGAGGCACCGGGGAAGGCAGTGGGAAGAGTGGTGGGTCTCGTCACCGGTTTTATTATCATCAAGGAGGTGGTGGTTCATATCATGCCCGGCGAAAGTAAATTCATCCGCTTTAGGATTTGATAATCTTGCCTGTGTCAGAAGCAGTAATAGTTGGCTTTTTACTATTGCTCAAAGGGAAAGGTATCAGAAGAAATCTCACGAGTTTCTGTGACAAAAGTTGATATATTCTCGGCTTCAGATTCTGTACCGACAGTTAAGTAAAATGGGTGATGGTGGTATATGTGGATCAGCTGTGTGTGTGACCCTTTTTGTCCCAGCTTGATTGATCCAACTTTTAACTTGGGATTTTGAAAATGTGAAGCGCTTTAGAAGCATGACGAAGTCGAATATATATAATTTGTTTAGCACAACCTCTGTTGTTAATGTCGTCTTATACTATGCTTATTTTAAAAGATGTTAATGTTAAATAGAATTACAAAATTCTGAGCTATTTCATTATTTAACTCTATCCTTAAACCCGTTTGACATCAAAGAAACTTGAGATGATATTTTGAGAACTGAGACGTCCTAGTAACATACTAGTATCCTACTGTATAAGTAGTTGCTGAACATGTAAAACTTATAAATGGGATAATCTAATTGTTTGCTTTCTTGCAATGTGACCAAAATCGAAATTTGATATATAATTGTTTTCTCCAATGTGTTTCCATATATAGTAATTAATCCTTCTCACAATATTACCAAATTGAAAGGAAACATGTTGATGGAAAAAAAGAAAAAAAACCAAGATTATCGTCTTACCATATAGGGAAAGGCCAGATTTAGGGCGCAGGGGACGGATTAAAAAAAGAAAGAAAAGAAAAGATTCCTTAAAAACAAAATCTGGTTTCTGTACTTTCAGCAAATCTTGAGAAAACGAACGGCTGAACGGCTGAGATATGCACGCAAACTTATCATTCAGTCTTGTCCGAAATTTCAGTCATACACGTGTCCATATAAACAAATAGTGTACTATGGTGATTGCTGAATGTTTTATTTATGTCACGACCGGACCTGATGACATAAGTTAAGTCACACTCTCTCTTCAATTAAGGTTAACTATCTCTCTCTCTCTCTCTCTCTCTCTCTCTCTCTCTCTCTCTCTCTCTCTCTCTCTCTCTCTCTCTCTCTCTCTCTCTCTCTCTCTCTCTCGTCCACACACAGAAAAAGTGGTGGTTGGCTTTATTGGACCGACGCTTATAGGTCCCCAACACGTTCACCATTTACACTCTATTATTATTGTTTTCATTGACAAATCTATCACACACCAAAATTAAAAATGGTATGGTTTGGTTTTGGTTGTGGTGTACAAATAATTAAACATAACGATTTGGTCCAGGCAGGTCCACCATCAGATTAAAGAAAATCTTCCTCATATTGCATTTATGTTCCCATTGCCCACTCGTTATACAAGTTTCATAATTTCTCAAAACGTGATGCATGATATATATTAGAAAATAGTAATATGGCTTACTCTAGTTGATAGCATAGGAAAATAATATATATGCATTTGAACGGTAATTCATAATATCAAGCAAAAGACCCGTACTCGGATGTCTCATGTATCGTCATTTCAATATTATCGGATATCTCTGAAAAATAAATAACACACTATAAGATTATATGTTTACATTAAAATATATATGTACTCATGTTTAATTGGTGTGGGCATCAAGATTATATTTCCGTACACCACCAAATTTTCAATATCGAATATTCATAAGATGTTGTAATATTCGGACATAGCTGGGTTATACTCGAACTTCAAGATACCTAGAAACTGAAAACATGTGAGAACGACGACCAATTAATAGATGGAGTTAGATTTTTTTGGGTAATATAATATATATATATATAGTATTATTTATCTTTAACAATTAATCGATAATGATATCTTACATATGTTTGAATAAATCGGGAAAAAAACAAGTACATAAAGCAATCAATTAATGAACAAAAATAGGGATGATTGAAAAGTAGGCAAGAAAAGGCAAGTGTGTAGCTAGAGACAATTGCACCGAACACGTCCCACGTTCTTTTCTATTTTTCCCATTTATAGTCTCTCTCTCTTCTCTTCTATCTCTCTCTCTCTCTCTCTTCCTCTATAGAGTCGCCGGAATAATCACACAAACGACGCAGGTCTACTTCTTTCCAAGAAAGACTGATCATGTTGGACCTCAACCTCAAAATCTTGTCGACACATAACGAAGATGAAGAAGACTGCAAAGTACCTACAGCCTCCATCTTCAATCAAGAAAAAGAAGATGATTCCATTGATCCATCAGCCAACAAGTTGTCTTTGATTACGTTTGGAATCCTCAAAAGAAAAGAAGACGTCGAAGCCATTCCTATGCCTCCTCCTCCTCCTCCGGAGAGTGGATTATCCGGCGCCGGGAGTGAGTGGCTGAATCTTTCGCCGATGCAAGGGAATAAACAAGAAATGTTGGTGATGAAGAAGAAGAGCCGACGTGGCCCTAGATCCAGAAGCTCCAACTATCGTGGCGTCACTTTTTACCGTCGAACCGGTCGTTGGGAATCTCATATTTGGTATTCGTCTATAAGACTAAAGTTATAAATTAATTTTTATCTTTTTTTCTCTTTTTTCAATAACACTTGGCTTTGGGATTTTTATGTGTAGGGACTGTGGAAAACAGGTTTATTTAGGTAAGTAGATCAATGAGATTTTCTATGTCTTTAATTTTCTTATTATAATAAAGGTTAAATTAAACACCTTTTTTTGGATAAGAAAACTCTGAATAAAAAAAACAAATGGTGCAAGATTTTCAGTTTTGTCTTTTGTTTATTTATTTTTATTTTGCTTAAAACAGGTGGTTTCGACACAGCCTACACAGCTGCAAGGTGTAATAAGGCCTTCTTTTCCTTTTATTTTTTTGGATATTTTTTAAATAATTTTCTATTTTCTAGATAAATACTTATCTATTTAAAAAAAACAAAAAAAACATATATATCAGAGCTTACGACCGAGCTGCTATCAAATTCCGGGGACTCCAAGCAGATATCAACTTCATCGTGGATGATTACAAACAGGACTTTGAAAAGGTTTTTCATATAAACTTATTGTTTCAAATATATAATATCTAGGTCAATTAATTATAATTATTTAGGTTTAAGTACGTGTATATATATTTTAAGAGACCTAGAGAATTTGGACAATCGATTAATATAAAACTGTGGATGTTTTGAATGATATATGACAGATGAAGAACTTAAGTAAAGAAGAGTTTGTGCAAACCCTTAGACGAGCGAGTGCAAGCTTAGCAAGAGGAGGTTCTAAATACAAAAACAATTACATGAAAAATGATTACATCCATCTCTTCCAAAACAGGTTCGATTACTATAAAAATTTTGATTTTGTTTTGTTAAATAACTTATTAACAATGACCCTCTGATTCTTCTCGCCGGTACAAATTAAATTTATTCACTAGTGATGAGTTTGATTCTTATCGCATACTTTATGATTCACATATATAATGTGTAAGTTTAGTAACAGTGTTTGAATAATATATAATACTCATAGGCAATGGAATGCATCAGCAGCAAAATGCAATGAGATAAGAAAGATAGAAGCTGGAGAAATTAAGTTGGGTGCCCATCATAATAAAGGTAAATTTATAAATGTAGGGTCACAATTCTAAATATGCATAATAAATCATCGTTATAATTGTCATTTAATTGAAGCCAAAACCCTAACCATAAACTTCATTTAACACATGTAGTAAATAAGCATATTAAACCAAACCCTATATCTACCCTTACCTTTCAGAATCATTCTCTTTCATAATTTAATTTGTTTTGGTAAAATAAAAATATACACATGTTATGTGAATTTAAACTAAAATGTAACGCAACAACAACACTGACACAAACATTACTAGACTTCAATATATTACATTCAACTTCATATAGTATTTATGTTGTAGATATTAGCCATATCGACATTACGACATGATTTGCTAAAAAAACGTAAACATAATTGTTTCAGGAAATGAGCACAAGGATCTTGACCTAAGTCTTGGAATATCTTCAACGCCTAAAAATATAACTTTGAAACCGAGCGCAGATTATTACATGGGATTGAATCGATCTGCAACGAGTTTGTACGGGAAGGCGTTGCCTGTATATCTACCGATCACAGAAATGAAACCGTTAAAGACAGTAGTAGCATCATCAGGATTCCCTTTCATTGCCATGATCAATTCTTCATCTTTGTCCAATTGTTTTGATCCATGAAATGATCACTATTTTTACTTTATATTTTTCCCGTTTAATTTTTTTTTTTTTTGGGTTAATTTAGTCTATTGAACGTCGGAATGATTATGTGAGTTATAATTTCTTTTTATAAATCATAGTCTTGCGGGATCATGAATGAATTGATGACCAAAATGAAATGAACTTTTTGTATAAATTCAGCTCGAGTTTGACTTCAGTTAGATATGGTGGTACTCCAAGTATGGTACTGTACTTTTTATATCTTACAGTGAGATTTGGTTTGAGATAAATCGGAAGAGTCATCGTTTTAAGGAAAGCCTATATTATATTCATCAGTAATTTTATTGTGGATGTCTTAAAAAATTTTAATTATTAATTTTAATATTATTTGATGATAGATGAGAATAGATAAAAAAAAATGTCGTAAAGTATATTTAAAATTGAATGCCTCCTAACAAAAAAAAAAGACATCTAAAACAAATGAGGGATAGAGATGAACAGAACATGTTAAAAATTGAAGTATGACATAAAATACGTACCTACGATAGAATGATGTTTTAAAGTTTTCATACACAATAATGAATGTTTAATCATACATATACAGTATTATTTTCCATAAAACAAAATTTTCCTCGAATTACTAATCAATTCAGCAAATTCATTTTTTTTTTCAAACAATACCTATAAGGATTATTTTTTTGGTCCATCTGAAAAAAAAAATGTAAGTATACTTGATCGATGGTTGTTAATTAGCTAGCACTCATTGGTGGTCGGTGCGTTGTTACTAATTAATAGCATATCAGGTGTATTAATACTTAGGTATTTGTATAATACACTATACACTATAGTTTACATACGATCAAGTATACTTTGTATAAATACTGAACTATGTACACGATACACAATTAATGAAATACATAACAAACTTTTTCTTCTCTCTCTTTATTCTCTCTTTACTCTCACTCTCTCTCTCTAGCTCGAGCTCTTCGTCTTCCTTGAGCAGATCCTGATATGGTATCAGAGCAATCTCGATCCGAATCATCATGAGTTCTTCTTCGATTGAGCTCTATCTTGTTCATCTTCTTCATTTTATTCTTGATTCTTGTTGTTTAATCGTGTTTGTGATTCTTCAATTCATGTTCACAACCGATTGAAGTCTTTCTTGTTTTTCTTCTTCTTTCTTTCTCAATTTCTCGATTTCTTGGTCAAGAGTTTCTTCATAGCAATGGCGACTTCGGCATCTTCTTCTCGTCCTCCTGTTCGTCCTACGGCAGAATCAACTCAATCGCCTACAGATCTATATGATAATCCATTCTATCTGCATAGTACTGATCATGCTGGGTTACAATTGGTCTCAGATCGTCTCACCACTGGCGCAGACTTCCATTCTTGGCGCAGATCGGTACGGATGGGATTGAATGTTCGTAACAAGCTAGGATTTGTTGATGGTTCGATACCTCAACCTCCTTCAACGGATCCGACTTATGGCTCGTGGTCCAGATGTAACGATATGGTCTCGACATGGCTCATGAATTCCGTTTCAAAGAAAATAGGTGCTAGTCTCTTATTCATGTCTTCTGCTGAACGAATCTGGAATAATCTCTTAGCTCGCTTTAAGCAGAACGATGCTCCTAGGGTGTATGAAATAGAACAGAGACTTAGCTGTATTCAACAGGGTTCTTTGGATGTTAGTGCTTATTATACGGAGTTAGTCACATTATGGGAAGAATATCAGAATTATATAGAACTTCCAGTGTGTACTTGTGGCCGATGTGAATGCAATGCGGCTATTCTGTGGGAAGGAATGCAGCATCGTAGTAGAGTTACAAAATTCTTAATGGGTCTGAATGAAAGTTATGAGCAGATTAGGCGTCACATTCTGATGTTAAAGCCGATTCCAAGTATAGAAGAAGCATATAATATGGTAGCACAAGATGAAAGGCAGCGAATGGTTAAGCCTGCAGTAAAGCCTGATAATGTTGCTTTCCAGGCATCAAGCTCTTTTGACGCATCTGCAACTGGTGATAATAGTTCATATGGAATGGAACCATATGAATATATTGCAGCTTATAACACATATCGACCAAGGAATAATAGACCGATGTGTACTCATTGTGGGAAGATGGGACACACTCTTCAAACTTGTTTCAAAGTGCATGGTTATCCTCCAGGATTCAAGACTCAGAATTCGTCTACTCCAGTTCCATATGGTAACAAGATGGGTACTGCTCCTAGGAATCCAGTGCCAGTAATGAATCAAGGACAATTTCCAAATCAGGGACAGTTTACTAATCAAGGCCAGTATAATCAAGGTTTTGTACCAAGACCAAGGACTGTGGCTAATGTGCAAGTCATGAATGGTGATAATGGTGGTCCTATGTTATACTATCCACCTCCAACCATGAATGCAGTAAATCTGGATGTGAGTCAGTTGACTCCAGGACAAGCACAAGATCTTATACAACAGTTATCTCGGGTACAAGTTTCTGAACCTATGATTAATCAGATCACTTCTGTCCAGAGTTCAGAACCAGTAGTTTCTTCTTCTGCAACTATAACAGAATCTGGTGTCATGGCTCCTCAATCTTCATCTGGTAAAGTTTCCACTATCTCTTCTAATCTTAGATATGAGAATAATAATCTCACTTACAACCATCAATGTCTTTCTACACTTCAAAATGCTTTGCCTAGTGGTTCTTGGATAATTGACAGTGGGGCAACTAGTCATGTTTGTTGTGATATCTCAAAATTTCAAGAAACTTTCTTAGTATCTAACATTACAGTTGCTTTACCTAATGGAACTAGACTCCCTATTCAACATACTGGAACAATTCATTTATCTGATTCTCTGATTCTTTACAATGTTTTGCATGTTCCATCTTTTCATTTTAATCTCATTAGTGTTAGCACATTGTTACATGATAATCAATGCTCTGCTCACTTTTATCCTACTGCATGTTTTTTACAGGAGTCTTCTCAGGGATGGATGATTGGGAGTGCTAACATTTTTCACAATCTATACATTCTGAATATACACTCCCTATCTTCACCTGCTAAGCCTCCTGCTGTCACTCATTTCTCTGGATCCTTGTCAGCTGATGGGACTCTTTGGCATAATCGTCTAGGCCATCCCTCAACTGCCAAGTTACAATCTATGTCTGGTACACTTTCTATTCCAAAAGTAGCTATATCAAGTCTAGATCATTGTTCAATTTGTCCCTTAGCTAAACAAAAGCGTCTGTCTTTTCCTTTTAATAATCATCTGTCATCTAGTCCATTTGATTTGATACACTTAGATATTTGGGGTCCATTCTCAGTAGAGTGTATAGAAGGTTATAAGTATTTTCTTACAATAGTTGATGATTGTACAAGAGTTACTTGGCTTTACTTGTTAAAGAATAAGAATGAGGTTCTTACAGTTTTTCCATTATTTCTAAAGTTAGTTTCTACTCAATTTCAAACAACTGTTAAAGCAATTAGGAGTGATAATGCACCAGAATTAGCTTTTAAAGAATTAGTTAAGGAACATGGCATGCTTCATTTCTTTTCTTGTGCATACACTCCTCAGCAAAATTCAGTAGTAGAAAGAAAACATCAACATCTATTAAATGTGGCACGTGCATTACTTTTTCAATCTAATGTGCCTTTGATATATTGGAGTGATTGTGTTACTACTGCTGTTTTCTTAGTAAATCGTTTGCCATCTCCTTTGCTTGATAATGTTTCCCCTTTTGAAAAATTAATGAAAAAGAAACCAGATTACACTTCTTTAAAAAGTTTTGGATGTCTTTGTTATGCCAGCACCTTGCAAAAGGATAGAACAAAGTTTACTCCGAGAGCACATTCTTGTGTTTTCTTGGGGTATCCTACTGGCTATAAGGGTTACAAAGTGCTAGATATAGAAACTAATACAGTATCGATTACTAGAAATGTAACTTTTCATGAGACTATTTTTCCATATCTTGATACACCACAATATATAGATAATATTTTCCCTAATACTGTCTTGCCTAGTCCTCCTCCATTCATCTCTGATGCATCTTCCTCACATCATTCACCATCTTCACTTCCTAATATTGCTCCATCTCATACATCACATACATCTGCATCTACATTAAATAATAGGGAGACTAGGGAAATTATAGAGGAACCAACTGTGATTGCATCAGATACTAATAGAGTTTCTAAATCTATAGTGAGACCAAAACGAACTGCTAAAGCCCCTAGTTACTTGTCTGAGTATCATTGTGCTCTAGCAGCTATTTCACCACCTCTTCCCCCAGGCCATACAACACCTTATCCATTATCATCAGTATTATCCTATGATCTTTTTAAACCCCATTATTGTTCATATATCTTATCCTATTCTATGGAAACTGAGCCTAAAACCTTTAAGGAAGCTATGTCATCTGATAAATGGAAAGGGGCATGCAATGATGAACTACAGGCTATGGAATCTAATGGAACATGGAGCATAGTATCTCTACCACCTGGCAAGAATGTAGTTGGCTGCAAATGGGTGTTTACCATCAAATATAAGTCTGATGGTACAGTAGAGAGATATAAGGCACGGTTAGTAGCCAAAGGCTACACACAACAGGAAGGAGTTGATTTCAATGAGACTTTCTCTCCAGTGGCTAAACTAACCAGTGTCAAACTTATGTTAGGCTTGGCTGCAAAAGAAGGCTGGGAACTATCACAAATGGATGTATCTAATGCTTTCCTACATAGCACTTTGGATGAGGAGATCTATATGAGTCTACCTCAAGGATACACTCCAGGTAATTCCCATTCTTTACGTCAAAATGCTGTTTGCCGCCTTCATAAGTCAATATATGGCTTGAAGCAAGCCTCTAGACAGTGGAATCGCTTGATAACTTCAGTATTGTTGAAAGATGGATTCATTCAATCATACTCAGATACTACACTGTTTCTCAAGTTCACAGCAACCAGTTTTATAGCAGTGTTAGTTTATGTAGATGACATTGCTATAGCTAGTAATAATGCTGATGATCTTGCTGCACTTAAAGCTGTTCTAGCTAGTGCATTCAAAATCAAAGACTTAGGATCTCTCAGATTCTTTCTTGGTTTAGAAATAGCCAGAACTTCAAAGGGAATCTCAGTTTGCCAAAGGAAATATGCTTTAGATCTATTGGAGAATGCTGGTTTGCTTGCTTGTAAACCTAGTCCAGTCCCTATGGATCCATATGTGCATTTAACTAAGGATACATGCACACCTTTGGATTCTGCAACACCATACAGGGAGGTGATTGGTCGGCTACTTTACTTGACTATAACTAGGCCTGACATCACTTTTGCTGTGCATACTTTGAGTCAATTCTTGCAGTTTCCTACTGATGTGCATATGGCTGCAGCTCACAGAATACTCAAGTATATCAAGGGCAGTCCAGGACAAGGACTTTTCTATCCAGTTAACAATGATGTGTGTATTAATGCCTTTGCTGATGCAGACTGGGGTATATGCATCAATACAAGAAGGTCTATAAGTGGTTTCTGTGTTTACATTGGGAAATCACTAATCTCTTGGAAATGCAAGAAACAACAGGTGGCTAGCCATAGCAGCACTGAAGCTGAATACAGAAGCATGGCAGAAGCAACCAGGGAGATCTTATGGATACAACAACTATTGAAAGACTTCAGAGTTCCAGTCACAACCACAGCCAAGCTCTTCTGCGACAACAAATCGGCAATCTATATTGCTACCAATCCAGTCTTCCACGAGAGGACAAAGCATATAGATATCGACTGTCACACTACAAGGGATCAGATCAAGCTTGGAAATCTCAAGACATTACATGTGGAGTCTGGCAATCAACTAGCTGACATCTTGACAAAACCATTACATCAGAGGCCATTTCACTCGTTACTTGGCCGCATGTCTTTATCAAACCTATACAATCCTTCATAAATGGATTGTTCGGTTTGAAGGAGGTGTATCAGGTGTATTAATACTTAGGTATTTGTATAATACACTATACACTATAGTTTACATACGATCAAGTATACTTTGTATAAATACTGAACTATGTACACGATACACAATTAATGAAATACATAACAAACTTTTTCTTCTCTCTCTTTATTCTCTCTTTACTCTCACTCTCTCTCTCTAGCTCGAGCTCTTCGTCTTCCTTGAGCAGATCCTGATATAGCACTCGACGGTGTTACAATCGTCGTCGTCTTAAGTCGTCAACGATGATATATAATCTCGAAGTGAAAAAAAACACAAATATACTGAAAATAGTAAAGTGATTCGCGAGGTTAGTAGATTAACGTAAGGCAATGGTATGATCAATTTATACATCTCTAGCTTCATTATTATATCTCCTATTAAATTTTTATAGTATCGTATTAATCAAGAATGGTACACGTCGTCGTCGTCATTTGTATATTTCAAAAGTACAATGTCGTATTGTGTCGTATGATTTGCGCTATCTTCACCACATTCACTCATTTCTTATCCTTACTTTTTCCAAATTTTTTAGACTTTGTATATTACCCAATCAACTCGACAATGTATGGCCCTATGAGTAAGTGTAAGTGGTTGAAAGTATTCAATATTCCTATTGAACCAAAAAAAAAAGAAAAAAAAAAAACAGAAGATAGAGACAGATAATTCACGATTCGATTTTTTACATTGCAATCATATATATGTAATACATATACTAATTATAAATATGTTGACAATGAACTAATTATTTTGTGTGTTAATCTTACACCTATAACCAAAATGTGTATGTAGTAGTCTAGTTGAAATATGATCAGAATCTTCATAACTGATCTAACATCTTCGGGAGATTCTCTCCACCTTCCTCATTTATATTTACACAAAACACTCTAAAGAAACATGTTTTTAAAGTCCAATCTGTAGCTGCTTAATGATGAGTTATATGGAGAATTTGGTCAAATGCAAGACAGCAATTTGCATAACGCTTTTGCTTTGACGTACTTGTCATACACTACACAAGCCAATATATATATATATATATGTTGTTTTGATTTTTGACACTATAATAAACTATATATGATATTTTAATTTTGAATGATATGATAGATTGAAGAATAAAAGCAAAGAAGAGTTTGTGCAATATCTTAGACGAGCGAGTGCAAGCTTAGGAAGAGGAGGTTCTGAATACAAAAACACCCATGTGTGATCACATCCATCGCTTTCTTACCAATTCAATACAATATTTTTTTTTCAAACATAAACAAAGGAAAAAAAGAAATAAAAAGACAATTGGACCAACTAAAATGTCAAATGGTTTACCAATTATTGGACCAACTAAATGTCAAACTAAACCAAATAAAATCGACTTCAAACCAAGAAAAAAAAAAAAAAAAATCATAAATCAAAGCTCAGTTGCTACTACTAGAGGAACAGCAAAACCCTAAACGTCTCGGATACGTCTCTCCTATATGAAAACGCTTCTTTTTTTTTTTCTTTTTTTTTCTTCTAAATATATAAAGTTAATTTTGAGGGTTTTGCGGATTCATCGACTGAAGAAGAAGAAGAAGAAACTGGTGAATCCCCAAAGCTTAATTAGGCCTCTGGAGGCAGAGCTGCGAATCTCAAAGTGAAGCAGAGCGTGGAAAAATTAATTATTCATCGGTGTGTTGTTTGTTTATTGTTAGCTCTGGTTTGTTTTTTGGTTTCAGTTACTTGCATTTTAGTGTACTGTTTTATGTTTTCTTAGTAGGTCAAATTTCGAAGCAGTGTAACAGCAGTTTCCATAGAAAAATGGGAGCAGAAGAAGTTCCGAGTGCTTTCTTCAGCTCAGATGTAGTGGACAATGCTGAGTTAAGCGACACAGCTTTGGTGGCTGCCATTAGGAAGGCCCTTGCATCTGCCCAATGTGTGAGTGCTCTTGCACAAACGTTGCTTCTTTCACTTTTGTATACACACATATATGTTTCTCTGTGTGTGTGTTCTTTTAAAGTATTTTCTTTTGTTTGTTAAATCCAGGAGGACACCGATCATTATAATCAGCTTGTTCAGTTAATGTACATTAAAAAGGAATCTGCTGATGATGATGTCGATGTTGTGGCACAGCGAGAGGTGTGTCTTTTTCCTCATTTGGACAATCCAATCTTTCTTTTTTATCTTGTTGCTAACCAAGACATTCTTGATCACTCTCATTCACTTCTACAGACACTCTTGAAAATTCTATCACGCTCTGTTGCTTGCTTAGATGAAGTTCACCATAAACGTCTTCTTCAACTTGTAAGCTGTATTTTATTTATATCACACACATACCTGACTTTTCCTCTGACTCTCATCACATTTTATTGTCCTTAGATTTTTGGGACGAGAATTTGGGATCACATACCTAATGTAAATGTAATGTACGCATTGCTGGACCTAATCGTATCACTGGTACACATCTCAGCAACTACGTACTTACCCCTCATGTGATCAACCATTTACATATATTATCTGCTTAAGGAGCTTAACAGTTTTGTGTTCTTGTTCTTTAATTTGCATGTCTTCTAGGCCACTACTAGTGGAAAGTATCTCATCTATTGTTTGGATATGCTCGTTTCTAATTTACGTTCGCATCCCCACAAACTCAACAGTAGTAAGATGCTGGAAGTTCTTTCCCGGGTGCACGCAGCACTTGACAAGATTTCTTGTTTAGTTCCCATTGCTCCCTCAAAATTACTGCCCATACTCGCCCTGAGAATGCCTAGCTTATACGAAAAAGACCATGTATGCTTTTTTATTATTTCTGTTAATAAACAATGTTGCAGCTACCCTATACCTTTGTTAACAAAATGATTGTCTTGAAGTTGCAGGTTGTAGCACCATATGTGGAGAACTTGTTGAAGTTGGAGAACAGCTCTATCGGAAAAGTTATTGGCAATGGGATTCTTAGGATGGTTATGGAGCGCTTGCGAGATCTCGATGTAAGTGAATACAGTTCCATACAAGTATAGTATAGCCACTTTAGTAATGTGGTAAGTGAATGATATGCTTGATCATCTTTCTAGTTGGAGATTGGGTGGGATGATATTCTTCAAGATGACTCCAGTATAGCCATGTTTGATATGGAACTTGACGTTGAAGGCACTATGAATGAAGGAGAGGAGGTAGGGTTACTGTGTTTTATCTGCTGTTCATACTGAATTCACAAAATTGGATGAAAGTTTCTGATTTACAAGATGCTTTTTCTCTTACTACGAAAATTTAGACTTTGATTCGTATGTGGTTTCCTGGAGAGCTACATATCTGCCATCACTCATGAATTTGATTTTTCTTTTGCAGTTTCCAGTGCGGTCTCTGAATAAAAATGGAAATGTAGTCTCTGAATTGTTTGACGACTTAATGGTTCTATCTTTTAAGCATCTTGAATCCTGTCAAGATGCTGGTCGTCTGGATGAGGTATGTCACCAAATGGAGCTTCATCAACATATCTTTCCTTTCATTACTTCTTTGGTACATGAATTCATCTTTTGAGGTTCTTATTTTCATGTTTTTGGCGCAGGTGTTTGAAAATCTGTTCGAGTCGTTCGAGAACTTAATTCTGAACACGCAAAAATTAAAAGTTTCACAGGTATGCACCGTGGTGTTATAATTTGTCATTCTAGGCTCCTAACACTTTACTTCATTGTTGGCGTTCGATGTCTTGGCTTATACTCATTCTGCTTTCGTCTGTAGTTCTTGATGTTCTATGCGTGCTCATTAGATACTGAAAATTGTGGTGTGAAGTTTGCCAGTAAGCTTTTGGACATATATCTCTCCAGCAAAAATCCTCAAGTTACTAGGCTAGTCACTCCTATCCTTGAAGCTAATACTGTATTCTAGCTAGTCACCAGACTTACCACTTGTACATGGTTTAATCTGTATTCTCCCCTTAATAAACAGGACGAATGCAGTGGCTTATCTAGCTAGCTACTTGGCTCGTGCAGAGTTTTTGCCTGCGTCTTTTGTGGCTAGCATGTTGAAAAGGTAGAAAGAGACTGCTAAAAAAACTGACAAATTAGAAGATGATTGTTTCGATCTGACTCAAGTTTCAGTTGGTTGTAATATTGTTTCTCTTGTGTCTGAAATCCTAGATTGGTGGGTGAGTGTGCGGATTACTGCAGACAATGCAATCATGACGCTAGTCCTGAAGCACATCAAGTTTTTTATTCAGGATGTCAGGTATAGTCCACGTTTAGAACCATCTTATTGCTTTTATTCATTAAGAACTCATTTGTGATGTGATCGACGTCACTTGTATCAATCAACTTTTACCCTTATAAGTCTCCAAGAGTTTTTTTGCCTATCAGTTGTATGGAGTGATACACAACTATGTCAAGTAATGACTTAACTTTGTTGCTTTTCTGTGACTGTAGGCAATCTTGCATGTATTCTGCTTCCGAATGAGCTCAATCCTCAATGTTCCTCACTTCCAATCGCAGCTTATACCATTGGAGTCAGTATTATCTCACAAACTAGACCCGTTGAGGGTAACTTACACTATCATATTTTCCCCCAATAGCTCATGTGTTATCTGAAGTGGTCTGAATCAAAGTATCAAATGCATTAAGCTTGCACCAACCTTTTTTTGTGGTGGAACAGGTATGCCTTCCATCTGTAGTTTCTCAGTTCCTATATCAAGCCAAAGCCAGTGGTCTGTTCATTGTCTTGGACGCCTTCATTTTAGATGAACTATCCAAGTCTGAGCTCTCTCGTGCTTTAGGTGGCTTCTTCCCATTCGACCGGTGCTTGTTGAAAAACTCTAACAGGTTCACCATCTTAACTCTTATATTTTTATGTTTTGTTTCTACTGCTTCTATTACAAAGCCACATGAGAAACTTAGAGGAACTTAGAGAAGTTTCTTTGACTCATTTGATGATTTACCCCGACTTGAGAGCATGTTTAATGCAGATTCTACTCCATATTCTTGAATGATATTGAAATAAATTGGGAAAGACTCTTCTTGTGTTGAATATGATGATGTGGAAGTAGTTGCATTACATAGTTTTTACTCACCCGTTTGCTTGTCAAATCTTAAAGATATATCTCAAGGGTGAAAAGGACTTATGACGAAGATGATGATCAGGAGTTTTCGCCAGAAGTCACAGTGTATGGAGATACAGACTGTGAGGATAATGTTGTTCTTGATAACGAGGTGAACAAGATGTCTATAACTCCTAAACACTCCTTCATGCACGAAACAGAGAGACTCTTGAAGATGCCGTCGAAGATCAGACCATCAACTTGTCCTCGTGAATCCCTCTGATTCTAGTGGAGAGGAGGCAATTTTGCAAGCTAGGGTTCTTTATACAACAATCTATTTGCAAGACTTTAAAAATCTAAAAGTTTATGCGAAATGGATGTTCTTTTTCGTTTTTGATTTTTTTCTTATTTACATTAAATTAAACGTGGCAAACATGATAAAACAAAAGTGAGATTAGCTAAGCTAAGCGCTTGTGGCGTCTGGCACTCGAATCATTCACAAGTATATACAGAGAGCAATCAGATGATGAAGACGTCGTTCGGAGTCCTGCGGGAGTTACCTTCCAGAGGATAAAAAGAGTTATGACGATCTCCTTTTGTATGTCTTCCAACTATCAAAAGGCTTTTAAGAAACATCAATTGGTAACTAGATCTCAGTCTCAGGAGAAGTCAAGCTACTAAATCTTGGTTGCAGCAGGAGGTTTCTCAACTTTTCCACTCACGAGTAAATTAAATATACTATCATCATGTACTAGACCTTTCTCTAGCATCTCTTCATGAAGTCTAAAAGCCTCATTGAGATTTCCTTCTCTATGGTGTCCTGCGATAACAGTACTGTAAATAAACAAATTTGGAGTCACCCCTTTCTTCTTCATCTCCTCTAACATCTTGCTTGCTCTCACAAACTGTCCTTTCTTACTTAGACCGTTGACAAGTACCATGTACAAGATTTCATCAGGGACAATGCCCAACGCAAGCAACTCTGAGTACAAATCAGAGGCGACAATTAGATTTCCCTCTTTTAACAAGCCATCGATCATCGTTGTAAATGTGAATAGATCACAACTTATCCCGTCATTCACCATTTTCTTGTACAGGTCAGTCGCTGCATCCATCTTTCCCAGATTACGGAATCCTGAAATCAAACTATTGTAGACAGACACATTTGGCCGCAATCCTTGTTCCAGAAGTTCAGAGAACAGCGTATACGCGGTTTTCATGTCATGTTTTTTACAAAACCCGTCTATTAGTGCACCATAGGCTGGAATATCGAGTTTCAAATCCTTGCTTTTCATTTCGTGCATCATTTCAAGAGCAAGACCCATTCTGTTACTTTTGCAGAATCCATTGATCAAGCTGGTGAAGGTTACAACATTTGGGGATATATCGTTTTCACTCATCTCTCTGTAAGTTTCGACAGCAGAATCAGTTTCACCTTCTTTGACAAAACCATCTATGATGCTATTGTAACTCGTGCAACCCATGGAATAGCGCTTTTCTTTGACCAAATTTTGCAACATCTCTTTGGCTTTAGATGTCTGACCAACTTTGCACAAACCATTGATGATTGTATTATATATGACTTCATTAGCTTCAAAATTGGCAGCATTCATCTGATTGATGACAGCCCAAGCATTCTGTTCATCCTTATTCTTGAAAAATCCATCAATCAAGATGGAGTAAGTGAAGTTATTCGGCTCTAGACCATTTTCCAGCATTTCCAAGAATATTGAACGAGCCAAGTCCATGTTTTTCTTTCTGCAGTGAGCAAGAATCAAGTTATTGTAAAAAACTACATTCGGCTCAATCCCTTTGTTTTCCATCATCCTCAAAAAGCTCGTGGCAGCATCAACCTTACCTTGCTTGCATAACAATAAAAAAATCTTGTTACACATGAAACCATGCGCAGTCCAGGTTTCAAAACTGTCATTGAAAATATCTAGCGCTGCTTCAGGTGACTCGGCTTTCAAAAACGCTTGGATCATTGTGTGGACAAGAACAGATGAAGGAGAAATCCCTACAGATTTCATCCGTTTGTAAATCTCAACAGTATTTTCCATCTCCCCGTTCTTACAAAACCATTCAATCATAACTGAAAACATCACTTTGTCCGGAGCCAGCCCTTCCTCCTCCATTCTATTAAAAAAATCCAAAGCCTTACCCAACTTATTTCCCTTGCAATATCCATTAATCAAACTCGTTGCAGCAATTAAACTCATTGGTATCCCAAAACCAACCATCTCATCCTTAACCCTCACCGCCTCCTCCATCTTACCTTGCTTCACACAAGCCACAATCACGCTAGTATATGTTTCCTGCGAGGCCGGGACACCTAACTTCCCCCTCATTTCTCTCAACAAATCCATCGCCAAAACCAAATCCGGCATCTTACAAGCAGCTTGAACAGCAAGACTATACAACAAGCCATCTGGTTCTGCTCCTCTACTCATCACCCTCCTGAAAATTTTCACAGCCTCTTCGGAATTTCGTTCTCTCAAACTAGCTCGCATCAACAACTGAGTCGTTACATTATCACCAGCAACACCAATCAAAACCATCTTATTATAAATCTCCTTAGCTTCATCAATCAAATTACTTCGAACTAAAGAGCTTAAAACGTTGTTCACATACGGCACAAAAGGAATCACATTTCGTTCCACCATCAAATTAAAGCAATCTACAGCATAGTCCATTCGCCTATTTCTAATATAAGCATTCAACAAGTAATTGAAAGCTCGTGAGCTGAGTTCAAAACCATACCTTTCAGCCGACTCTACCAAATAGTTGACAATTACGCTTGGGATTAGCGTTGGATTGCTAGAAACGAACATTACGAGCAAATTGCTGGCGCGATCGTGCGTGTGAGGAGAGCTGAACAAAATATGAACGAGTACCCAGAAGACATCTCCACCCTCATAGAGATGAGGTAAAGGCTTGACCCAGTTGCAATACTGAAGAGCCGAGACAGGGTCGTTCCTACGACCTAGAAGCACTTCGATTACACGAGCGTCGTCCACATCATCACCACCTTGATTCTCGGAGTCGAGGGTTGAAATCGAAGGTAAGTGAACCGGTCCAGAGATGGTTTTATGAGGAAACTGTAGTTTTGAGGTGACTTCACTAGTGGAATCGGAAATGTCTCGACTTTGATTAGCTCGTGTATTTGGAAATCGAGACTGTGAGGAAAATAATACTTTAGGGTCTATGAAACGACAGAGTAAAAGAGGTGGGCGGAATCGTCTGGAAACCATGAAAGTAGGCATTTTTATTCTCAGCTCGCTTCACAGCAGTAGAGAGAGAATCGGAGAAGAAGAAGGAAGAAAATCTCTAAACCCCTTCTCATCTAAACGTCGTCGTTTGTGTCCGAGGCTTAAACCCTTCATCGAATAAGTCCCCAAAACGACGTCGTTCTTTTACAATTTTCATTTTTTATAATAACAGTTGGTTAAAAGTCGTTTAATTTCATTAATCATAGTTTCCTTATTTGGTTTTAGGAAAAAGGAAAAATCTAAATTTAAAAACAAAAAGGAAAAAAGGTTACTACCAAAAAAAAAGAAGGAAAAAAGGTTTTATTGGTTTTCCTTTTTTCGTTAGATATTTCCAAATCTCAATTATTTCCTTTTTATTGAGTAGTAATTTATTACTATCCACCGTTGGATCTAAAATCAAATTGCATCCAATGGCTGCCTATGAATGAAAGCTCCGAAAAATATGATTTGTTTTTTTTTTCCTGTATTTTTAATGGGTCCTCTATATAAGAAGAGTGAGGTCTCATATTCACTTGCTGACACAACTCCTTCACGAAGAGAAAAACAAAATTGTAATGGCGACGAGAGCAACAACCAAGAGAAATAATCCTCAGAGACAGAGAGAGCTTGTTCTAATGGCGACGAGGGCCAAACAGATATGAACAAAGCAGAGGTATTCCTTGTTCGCCTTCTTCTGAATCTATGAATCGATTTTGATATTTCACTGAGTTACTGAAACGATTTTGGTGTTACAATCTTTTGTTTTTACATGTTTTTTTCTACTATTTGAGTGCCCTAACAACTAGGTCCGTGATTTGAGTCTAATTCTTATGATAAATCTTCCTTGTTACAGTTCCGAGTTGATTTAAAGTTTGTATTTTTATGGGTTTCTGTGAAACAGGTGTACGGTTTCTTTTGAGTCTCGTTGATGGTTTGAAGAATGAAGAAGAAGATTCGGATCAGAAAAGATAACGCTTGACATATAATGGAAAATCTGATTCTAGTGCTCGTCTTCCCCGAATCAATACATCTTCCTTGTCAGTTTCACTTCAGTTTTTGAGCTAGTCCATGCCAGCCTATGGGAAACTGTGGCAACACTCTATGCGCCTGAAAGTAATTCCCAGTTTCTTTTTTACTACGTGTTTGATTTAATTTGAATGTCTTGTTTACATATGGTTTTAACATGTTTCTCTAAGTCTGTAACTGTTTATGTGCTTTGACATTTGTTTCGTTTTTCTTGTAGTCGTTGCCCTCTGTTCAAACAATACTCATATTTATATAAAGCATCTCAACAAACCAATGGGAGAGGTTACATGTCCTCCAAAAGGTAAAACATTTTTTGTCACAAATCTCCATCTGAAACCCAGCTACTATTGAACCTTCACTCATAGCTTTTCTCTTTTTGCAACTTCTTTACTTTCACTATAGTTCTTTGAATCGCTGCAGCATGGCCAGATTGTTTCTGTAATAGATTGGAGCTTAAAGTCCAACCAATTCATCAATGTTTCCCATGACATGTTTTCGTTAGTTGCAATATGTTTTTTACTTACGAGTAAATTTTCCATTAACTAAGCATGTGTAATTTTTATAAATTGATCAAAATTGAGTTTGGAATGCTTCTTGAAGGTACGTGTGGAGTCTGGAAGGAGGAAGATGGGTACCAAACGCTCATGTTAGTCTTAGGCTAAATCCTGATGCACTTTGTGTCCAATGAATGGAGTCCAAAAGGTAAATTTATCAGATCCAAAGTGTAGTACTGAGTTATTTAGCTTCATTTTTGAGTAATCTGCATTGTACTTTTTCTATTACTTATGCAGCTTCTAATCTGTATACTTTTGTTCAATACTCTTCAGGGAACCAGATTGCTAATTGTTCAAAACCCGAGCCAATACTTCTTCCTTGTCCGCTTCAATTGCTGATCCACAAAGTGAGTTGATTTTGCTTTTAAGTTTTTATTTTTATTGTTACAATTTTAGATCGGAAAGAGACTAAAGTTTTTTCTTTATAGTTTTAGCCTCTTTAGATTGAGAATTTGGTTCACATTCTTTGCAACATAGGGGATCATTCCTTATGACCCAACAACAACAATAGATAATCCTTTATCTTGATTTGTAAGTGATCTCCAAATCCTTTGTTTTTTTTTTTCCATCTGTTTGAAGTTTATCCTTAACCAATAATCCTTCTTAGGATGTGGATAGAATGCAGTCTGTGGGAAGTTATGCAGTGTAAGTAATTCCCAGTACATGAATGTCATCTTCTCTAGTCCTCTGTTTGATTTTTGAACGTCTTGTTGCATATATGGTTTTAACTTTGTTTTAAGCCTGTAACCGTTTATGTGCTTTGACATATGTTTCATTTTTCTTGTAGTGGTTACATATTACTCTCTTTCCAAAGAATAATGAAGTTTACCTTAAAACCAGTGGGAGAGGTTACATGTCCTCAAAACGGTGAAACTTTATATCTCCAATCTCCATCTGAAACTAATGAACCTCCACTCCTTGCTTTTCTCTTCTTGGGGATTTTTCACATTCATATAAATATATTTTTTCATTCTCATTTTACTGATCTCTTGTTACAGAAAAGGGCTGTACAGAAAACTCAGTTCTCCCTTACTATGTTCATTGTTTGAATCGCTGCAGCATGGCCAAATTGAAGTCTACAGTACAGGTGAAAAGAGTATCTATTATTGTCTCAGTTCCAGAAGTTATATGCATCACTCTTCAGCTCAATTGAAATTTTGAAATCTAAAATCTTTTTTGTTCTGAAATTATCTATGTACGTACACTTGAAGGATGCTTTAGGCTTTGAGGCTTTAGTTACAGGGAAAACAACCAATCTAATGTGCAATCAGGTCGGAATGCAATGATTCTTACAGAATGCACTTTTTAACTTTGTTATGATGTTTCAGGTTGATACCATTTTGACTGGGATCATGATTGGTATGTCTGATGTTGCGGCTATGATCCCCAGAAGTGTAGGATTGCTTCCATCTCCTGCCCTTGGTTATTCATATCTTCTTCCTTTTTTGCCTTTTCTTTATAGTGATCTCATTTCTTTAAAAATATATTCTTGGATTTTTCTCATACTCTGATGGATACAGGATAATAGGAGAAGCAGTACTTTCTGACCGTGGATTCAGAACTTGAGACATTCATACTCCTGAAACTGTAAGTTGGCCTTTCTCCTCTTCTCTTTTTTTTTTTTTTGCCTACAGCCTTTCTCCTCTTCTCTTGGCAAAAATTGCATGCTGTTTCTAGTATTAATTAATAACATTAAAAGGTTATGAGAAATAAATTATAGGTGCTTTTTTAAGGGTTTGGGCTCTGGTTTCTTGGTCTAGAAGAAAATAGTTAAGGATTCTTGTAGAAAAAGCAGAAAAATTTAATATAGAATACATTTTTCGATGGTTTTGGGTCTTGGTAAGTGTTGCTCAAATTAATCTTCCATTTTGATGGATATTTTTTTTTTGTTCTTTAGTAGGTGAAATTTCGAAGCAGAGTAGCACCAGCTGTGTTTTTTTGTTCATAGAGAATGGGAGCAGAAGAAGTTTCTAGTGGTTCTTTCTTCAGTCAGACTCAGATACAGTGGACAATGCTGAGTTAAGCAACACAGCTTTGGTGTTTGTCATTAGAAAGGCCCTTGCATCTGTCCAAAATGTGAGTCATGCACAAATGTTGCTTCTTTCCCAGGTGCACGCAACTCTTCACAAGATTTCTTATTTAGTTTCCATTGCTCCCTGAAAATGACTCCATACTCGTCCGGAGAATGCCTAACATATACTACAAAGACCATTTAAGTTTTTAATTAATTCTGTTAAAAACTTAAACAATGTAACAGCTATACCTTATCTGTCGTTGACAAACTGACAACTATTTTACTGTTCTACAGTTACAGGTTTTAGTGCCTTATGTGGATAAGTTGTTGAAGTTGGAGAACAGCTCAATCGGAAAAGTTGTTGGCAAGGTGATTCTTTTGGCGTGGTGAATGGTGATGGAGAGGTTGCGAGACCTTGATGTAAGTGGACAGAATTTGTTTTATGACGACTTTTTTTTTCTCATACTAGTATATTATAGCCAGTAAGTAAAGTGATGACTCTAGTTCAGAGGTGTTTGAATTGGAACTTGAAGTTGCAGTTGAAGGCACTATGAATGAAGGGGAGGAGGTAGGGTCACTGTGTTTATTTGTTGTTTATGCTGAATCCACAAACTTAACTTGATGGTTGAAAGTTTCAGGATTACAAGATGCTTTTTCTCTCTTACTATGAAAATATGTACTTTGATTCATCTGTGGTTTTTTTTTGGAGAGCTCTCATTCATAAATTTGATTTCTCTTTTGCAGTTTCCAGTGCCGTCTCTAAATAAAATGGTTCAGCTAAAAATGTCGTCTCTGAGTTGTTGAAAAAATTAATGGTACTATCTTTTAAGCATCTTGAATCCTATCCAAAAGCTGGTCGTCTGGATGAGGTATGTCACCAAATGGTGCTTCATCAACATATCTTTCTTTTCATTTCCTAAGTGGTAGATGCATTCATCTTTCGGGGGTTCTGTTTTCATGGTTTCCGCCGTGCAGGTGTTTGAAATTCTCTTAAGAGTCATTTGAGAACTTGGTTCTCAACACGCGCAAATTAAACGTTTCACAGGTATGCACATGTATCTATATCACAGTACATAATGTATAACTTGGTCATTCTAGGCTCCTAACACATTGCTTCTTTGTTGGCACGAGATGTCTTGGCTTAGACTCATTTTGCTTTCGTCTGCAGTTGATATTCTATATGTGATCACTAGATCCTGAAAATTGTGGTGTGAAATTTGCAAGTAAGCTGTTGGACATATATCTCTCCGGCAACAATCCTCAAGTTACTATGTGAGTTTCATCTTATCCTTAAAGCTAATACTGTTTTCTATAAGTCACCAGACTTACCACTTGTATTTGGTTTTGTTTTCTTCCCTTACGAAACAGGATACGGTTTTTAAATGTGTATTTTTTACAACAGTATAAATTAGAGGGAGCTAAATGACTAATACCTAACATAAATTGACAGAACAGTGCAAATCCTAAAGTTGAATAGTGTTTTCCTTTGTATGCTATTTTTCTTTTGATGAGAGTCGTCGTTTCATCTCAATCTAGTTAGAAGTTTTTGTGCTGTGCCGACACGTATTTTGATATTGTGAAAATACTCAGTCATATCAAATCATATAGGGGCAAGCAAAATAGGGCTTCTGACTTTTTTTTGCTAGTCAAGTGGTGTTAAAGACTATGATAAATCGAAACCTGAATCATATAGTTTGAAAACATAAAAGCCAAGCAAAACAACATGAAAAGGTGAGAAAAATAGTACTTCATTCATGCTTTAAACTGAACGTTACATGAGTACGTACGGTGAAGGGTCAATGGCGAAAAGCTTTGTAGATAACAACACATCATAATATAGTGGTTGGTTGGTATACATGTCTTATTACTGTTTGGCATCATATTTTTCTTTCCTTTATCTCGCCACTATGAATGTATGTTACTTCTTTTCGGTTTCAGAGTTGTCGATACTGGTCGGGATGGGTTTACTTCACAGAGATAGAGTCATAACTCATAATAATACCCAACTTGACTCTTGCTTCTTGTTAAAAATCAATCCAGAATCCAAATACAAGTATGATACTACTGGAACTAAAAATGAAGGACTTTGGCAAAATAAATGAGATTTGGTGATGAAAAATAAGTGAAGTTCGTTTACAATTAGAGTTGGCGACAGAATATTAAAAAAAAAAATTAAGGTGGATTATTAAAAATTCAAAAATAAAGAAAGAAAAAGAATAAGGCCAATAATATTTATGACAAAAAAGGCCAATAGTATAAAGTGGGGATGGGAATAAATATTTTTATATTTGTCTTGTATTCCCTTCTTGTCCATGTCAATCTTGAAAGTATACATATATAAATATATGTATGTCGTTTTTAATACAAGTAAAAACATAAACTAGATAATTGCAACTTTACGTCAAGAAAATGAAATTATTGATCTAATAGACCACTACACTCAAAGACAAAAAAATCCGCAAATAACAAGTAACAAGTAATGGAATGGGACAAAACAACATGCAAGTAGACAGTTTTGTGAATCTTGAATAGCCGATTTTGTAACAAGTTTAAGATAAGTGATACAAAGCTCAACTGAGTTAAGTAACCAACCAAAAATCACGGGCAAAGGTTAATTATAAAGCACACAACAGTATGGTAAAGAAGAAGATGTGTTTTCGCGTTTGGGCAAAAAGGATCATTAAGGTGTAAGACCGAAAGGGCTCCACGCGCAGCGACAAAAACGGAACAAAAGAACAAAAGATTCAAAACCTTTCATCGTCTTTATATAAACATATCAACTGTTCGGATTTGTGTAAGACAAAAGAAAGAAGCGGAGATTACGGGGACCAACAGTGACGTGCCCCTCTCCCCCGTCGGTGCCCAATCCACCAACTTTTACTCTCTCTCTCTCTATCCATTGCTCACTTCACTTGTTTTGTTGTCTCCTCCTCCCTCTTCTTGGCGTATACGAACTCCACAACATGGAGACGTTCACCGTTTACGTAAAGACTCTATAGTCTTCAATAGTATCTGTGACTGTATGTATTCGAGCTTTATCGTGTAGCTAACCTCGATTTTGTTTATCTTCTGACACTGTTTTTGTTTAGTTAACAATGTTTCAATAAATATAATTTAAGTGAACTAATGTTAGAGAATAATAAGAAGAAGAAAAAACCTTTGTTACATGTACAAGTCCTCAAACCAAAAATAGAAAGAAATACTAACAATAATTCCATCGGTTACAAACAAATTGCGTAAACGCTTTTGACTCCATATACAAGTCAAACTATAATCAATACACGTGAATCATTTCGTCATTTGATTATATATTCTTGTTGCGACAAGATTCATTTCAATTACCCACCAAACATATTTTTTAATCATTCCGATAACTTCGGGTCGTCATGGCAGCAAATTTGAGTTTTTCGTTTAATATTGTATGATATTATGGTTTTGTGTGCTAATATCATTATTATATCACTATCCGAAATTTTAGACCTACATATATAGTTAATGCAATTTTTTCCTTTTCTCATGCATGCAATCAAATTTTGGTTTTCATTAGTTTTTACTTTTTTACTATATTGAGCCCCTAAAAATTGAAGGCAAATGACTATGAAGGTTCTTAACTCTTACTCCAACACCGAGAGAATCACAATTGCTAAATGAAAAATGAAATAATACGTTGGCAAATCAAATATATTCAAAAGATATTAGTTAGCTAATTGACTCTATTTGTTTACATGAAAAATTCCTTAAAATTTTTGTATTCGGAAGATTCATTTGTTCCCTTCGAGTGGATATGGAAGAGTTTCAAATACATTGCATAACACATTATTGGTCTCTTACTTTATTAAAAGAAAACAGAAAATTAATTTTTTTTAAATACATTCTTCTAATCAAATCATAATCCATACAAAAAAAAAGATTTGTATTATTAAATCTTTGTATTTATATGGAAACCAACCACATTATCCCACCATAATACATGATTATGAGATGACCTATTCAACAAAAACACACCTCAAAATTATCGAATTTCTCGGTGTATATTTTGGCAGCTAAATACATTTTATCTTTAATTGTTGTCAGAAAATGTTTTGTAACGTAACTCGATGGTCCCGTACTTATTTATTGCTTCATTCCATATTTTCAAGTAACAAAGAAAAGAAACAAAGTCACGCGTGAGATATAAAAGACACTATAAAAGAAGATCCTTTGCAGTTTCTGTGTTCTTGCTTCTTCTTCCTCCTCTTGCTTCTTTCTTTCATCTCTCTTTATATATTTGATACTGTCTGAATAAATAATAAAAAATCAACTCTTTTTGTCTTCTCAAGGCGGGAAAATAAAGACAGAAACAAGAACTAAAGCATTGGTTTTTCACACTTAATGTAGAGAATAAGACTTCTCGTACTCTCTTTTCTCGTGTTCCTTCTTATGACGGATTAAAAAATTTAGTTTTTTTTTTTTCTTTTGTCTTTGTCTTTGTCTGGGCGATGATGCCTAGAGAAAAGGGTGTCTGAAGATTTGATTTAAATAAGAACTCTTTGTTTTTTTTTTATCTTTGTTGTTTTTGGGTTTAAAGAAGGCTTAAGTACGATGCAGAGAGTACACAATAAGCGGATTGATTCAATCGGAGCTGTTAAACACTTAATCAAACAGAGTAACGGCGGCGACGGTGGTGGTGGAGGAGTGACGGCGGCGAATATGCAAGAACCGAGTATCGAAACGGATAAGCTCAGTTACGAGATTTTCTCGATCCTCGAGAGCAAGTTTCTCTTCGGGTATGATGATGATGACGCGAAGCTTATGGAATCACGGAGCAGAGACCCGAGCCCTGAGCAAGAAACGGCTTCGCCGGCGGAGATGGTGGAAGCTTTAAACGGCGTCGTTCCGGGTTCGATAAAGAACCAGAGAGGTAAAGTCTGTGTTTTGAGTATCGATAGTGGTGGAATGAGAGGGATTATACCCGGGAAAGCTTTGGCGTATTTGGAGCACGCTCTGAAATCGAAATCGGGTGACCCGAATGCCCGAATCGCCGATTACTTCGACGTCGCTTCCGGTTCCGGTATCGGTGGTATTTTCACGGCGATGCTTTTCGCTTCGAGTGATGGTAACCGTCCAATCTTCAAAGCGGAAGACACGTGGCGGTTTTTAGCTAAGAAAGGTAAAAGCTTTTACAACAACTCACCACCGGGGATTTTAAACCGGGTTATGAAAACCGGGTCGGGTGGGTCGGGATCGAAGCTCGAGAAAGCGATGAAGGAGTCGTTCGAGGAGCTTACGCTTAAAGACACGCTTAAACCGGTGCTGATTCCTTGCTACGACCTCACCAGCTCTGCTCCGTTCTTGTTCTCACGTGCTGATGCGTTGGAAACGGACGGCTACGATTTCAAGCTGTGGGAGGTTTGTAGAGCCACGTGGGCTGAGCCGGGAGTGTTTGAGCCGGTGGAGATGAGATCAGTTGATGGTAAGACACGGTGCGTGGCCGTTGATGGTGGATTAGCTATGAGTAATCCAACGGCTGCAGCGATCACTCATGTGTTGCATAATAAGCAAGAGTTCCCGTTCGTTAGAGGTGTTGAGGATTTGCTTGTGTTGTCACTTGGTACAGGACAGTTGGTTGATGTCAAGTATGACTGTGATAGGGTTATGAAGTGGAAGTCTAAGCATTGGGCTCGACCTGCCGTTCGCATTTCTGCGGATGGCGCGGCTGATACTGTGGACCAGGCTGTTTCTATGGCGTTTGGTCAGTGCCGGAGGAGTAACTACGTCCGTATTCAGGTAAATGCTTATGTGATTGTTCATTCTTGTGACTGTTGCTCTGGTTAAGCTTAAGTGCTGTTACTTTTAGACATCTTATTGGATGCAAAAATGTGTTATTAGATTTTATGAATCTTGATAGTAATATTGGATTCATTATTGTGGGTGGTGATTGTTATAGGCGAATGGTTCAAGCTTTGGTCCGTGCAAACCGAATATAGACACAGACGCAAGTCCAAGCAATGTGGATATGCTTGTGGGAGTAGCAGAGGAGATGCTGAAGCAGAAGAATGCAGAGTCTGTTCTGTTTGGTGGTAAGAAAATCAATGAAGAAAGCAACTATGAGAAGCTGGATTGGTTAGCCGGTGAACTAGTGCTTGAACACCAGAGGAGGAGTTGCAGAATCGCTCCCACTGTCGCGTTCAAGCAATCCGGCGACAGAAGAACCGATCAGCAGACGATTTTTAAGGATATTGATTGTATGTTTTGAAGATTTTAATTTGTATAGATTTGTGTTTTAAGTTCGGAGAAGAAAGTGAAACATTTATCTTCGAAATAGGCTTTTTATTAATCCTAAAGATATGTGTTATTTTCGTTTTACTAAATTGTTACTTAACTCAAAAGAGAGCTTAGTTATAACAAAACTTTGGTCGGCTACTAAGCACAAATTAACTTTAGCCTAATTACACCTTTTTCCATAGAGATAGTTGCCAACTAACTTTTTAGGACCCTTAATCTTCTCTTCTCTGTTTTGTATATCATTGATTCTGCTAAACATCATGATGAGTTGCAAATTTGTTTTCCTTTGTGCATTAATTTGGTGATACTTGTTTTCCCTTATTGAAAAGTATATTCTTTATTTGGAATTTTCTAAAAAGGAAAAGATGAATTGTGAGACCAAATCCCTTTGGAGATTTTAATTTGATTGGAAACCAAATCTTCCTTTTGTGATGATTTGATTTAACGTAAGTTCAAAGATGTGAACTTTGGGACCGTAATGAATAGAACGTATCAAGAAGGCTGTTATGAAATCATATTCATTGGGGCTCCAATAAAAGTCACTTTCTTGATTTATAGTGTTGTTTTTTCAACTAAATGTAGTGTGCAATTTGATTTTGGGTAGTGTGACACAACGATCACAATCCACTAATATATATGTCTTAAACTTATACCAATTTCTTATGGTTATAAATTGGAATGGTTAGAAGGCCACACATACAAAAAAGAAGAAGCAAGTGTTGTCGTCGTTCTTGTGCGTGTGCATGGGACAATAGTGCAGGGAACGTTGTAAATATGTGTGTCGGTTAAGTCTCAAGTGACTTGCACTTACACATTACATTTATTGTTCTAGAAGTAGACCAATAAATTAACAGATTTTCACAGCTAACATATTTAGTAGAGTGAAGAAAAATACCATAGCTAGATTGTACTAGGCTCAAAGTTTGTGAACCTCTGGTACCGTTTGTTATAGTCTTCTGTGTTGAATGTTAGATCGTAGAATATAACTGATAGTTGAATTCGTCGGTCGCTAATAGTAAATAGTAGTTTTCAAAAATGTTAGGTTTTTCTTTACGTGAAAGATGTTGTAATAGCGAAAGAAAAAGAAAACTATGTACCTTCTTTGTTGACAAAAATGTTATCTTTATCCACATTGTCAAATTATGATTCCAAAACCGTTAGATGATTTAAAGAAAAGTTTTATGTAAAAAAATTCAACAAAACTATTAAATCCTCTCACGGTTGAATTTTATATGGGTCTTAATCTGAAAGTTAAGTGGGAAACTAATCGGTATGTAGAAGGAAAAAAAGAAAAAAAGTAAAGAGAAAACAGCATCATAGTTTTAGAAGAGGTAGAGGTCAATGGAACACTGAACACAGATATTTTAGAGCGGAAGACTGTAGTCGTTTGCAGACAATCTTTAGCTGTTTCAAAAAAAAAAAAAAAAAACACAGATATTTTTGATATCCACAAATACAAAATTGTGCATGTTGATGAGGTAGAACTCTTAGGAGACGGATGATACATAATTTCCAAACACAGAACTGAAATCAGTTATCTACAGAATATATGTAGGTTTATATACAACGGACGTAGGTTTATACTAACTCGACATAGGTTTATACTAAGTTAGTATTACTAACTGTTATGTTGATTTCGAGTTGATAAGCTGATGACATTGACATTGTATTAAAGCTCATATTGTTGGCCCAAGTAGGATGTTCCAAGTACAATATATTGCCAATCTTTAAGAGATTATTTTTGAGGCCGAAAGAACTATTAGCTAAAGAGACATCATCTTGAGAGGTTGTTTCAGGAATCACACATCTAAAATAAAATTAAAAAAATTTATATATAGAAAATATATGAGATAATCTATCCACTCCAATTGGTTTGGAATTGATCAAAAACTTATAAGCGTTGACAAAAATTACTTGAAACTACATGCGACAAGTGACAACCAAAGATGCATATGACTTGGTGATGCAAAAAAATTGGAAAACCAACAAGGAAACATAGAAAATGTTATATAATTGAACAGTTTGCTAACAAAAATCATATGGAAATTGTAGTAATATAAGTTTTTCGACACTAAGAATGATATATCTATGAAGCGCCGAAAAAAAGATGGAAAAATCAGAAAAACCAAATAAAGAGAAAGAAAAAATCTTAAAAGTCAACGTGTCCATGTGTTAGGAGAGATGTTGTCGTGTGCCCAAAACGTATACGAACGAGTTATATGATTATGCATACCACACGGGTGTGCGGGTCAAACTACTGCACGCAAAGCTCTCTAATTTCGTACTTAGACCATATTCTTAAGAGTTGAGATCATTTTGATCCAGCCATATATGTGATATAGAGCTTAAAGGTAATATACATCATCGACAACCACATGTTAATATTACTAAAATCCACAATTGACTATAAGATTAACACTGGATTATGATTAGTATATACGATTACACTTGACAACTACTTGGACATAAATGCCAAAACCACAGCTGTAAATGATGCAACATATTCGCAGTATATGGCAAAACATCAAGAAAAAATAACAAAGACGAAAGAGTAATCTAACGCCTACCTTCATATACGAAATTAAAGGACAAAAGTGGTGGAACAAAAGCTGATATGCCAATGGATGATAGGTTGTAAATGCAATGACTATGGAAAGATCGATGGACAATAAGTTGTCTATGAATCAACAAATAAGAAAACCCTATATAATAACAACAACAACAACAACAACAACAAAAAGTCCACACATTCAGGTTAAGAGGTCAACATATTCATGTGTTGTGCAAGGGAGAAAGCCTTAGATGAAACCTCATATGTATTTATTTATAATTTTTCTGTCATACCTCATAACTCATAGCTTACATATTGCACGTCTTCATTTTTTATATGCGGTATACAAACAAGAAACGCTTAATTAGTTGATAATAAAGAAGGTATATTGATCCGAGCCAGCAAAGCCCTGAACCAAATAATAAAAATACTATACATTGACTGAATTATTCAGCGAAAGCAAATTAAATTATTCAGCGAAAGCAAATTTAAATGTATTATATGTAATCGTCAAAAATCTTCATCAAGCAAGCAACTACTGATCAAGTAAGTAATTCGTCATATATTTGACATAGTCATGGAGAAGATGTTAGACAATCCTCGATGTAAAGATTTTAGGAAATATTTTAGGAGGTATATTATTTAGACAATCCTTAATGCAAAGATGAAAAGATGTTAGACAATCCTATGTTCCTATCTTTTTACTGACTGTTTATATATTAATTAAAGGATTCAGTCATTAAATCTTAGTTGTTTGGATCGTGATCGTATAATATCATATACTTAACGAGTTTCGTGTTTCACAAAAATAGAAATAACTAAAGATTAGTCTATCATATAGTTTTTTAATGTGAAGTTATTCGATTTAACTGGTGTATTATTATTTCAGTTTTGCATTTTTTTAGGTTTATTTAGTTTGATTCGCCGTTCAGAAAGAGATGATATTATACGCAGAGTTGCCGTTTTTTTATTGAGATTTGTATTTTTGAGTTCTTTTTTCAAAACCAAAATATAATGAAATTAGGAGAAAAGAAATGTCTTAGACAAAATCGTCTTTGATTCTTTCTTTTTCGCATATTTTTTGTTTTTTGTGTATTCTATCTTCGTAAAAAAGTTAAACATATTCAGATATTCTTATGATCTTATCATTCTAAATCTAGAACATTGCATAGAGAAACAAACTATGTCACGAGAACTAATAAGTCAACTTAGAACGCTGAAATAGACAGAGTCAAACTATGAGAAACATAATAACTGGAAAAATCTTTCTGATGATTCATTTCCCACGTAAACACGTTTATGATCAAGTTGTCGACAAAAATTAGCAGCGATATTAATTCCCAACTACTACAGAATATAGAACTTTTATGACAATGTGATTACCATGGAAAAGTATTAATTTGTATAGAATTTAACTGTTTGTTTATTTGCGTTTGAAAAATTACAAGTTAACTGGTACTTTTTAATACATTTACTTATTTTAGAGACACAGTACTTTAGCCTCTTTCAAACTTGTTTGCGCAAACTATTATATATACATTGTTTTTCTTTTTGCGTTTGTAACATAGAAATGGTGTATATGATTAAGAAAAACAAAACTATCATGTTTGTATATATATGTATGATACATTTAACATTTAAAAGTAGTACTGGAGAATGTAAAGAACCAAACGTATTAGAATGTGACATCTTTTAAAAATATTTAGGGTCCTTTGATAACTCATTGTCAATAACTTAATTTTTGCATTGAATGTGATTAGAACTTGTACACCTAATTGTTTCGTTGCCTATGCCCTTTCCTGTAATTAACGACTACTCTACTTCAATCAACTAGCTGACAGTAGCTATAATAGAAAGGTACACTAATCTTTTGATAGAAACGTAGACTAATCTTGCAATTATATCAATGTACACTAATCTTGCAATAATATGAATGTTTGTCCAAAATGATTGAACACTTAGTAGGTGCATTTATTATAATAATTTGTCAGATATACATAACTCAAATACCGAAATCCACTCATTTAATCGTTCTTCACATCTGTCTTTACACCTACATATATACATTCTATACAACATTATTGATCATGCAACAACTGTACTAGCATTAGACCACCTCCAATGGGTGTATGTTAATAAAGTTTTTTAGTAATTTTTTAGTTATAAATTGTGTACTTTTTAAAAATAAGAAGTTTTTAAAGATAATTAAAATTATTCATCTCCAATGGTAAAATTCTTAATAGAAGTTCTTAAAAAAAATTTGATAAAATTCTTAATAGAAGTTCTTAAAAAAAAATTTGAAAACTTAAACTTTATAAAAATGAAAATTATTACAAACACATGATATTAAAACATAATAAAAAAAAACTTCAATTGGTAAATTAATAGAACTGACTTCTCTTGTAGTGACACATGTACTTAACAAATTGTCTAAAAACTTCTTCTATAAGAGATATCTCTTAGCTTATTATTGATTAATGATTTAATTTTTTCCTTTTTATTTCTAAGATACTAGTTATGAGACATGCATTGGACATGCCCTTAGAGGGATGTGATATGTAATTCCAAGTGGCTAATTACTAAATTTTATAGATTTTGTACGTTTCGAAAATATTCACAATTTCTGACGTATTGTAAAAGTAGTGTCCATTTTAGTTTTATAACTCCGAGAAACTTGGAGATGATGAATTTAAGTTTAAATTTATACTCCATTCAAAGTCTTGGGGTTTGCTAATAATGTAGCCTACACAAATACTATATTTTCATATTTAATACTTATAGTTAGAACTTACTGAATCTGGTCAAACCGGTATGACTAAGACCCACCCGAACCAGGACTCTTGAGTAAAACATGAATTATTGGTTGTACTTGTACTCTTTCACTATTACCGTAGATCAGCTGTGCAAGATTTGTTTACTAGTAATTGTAGATTTGTTTTCAAAAAATCCCTTACAATATATATTTTCGATGAACCCTCTTAAAATTTCTAAAAGCACTATTTTTTTTTCATCATTTCTAAAAGCACTATGATACTAAAGATATATTTCGCTTTGAATTATACTAAAGATATTTATGATATAGGTTAACTTATTAAAGTAGAGAATTTTCATAAATACCACTAAAATATAAAATTTTCAAAAATGTTATAAAACTGAAACTATTTTTTTTTAACATTCAGAGCTAAACACTAAATCCTAAACACTCGTTTAATCCTAAATATTTTTTAACATTAACCTTAAAAACTGTACCATAAATAAGAAATAGTCAACCCAAACCAAAAAAAAAAAAAAAATCTACACCTTTAAAAATAATTTTTTTATGGTCATGATATTTTTAGATACCACAAAACTTAATTCTCATGTGATATTTTGTGATACTTTTAGGGGTATTAAAAATAAATCTTTTGTGATGTTTTTGAAAAAAAAAATTGTGATATTTTTGGTAAAAAATGAGGTATTTTAGGGAATTAATCAATTAAAATTTAATATAATTCATTTTGCATTTATAGAAACATTCTAAAAGTCCAAAATTTTGAAAAAATTAAATTACTAATTAATATTGTAATATTCTTTACTATGAATGTTAACTATAATTGTTTCTTAGAGAACCAAAAAAAAAATCATAGAGATGACATCATGGAAGATACACTTGTATATATATGTCTAGATACATACACATTCATGTCAAAACAAGAAAGATACATATATTTACATTCACACTACGGATACCTTCTAATCGTAGGCCACCCACCAAACTTAATATGGGCGGTCTTGATGAACATCTACTTATCTTATCTTTATTTTTCAAGAGCTATCAAAAAGCTACCATAAATGAAATTATTATCACCTTTCTCTTCTTCATCTTGTACCAAATAGTCAAAAAAAAATTCAATTTTTTCTACTTCCTGTTTTCTATAAAGATTTATTACCATGAAAAATCATCCATTCTTGCATTGAATATTATTGTCACTTTCCTAGTTTCCTTAAGTATACAATAAAAAAAATAAAAGCATAGCTTTCAATTCTAACCCTCCTCCTCTCCTAAGTCCTAATCACTCTCCAAGTCAATGTCAACGGTCTTCCCCCTCCACCTCCTCTCTCATCTCCCTTCTCTCACACACACTTCGTGGGGCTAATATATTCCACCAAGAACACAACCCTAAAGCAATATCATACCTCTCGACACACACACTTCTCTCCTAATTAACTTCGAGAAAATGGTGGCTGCAAGTCCCGGTGGCTCAATGAAGGGCTTAGCCGTCCAAATCCTTACTGGGAGATGGTTCATGTTCTTCGGGAGTCTTCTAATCATGTCGACGGCTGGAGCCACTTACATGTTTGGTATCTACTCAACCGATATCAAGAAAACCTTAGGCTACGACCAAACCACTCTTAATCTCCTTAGTTTCTTCAAAGATCTTGGAGCCAACGTCGGAGTTCTCGCGGGTCTACTCAATGAGGTGACTCCGCCTTGGTTCATCCTATTGATCGGAGCCATCCTTAACTTCTTTGGATACTTCATGATTTGGCTCGCCGTCACAAAACGCATCTCCAAACCTCAAGTTTGGCACATGTGTCTCTACATCTGCATCGGAGCCAACTCTCAGTCGTTCGCTAACACTGGATCGCTCGTCACGTGCGTTAAGAACTTCCCGGAGTCACGTGGGGTTATCTTGGGGATTCTCAAGGGCTACGTTGGTCTTAGTGGCGCCATTATTACACAGCTCTACCACGCCTTCTATGGTGAAGACACCAAAGAGCTCATCTTGATGATCGGTAAGCTCAAATTTACTGATGAGACTATATGGTTAATGTCATGAAACAGAGTAAAACAGGGTAAAACAGAGCAAAACAGAGGTCAATGGTTATGATGTGAATCTTCTATATACTGTATTAATAATTCATAGTCGTTAAACAAATATTAATGACGTTTTCTACAAATCGAGGATCGAAAGCCATACTAATTGTATGAGTGATTTTTATTTGCAGGTTGGTTGCCCGCAATAGTATCGTTTGCGTTTTTGAGAACGATAAGAATAATGAAAGTGAAAAGACAAACAGACGAGCTAAAGGTGTTCTATAACTTCCTCTACATATCGCTCGGGCTCGCCACGTTTCTCATGGTGGTCATCATCATCAACAAGCTCTCCGGCTTCACACAAAGTGAGTTCGGAGGTAGTGCCGCCGTGGTGATCATCTTGCTTCTTTTGCCCATCATAGTCGTCATCTTGGAAGAGAAGAAGCTTTGGACGGAGAAACAAGTCGCCTTAAACAACCCAGCACCGATCAATATCGTCACCGAGAAACCTAGCTTAGACTCGTCAGAGGTTAAAGACGAAGATAAGGAAAGGTCAGAGAAGGAGGAGGAGGGGGAGAAGGTGAAAACGCCGTCGTGTTGGACGACTATTTTTGACCCACCGGAGAGAGGAGATGACTATACGATATTGCAGGCGTTGTTTAGCGTAGACATGTTGATTTTGTTCTTGGCAACGATCTGTGGTGTGGGAGGGACTTTGACGGCGATAGACAATTTGGGTCAGATCGGAAGCTCGTTTGGTTACCCAAAGAGAAGCGTAAGCACGTTTGTATCACTAGTAAGCATATGGAATTACTATGGTCGTGTGGTTTCAGGTGTGGTCTCTGAGATCTTCTTGATCAAATACAAATTCCCAAGAACTCTAATGCTCACACTGGTCCTCCTCTTGTCCTGCGCCGGTCACCTACTCATCGCTTTTAATGTCCCCGGTGGACTCTACGTAGCATCAGTCATCATAGGGTTTTGTTTCGGTGCGCAATGGCCGCTTCTATTCGCTATCATTTCCGAGATTTTCGGGCTTAAGTACTACTCGACGTTGTATAACTTCGGGTCAGTCGCGAGCCCGATCGGGTCTTACTTGCTAAACGTTCGGGTCGCAGGGCATTTGTACGACGTGGAGGCGAATAAGCAATATACGGCACTAGGGACGCAGAGAACGGAAGGGCAAGATTTGAATTGCATAGGCACATCTTGTTTTAAGTTGTCATTTATAATAATTACTGCGGTAACTTTGTTCGGTGTATTGGTCTCGTTTGTTTTGGTGATCCGGACGAAGAAGTTTTACAAGAGTGATATCTACAAAAAGTTTAGAGAAAAAGCCTTGGCAGCCGAGATGGAGATGGCAGCCCCGGCTTCGGCCAAATCAACCGTGGCGAAGGAAGACAAGGATGATGTAAAGGCAAAGTAATAGGCAAAGAAGGGGTAAAGTGGCTTAGTAGATGATTGTTAAAAAATACTAGATAACAAAAGATAGTCAAGTATTTTGTAAACACTTTTATATAATTTCCCCAATGTGAAATGAAACCCATGAGTCCATCGGTCATGTTTTATTAATAGGTTTTGTTTTTGTTTCTGAAGCAATACTTTATATTTGATGTTTTATCGTTTTGCGTTATAGGGAGTTTGGATAGTAGTGAAGGGGTAAGATTAGGAGATTAGGCAAGGGTCATGAGTCAACTAATGAGTTGGACTTGTGATTTTGTGAGCCACAAGAGCTTACTTTGAACAAATCACTAAAAAGATAAAGAATCCTCAAAATTATTGCAAGTGGGGAGGACTTGGCTCACGTGTGTTGGTACGACATGGACTTTAATGTCGGTATACACTTGCGTAATGTGTAATTCTTGAGCGAGTGCGTCACCATGATATGTGGAAAGTTGAACGGTAAACGGATTTGAAGATACAAAAAATTTGAAAACGTGCAACATTTCTAGAAAAAAGTCTCAAAGTTTTTAGTTAGTAGTGGGATACAATATCTGTAAAGATACACTCGTGAAGTTATTTCACACTTAGTGGATAAAGAGAATCGAAAAAGACATAATATTTAAATTGTAAGAAAGTCGGCTTCGAATATTATTTTAGGGTGAAACAAAACCATTCTTAGAAAAATGTCAATCGTTTCTTTTTCAGAATTACCAAAAAAAAACAAAAAACAAAAAAAAGAATTACCACAAAAATATAGTTATTACAAATATAGCACAAAGTTTAAATTTATAAAAGAATATATAAATTTTAAGTCGGATAGTATGTAATTTAGTATCTCTTTCGAGAGCTATCATAAATGTGATTATTTTCAATGAGGCTATCAGCTGTCTTTTTATGATCATGTAATTGGGCTTCATGTAATGTATGTTTTTTTATGTATCAGATACAACTCAGATGATGAAATACAAAATATGATTATTTCCCTCATCTTTGCCATCCTACTCTAGTTAAAATTTTGTGAAAAAAAATCCACTCTTGCATTGAAATTGTTGCCAATTTGGTTTAAATATATGCAATATCTTAAGATTAATATATATAAAATGAAGCATAGCTTTCTAATTCAAACCTTCTCCTCTCCTCTATGTCGACACAAACACTTCTCTTCTCGAACGGATGTGCAAGATTTGAGTTGCATAGGCACGATCTTGTTTTATGTTCTTTTATAATAATCACTGCGGTAACTTTCTTATCGTCGTTATGTGTGTTAGGATTTTTGGATAGTAGCTAGTGGAGTGGTAAAAGTTGGAGATAGGTGTATGAGTCAACTTCTTGGGTTGGACATGTGGGTTTACTGGTTTGTGAGACACAACGTCAGAGACCCTTTGAATACATCATTAAAAAGTAGTAAAGAACTAAATTATTGCCAGTGTTGAGAGGACTTAGCTCATTTATTTCCCAATTATGAATACACTGTCCAAGAATCTCGGATTCGAGGTATATCACAATACTGAACAATATCAAGGGGTTTTTTTTCAACTTAGACCAGTTGTCAGAATAATATATACTCGTAATTTGTTAACCAGCTGTTCAATAATAGTCAAGTGGCACACTATGGTTATAATAGTCAAATGGAATAAGATGCATACACTATTTAACCAGCATATATCCATATGCGTTACAAAAGATTCGAATGTGTGAAGAAAATGGATGATGAGTTAAAAGGTATACACTTGCTCAAGCTGTAAGAATTTTGAATTCAAACTCAAAAACGTTTTATATTAAAGATATAAGACATTAAGTTAAGAAATAAAGAGATATATATAGCTGCTATCAAGTAAAAGTTTTAGCTACATGATTGGTATTGAGTTAGAGAGGAAGAGCTTAAACCAAGATCGCTCGTCGCTTTGTTTGCTGTTCGATATGCTCTCCGCGACGATGATCTCTGCAGCAACTTTAGTTTCGAAGAAGAAGAGAATATGGAGAATGAACGTTGATCACACCAGCGTAATCTAAATATAGTGGATACGTTATAATTTACTAGATGATAGCACGCTCGTGGAATCTAGAGTGACTAAACTAATCAAGCTATATGTGACTAACGTTAAGTCAATAAAAACATTAAAACTATCTTATAGGTACACGTAATATATTGCCCAGATAGTTTTTAGATTAAATCACATCTTAGACCATTATTATTTATTGTTTCTTAACAAATCTTAGATAGAAAAACTCTTATATAAGAATCGATCAATAGTGTTGACCTTAAGTCCACGAATTACCATTTAAAAAAAAAAACTTTGAAAACATATGTCTTTGAGGAAAAAAAAGTCTAGAAAACTTGCAATTTTTTTGAAAAAAAAAACTTTAAAACTACATGAATTACTTACAACAATGACATCCTTAACTTTTAAAATCACCCGAAGTTTTGCAAATAGTTTCTTTTTTTTTTATTTCAATGCTATTTTAATAAGTGTGCCTAAAAATGACATTTGAGATTAAATATACTACGTATCATGCAAGACTTTTAGTATAATAAAAACTTACAATATCATGCGAGAAGTGGGACGTGCCAAAATACACCAGCTGGGATTACATGTGGAGAAGCAACGATCATGTCGATGCATATATTCGATTAAATTACCCACCGAAACAAACAAACAAACAAACAAAAAGCTACGAGAAATCTATCTATTTATCTATCTTCTTATATAATCAAAACAAGAATCAAAGTTAGAGATTGCACTGTGTTAGGCATATTCTTATAATCATTGTAGCTAGAGCTTACGTAATAATATTCCTAAAATCACCTCACCTCGCAGGAAAATCACATAAGACATAACAACACTCCCAAAATCACCTAATATCTCGCAAGAGTAGGCCAATTGCAACATAAAAATCGAATTCGAGTATATTTATCTTCAAACGCTCTTTTGTCAAACTGTAGGTTATGGTATAAATGCAGTCCTATTAGCTATTACTAACACTTTACATTTATATTGTCCAGTAGTTTAGTGGGATCTCTTGAATGATTAAGTCTTATGGAAAAAATGTTTGCTTCCCAAAAGTACTCTTTGAGAAAATGGGCTTTTTATTTGTTTCTACATGATGCCCACGAATTGTTCTTGTTTTGGTCCTGTCGGCCGGATGAAGCCCACTAAAGGTTATATAAACTTAATGGATTTAATTACTTAAAACTTAACCACATTGATCCTAAATTATTTTCATATTCACAAGTAATAATCACCTAAAAGCAATGTTTATCTCATGAATTGAAATCTAAAAAAAATTTATGAAAATTTTAAAGGTTTTATAAAATATTATAAAAATTTTTGGAAATATTGAAACTGATATATAAGAAAACCAATTGAATTACGTAAAACACAAACGGCAGCAAAAATAAAAATAATAATAAAAGATAATAGAAAGAGTAATTTTGGTTGGAATTTTCTTTATTTTTGATGAAAACAACTCACATAATTACAGATATTTTTTTTTTCAATTTATGAGGAGAAAGAGCATATACATAACTACGTTGAATTATACTACTAGTTTCATCTTTCCTGTTTCCGTATACTAATTGGCTTCTAATGCAATAAATTTCTTGTGAAATTATTTTCATCATAGTTAGGCTCTGAAAACTCTTCTTCTAGATATATTGAGCACGTTTAATATATATATATATAATAGTAATAATAGTAAGGAACTGTGTACTTCAATTTCTATTTTTGTTTACTTGGAAGAAACTTAATTGCCGGTCAAACGAGAAAAGCCACAATCTAAATAATGGAAATTTCAAATAATGCTACTTAAATCTGGACTAGTAGTATTACATAATCGTATACATAGTCGTATAATTTTAACTACGTACAAGAAATTAAAATTATATATCTTAATTTGTCGTCCAACTTGCGGAAATATTAAATCTGTTAATCTATTTATAGATCGAATCAGAAATATTTTCATTAAAATTTTGATCTGAACTGAATACTATAATTCATTATTGTTATTTGTTCAACTTGCAGAACATAAAAAACAAAGGGAACAACACGTTTTGAGAGATGACTTTCAAAAGGGTTAATATATCGAATGACGGACGATGTGGACAAAGATCGTCAAAGAGGATACTAAAATTCAAAGGAGGAAACCATTTATATGATACCGTTCAGTTAACTTAAGATTGAAATATTTTGGAATTATGGGTCAAAACAAAGATGGTCGCATAATTTTACACCACAACCTTTGCCTAAGGATCGGGTCAACTCTTTGGAAAGTTAAGATCATATAAAATTCATCGAGTGACAATATCGATTGATATGATTTGAGTTGACTCAGCCCATTTATTTTTATATAATTATAATTAATTTAATTAATCAAACAGCATTATAGTGCTACTTTAAGCAATTTTGAGCTTACTTAGAGTGAAAAATATTTTATTACAGTTCCAACTCTTAATATCCAGAGAGAAATGGTCTAAAGGAATATAATGCGTGGTAAAAGTCTAAAATCATTTATTCAAAAACAAAAAGGCCTAAAATCACACCATGTTGAAAACGAATGACAATTATTGCAAACAGTATGTTAATGATTTTGATTTAAGTTCCATCGAGATTGGAATTAAAGTAAGAAAGAAGATTACTTCAATGATTTTTTTTTCAACTGTAAATACCGTTAGTGAGTGTTTTCTTTTTATTTAGTCTCCTTGCGTATCGAGTCCTCTCCTATAAGCCACTGATTACTTTTTATATAACTAACTAATCATGAAAGCGAGACGCATGATTATCTTAAGAAACTATAGGTTATCGTAGTCAAACCAATCTACGTTATTATTTTTTATTATAATAAACAAACCAATATAATGTACTTCCAAGTTCCAAATCCAGCCTTGGTTAAGTTTGACTTCACGATAAGTTCCACGTTATAACGGCAACTAATTAACTAGACTATAACCACACCTTGCTTTGGGGTTCTCTTATCACAATTTGTGTGGGTTAATGGTTTAATTTTTAGTATTACCAAATATCATTAGTTAATGCATCGATCTAAATATCTATGAAAACTGAGGTCTCAACATCTTATCAATGATAGATGGTCTACCATCTTCAAACAACATACCTAACTATATGAATAGTCTTCCCAACCTGTAACACACGACATTACAAAAAAAACACATGACGGGTTTAACATAGAAATCATACTCGAATTTAGTGAAACATTCACCACCTAGATATTTCCAAAAGAAAAAGAAAACAAAGATTGTACTCTGGAGAGGTAATAATATACTGGTATGGCATAAAAACATGAATCATCAGTTTTACTGTTTTAGGCAACCACTAAAAACCAAAATCGGGTATAACTAAGTTTTGTGTAACGTACGTTTTCATCAGCTGTCATAAAGAATGAACTCATTACGTAATTTTTTTTTGTCGTAGAATGGAATATTAACTACCGCTTCAATTATTTCACCTCGGGTGGGATACTTGGCCACTGTTTTATTGCCAAAAATAGATAATCTAGTTTCATGTACATGGAGATTTTTTTTTTGTTTTTCTTTTTTCTTACATGGAGAAAGTTCACAATAATTAAAATTATTTCCTCATTTGTTTCTTCTTAAAACAAATTATTAATCTTATGCAATATATTCCTAAAATATAATATATCAAGAAGAAGAAAAAATCAGTTCAAAATATTAACTGCCAAAATAATCTCTTTGATAATGGTAACCATAAAGTCATAAATGTATAAAATAATGTTGAAGATATATATACGTCTCATGAACATGTTTAGTTATGAGTCTAAATCAAAACGACCGAGAGAAAACAACATTTAAAATTGAAAAATTGGTCTTTTGATAAGAAGTGGTATAATAGGTTCACATTCACACGGCGTTACCAGTCTCTCCTTGGGCCACTTCATCATCTCACAACTCGTTATCTTTGAATTAGTCAAAAGTCTTCGTTTCCCTTATTTTAATAAATTATTGCGGCCTTGGCTTGTTTGACTTTCTTATTTATTCTCTTTGAGAGAAGAAAGAACAACGCTTATTACATATGTGTACGTATGCAACTTGTTTTATTGTAATGTGTATATATATAGTGAGGCCATACCCGAAACTAAAGGCTATATCATTCTCTTTCTTTCTCTCTTTTCCCTTTATAGATAAAAACTTGTGTGAAACCCTAAAGGCTAATCCAATATTAGGAACTAGACTTCTTTAATTTGGAGTACTAGAGTGAAACGATATGGCGATAAAAGAGCGAACACTGGAGGAGACACCAACATGGGCTGTTGCTGTTGTTTGCTTCGTTCTCCTTTTCATTTCCATCATGATCGAATATTTCTTGCACTTTGTTGGTCACGTACGTATATATATATATATTTCTTCTTCACTTTTCCAGTTTTTTAGGAGTGATATCCAAATCTTCTTTTTTTTAGTCTTTTTGCATAATTTTTCTTCAAATTAGTTGATAATAAAGTACTCAATAATTTCACTAATTACTACACAACTATTGTTATTACACTAGGAAATCAAAAAAAAATAATTCTTCTTCTCACTTCCTGTAGTGGTTTAAAAAGAAGCACAAGAAAGCTTTATATGAAGCTCTTGAAAAGGTTAAAGCAGGCAAGTTCACTTTTCTATCATTGGAGGACGACTTTTTATATACAATATTGTAGTATATATGATCTTTCTCTAGTTGGTTTTTCAACTGTAATTAACTTTTGTTCTTTTCTGGTTTTGTGATGAAAACAGAATTGATGCTACTGGGATTCATATCGCTTCTATTGGTGGTATTGCAAGATCCAGTCTCTCAGATTTGCATTCCAAGAAAAGTTGCTTCGACTTGGCATCCTTGTACCCACCATCAAGAAATGGTTAAATACGGTAAAGATTATGTCGACGATGGCCGCAAGATTCTTGAAGACTTTGACTCCACCGACGTTTTTGGTCCTCGCCGCAGTTTAGCCACCAAAGGTTATGACAAATGCGCAGAAAAGGTATATGTTTTATCAGTTTTAGACCGTATAATGTTCTCTAAGTTTTTTTTTTTTGTAGAATCTTATTAACACATTTTTATTTTCCAGGGAAAAGTAGCATTAGTATCTGCATATGGTATCCACCAGCTGCATATATTCATCTTTGTGCTTGCTGTTTTTCATATCCTCTACTGCATTATAACCTATGCTTTGGGGAAGACCAAGGTACATGATCTTCTCTTTACATTTTGTACATGTTTCATATGAGTATTTTTAAAGTCTGTGATATACTAATATGGATATGTAATATGCAGATGAAGAAATGGAAGTCATGGGAGAAAGAGACCAAAACAATTGAGTACCAATATGCCAATGGTATGTTCATACATATAACCCATTATCTAATCGGCAAAGAGTTTGTTTTTGTAGTTGTAGTCAAAGAAAACCAAAAAACATAGTAAATAATTGATGTATTTTTTTATTTTTGTTTGTAAAGAAAGACTAATTATTATCGAATATAATATCTTCTTCGGTGGTTGACTTTAGCCAACGTTAACATCATGATCGGGTAATAAGTCGAATTTGTTTTATTCATCCATATCTCAAAAAGTTAGTTTATTTCAATGATTAGTTGTTTATTTCATAGTTATTTATTTCATAGACTTTAGATAAGTAAAGATTATCCAATGAAGACGACCCACCTTTTATTTGACTCATGAATAAACAAGAAAATACCATCATTTTTTTTTTTTTTTTTATGTAACTAAATATGTTATGTCCTCTGATATTATTAATTTAAAATAATTGGTTGTTTAACTGTTATAGATCCCGAGAGGTTCAGATTTGCAAGAGACACATCGTTCGGACGTAGACATTTGAACATGTGGAGCAAGTCTTCCGTTACCCTCTGGATTGTAAGTTTTTTACACTTTTTTTGTTTTCCTATGAATTGGTTAAAAAATTTAACAACAAAACTTATGGATATATAAATGGGGGCATGCATGCAGACATGTTTCTTCAGACAATTCTTTGGATCAGTGACAAAAGTGGATTATCTTACACTAAGACATGGCTTTATTATGGTATGTAATCATAACAAATAAATTTATAAGCTAGATATTTTTCTTGTAAATTGTTGATTACTCAATCTAATGGGCTGAATTGGTGATGCGTGCAGGCGCATTTGCCAGCAGGAAGTGCAGCTCGTTTCGATTTCCAAAAATACATTCAAAGATCTTTGGAAGAAGATTTCACGGTGGTGGTCGGCATAAGGTATGTTCCCTTATTAATTAGAAAAATAAAAATCAAATTCATTAATATATTTTCCTTAACTCAGTGATCTAATCTTCTTCCATAATATCTGTTAAATATCATCTGATTAACTTACTTGTTCACATCTTTGTGTGAATGCAGTCCATTGATATGGTGCATTGCTGTCTTATTCATATTGACCAACACAAATGGTTTGTTCTTACTTCTCTATCATTTCATTTAAGATATTATGCCAACTATATATATATCGATTAAAAATTATTAACGTTAATTCTTTTTTTTATATAACTAAAATAGGATGGGCTTCATATCTTTGGTTGCCCTTCATCCCATTGCTTGTAAGTAATAAACACTTTTTAACTTCAAAGTCTTCAGTTTATTAAATATGTAGTTGTGAACAAATAATAATTGTAAATATGGATGGTGTGAAATGAAGGTGATATTGGTAGTAGGAGCAAAACTTCAAATGATAATATCCAAGTTAGGATTAAGGATTCAAGACAAAGGAGATGTGGTTAAAGGAGCTCCTGTGGTTGAACCGGGTGATGATCTCTTCTGGTTTGGTCGTCCTCGTTTGATCCTCTTCCTCATCCACTTGGTCCTTTTCACGGTATTCTAATTTCTACCTTATTTACACTTCTATATATATATATGTACATATGCATTTTCCTTACTTGATGTCTAATGTAATTTTTTCTTCTTACAGAATGCATTTCAACTGGCTTTCTTCGTTTGGAGCACTGTGAGCAATAACAATCCATCTCTTCTCTATTTGTTTCTTTATTTTCTTCCAGGTTAAATATGTTTCTAACAAATGAATGGAATTAATGTTGCAGTACGAATTCACACTCCGAAACTGCTTCCACCACAAAAACGAAGATATTGCAATTAGGATCACCATGGGGTTTGTTAACTTCCTTCAACAATTATATACCTAAAACATTATCTTATATATTATAACATTAACATAATATTTCTTTCTTGTTGTATACGGCAGGGTATTAATACAAGTTATATGCAGCTACATCACTCTACCTCTCTATGCTCTTGTTACTCAGGTACATCTTTCAAATCTAAATTGATTAAAACGTCATGTTTGAAACTTTCATGAAGGGCTTACATACAAACTAGTACAATAATAGAAACTATTAATTAGAATTGACTAGTTTTGTTCCACATATATAGTTTTTTTTTTGTATATGTCCCACATATGTAGTTCAGTTTATTTTCGAAAAACACTAAAACGTACGTGAATGCAGATGGGAACTTCAATGAGGCCGACCATATTCAACGATAGGGTAGCAAATGCATTGAAGAAATGGCACCACACAGCCAAGAAACAGACGAAACATGGACAGTCGGGATCTAACACACCTCACTCTAGCCGCCCTGCTACGCCAACTCATGGCATGTCACCGGTGCATCTCCTCCACAACTACCATAACCGCAGCAGCCTCGACCAACAAACCAGCTTCACGGCCTCTCCTTCTCCTCCTAGATTCTCTGATTATAGCGGCCATGGCCATGGCCATCATCAGTTCTTCGACCCTGAATCTCAGAATCACTCTTACCAGCGTGAGATCACAGATTCTGAATTCAGCAACAGTCATCATCCCCATACTGACGTTGCAAGTCCTGTTAGAGAAGAGATGCAGATTGTTGAGCATGTCAAGGTTGATTTGCCTGAATTTACCTTCAAGAAGTAGTAATAAGACCCTCCCTCTATACCTTTTAACATGCATCTGTTCATTCTTTGTAAATTATATAAATCTTGAAAAATGAACACTTCTCTTCTTGTTCTTGTCTTTTTTTCTTTCTTTTTTTCTGTAATAATTTTTGCTGTAAGTTCCAAGATCGAAACGTTTATGATATATTATGTCATACTAGTAGACAGAGTTTTCATCTAGTTAACTTATATATTCTTATAATGCTCCACTTATTGAGACTTGCGTTTTATTAGACTTCAACCAAATAATTCCTCTTTTAAGAGACTAATTGATTTCAGTGGATGTGAAGTCACTCACTCTTGAAGCATTTGAGAGTGAAGAGTTGCAACAAATGGTGAAGAGCAGTCTATTATGTGTTTTTGAAGCAGAGGAAAAGGAATCTTTTAATATTATGAATCATAACATTACTCTATACACTAAAATGTTTAGTCTTTCTATGTAATCTCTCGCCCTCTTACTAAGGAAACGTTTGTTTGGGTCTTGACGACAATATACATTAGATGCTTCTGGTCCTGTATCTGTGTGAGATGTTCAGATACGAAGTGCGACTGGAGCAGACATAGATAAGTAGTTGATGTAACCTTCAGAGACTGAGATCACAAACCGATGACAAGCAAGAGCAGTAGTGGTGAGAGACATGGCAAAGGAAGTCCAGCAAAATCTGAGCATCAAAACTCGGTCACTCTTTGCAGATTCCAGTATCTTTCTCAGTATCACTCTAACACGTTTGTCGCTGATAAGAATCTTTAAGTCTTTGACTGTAATGTTGAGTCCTGAAGATGATGGTGGGTCTGGAAGAGAAATGAATTTAAGGGATTCAATACCGAGGATTCCAACCATCCATTGGTACATCGTATTTGCTATCGTCGTACAAAGTTTCTGGCGGATGACATGTGCTTCTCTTGAAATAAATGTCTGGATCAGTGAAGTTCCGTTCTGTTTATCAAAGCAAAGAACCATACCAAGTTTATTATTTGAAGATCAATTCCCTTAGAATAGACTCAAAACCATAAACTAAAGCCAACATGGAGAAAGATGTCATTTATAATAACAGATATAATAACCATAACGAGAAATGTAACTTATTCCTTGTTGAAGTTGTTAAAAGATTAATATATATGGCCAAAAACTGGCAAAAGGATGGGAATACTAGCATTAAGAATGTAGAAACTAACCGCAGCCATCAAGAGTCTTCTAAGAACCACACCGTTTTTGGATGCCAAAAGTCTCAAGACCAAACTTACATTGTCAGCATCTTTGTCCTTTAGATTGGAACTACTATCAACAGAAGTTCTATCCCTTGATAGCGTTACCAGTGGAGATTGTTTCCTAGAGAAGCTATATAAAAATTTATTATACAGAGAGCTAGATAAAGAGGGGCTAAATAAGACATGATTTGCATGTAAAGATCATTCAGTATTCAATATCTAATCATTAGCAGTCAAAGCTACTTTAGATGCCTATTACTTGCTCTTTGTTGTGAGCCATGTGACTACTTGTAACTACATTCCAGTCACACAAATTCGGAAATATATTTTGATCTGATACTTCTGTAGTTTAACTATGTTTCTCTGTTTCTGACCTCAAGAAAGTTCTTTCCTATATTACCTAGCACACCACTATATCCATCAGAGCTATAAGATAACTGAAATAATTATGTCAAATATCTAATTCACAGTACCTTGTAGAACTTTTACTCAGGAAAAGAGCAACCCTTTCCCATCGGAATTCCTTCTTTCGGTTAAGGACTGCCTACATACACAATCAGAAGATAATAAATTTAGCCACTCTACCTAGGAGATATAATCTTTCTCTTTCACATTGAACGAATGCACAGTGAAAACCAGTACGTGCAAGTTCAAAGATTATATGTAACTGAATTCCCAGATGTACTACAAATGATATAAAAGTATTCACTGCAGTGTTGCTTTATGGTGAAAAACAAAGTTTCCATCTTATTTTGCTGTGAAATCTAAGAAGTCACTTAAATAGCATTAGAAACTGAGAAATACCGAATGAAGAATTTTCGTTGTTGCAGCTGAATTTTCCGTGATGAGTTTTTGAACCACATAAGGGTATGCAGCCTCAAATGTCTTAAAATTTGGATCTCCAGTTGCAGCCAGACCTGGGAAGATATGAATAGAGCGGTGATAACTAATCAACGGGAAACAAACTGACTGAGTATCTTTCTAGAATATAAGCCAAGAAAAAGAACGACGCAAAATGACAAGTAATGGAAATCAAGTATGTTTAGAAAGAGATGACAAATGAAATTATTTGACTATACTGTCATCCATGATCATCTAAGACCACTTCCTGAATAGAGTTCATTGTTTTTCTATCACAGCCATATAACAAACAGGCACCACGTTAAGAAAATATTAGGTGACATTGACCAAACAAAATACATGATCCATGTAGATGGAGATACCTGCTCAAAAGGCGAATGTTCTCTTCACATTTTCAAAACATGCTCTGATTGTATTCTATTTATTCTGCCCATAATAATCAATCAAACAAGGAATCAAGGATTCAATCACAAGTACCTTCCAAGCAAGCAAGAGAACGGAGGACAAGTGTGAAGTATGGTGGCATGCGTAGCTGATACTTCAGGGCAACTTTGACTATTTTACTAAGCACCTTGAAAATTAGAGAAACATTGGAAGAAAAATTAGTGAATCTAATGGTACTCATCCAGAAGATAAAACTATAACAATTTGTAGATCGGTTGCAGTCTCCCATGCACCAGCTACAAGATGAAATCTACTAGAACCTAAGAGTGAGATGGATCTTCCTAACATTCTTGCACTTTAAGTACCTAGGTAAAAGAATACCAACACAGATGAATGTGACAGAACTGCAAGAAAAAACACTCTTCTAATCGGGTATACCATGTGGTATAGTTAAAGGTCAAAATTATAAGCATGTTTGAGCTAAACAGCCCTCCACAAGTTCTGACATTCAGGTTCTGCTACTTACGCTAACATTTTTCATTGAGCTAAAGAGCCCTCCAAATTCCAAACTCGTAGATAATTTTAGACCTTTTTGTTAGGGTAGGCTTGTAAAAAACTAAGGTGTCTTTGGAAGTCTTTTGGTAGATACTCCACGTAAATATGCTTGTGTCAATAAAGTTGAAGTAACAACAATTTTTGAAATACATGTCTCACCTTGGTGAATTCGATATCAGGAATCCCGTTTTTAAGTTCAACCTCTCCCAATGCATATTCCAGATCCTGTAATTATTTTCAAGAATTATCAGATATGAGGATAGCAACTTCTTCAGAATTTTCTAGCTATATTATTTTTGAAAATACACTACACTATTTGGTTTACCAGGAAATTATTTACTTACCAAAGTAAAACGACGGGTATTAATGCCTGGCGTGATGACATCCATATCAATCAACGCTTCAACAAGTAAGGCCCAATCGCCATTCACAATATGTACAATTGCTGCGAGCATAGCAAGTTGATGTTTTCTTTGCATACGGCAAACTAAACCAAAGTCCAAAAACCTTGCATGGAAACACGTTATTATCAAATCAAGATCACCCTGTCACAGTCAGATTTTGTTGAGAAAAGCTGAAGGATGGTCAAAATATACCCTATTTGTCTTGATGTTGTGTAACGGAGATTTCCAGGATGTGGATCTGCATGCAAAATACCTGTATCTAGGAGTTGGACTAGAGTTGCCTCTATTCCTTTGTTCACCTACAATGAAAATAAAAAATAAAATCTAAGCCATTCGAACATCATATATTAAGCAAAACGCTACTAAAAAATCAACGGGATCAAAACAAATAACGTTGAACATGCAGTACAATACAAACAACTGAAAGCATCTGCAAGATTAATTATACTTTTTTGACTGGGTCAATTGAAGTAATGTCATAAGCAAACAGTCACAAGCCTTTACTAATGATCATTATAATAGAATATCAGGAGGTTATATCATTACTATAAAGCATATGTTAACCTACCAGATCAAGAAGACGCCTTCTCGCTTCGATTTTTTCTTTCTCATGACTTTGAAGGTCATGATCAGAGTAACTAGAAGATATTGAGAGTAAATCGGTTGGGCTTTCACCAACCATCCATTCCATGGTCAAGACTCTCTTGCGCGTTAAATGTTGATACACTTTTGGAACCCGGATATAGGAAAATCGTGAGTGGGCTTCCTTCAAAAAGTACACCAAAAAAAATCAGTACGAAATAGATACTAGCACGAATGGGGAGCACACTGTGTGAGAAAACATTACAGCATTTGGAGTTTAATTTCACAAGCTAGATAAGGTACAATTTAAGGCATGGACCGATAATGAGCACATCATACTTAAAGGAAACAAAAGCGATTTCTCTATCAGAAGAAGCAGAAAGCATTAATCTTTGTTTCTTCACAACATGTTTTATAGGTACAAAAAGTAAAACCTAGTTTCCAGTACCCGAAATTCAGAGGCATTGGCAGCCTCTAAAGTAAAGTCCAATTCTCCAGCCAAACCCTTTCCAAGCTCATCAGCATATACACGAATGTCATTTTCTCTCTTTGCTATTTTTCGCAGTACACCTAACTGCACCAATTAAAAGAAATATCATATATATGGCATGGTTCAAGCAGATTGATTTGAAATTACTAGATAGATTTCACACAAACCCCAAGTCGCAGAATGTAAATGTCGCGTAGCACTGCATGTCTTAGATCAGGACGCTGAACTTTCACTGCAACATCCAAACCATCGAGAGTCTTTCCTCGGTAGACCTAAAAGATAGTATATCAAGTATTAGGCTTCCAATTTGCATGTTGATTCAAATGATGTTAACTTCTTGTAAGATAAATACCAGATAAAATACCTGACCAAAGGATGCTGCTGCTACCGTTTCTTGAGAAAAGTGACTAAAGAATGATTCGACAGGAGCACCTAATTCCTCTTCAATGATTTTTACAGCCTCGGGCCAGGGAAAGGGAGGGATTCGATCATGCAGTTCAGATAGTGCCTGCAGTTCCAAATCATAACCAAGTTAATAACATAAAAACCAACATAGTCAGACAGCTGCATCACTAAACCAAATGTGGCATGCAGAATAGAGAAAGAACCATGTATACATGCACTTGCAAAACATTACATTAACCCTGAAAGGTAATAGAACTGACAATAAGAAGCTAAGAGATTAAGACATGCACGAACATAAAATCTATCTGACCTTTGAGGTTTCGGTCCCAATGATATCTGGCCTCGTGGAAAGAGATTGACCAACTGGACAAGAAGAAGAAAAGGAAGTATCATTTGCACCAGAGCAAAGTATGTAATATATGGCTCTAAATGTAAATGGTGACTGATGGACAGTTTCATACTTCAAACTAATATGCAAATAGCCAGACCTTTGATAAATGTGGGGCCCAAACGTAGCATGGTTTCTTTCAGCACCATCCCAAAATTCTGCTCTGAAGCTTCTAAATTTTTGCCTTTGTCTGATGCTGATGATCGTAATCTGATGGCAGCAATCATGAAAGCGGAAAATACCTATACATTACAATAAATTAAAATCACTTCCACCACTTTTGTTGCTCAAGAAAGCAAGAATATAGATAACTCAAATAAAGGTCATCCTCATCCCATCGTTATAAATTTTGACTTTCTATCCTGAGGGAATCTGTCTGAGAACTTAAAATTTGGAATGAGCGCCAACTTGTTACACTTAGGCCTTATGAGTGAGGTTTCCAGACCAGTGGTAATAAAGGTAAAGGTGAAAGCGGAAATATTACAGAACACGAACATTTTCCTAAATAGTTGGCAGTCAATTTTCCAGTAGCTTAATTTCAGAAAAAAATCATTCGATAAAGAAAACAGTTTGGTAATATGAGGTCAATTTAGTATCAGTAGTGCTAATTCAAAAGCGAAAAACCTCAATAGTATATCAACGTTTAAAAATGATTCAGAGATTAGTAGCACAACCAACCAAAAATCTAAACAGATACCTCCAGAAGTCTAAAGGCAACGACATGCGGCCTGCAATTAAAGTAGTCTGCAACAGCTTGTGAATCATAAACTTCAGGCAGTGGTCGTGACCACATCTTAGAAAGGCAGTAAAAGTAACCAGCATATGCCTCCAAGGCTTTGACATCAGCCATGAACAAGTCCACCCCAGAGAGCCCTACCAAATGATTTGAACTGCATCAGCAAATGATCACGACTAACAGTAAATAAAACTAAAGAAGAAGAATACAAGAGGAAGGAAGGGGCCACAGATAAAGGAAACCAATAATTACAGTAATGACCTCCTCGAAATTTCAGTTTAATATACGGTACTACAGATAAGTAGGCTGATTACTACTCTAATGATGATGATGATGAGAAAGCTGTACAAGCTGATGCCTTCATACATTGGTCCGTTTGTTATATTCCTATCACAATTGTTCTGGTCGACAGGAATACCATTAGATCGAGCGCAATGGAATTTTGGTTAGAAAATCCAATTTACTCGTTTATCAGACAAGTTTACTTCTTAATCATTGACAGTGATCGACATCCCCTGACACTCACAACCTAAAGCTCTCAACTTTATAACCACAGTCACAACCATTGCCACCATCTCTAAGAACCTAAAGCTTTCCTCTATCATAAGACTACTATCTCGAGCAATGCATCAAACAGTTGAGAACTAAGATATCTATCAAACATTGTTCTGATCGAGTCAGGCAACAAATTAACAATCATGATTGCCGAAACCGAAACCCAAACCTGAGTACGAAGGTTGAGGCCAAGCTTGTTTCTCCACGTTCTTAGAAGCATGATGATCCTCAAGATGCCGAAGCCAAAACAATTCCTCAGCGGATTTGGTCACTTCCGGTACACGGAAAGCTTCATTCGCCCAACGGAGTCCGACCCCGATTTTGTTCTTGAGGTAATCAACGTCATTGCGTACGACATCGGCGAAGTGGCCGAGACCCACGGACACAGGTGGTATGGTTCTTCTCTGTTTTAATCGCCTCAATTCAGCAACCGCGAAAGCTGATCGAGGCGAGCGTCGAACTGGCGTGGGTATTGTTGAACAAGACGGAGATGGGGATACCGATGCCATGTTTGATCGGAGAAAACGAGTTCAGCTAGAATTGAAAACGGAATTCGCGAGAGACATCAGAGAGTCTCGGAGCAGAGGAGGAGATGGAGAGAGTGAGAGTGACGGCTGCGCTTCTGACTCTGAATTTGTTTTTCTTTTTTTCTTTCAATTTTTGATTTTTGTGGCGGAGAGGAGTTATCCACGTCAGCGTGGGAGCTTCATAAGAGTCGCGATAAGGTTTGTTTTTACTTTTTACCGGTTTGGTAAATAAACAAAAACGGTAAGAAAATCAATAGTAATAATAGTTTTAATAGATAGTGGAAAAAATAAGGAAATAAATACTCCCTCAATTCTCAATATTTTTTTATTTTTTATATTTTTTTTTAAGATTGATTTTTTGTTTTAAACTAGATGATATTGTCTTTTAAAAAAAAGTTGATGTTTTCAATTATTAATATAAATTTATTTGATTTTTATTTAGTTTTTCGACTGATATCATGCATATAATTGGTTGAATCGTGTTTGAATGGGTAAAAAATTATGGTTTAATTAAAAAAATATACAAAATTTTAATAATTCATGACTATATGTATAAAAAATCCTAAACAGCATATACAGTATATCACCGGCACAAATATGTATGGTAGTATCGAGCCTATCATCAACTATATCAAGTTAGACCATCGTAACTAGCTATTCGAAACATACCAGCATAAAATACATACTTTGATATTATCTATGTTGGACTATTCACAACATAACAAATCAAAAAAATATTCTGTAACCTTTTTCTAATTAGTAGAAATATTCCCTCACCTTTTATTGATAATAATTAATAGTCTATACATGTCTTAAATTGTTTATCGCCATCGAAGTTAAAATATGATAAAGCATATAGACAATATAAAGATTTTATCGAATATAAAGGTTCACCTCATGGTTTGCAATTTGCATGAGACAATGACTTCTAAAGACTGCAATCTGCAGTATGTTTAGCCTACAAAACCTACGATTCTTCTAACTCGTCCCGTGACGACCGGACACAAAACCACCTATGTGTGTGAAATTAATTTGTTAAGTATTCCTAATAATAGAGAATTTTATTTGTGTTTTAGTGATTAGATTAGGAGAAAAAATGCAAAATGTGTAAGAACAACCTGTAATCTAATGACAGGAACAAATAAGACAAGTGGCTGTATATATGAATGTATCATGAAACGTATAAGAGTTGGAGTAAAAGACAGAGAAGACAGTATCTACTTGACCAAACTTAACACAAGGCGATGTTCTCTGCCATCCAAACACACTGTGTTTTCTATTCAAAGCCATAATTTGCACTAAATCTGGTGTGATCCTGTGTGCGATCTTCTTCTCTTCTATTATTATTATTTGATATCCCAAAACACTTGATTTTGTTTTATTTCTTAATTCAATGCTCACATGGGTATTACTTAGTTTCTCGTTGGAGTTTAATGTATAGAATATCCTTGATTAAGCACATAATTATCGGAGACTTGACGTGTTTGCACTGTATAAAAATTAATTAAGGTTTTTTAAACCGAGTGTGAACAATACCTATTATATATATTTTTTAAGTGTTGACTAGCTAGTCTAATATTGTGGTTAGTTATTGTAAATTTTATATATGAACATGTTGAGTAATAAACACTTTGATTTTCTTGCCACTAGCTAGTAATGTTTTAGGTTTCTGATAACCAAAAACAAAAAGTAATGTTTTAGGTTACTCATCATATCAATATCTTTATCAATATATAATAATGCATAAAGTGTTTAAGATATTAACGTGTGATCTAGCTAGTGGTTAAAGAATTGACTTTTTATAAACTGAAGAATGTGATTTCTAGTCTTTGCACCATAATTTTCAGTCATGATCAATTACAACAAATAATACTGAATCAAACATAAACCTCATATATAAAAAAATCACATAATAGTTGAACGTTAAAACGAGCCGTTGTACATTTTGGTGGTTGTCAATGACTAAGAGAAACAGAGATAGGGGAAATGAGATGCTACTAGCATTATAATACATGATGCATGTTGACAACAAGAATTTGGTATTATGGATGGATATATATTATAATTAACGGCACTGTTTAAGCTAATAATCACGTGGAGACAGGCATGTGCTTTTCCAACTTATGATTAAATGCAAAGTCAACTATTAATCCTTTTGACCGTACTCTAATTTGCACGACACCACTTCTTTTTTTTTGTTTTCTAACTATATATCTCTAACTTGTGTATCATCATTTCGCAGGGACAAAAAAGTTAACGTATAATTTTGTGTTAGGAAGAGTTAATTATAACTTCATTCGATTATTATGATCTGTTTGATATAATTTAATTTAAACTATATAGTTATCACACTGTGTTAGGCTATATATATATTCATTAGAAAATATAATAAAAATTACGGATAAATTTATGGATGACTTATTTTGGGTTTTATTTTATTTTTGGGATGCGTCGTCGTCGTCATTTCCAATGACATAACACAGAGCTGATGATGATCCTCAGTCTTCAACAGTTAAAATGTCCGTACAGAATTTTTATATATTTCAAAAAAAAAAAAAAAGAAAGGTTCTCGGTTTGGTAAGTTCCATCAACCTGACCAATTTGTAAACTTTGGTTGTCTCTCTCCAATGAACCTTCGCGCAGCAGACATAAACAGCTCACTTCCATTATTATTGTTTCTTATTTATATTATTTTTTTTAAAAGACAAAACCAAGAACTGTATTCATTCATTAACATGTCTAACCCAATCACCTCCTCTCAGATCGATTCACAATCATCATCTTACCACCGATACATTCATCAAACCCAAAAATGCCACCCAATTCCCACTTCATCTTCATCATCATCTCCGTTTCATCACTCATCGTTACAGTTTCTGGGTATGGCTCAACGGGCACAATCGCCGCAGCTTTTGGCGAAAACGGATTCTTCTGCGCCATTGACGCAAGCGGGAAGCAAGAAGTCATCTGTTGGGATAGAGGAAACACTAACCATTCACTAAACCGGCCTCCCAGTGAAATCTCCGGTTATTCTCCTCCGATGACTTCTCTCTCAGGTGGTGAAGGTTTTCTCTGCGCCATTACGTCGAACACTTCGCGTGCCTTCTGCTGGAACCTTCAAGATCCTTCTGAGAATCTCGTTCCTCGAGCTTTTCAGTATAATTCTTACTCGCAGATCGCTTCTGGCAACAACCATGTTTGTGCTATTAGTGGGTTGTACTATTCAGGTCCTGATTATGGCCCTGTTCATTGCTGGGAGTATAGTGATAACACCAATTTCACATCTGGTGTTCTTTGGAATTCTTCTTTTCATACTCCTTATATAGATAGTCTCATGTTTCGAAAGATTGTTTCTGGAGATGGGTTTACTTGTGGTGTTACTAAAGATGGAGACTTGGTTTGTTGGGGACCGAAATCAAACGATTTAGGCTTCTCCGGTAATGAAGAGTTCGAGGTTTTATCTTCTGGGAGGAACTCTGTTTGTGGTGTCTCTAAAGATTCAGGTCAACTTCAATGCTTTGGTGATGAAACAGAGTTTGGTGTGTTACCGAACCGGCCTCGGTTTATAGCTCTTTCAGCTGGTGCTAATCATTATTGTGGCATTCGTGAGGATGATCATGGAGTTGAGTGTTGGGGAAGAAACCTTACATCGTCTTCAGCTCCTAATACTTCCGGGTTTGTGGCGATTTCGTCTTCTGATTCCACGACTTGTGGGGTTAGAGAGCTTGATTTGGTTCTTGATTGCTGGAGAGTCCATGATTCTTCGAAACCCGATTATAGTCCTCCTTTGGAGTTATGCAGCCCCGGGATGTGTTCGCCTCGCGGTAATTGTGGTGACGGCTGGTTTGCTTTCAACGCAAGTATCTTGAAAGAATCTGAGCTCACAAGCTTGTGCTCGTTTCATAACCTCGATATATGCTTACGCTGCGGAATCAGTTGCTTGGAAGGCTATTTCCCTTCCAGTACTTGTAATCCGAACGCAGACCGGGTTTGTACTCCTTGTTCACTATGTCAGAACAGTTCTTGTTACGGTATCTGTAAGATTCGGGCTGCGAAATCGAAGGAGCACGAGCGGAAAGAGCAGAGAGAGGTACGCAGATTGGTGATCATCATAGGGTGCTCTGTTTTAGGATTCTTGGTGATGTTGATTGGTTTGTCTTTCATTCCAAAGATGACAAAAGGTAGTAAAAGAGATGATGAAGAGAGAAGTAAAATGACATGTTGCTTCTGTTTCGATAAAAATTCCGTCGAGGCAGATCCAGACCCCGCCCCTCAGTCGGTTCTTCTACCAACCGCTGAATCGCTCGGGGAGACCAAAATCTTCCGCCTCTCGGAGCTGAAAGACGCTACTCACGGGTTCAAAGAATTCAACGAGCTCGGAAGAGGTAGCTTCGGTTTTGTCTACAAAGCTGTTTTGTCTGATGGGATACATGTTGCGGTCAAGAGGGCGAATGCTGCAACGATAATTCACTCTAATAACAGAGGTTTCGAGTCAGAGCTAGAGATACTTTGCAAAATCAGACACAACAATATTGTGAATTTATTAGGGTACTGCTCGGAAATGGGGGAAAGGCTTTTGGTTTATGAGTACATGCCGCACGGTACGCTCCATGATCACTTACATGGAGATCTCTCCCAATTGGATTGGAGCATGAGACTGAAGATCATGCTGCAGGCTGCAAGAGGACTTGATTACTTACACAACGAAGTAGATCCTCCGATAATTCACAGAGATGTGAAAACGTCAAACATCTTGTTGGACGGTGAAATGTGTGCAAGAATCGCGGATTTTGGATTGGTAAGCTCGAATGAAAGGGATTCAAGCAATAGTGATAGAGAAGGTGATGTGTATGACTTTGGCATTGTGCTTCTTGAGATACTAAGCGGGAGGAAAGCTATCGATAGAGAATCCGATCCTCCCGGGATTGCGGAATGGGCAGTACCTTTGATCAGAAAAGGAAAAGCAGCCGCGATCATCGATAGGAACATTGGTTTGCCAAGAAATGTAGAGCCTTTACTTAAATTGGCTGAACTAGCTGAGCTTGCTGTGAGGGAAAACGCCAACGAACGACCCAATATCAGAAATCTTCTGAGTTTTCTTGATCTGATAGTCAAGTCTGGACTCACTTTCTAATTTGCTGAAGCCTCTCAAAATGTGAAATATTTTCAGCATTGTATTTTTTTTTTTGTTTTCCTCGTTATAAATTGTAAAATGTAATTGGTTATCAAAGTAATAAACCCACAGAATTTGTTTGTCGTATAGAATCAGATAGTGTCCTAGAGAGGCTTATGTAGTAAGTGGGTTACTTGCCAAAATTTAAACATAATCGAGCCATGGAATATTAGGAGGATCTTGCGAAGACTTATTGGTTCAATTTTGTTTCTGTTGTTTGGTTAAACCGGTTTTATCGACTTTTTCTGTATGGTTAAATATAAATCTTCTTGGTTGTGTTTATGGATAAAATATTCATTAAAAGCAATATTTGCTGAAATTAATATATTACATAAAAGGGAAATCGACTAAAAGAAACCTCTATTTTTTTTAAAAAAGATTAAATATATGTATTGGTGACCAAAAAAAATATATATATTTATATGTATATCAAATAGTGGTTTGTGCAATCATTGTATGTGAATCTTAAAATTTAAAATTAAATTGATTTTCTTTTTAAAAGGTTTTAATATTTAGTTTCAACCTCGTTACTTTTATCACCTTTTTACATACGTATGTTATGTTGTACTTCGTTAGCTCACATGTTCACGTGCAATCCAGGACTGATGCAATTAGCTCAAATTGAACTGGTTAACATAGAAATATAACTAAAATTTAACCAAACCGGAGAGCAGTTTTGGTTTATGTTGTGTTAATGTATATGCACTTTATGTTCCAAAAAAAAGACAATCAGTTTATCAATTTGGTTTAGTTGTGTTTTGTATTTTTCTAGGTTGAGATTAAAACACACATAATATTGGATATATATGAGATGTACGTAACTGCATTAGAGTTTTGCAATTTCCCTCTCCCCAAACTTGCCAGGAGATTCACAAGGGTTACAAATTTGCAATTTTTCCCCGCACCATAGCTAGATTAGAATTCCAAAGAGATGAGAGAACCTACCAAAATCGATATCTCCAAGTTTGTCTCTTCATCTCTTCCAAAAACTCAACACGGAAAATCTTTGGTTTAAAGCCTTAGCTTAATAATGGTTTTTGTCTTAAGAAAACAGTTATAGACTAAATAAAATTTACAATAATTTTGAGTTTTGAAGATTACCGTATAAGTCTATATGTTACCCAAGTTAAAATCGTTCATACGTTGTTTTTCTCCGTCTAATGTTTATATCTCCCCAAACTATTAATTAACCCAAATTTCTTTTCCAACTCGGACCGAACAACACTATCTAATACGTTGTTTTTCTCTTAACCCACATTGAGAGGTTAGAATCTGTCTTATACGTATGTAGTAAAATTCACACACACACATGTCACATATCACAGATCACATCACACAGATCGATAACGGCCTAAATAAGTAGTATAATTAGAGAGAGAATTCCGAATTAAACAAAAGAATTGATTGAAAAAAAAGGTGGAATGAGGCGTGGCCCTCGGTCGTTGAGAAATTCTTTGTTGACCTAACTTTGACTGATATTATATATAACATTTTCATCATTCCCTAATGCCCAATCACAAGAGATATAGGGACTTCACTTACCTAGCTAGTGTGGTCCATCCACCCCCCCTTATCATTATTATTATAACACCACAATTTTTCTTCTTTAATGATTATTATTATTCAAACCAAATATTTATTTGTTGGATGATATATATATATATATATATATATTTATAAAAAAACTGATGATTCCCAAAGCAAAAAAAAACATTATTTCCTTCTTTCATCATTACCTTAGGCTTATACCAACCATGGCCTTATAATAGTCCCGATATCAAACTTCATAATATGACATAGCATACAAAAAAAAAATAGAAAATGAAATGATTTTGGTCAAAACGAAGTGGTACACTACGAGTCTGTACGTAATACGACTGTGTTGTCTAACTTAATTAGCGAAATCAAATAATTGGAGACTCGAAAGAAGTTTGGTATATAGACGTGTATATATGATTTACAACTAATGTGGGTTTCCTACTAATAATTGTTATAATTGATGAACTACGTACTTTTTATAACATGACAAGAATTAATGACACCACCACCACCTAATGTATGAGTGTTTAAAACATTTCTCTTCACTTCTATATGAATGAAGTATCTATATAGTTAGACATTGCTATAAATATTATTAGAAAAATAAGTTTTTCTTATAAAGTGAAAAAAGGAAAAAAAGAAAAGAAAAAAAAGATGAGGCTATAAACATTGTCATGTGTGTTTGTGTCAACAGTCTCTCGCGTGGTTGGATGGATGCTTGGAATAATTGCAGGCACCGCAGGCTCACCCTTTCCTAGGGTTTCTCCATATTCTTAATTTAAATTTAAATTAACATTTTTCTATTTTTCCTCAGATGTAAGTAAAACCATTAACAACAAATATTGTAAGGCTAGTATGCTAGAGAATATAATAGTTTAAGCGTTTAATTTGCATAGGTAACTAAACATTTATCTTTGAAACAAAACAAAAATCTCACAGCATCATCTCTTTTGTTGCTAAGAAAACAATCATTGTAAGTAAATAATGTTTTAACCATTCCCACGACCAAAGTGTCATATTATATTACTTAATTAAGTAGTCAAGTTTAAATCGAGACTAACGGCTAGAACTTGCATTGTCTTTTTTGTTTTAGTATATTGGTAATTCACTTTAGTACTTCCAGAAATTTCTATCTATTGTTCTTGCCTACCTAAATATTATTTATAATATTTAGTATATATATTCGTGATTAAGGAACTTCTAGAATGCTTAAGCGACAATTATTAAACATATTTTCAAATAGACTACAAAAATAGCTAGTATATTTCTAATAAATTCTTACACATTCTTGGAACTATATATAAGCTAATAGTCTACATACTATTTTTATTACAAAATTATTTCGATGTGTGGCCAACAAACCAGATGCAATTATTGCAACATATACCTCACCTTACGAAAACAAAAGTCGAAAATGTGTGGTAATGCAACTTCGTGCATGTGTAAACGAATTGTGTGATTGAAACCAAAATGTACTAAGCACCACTAGGTTTATCATACTGATACAAGAGGGTAGGTCACAAGTTACGTTCTCTATACATATACAAACAGATGCGTAGAACCGATATGATTGAAAAGATACAAAAGCTATCTGAACCGTACGGGAATGTAATAATTAGCTATCGAAATAATCAAACCATTTCCTAAAAGAAAAAATAAAACAAAATGCCAAACTGATGTGAACACAGAAGAAATCCTCGTAAAACGTGTTGTTGTGATATGACAAACATATGTACTGGTAAAAAATACGAATTGAAAGAACGGAATCTGATGATGGTCACCAAAATATCTATCAAAGGGAATATATGGGAAAAATCACAACTCGAAGCATATGACGGAACAGTGAGGTACCTCTAAATCTAATCTCCTACACATGATGAGGAAATGAATATAATATAGACACTTACAAAAAAAAAAAAAACATGCTGAACACAATTCAATTGGTATACCATATAACATAATTAGAAGATATGTATATATATATGTATGAGGATATGCATGGCTCCTCATACGCCATCCACGGAGGTCATCGATACTCGATGGGCTAAGCGTATGGCATACAGGGAGCCAGGCATACATATATAATACATCTACATATATGTATATGCATCATGAAGAGGACGTGTACATGTTATGTATATGGAAAACTAATCTGCCTAAAACATATATGTCTAATTCTATTTTTAAGTAATGCTCTTTCCACCTGGACATGCATGAACAGATATATTGAACGCAACAAATAAGGAGGAATAGAAACAATCTATAGCATGGATTGTGATTTGCATGTACGAGAATGGAATTGAAGATCTTTTTCTGTTCTCTCTCTCTCTCTCTCTCTCTCTTCTGGAGGAAATGGGTTGCTGTTCTTGAAAGCCTTAAATGATGATTTGTTGAAAAGACAAAAGAGAAGATGAGAAATCAAGAAACAAAATATGGAGGTGAGATTGGGGATCCAGAGAGAGATCGAGAGATCGAGAAAGAGAGAGAGAGAGAGAGATGGAAGGTGATTGAGAAAGGAGGAGAAATGGTTTATATAAAACAATTAAGGGGTGGGGGTGAGAGATAGAGATACATATATGTATATGTAGACAAGAGGCAAGCAAATTAAAGGAGAGATGTTTGGGTCAAAAAGAAAAAATAAAACATGATAAATGAAAAAAAGAAAAAAAGGAGCAAAGGGAAATAAAGAAAGACCCACAAGAAACCCTAAGGAAAGGGGCAACAAAGAAGAGGAAAGGCAAAGGCTAAAGTTAGGGCATATGTATGTATATATATATATATAAAATTTATTTTTTGTGGTTAATTTTGTTTAGTCTTTTGAGAGTGAAACAAGGATTGCTTTGTGGGGTTGCTTTTGCATCTCATCCCCTCACACACCCACTAAATATAGACATCCATGACATCCATCTATCATTACACATGCATGAGATCAGACGATGATGTATCATATTGGATTGGTGGTACTGCTGGTGGTGGGTGTATATGATTAAGTGATGAGCTAATAAGGGAGGAAGGAAGGAAGGATATTTTCCACAGGACATAATTTAAAGGAAAGAGGGGGAGAGAGAATAATATAAGAACCCTAAAAGAGGAGAGAGTGTGTTTTGAAATCTCCTTTTCTGAGTCTGGTGGTCTTAAAAAAGCTAAAGGTTGCTTTTCTCTTCTCTGAAGCTCCTTTTGTCTGCAAGTGCTTGGATACACATGGATTCCTCTATCTCCTCCACCTTTTTCCACACTCCAATTTTCTTTTAAAAAAAAAATATTATCATTTCAATTTCTTAGTAATTATCTATCTCTTTCATCATATACTCATGTATATAAAGGCTATTATTAACCGAGAATTATGGCACACCTCATATCTATTGTCCACTGTAATAATGTAACAACAAACTATGAAAAGAAAGAGCACGACCCATAACCTTACAACTAATTTAACAAGTACTATTCAATGAGAGGACATTGGCTTTTAAGAAAAGTATATATATATAGAGAGAGAGGGATGAAGCTAGCTAGTAAGTAATTGTTTAAACTTTAAACTAAGATTCTCTCTTTGACTCATCTGTTTAGACTGAGGAACAATCCATAGTGTTAGCTACCTAATCCTTGCTGTACTTTTGTCTACCCACTGATTATCACATGTCTTTATAAATTTATATGCATGCGCAAGCAAGCAAGCAAGCTCCCCTTATATAAATAGTATATATATTCTTCATATTTGTTTGTGTGTTTCTATGTGAGTTGTACGTAGATTTATTCGCTCACACGTATCTATGGAAATGAATAATGGTAAGTTTTTGTGGACCATCTGCATCGGGTGTATTATGTGAATCTATTTTTTTCTCAAATATTTTGGTTTTAGCATATAAATTGCATCCATGTTACAAGTCAAGTCCTAGTGTGGACATCACTCTAAAGGACTTGGGGATTAATTACATCAGATATTTATACGTACCACACACAATGTTCTTCTTCATTTTTTTTTCTTCTTCCTTTCAATAATTATTAATTAACCTTAAACAACTACAACTGGTTCACAAAAAAAAAAAAAAAAATCTACAACTATTTGATTTAAGGGCTACATATGTGAATGGTGGCGTATTATTAGTATGTTTGTTATATATAGTAAACACATTAACCGTATTCAGATCACAATTCACAAAGAAATAAAAATTATAGCCCTCTTGGAATACACACGCATATTATAATCAACCTAAATGGTACGTAGGACTTTAATATTTTGAAGAAAGAAATTACAATGTTTTAAAGATCAGCACAGGAGCATGGGAAGTGTATATATATATGGTAGGCTATATTCATCCGTGACGATTGTTTAGATGTTACAGTATGTGTATAGTTTGGTGGTCCTGGTACAGACATGGATTCGAATGTCTACAAACGTATGATGCCGTTAATTAATCTTTTGGTGCCAACTTATCAATCCACACTTTCTATTTCTGTTATATATAACTTTTCAAGTCTTAAAATGGTGTTGTTTTTGAGATTAAATTGAAAATCCAAACTTAGTTCAAACTTGGTTAAATTTTTTCCCATCAAAATCATTATTTTTTCAAACTAAACATTACTTCTATAGCTAGTTGATCGATTTTTTTTTTCAGGAGCTTGCAAGCATCTCTTCTTAACATGTCGAGTTTATAGGATATCCTAAGTTTTTCTTTTCCGACATTTCTTTTGACATTTTGAATCCTGATCTTCTCCAGCTTGATACGTTGTTTAGGAAAACATAATTCATGTTTCGAAACAAAAAATTCATATACCATCTGTAGAATTCAAACTTCATATATGTATGTGTATTAGTAGATATAACAAAACTTCATACAGAATTCAAACTTTGTCCGAGTAAATTATAATGAGAGTTAAACTTCTTTAGTTAACTAGAACCATTAATTAACCATCACAACACGTGGGTTGAACACGTCTAGCCAATAGAGATATAAACGTAGGAGGGTTGTCTAATGGTCAGAGCACTTGAGCAGGTTAAGTATAAATTATTCATCTCCAGATTATTGAAAAACAAGAGTAGACGAAATAGTTGAAATTCGATTTTTAGGACCCTACCTAGCTCAGGCTTTAGCTTACTTGACCCCTTTGACCTTTTTGTTGGCCCATGAGGCCATCACCATTTATATTTTAACATATATTGTCGACAACCCATGACTATTCAAAATTTAAATATTCTTCTGTGTTTGTTTATTCAGCATTCGTTTCTGTCTAACCTTTATAATGCGACTCTCTTTTTGAGTTAACAAAGACAATGTTTTCTTATGCAAAATATATCACTTACAAGTAACAAATGAGTACTAAAAATGGGTAATTCGTGTCTTGCAATGCAAATATGTAGTCTTCGTGATATCAAAACAGTTTCTAGTGTGTAAAACAACATAGACGTTACGTTAGAAAAGCTCAGTAAATTAACGACTTCAACCTAAGGTTCTTATGAATGGTTATTGCTCGGATTACGTTTGGTAACATCACACAATCTTTAGAAGTAACAGTACTTCATGTGAATTTCTTAAAGATGTTTTTATATTTATTAATGTTCTTAGATTTTAACATGTAGAGAAAGTGTTAATGATTTGCAAGCCTCAATCTAATGATTTGCAGGGATATAAGCGAGAAAGTGTGACCTCTCGTTATGTTTGATTATCAGATCACATGGGTTTAAAACTCGAATCGTAACTGATTTTCCATTTTCCTATTTTGGTTAAAGAGCCTAATTAATCTCTTAGATTATACATGAAGGGGTGGGTTAAAAGACATAAATCCCAAAGATAAAAAGTGATATTGTAATCATATAGTAATTGGAGGACTTGTTTGATGTTTTAAAAACACATTTACATACGATTCCGACCAAAGTAAAGTTAAGTTTATTAACTCGTGTTGTCTTTCTTTTCTCACAAACGAATCAGCATCCAAACGTGCGAGGTAAGAGGCAGACACGTGCGAAAGATGACGTGGAGAGAGAACGTGGACCTTTCAATTTTTGGGGATTAAAATCGTCGTCTTCTTCCTTATGCACCAATTTTTGTCTGCACTTCACCGTGAAGCTGAGACTTTTTTTTTTGTATTGTTTTGGGGAAACCCGTGATCAAATGATAGGAGTAACACATCAGGAGAGACACGCTGATTCCAATTCCTTATTTATTATCGAAGATTGCCACCGATTTCGCTTCTTTTGTCTCTGCTCCGTCGTCATCTAGGGTTTCCTGTAAGCTCTTTCTTTCTCAATTTTCTCTTCAATTGAATCAATTTTTCCATCTGGGTTTTAATTATTGTAGCTTTTTGTTTCAATTCTTCTTCTTATTTAGAGACATAGCTTGTAAATTTGGGCGTTTGCTAATGTGATGTTGCTTAGAGTTGTTTTGTGAAGGTTAAGATGTTATCTAGAATGGTACTGATGATGAGTGTAGTCAAAGTGATTGTACATGGTTCTGTTTTTTGCGTTAGTTGTTGATTTATTAGTCCTCAAATCATTTTAAGGCTCTCTTTTGTTAATCTTAGCTTCTATTGGATTGCTTGTGAATCTTAGTTTGCATCTGATTCCTTTTAAGCTTCTCAAACCTCTCTTTCGACAATAGTGATATCATTCTGCTTGGTAACACTAACATCTACTGCTGCTTTGATACATCATCTAGACACATCAAGAAGAATGAGTTAACGAAATAGCTTGAGTTCGTTGTATTGTCTGTTTTCATTCTTTTGAGTTGACCGGGTGCTAAAATGTTTGGGGATGATGTCTTTTTCTTTTTGTAATACAGAATGCATGAGTTCTCTACTGTTGATGGTTTTGCCGAGATAAACGAGAGCTTAGCCGAGATGATAAAGTACATAGCAAACGAACCCTCAGTGGGGCTTTACTACATTCAACAGCACGTCCGAAACGCAGCACCGAATGTTCTTAATCTCAACAGCAACGTTTTGGACAAGTCCCGTGAAACAGGCTTGCATACCGAAGACTTGGAAGATTCTATAGCCATGGTGAAATCAATGAAAGAGTGTGGTTCACCTATTGCTGATGACATGATTGGAGACATCAAGAACTCTCTATCCATAATGTCTTCTAAACAACCGAGGAGAGGGGTCATCCTCAGCTCCACAAGCTCTTGGAGCAGATCTAACAGTATTACAACAACAACCCGTGGTTCTGATTTCAGCCAGGATAATAGTGAAAGCAGCAACTTATTCACATCAGTGTTCAAGACGGCTAAGGAGAAAGCAGGCAACATCAAATGGCCACAGCTTGATTTCAAAGAACAGAAGGCGGAATCTAACCCCAATGTGGAAAGCAATGAGTTAAAAGAAGAAGAAGAAGAAGAAGTCTCAGGGAAAGGTGAACATATTGTGGAGACGACAAAGTTTGAGGAGTTCAAGGCAGGTAAAGAAGCGAGTCTCAAGGCATGGCTTGGAGATATGGATGGGAATGTGGATGATGGTGGACGTGTTGGTGAGAGAATTTAGGTTTTAATGTCGTTATGGTTACGAAAGACAGTTTATTCATGTAAATTACTCACTTCATTATCACAGAAAAGAGTTAATTTTGACTTTACCTTTCATTACAATCTTATTAATCTGTCCATCACATGATTCAAAACCAAAGAGTTTTCAGTAAAATATTGTTCTACTCATAAAATCTTTAAAAATAATAATATTGTGTTTTACAGTGTTGAACTATTATTATTAGTGTTGTATTGGATTATCAAGGCGAGGAGAGACAGTTCATCAGAGACATTATGGAGGGAAAATTGGTAAGGAGAGGGTCTAGTGTCAAGTCGAAGGTTCAATGATGCAGGAACCAAGTTGGTTGGTGAAATCCTAATGCCGATAAAGGTAATAAAGTGATTAATGTGCATCTAAGGTTGCAATCTGAAGTTCTAGGCGGGATACGAGCTGTTGAAGGCTTAGGAGGATCATCATAGGTCAGATGATATGAGATTAGTTAAGATGTAGCAGCAGTGAGGTTAAAGCTGTTGGTAAAGTTTTGTTTGAATAAGGTGCTTGAATCAAGGTATTTTACTTGTTGATGATCTTATCAGTAGTACATCATGCTATGAAGGAGATAAGGAATCTCTGGAGTTTGAGTTTGACACTAGGATGTGTTGGAGATGGATTTGTAACTCCAAGAAAGAGGTTGAGGATTGTTGTTAGCAAAATAATGCAGAGGTGAACCCCGCATCTGGAGCTCTCAATGGTTTCACTGATGATTCATTATGTTTAAGGTGTTAAATGTACTAATGTGATTAGTATGTTTAACAATATGAGTAATGGCTGAGGTTTAACAAGGGTTTAAGAAAACTCACATCAAGTCATTCAAGCTGTAGTATAAAGGTTGGGATTGTTGGTTGATGATTCAATCTTGAAGTGATCTGAACTAGAGCTTGAAAAAGGATGAGAAGGCATCGGTTTACAGCAGGTTTGAGTATGGTTAGCGCCAAAGTGTTTATAAACTCTCTTAACTGATTCTGAAGGTCTCACTTCTCAAATTTGATTATGTGACAAGTTAAGAGGGTTTGTTAAACCTTCCTAGTACACGGACTCTGCTTTAAACAAACTCTCTAAGTGATACTAAAGGTCTCATGTTGAGTAAGTGACAAGTCACCGACTCTGTTTCTCTCTAAGACAGAGGAGCAGAGAGAGAGAGAATCGGAGACGCAGAGAGTGATGAGCCGTATCAAAGGAGAACGAGAGAGGGAGAATTAGTATTAGTAAGAGATAGGTTTGTCTTCCAAAGAGAGTGAGGAAGTCATAGGATTGATTGTTATAAGTTATGACTAAAGCTCGATTCCAATACCACTAAAAAAGTCGTTTAGAAAACACTTTAATGAAAACTTTAGGAGAAACGTTAGACATATAATGAGACGAGTCTCACATGAAACACTTGACTTCAAGCGACAAATTCTCTGGCATTCCGTCTGTTGTTTTCCTTATGATAGCATTGCATTCTTGACCGCAACAAGTTTTGAAGCTAATGTAGAAGATTGCGTTATCCGCCTTGACCTTGTTCTTCGGCTTCACATCTTCTTTGGTTCTTACAATGATCTTCCTCAGCTCAAATGGCTTTGCAGATTCGAGATCTTCCTGCAATACAACAAGACAAAGCAAGAGATCAAAACAGCTCCTAGACAAAATTCTCCTTCACATTGTTTAGCGTCAAGTAGTTTTTATCCTCCTCACCAGCTTAGATTTCCACTTGGAAAACAATGCGAGTTCCGCGTATAGATGAAGCCATTCCTTGTCTTCTTCCACCTCGGATTCTTTCATCTGCAAATTGTGTCAACAACATCACAATCTTTTTTTTCATCAAATTGGGTCTTTTCTGAATATTTTCAAGAGCTACTAAAAAGGCTCACCTCATAGCATTCCAGCTTCTCAGTTTCCGTAAGCGCACCCTCGGGCATCCATTCGGGCATAGCACCTCGGAAGAAATGATCCACGGCAAGTTTGTCAAAGCAATAAGAAGAGCTGGATTCCTCCACTGATACAATTAGACAAGACCAAATAAAAAGATGAGTTACATCGAAAAAGATGGAAAACTAAAAACAAGAAAAAGGTGAGCCCTGGTCAATTTAACCTGGAGGAGTTTGAGACGTTAATCTGCAGCAGGTTATAATTGCACTCAAACAATCTCTATGCTCAATGGCATGCCTGACATCAGTTTTGAACTCGCACAAGGAATTGCGTCTTGGATCGAGTGCCTCTAATGTCACTAGATGAGAAGATATCGAGGTTATCCTTGAGTAATACTTGACTAGAGCCATAAATTGCAAGTTTGTCCCCTACATATTACAAGATCAAAAGAAGCAAAGTTCACAGTTAATACTAAACCACTAGATATTACATAATTGGTATGCTATATACAAAAACCAAAAAAAATAGTAGATGGAAGAAGATGGTTTCTTGTTTTTTTTTGTCTAACCTTTTGAAGATTGTAGCAATGAAGTCCAAGTCTACCGTAGAGCGGTATGCATCCAAAGGGACCCCGAGCTGGTGGGTCTACAGATGGGCCAGTCACAAGCGGGGGGAAATTGTGGGTGTAGAAAGGTTCTTCTGGTGCAGAAGGCAGCTTCTCGTGATTCCTCTGCCATGGTCCTGGATTAGGTACGAAATCGACTCTCCGGTTCCACTCTATAGGTTTCTCCAAAACCCTGGAGCAGTAGACACCATAGATGGTGACTTCTTTCTCCCACACGTATCTAGACATTTTTTTTTCGTTTTTTTGTGCCCTAATTGGATTCCCAAGACAATCTATCAAATTCACTTTAGCATAGAATAAATCAACAGACACAACAATACGTTTTAAAGATGCAAGTGCCAAGTTCCATCATGGTTATATACTATTTCATATAACTCAATAATCAAAATTAAAATTATAAATAGATACATATCATATATTTTCATACCAATATATTTTAACTAATTATTTTTCGATATTATTATATTTTCCACCATTGTTCAAACCAAACAATGTCTTCTTAATTATATTTTCCTCCAATGTTCTAAACAAAAAATGTCTATCAAAACATATATTGACATAAGACAAAAACAAATAAACTACTAAACAAAAGAAGAATATTTTTTTTTTCTACTTTCTTCCCAACAAATAAATTTTCTAACAAATTACTCGAACCAAAAGTATCAACTAAATCAATTCGTTAGAAGACAAAAAAAAAAATTGTTAAAAAAAAAATCAAACTAAAACCCCAAAACTAATCGTTTATTGAATGGGTGAATAACATTTTGTTAGAAGACAAAAAAAAAAAAAAACAAAGAATAACAATTTGATAAAGAAATTATCCTTTTGTATATTTTCCACTAAAGAATATGATAAAGTACATAGCAAACGAACCCTCAGTAGGGCTTTACTACATCCAACAGCACGTCCGAAACGCAGCAACATTTTGGAAAAGTCCCGTGAAACAGGCTTGCATACCCAAGACTTGGAAGATTCTATAGCCATGGTGAAATCAATCAAAGAGTGTGGTTCACCTATTGCTGGTGACATGATAGGATACATCAAGAACTCTCTATCGATAATGTCTTCTAAACAACCGAGGAGAGGGATCATCCTCAGCTCCACAAACTCTTGAAGCAGAGTATTACAACAACAACGTGTGGTTCTGATTTCAGCCAGGATAATAGTGAAAGCAACAACTTATTCACATCAGTGTTCAAGACGGCTAAGGAGAAAGCATGCAACATGAAATGGCCACAGCTTAATTTCAAAGAACAGAAAGATGTGGAAAGCAATGAGTTAAAAGACAAAGAAGAAGAAGTCTCAGAGAAAGGTGAACATATTGTGGAGACAGCAAAGTTTGAGGAGTTCAAGGCAGGTAAAGAAGCAAGTCTCAAGGCATGGTTTAGACTTGGAGATATGGATGGGAATGTGGATGTTGGTGGACGTGTTGCTTAGAGAATTTAGGCTTTTTATAATTAATGTCGTTGTGGTTACGAGAGACTGCTTATTTATGTAAATTATTCACCTTATCTCACTGAAAGGGGTTAAAATTTTGAGTTTACCTTTCATTACATTCTTATTATTTATTAATATGCAATAAAACCAAAGTGTTTACTGTAAAATATAGTTATACAGTATAAGCATTAAACCTTCATTGTGGAATAAATATATTATTAGGTAATAAAAGAAAAAGAGATGTAAATATGTTAATAAAATATCTTGTGGAATATTTAATCGATGATCCAATATATCTTAACTCTATCTAAAAATGATTTTCCCTTTTGCAGAAATTTCTACAAATAATGAGTTGAGCAACCTTAAAGAAAAATGTACAAATTCTCTCTTATAAGAAAAAAGAAAAAGGTTGCCTTACATTGTTGTTGTTAGTTGAAGATAACTTGTTTTTTTAACAGTTCAAAATAATATATTCTGAAATATCTAAGTCTTACATGTACAGATGGTGTTTTAGTTTGGTTTTGATGTATTTCAGTTTTTTTTCAAATGAATAAAGACATCCAAACTAAAACTTTAATCTATAATATATGGTTTTGTACCGTTTTTGTTTTGGTTTGCATATGTCTTGTAGATAAATACTCTATTCAGTTTATCTTTGTTTTGGTTCGTTTGATTTGGAATTCATATACATATTTTTCGAATATTGAATATGGTGAATATGTTTTAATCATTATTTTTTTCATTATTATTAATTTTTTAAGTAATATATAATCCTTGTTATTAATGATGTTATGTTGTACCATAATTATTTAAGTAAATATATAATTCTTGTTATTAACAACTACTCCATCCTCCCGATTTGTGGTGTTCCATGCCATTAACATCATTACCGCGGGAGAATATATGTCGTGTCTAACAGTAGATTTTTTATTTTATCTATATACACTATATTTTCCTACGACGTTCACATTTTTAGGTATTGTCATCTCTGATGGTTTTAGATCATCGACATTGATCCTACGAAATCTTGCATCAATGAACTGTTATGTGGTATGTCGACTTTAATTGATACTTTTTTTTTTGGCCAAAAACCTATTAAACTAATTAGTAAACCCATTAAATTAATCTGATCATTTATACTAATTCAAATTCAGCAGAGAGTCAAAAGAATTTAAACACGTAGAGACATGCTAAGCCGGAAAAACTTTGTCGATTTATTATTGAAAAAAAAAAAAAAACATCTCAAATGCTAAGATCTTGAGCAAGCTGACGACGATAGTGCTCATCTGATTACATGATGAAGCAATTAAGGAAACTTCAAACCAAAGATTTTACATGTTCTCTCAACTCTCAAGGATATGCAAAGTAGACCACACAACAACACAAATTATTCTTTTTTTCTTTCTTTCCAAAAAAAAGACAATCCACATTAACCGAATTTTCTTTGGTTTGATTATATAGATAAAAATAATTTGAACAACAAACATATAAATATTAAATAAGACGATATGAACATTCTACTACCGTTAACTTTTAGCCTAGGCATCCCTTTAAAGATGAGTTCAGTTGTAGTCGTCATTGTAAAGGATCATACTAAACCTTTATCTTTACAAAAAGATTGGCTTATCAATGAATCTGTATATATTGTGGGCAAATGTATTCAGTGATCCTTTTTGATGAGGGGCAAGGCAGATTTCCACATCTTCTACCTCTTCCAACCCAATACCTTTAGCTCACTCTGCTTCAATTCTGCATGCTTCCCTAGCCTGTGTGATGTGATTAACATATGAATTGTAGCAATAGATAGATCTGATTTTATTTGGTCTAATGATACTAGCTGATAGATAGGAAATGAGTAATCAAATAACTCAAACAACAGTCAAGTAAAATCATCAAACGGATACGAATCTACAAAAAAAAAGAACATAAACAAAGGTGAAGACTTAATGCAAGATAACGTTACCCAAGATCTGAAGGAAGTCTGAATCCACCTATACGAACACGCTTCAATGAATGAACCTGGAACAAGTAAAGGCAAAACAATTACTACCGGTTTAGATATCACCTGAGAGAAGTATATTGAAAGGCATAAAGTGAAACGATTTGGACATCTCTATCAGTGAGTGACCATAATCATTAGTTCTCATAATTACAAAGTCTGTAATTCCAACATTCGTTCACAAATGAGTATGTTCACAAGGAATGGGGTATTGAAAGGTATTAGCTCAATGTTTTTCAGACTCTTATGGAGCTCTTATTACTATTTGAGAAAAATGTAAATCCAAGATTATCAAGGAGAAAATTTTTATGCATAAGAAGAAAGCTGACCACAAGCCCAGCATTTTTCACCAATTCCCTGACTTCATGGTTTCTCCCTTCGTGAACCTGCACATGGCCACACAAAAGAAGTTAAATTTCCACAAGATAATCATTACCAGCAAACAACATCAGACTACAACAATGGAGAACTTAAAATCTGCGAAAGATTTGGCAATGTACCACAATACGCAGCCGTGCTCTTGGTATGTCATGCTGCTTTGGCATCAACTCAACTAAATCTGGAACACAGTGGACTCCTTCCACGATTGTTCCTTCGCTGATAGCCATTAAGTGCCGTTTGTGTATATCACCGACAACAGTAGTAATATATCTGCCATTTCACACAAAACCCTTGAACTATTTAGAAGGAACATAAATATTCAGAGAAAGAGTAAGTGCTTGAATTGATACAATGAGGCTCAAAGCCTAAAACCACAATATCTGGAACTGGTGACTATGACCAGCATCTAAAGCTCAAAAAATAACTCTGCAATGAACATGTATCTGAATTATATTCATTAAGAAGTATTTGGCATGAACTAGTCTTTTCATCATTGTTACTCAACCAAAGGTTCTTCATACCAGTTAACGATCGCCTAATCATGAGTAATGGAGGTATGTTCAATGAATATGTGAACTCACTCTTTCGGTAAACTAGATGAAGGATGTGAAAGTTGTTGAGCGAAATCTCCTGTATAACAAGAAGTTTAAATTCCTTTTAGAAGAACAGAAGAAAGACATACTGTAGTTTCCTGACAAAAAATGTAAAACTAAGATATTTAGCCCACGCAGCTGAGTGAATACAATTACCATCATTTGTAACTATTATTAATCCTGTTGTGGCAACGTCAAGACGACCAACGGTAAAAAGGCGAGGTTTGGGAGTCCCTGGATTCCTTTTATCCTACATTTCGAAGACAATATTTTTAAACCAAGTTTTCTAATCTAACATACTTTAAAAGGCTCATTTAGATGGTGAATCAGACAATTCATGAACAGGAAAATAAAATATCTTACCCAAGAGGCCATGTACTCGTCAAACAAACTAATAACAGATTTGACCTCTTTCTCTCCAGAAGAGCAAATGTACCTGCCATTGGTATGATGCAAATATCATATAAAGCTTACAAGTCTGTGAAGCTACAAGTGAGAATAGGCTATGAAAAGACTAACCCTTTAGGCTTGTTCAGGGCAAAATAAACCTTTGGAGGAAGTTTCTTAGGAATACGATTTCCATTAACATAAATAATGTCTCTTGATGGATCAACTCGAGTCTGCATAAACAATACTGCTAAGCTTCATTTTGAATCAAAATATGGAAAAACATCAATTTTGATTCCAACAGTGAGAAGTATTTTTAACCTGTGGAGTGTTGCAGAGAATACCATTAACAGTAACTTTTCCATCAAAGATAAGTTCTTCAGAGGTTCTTCTTGATGCCACTATATCAAAATCTATACCATTAGAGAAAATTCCCAAAATTCAAATAATGGAGATAAGAGGATTTGGTTTGGTTGTTACCTCCAGCAGCAGCGAGAACTTTGCTTAAACGTTGAGGAGGTTCTTTGAAATTCTCATTGTAAAACCTACGGGCAGCTTTGGAGAGCTTCGGCACTGATTGTGGAGGTGGAGATGAGGCTGAGGCGGAGGAGGAGGCGGTGGCGGAGGAGGAGGTAGCTTGGGTTTGTTTCTTCTTAGATTTTTCTTTCTTCTTTGGGTTCTGGGTAGTGGCATCGATGGCGAGGGAGTGGATTAAACGAGCGGGAGGCTGAGATTGGAGTTTGAGTGTGCCGTCATCACCACGGACGATCCAAGGGATGAAGAGCTGCTGTGGAGAGACGCCGCCGCGAGTGGAGGCAGGTTTTGGTTTGGGAGGAGCGAAGGAGATGTCGAATTCGAGTGGCTCAGAGGAGGAGGAGACAGAGCAACGGAGTGTGCGGATGGGGAAGAAGCGAGGAGAGAGAGGGAAAGCTTTGATTTTGAAGAATGAAGCAGCGAATGAAATCGGCGATGATGTCGCCATCGACGCCATTATCGCCGGCCGATGGGAGTGAGAGAGAGAGAACGGTGTATGGGTTTTTCCGATGGGGTTTGGGTTTATCTGATGTATTCGGATATTGTTCTGTTTCTTTTTGGGGTTTTTTAAGAAAATAGGTTCTATTAACCAAAATTAACAAAATAGACCATATTTTTTTTTTTAAATGAAATAAATTGTTAAGACTAAAAACTAAAAATTAAATTCGAAAAGTATAAATATTAAAACTAATTTTTAGTGGTCATGATTTAAGGAAAAGTCGAATGTTGTATTTCGAATGAAAAAAAAAAAAACAAGATGATAATGTATTTGTTGACATTAGAAATATAAATTTGAATTTTAAAGAATATTTACAAGACATATACAATGTTGGTCGAGCAAACGAGATTCTATATTGTATATGATAAACATGAAAACAAGAGTAAGTATTAGAATAAAATGTTTTTGGCTATACAAAACCTGGATATAGAGTGAAATATGTAAACATACAAACCTTAAAACATATTTTTCATCTTGTTTTTCTTATATACTTATTTGATGTGTTTGATATGAAATCTCAACGTATATAGTATAAAGTGCGTACGTAGTTGAAGCATTATGTGTTAAATCTCCATATGTAAACCTAACCTTGTCTCCAAATCTACCCACCTTCGCACGGCTTTGCACGATTTGTAGTTATGTACATAAACATGGCCATTCGAAATTTATTTCACGAACAATTTATCATCCCTTGCATAACATGGACACATATGTGACATGGTTGCTTGCAAATTATATGATGAACGCAGACGTATAAACAGATATAATTCATCACACACGAAAAAAAAACATTGAACCAATATGATTGATGTGCAATAGTACCATTGTTGTTGAGCTGTCGTCTAAAACCTTCATTGTGACATCAATTTTGGCAATGCTTAAGTGGTGTATGTAATATGATTAATGACAAATGTTTGTGAGGACGATATTTTCCTCTCCTTTGTAATTGAATATACACTTTTGGAAATTAAAAACAACGATTAATAAAGAATGATGTGAAACATGTGGGGATGGAGTATATATTTTTGATGCGGAGAATCAACAAAGAGAGAGAGATCAAATACGCACATGCTCTTGATTTATCATTTCAGAAGAAAAGTCCAAAACGAACAAACAATATAGATGATAGATCTAATCTACACATCATGTGATTGTGGTTCTTGCGATTGGGATTTTCATCACATCAATATCATTATTTCATTTTGCAGAGTGCGACAGTGAACATATCAATCTTGATCTAAAATATCGTGTTCAATGAATCATGTGTTCTTATCTGTTTAAACTTTTTTTTTTTTATATTATCGTATTTTACTTCTTTCATTTTTTAACAAAACATTCATCGTTTACGGGAGTATTGATCTATTTAGGTTATATGACTTCTTCTCTGATCAAATTTGGTAGATATTTTTTAATAACTTTGAAGATATAAATCAAACTCCTTTAAGATGTAATTCGTTACACGTACCATCCGTCACACGTTGCAACTCAATATATAGAGCGCACATGCACGTAACAACTTGTAGAGATGATCCATTTTTCTCTATTCAAGCTCTTAAAGTTAAAACGATCATAACAAGAGAAATCTCATTCCCATGTTTTTAAAAAACCTTTTTTAGTGTGTTTTTATGACACTTTCTAAATTTATTTTTGGTTTCTTTTGCTATATCTATTTCAAAATTAAAACGTGTAAAAGGCTTTTTTTTTGGTTAGTTTCTTTTGGGAAACTATATGAATAGATTCTGAGTCTGTTGTTTCATGAAAATTATTATATTTTAAAATGAGACTTTGAGGATCCCACTATCGATCGAAAGGGCTGAGGTGTTCCAAACTTGCAATGAATAAATTAAATTATCACCATGAGCAAGATATGGTTTGCCTACCAAAAATTAAGAAAACTATATAACCAATTCATAATTTTATACTATTTCGAGATAATATAAACGACTCCTCCATCATGCCAATGACTCACCTGTGTGTGTAAATTAGTGACATTTTCAAAACTGACATCGAATTATAAGATTTTAAAACTGACATAAATAAAAGAAAAATCAGTATCAAGCTGAGCCAGCTTAATAATCTCCATTCTACACCAATCACATTTTTCACGGCTTACCACTTGTGTTTTGCAAACTCGTCGTCATCTAGTCACCTTCTTGTTGTCCTAAACCGTGTGTTCTTGTCTTTTATTCCACTTGAGCATTACTTACAACGCCTTGTTTTTTGTAAGACAACAAAATGGTAAATATCTAACTCACCATTTGCAAATATAACAATTATGATACATACAAAACCACGTATAAGTTTAAGTATAAAGAAAAACATAAATCACATATCGCTCATATGACCCTTATTTCGTTAAGAAAAAAAAAAGAGATACCTATTTTGTAGTTTCCATTTTAAACAAAATCAGACTCCCACATTGATTTTGACCAAAATTTATATTTATAAATGGAAATATGTTTTTCCATCTCTGCTAAACTAAATTTCATAGTTTAAATATTTAAATTAAGTCACAGAAAATCTTTGTAATTTTTTTTTTCCAAAACTATCACAACAATTAATTACCGCAATAATTAATAATATACTACTAAACAGTGTACAGTATAATGATTAGTAATTTAAATAAGTTAAGCAAAATTGATTAATACAAATAATAAAACAAGTTACCCTTTTTGTTACCCTTAAAAAAGGAGTATTTAATTTGAATACCTTGTAAGAGTTTTTATTCTATTATTTTTTTATAATTGACACAACAGAGAGAAAAAGCCGCTCTCTCTTCCACTCTCATCTCATCTATCTCTCTCTCTCTCTCTATATATATCAGAGAAGAGCTCTCTTTTGGTCTCTCCAGCGATTCTGATCTGAAGCCCATCATCATTTTATTGAATCCCACTGCCAAAATCTTTCAGGTACACCAAAGTCTATCTCCAACTACAATTCTCACTTTCTTCCTTCTTCAATGACTTTTTTTTTCTCTCCTCTGCGGAATCACTTCACACTACCATCAATGATTTTAATAGATATTAAACGAGATTCTCTCAATTCTCAATTCTGTGTTCTTGTTCCGACAATCTTCTCACCCGTGTTTTGTTTTGTTTCTTTGTTGTTGTGATCTGCTGGGACTCAATCATTGAAGCTAGCTTTTCGATTTCTTTTATTCATTTCAAGAAACAGAACAGAGACTTTTTTTGACGTTAGAGGTGTTTAGATCTTGAACCGAATTATCTACATTCGTATTCGATTTGTTTTCATGTCTTTCTGATTTGGATGACATCAATATCAGATTTTCATTAGGAGGAGGAAGAAAGAAAAAAAGATGAATCACGTACCATCTGATCAAAGCTTTTACATTGAGAGTGAGGACGAAGACGACAGGAAAGATTACGCAGAAGAAGATGGTAGAGGAAGCCATTCTGATTCCTCTGATGATGCTTATGATGAAAACCAAGCTCATACTAAGCCTAGCTCATACACCACTGCCTGGCCTCAGAGTTACAGGTTCATCTCTTACTAATCCTTATTCGTGTTTGACTTCTCTCTATGTTTCTTCTCTGCTTAAACTGGTCCATTATTGATTGAGGTTGCTGCTTTTGGACACAAAGTTTCACACTTTTAAAGAGTTTGTTTTGTCTTGTTGGTAATATTTGTAGGCAGTCTATTGATCTTTACAGTAGTGTACCGTCTCCTGGTATCGGTTTTCTTGGAAACAATTCGATGACGAGATTTGGAAGCTCGTTCTTGTCATCTTCTTTGATAAGAAGACATACTCCGGAATCGTTACCTGCTGTTACGAAACCTTTGTTATCACCACAAGCTGATGAGCAAGCACCACCGAAACACAGACTTAGCTCTCATGGCTTGCTCTCTCCTATTCCTTCGAGGAGGTCTTCGATGCGAAAGGACGAGAAATCATCCATGGTGTCTCATGAGATTCCAATGTCCCGCAATAGCTCATACGGACAAGCTGTTCTAAATGGTGAGTTCAATCTTTATGCTTTAGCAATGTATTGTGTCTCCTCCTAGAAGTAGTTTAAAAGTGTCTTGATGAGAGTAGTGACCACGGAAGTAGCTTTTTTCGTAACTATAGAGATGCAATGATTGATTGCAATTGTGCCATTATCATTATTGAAATTATGTCAACATTTTCTCTGATGTTTGATCGTCAGTCTAGGAACCTAGATATTGTGTATGTGTGTGAGAGGTACCAAGACCGTCTTCTTCGGGGTTTAAAGACGTTTGTTCTTTATAAATTAAGAGAATAGTACAAAATAACAATCAACTCTATTGTCATATAGCACATGGAGCACATGAACAGAACATGTCTAGGTTCAGAGAACATAATTTAAATCTTTAGCTCTTAGTAAAATTATGAACATTGTTATATAACATGTGGGTCATGGTGCAGGATTGAACGTTCTATGTGGCGTTGGAATACTCTCAACGCCTTATGCTGCCAAAGAAGGAGGATGGTTGGGACTAATGATACTATTTATATATGGTCTTCTTTCTTTCTACACCGGAATCCTCCTGCGTTACTGCCTCGACAGCGAGTCTGACCTCGAGACCTATCCCGACATTGGCCAAGCTGCGTTTGGTACTACTGGACGAATTTTTGTCTCGGTAAGGGGATCAATCTTCCTTAAAATCTTACTCTATAGTGAAGGTGCTAAAGTTAATGACTATATTGAGAAAAAAAGAAAACTCAAGGAATTACATACAAGATCCCCACAAAAAGAGCCTTTTTGGTCTGTGAAACAAATAGAACAACTCAAAGGCCAAGGACAAAAAGTTACCACTTTTGTTTCAAAAGTGAAAAGCTTTATCTGAATTCTTATGAAAATAATTACTATCACACAATTGTTGATGTAAATTAGATTGCTATCCACACAAGTCTATAGTAGAATCATGTGACTTACTAATAAATCTCATCATTTTATATTAATTGTTCCTTTTTTTTTTTTTGTGGCATTGCAGATTGTACTCTATTTGGAGCTATACGTAAGTACTTCTCTTGGATTCGTCTAGCAATTGACTTTAATCTAATAATTTTTATAAAAAGAGATCCCAACTTGTGTTAGAAAAAAGAACAGAAGAGATCTTTAAAGTATGTGAGTGACCCCATGTTGTGAAACACGTTAGCATATGGTCCCATAGATTCTGCCACTAGTTCTAGATTTGGCACTACCTGAAGCTGCTTTAACCTTTTCTCTTTGTCTCAGTTTTTTCCTTCTTAAAGCTGCTTTTGACGTCACTAATGATATACTTAAAAGCTACTAGTGTGAAATGATTAGTTAAATATTGAATTTTCTGACATTTTAGTCTAGGTGTTACTTTGTTTTCACGTATACTTCTCTGTAAACTGCTTTTAGGGTCTTTGTTTTTTTTCATAATTTTGTTTTTGTTGCTCCATAGAGGTGAAAAGGTGTATCATAAAACTAAGATGTTACTTACTTCAATAGAATTGAGCTGGAAGCACAGGAGACTTCGCATGATTGTTTATATATATTGCAGGCGTGCTGTGTGGAATATATAATATTGGAGAGTGACAATTTGTCTTCATTATGTTATTCGTCAGCACCGGTTTAGCTTACGATGTGTTCGGGAGCCCTCGTCCAAACGAGTATTTTACAGAGAGCCGACAAGGCACCGTTTGGCTCAGAGATCTCAGCATACTGAGTTATATCTCAGCTGGAGGGGTGATTGCATCGGTGCTAGTGGTTTTGTGTTTGTTTTGGATTGGTTTGGTAGATGAAGTTGGGATTCACAGCAAAGGAACTACACTGAACTTGTCAACATTACCTGTAGCTATAGGGCTCTATGGTTACTGCTACTCAGGACATGCTGTTTTCCCTAATATTTATACTTCTATGGCCAAACCTTCTCAATACCCTTCTGTTCTCTTGACATGGTAAGCTTATGTCCCTTTTCACAAGTTTGTTACAAACTCTTCTCATCTCTACATTTTCTAGATTGCTTTCGCCTATGCGAACTTCACCTTATTTATATGCACCTTCCTCAACTTCTCTAACACATGTACGATGATTGATGACATTATGCAGTTTTTGTATTTGTACTATGATGTATGCCGGCGTTGCTGTTATGGGATATACGATGTTTGGAGAATCAACACAATCTCAGTTTACTCTCAACTTGCCTCAAGATTTGGTTGCAACTAAGATTGCTGTGTGGACTACTGTAAGTATTATATGTTCTTTCAACTATTTATTGCATGATGTCTATCTCATGGGAACTAAAACTGTTTTGTTTTAACCATTTTGCAGGTGGTCAATCCATTTACCAAATATCCTTTGCTAAGAAATATTTAGAAATAGTGATCTTTACTGTTAGTCTTCCATAAGCTGTTTAAAATTTCATCATATGTGTGTGTCCCTTAATAAAAGAAAGCACATATGCTTTGACCTTATCTCCAGTAGCAATGAGTCTTGAGGAGTTGATACCATCAAGGCATATTAGGTCACATTGGTATGCCATTGGCATTAGAACAGCATTAGTCTTCTCTACTCTGCTTGTCGGTCTTGCAATTCCCTTCTTTGGTAGGATCATCTCTACCATTTTGATGTTAAAGCTCATTTTCTTCAGAATCATTCTTTTGCAAATTAGTGAGAGAATACTCGATAATCTTGCAGGTCTTGTCATGTCTTTGATTGGATCATTGTTGACAATGCTCGTCGTAAGCTGTCTTTTCCTTCCCCTTTCTGGTTTTTCTTACAACAAAGGAGGATCTTAAGTTTGGATGTATAAGTTGATCTTTTGTTTTGTACAGACTCTAATACTTCCACCAGTGTGTTTCTTGAGCATCGTACGGAAAAAAGTTACCCCGACTCAGGTAATCTTCTAAGCAATTCTGTATCTGTATTAGTATCTTACAAACATTGTTCATAGCGTTTTTAGATTCATCGACATTGTTTTGGTTGGTTTTGTAGATGATGCTGTGTATCTTAATCATCATAGTAGGAACAGTATCTTCAGTCATTGGGTCATACTCAGCTCTCTCCAAGATCGTTGAGAAATTGAGCAGCTGAAAATAATGACCTCTTTGATTTTTTTTCTTACACTACAAACTCTTATACCCATTTTGTCTTCAGGGGAATACCATTTTGTTCTGTTTTCTCTTTTGTTTTCGTATAGCAAATTCATTCTTGCATTCAAAGTCTTTGTAATATTTCGAGTGATGTGAGCTGAAACGATAGACTTGTTTGAAACAAATACGTCAATGATGTCTTTGATTAATAAAGATCGGTGACTTTAAATCATTTTGATCATAAACTGATTCTTGTGTAAGGTACAATATTTTTTGCCTTAGGCTTCAAAATCCAAATCCAAATCCAAATCCAAATCCAAATCTTTCTCTACAACTCCTTCATTCGAAAACCCGAAACTGTTCCTTCTTCTACTCTTCAAAATCAACTCCGAATTCTTCATCAATTGGATATACTTGTTCCTTACTGCCAACACAGGATGAGTTTCAACACTGGCTTTATCTCTATAAGGCTCTCTAAGAATAGCTGTACAAGTTTTATTCTTCATAGACAAGTAAAAAATCTGCGGATGTCTCTCAAAAGCCTTATGAACCTTTTGCGGCAATCCGAAAAACTTCTTGAGACATAACAGCTTCTTCCTCTCCGCTGAATGCTCAACGAAAAGGCAAAGCAGTTCATGAAGAAACCCAACAACTCTCTTCTCAGCTACATCACTACTTGGATCCAAACATGAATAATCATCATATGGTGATACATAAGGAAGCTTTTGAAACTCTTTTAACCAATCTTCAATCTTGACTCTCAATCTACAACCTTTAGATGGAAACAGAGGAAACTCAATCTCTTCTAAATTCACTTCTCCTCTGTTCTTCATTGCATTCTTCTGCAACACAGACAACACCTTATCTCCTCCATTATAGTCTACTGCTAAACCCTTAACTCCATCTTCCATATCTACAAACCTAAACGAAGAATCTAAATTCATTTCTGGAAACTGCAAGTAATCATCAGGTAAACCTAAATACCATTTCATTCCTTGAACTACACTTATTGGCAAAACGTTGTCTTTACTCATCAGAATCAATTTCCTCAACCTATCACGCAAATCATCTGCGTGAGTTTGGTATACGATTCTCTCTAGCCTATCGAGCTCTGTAGCTTCTGGTGTCAATCTGAACCATGGAAGATTATACTCTGGACCAACGAACTCCTCAAAGATTGAAGGAAATTTCCTTAAGAACTGAGCGATTTTGGTTGATACATCGAACTGACGCGTCTTCTTGGAGATGGAAGAGATGGGAATGCAACGATTTGGGTCCTGGACGATGCAGTTTTTGAGACCAAGGACGGATTTGAGCTGAGACGATCGGAGGATGTGTTCGATGTTGTCGTAATAAGAATCTTTCTTCCATTTCATGTAAACGTCAACGTAGGTTCGTTTCTGAGTAGAGTAAGGGAGGTTAGTGAAGGAGGAAGCTAGGGTTTTTAGGGTTTGGGTATGACGGTGAATAGAGAGCATTGTTAGAGGAAGATAGCGCAAATCGGTAAACCCTAAAACCCCACTTAGTCGGAGCTGGATTGTGACGGAGCTTAATCGGGAAATTAGAGAAGACAGTGACAATGTTTACTTTAAGCTGTAAACAACATGGCGTTCATCGTCGATACTTACTGGGATAAAACTGCATGCCGTTTTATTCATAGCAAAACGACACAGACACTACGCTAGTTTTCTATAGTTAGCTAGTACATATGTAAGCTTGTAATGGTCTTTCCACAAAACTGTCCTAGTAGAAAAAGAGAGTTTGGGATGAGTTATAACTTTTAAGTAACGACAATAATATTTGCATAACACAAACGGTAAGTTGTTGTTCTCTCAAAAATCAAATAGAAGTAACAAGTTTAGGAGACCAAGTAGGCAAGTTAGGACAACCATTTTCCCCAATCAAAAGTTCAACAAATCTTCTCTTAACTCTCTCCCTCCTCGATGCCTCGAACGCATCTTTAGGTGTCAAGCTCTTCATCAATGGCGGTCCTGAAGGAGCTTCATCTGATGTCGTTTCCACTATCCTTTCTAACATCTCTGAAACTTGACTCATTGTTGGCCTCGACTTCGCCTTTACCATCAAACACCGGTTTGCAACTGCAGCTAGCTTCAACACCGATTTGAGGTAGTAGTTTCCCTCAAGTCTTGGGTCGATGATCATCTTGAACTTCTTTAAGTCGGACAAGTGCGGTCTGACCCACTCCAAGATGTTCTGTTCGTTTCTTGGGCGGTTACGGTCAAAAGGCCGTCTCCCTGTGATGAGCTCATATAGAAAGATTCCATAGCTCCATATGTCACTCTTAGCCGTGAGGTGTCCGGTTTGGATATATTCCGGTGCTGCATAACCAATGGTCCCTACAACCTGTTGCATTCAAAGTTTGGTTATTATTGCCTGTTAATCAAATCGTCTGAAACGCCATCATTGATTTTGTCTTTATGAAAAGTGTAAAAGCCTAACACAAACAAAATTTTGTAACTCCCAATTGAGAGTTTGAGACACAACAAGTCAGTCATGGCATACCGCAGTGGAGACGTGAGTGATTCCATCTGAAGGACCCATTCGAGCCAGTCCGAAATCAGAGAGCTTTGCTTTCCAATTCTCATCAAGAAGGATATTGGAGGATTTGAAATCCCTAAAGATGATCTGTGCATAAAAGACAAGATATGTTTCAAGAACACATAAAAGATTATTAAAGGAATGTGTGATCATGGATGGAAGAAGAGACCTGAAACTCCATGCCTTGATGAAGATAAGCGAGTCCTCGAGCAGTGTCTTGAGCAATCTTTAATCTGGTGGACCAAGGGAGAGGAGTGACTATAAAACGATTGGATAAATGGTCTTGAACGCTTCTGTTTGGTACGTATTCATAAACAAGTAGCCGTTGGATCCCTCTCTCATCATCCTCAGCGCAATAACCGATCAGCTTCACCAGATTCGGATGCTCCACTACTCCCAATACATTAACCTCTGTCACCCATTCTTTATGCCCCTGTAAATACATACATATGTGATTATGTTATTTGATACTGAAGGCGCAACAAACCAAAGAAAAAGGAATAGGAGGAAAAAGAGAGATTTTGCTTGCCTGTAGACCTCTTCTGCTGAGTTGTTTCACTGCAATATCAATCTTTTTACGAGAATCTTGGGGGTTCTGAATGACGCCACGAAACACACCACCGAAGCCACCTTCCCCGATCATTAATGAGCGACTGAAATTCTTGGTAGCGGTTTTAAGGTCATCGAGGGCAAATACTGTGAGATTGTTACTGTGTGTCTCTGAGAGGACATGCAAGGAGGAAGTAATGGAAGTAGCAGTACTTGTATCTGAGTTAAAATCAGACCCTGATCCTCCTCTGGCCATCGTAATGGAACCAAACTTTCTAGTCTTAGCTTCACCATCCTGAGATTTGTCTTTGCTGAAGTAGAAACATTTCATTGCTCTAGATGAAACCAGCCTCCTCACTGTCCAACCAGGTGCACATTCCAAGTCAACACAAATAAAAACGCAATTAAGGAGAGAAATAGCCACAGAATATCCGAATCATTCAATCTACATCAGATGTCAGGTAATCAACAGCATCGCTCAACACAATATCATCATATTTCCACCAAGAACCCTGATATTCCAAGACTTTCGAGAGAATGTGTAACAAAAACCGACACATAACACAAAAATAGAGATGTAGTAAGAGTGATGAGAATCAGAGGGGGAAGAGAAGAAACCTGATGTAGAATGATTCATGAGGATGGTTGAAAAGCTGTGATGGGGGTCATCATGTTCATGATTGAGAAAGCTTTAAAGCAAAAGAAAATGGCAGAGAGATAGATAATGAGAAGAAGAAGAAGACGAGCTCACCATGATCGAAAGGAGAAGTCAAATAGGAATGGCAGCTGGATTGCCGCTTACCAACCTATAGAAGAAGCCTTTTTATTTTATTTTATTTTGTGTTACACCCGCTTGCCTTGCTTACTAATTATCACAATACCTTAATAGTGGACTACGAGAACGCGTTGTTTATTAAATTTTATCCATTTATATTCATGTCATTTATTCACCGTTTTAATCTATATAGCCTTAACCTTTAAGGTTCGGTTCTAAAGAGAAACTCAAATGAATCTTCCTCTTCTGCTACTTCTATGGAAGCTTCCTGTACTTTTGTAAAAACGGATATATGTTCAATGTATTTGTGTAGTAAATAAAAAAATTGATTGTCAAATTTATACACAATATTTAATGTTGTTGAAATAGCGTTGGTGGTGAGAGGATTTGGCATAGGAGAGACGTACATTGTGGAAGTAGAGAGACTAAGTGTCAGCTACATGAGAATCCACCTATAGCTATCTCAAAAGTAACCCCACACCTAAACTTGCATCATCATAACATCTTCCTCCTACCTACTCTTTTACTCTTGGTTTTGTCTTACCTGGTCCACTCTTTCCACTAATGAACTTCCAAGACACCAACAGTCGCATCGTAAGTCTGTCTGTTTGCTTCATTTGGCGAGAGCTTAGTGCTCTGTCATCTGCTAGCAAATACAAGATAATGAGAGCTATTATGACTTCAGAAAAAAACCAACAAAGCATAACAGATTTCTACCTAGTGAAACCAAACCCACATATTACATATCCATATTCGTTTTGTTAATCCAAACAAGAGTTAACCTCCCAAGCATTTTCTTTACCTGTTATTTTAACTGCTATTACTCCACCTCATTGTATTCAACCACTGCATCATAAGCCTCCATAGTGAGACTACTCTCAGCGAAGCATCTGAAAGTATGTTTTCTTCTCATCAGAAACAGTCGTCAACCATACATATTGCAAGGAAAAATTAATCATCAACGATGACCAAAATCCCAAACCAAAACAGATATCAGCTCTATAATCAAATACAGAGGTTAATTTATGCAGGTCTTTCATGTACTACTACTAAATCCGTAGTTACTTAAAACTCTGAAAACCTACAATATGCTTACCTTAGTTCATGCCAAAATATATCCGCCTTGTCAAGCAAGAATTTTTGAAGCAAAGAGACTTCGTCTTCCACCAACATCTCAGTCTGCCGAGGTTGTCGATTATCCTCTCTCTCAAGCCTTTTGATGAAAAGAGTTGACGCAAAATGAACAATGATTAATGGATCAGGCTCTCCAAGGACTACCTGAAGCTCCCTTCTAATCCATGGCTCAATTCTTTCAATAATCTTAGCTTTGGCCTGATCATTCACCTGCAGAACTCTTCAATTTATCATACATTTCATAGATGATGACACAAGGAAGCAGGTATATATATCAGGCTTCCAATACAAAACTCCAATACTAAAAACATCATACTAGTTGTATAATTGAACTTACTGGTTCCAAGCTTCGCCTCGAATGTAATGGAACAGCTCGTAATCCCTTATTGTATATGCTGCATTTAGAGCCAATACTAGTAAGAAACAGAGGAAAAACTAATGTAACAATTCAAAAAAGGAGGATTGCAAAGGGAAGGCTACAGAGATAGAAAAGAGATCAATATTAAACCAACCTCGATCGCCATTGAAGCTTTCGCTGGAAGATAACAGAATCAGGAACTGAACCTGGCCGTCCAAATGATCTCCTCCATGGCAATGGCCTAGATCTCGAGCTAGAGTTTTCCAAAACATGCGTAGATCTTGGAATGATCCTAATGAAGTTATAAGTCAGTGGATATAAAGATGTGATTTTTTAAAGAGTAATTTCTAATTTATTGAGAGGATCTAAGAGAGAGAGAGAGATAACCTCCGGCGACCGTAATGATTATTCCGATGATAAGTTAAAGTCTCACGATCACGATGAATCGGTAAATACTCCTTATGGTATTTTCTAGAAGCAAGATCACTGACGATAAACCACGAATCAAAACTAGTGTTACAGAGAGGGCAATTCCTCTTGAACCCGCTCCACTTCCGAATACAACTAAGGCAGTATCCGTGACTGCACGCCGTGATTACGGCGGCGGCTCGTCGGTCAGTTAGGTTTTCGAAGCATATCGGACATGATTTCCCCCGTAAAGCAGTAAAAAGTGATCTCTCAGCAAATTTCTCACCGCTTTTCATCAGAGAACACTTTCCGGCGACGAATAAGAAGCCACTGATAAGATCGCCGTTGAAGACGGTGATGGAGGCCTGACCGGTGAGTTTATTTCTTTGCTCGGTGTAGACCTCTTGGAAAAGTCGGGTTTAAATGAACCGAATTTATTTTCTGATTGATAACCGATTAAATTCGGTTCGGTTCGGTTTGAGATTTCTTGTTTCAAACTGAAGAGCGAGCGTGAAGGATCTTTTACTTCATCGCTGCTCCGAAGAAAAAAAACTCACCACCAGCCATTGCCACTAAACCACAAACTCTCTGGTCTGTGAAATGGAGGTTCCAAAGGATCAGATCGCGACTCTAATGGAGCATGGGCTCTACGATTCTGCTGAAATGCTCGTAACTTGTCTAACTCTTAACTCATTTTGATTCTTCTCTCTCTCGTTTTTAAATCCCTAGTTTTTTATCAAGAGCTAATGAAATTTTCTCTATATATGCATCTATCTCCAGGGTAGCTTTCTTGTTTCATCTTCTACTGTTAGTGCCGAAACTAGTCCTCAGCTAAAGGCGGAGAATTTGGTTAAGCTTCTTTCTCCGTCGATATTTTCTAATTTAGTAGCTTGACTCCTTTAGTTTTTTTTTTTTTTTTCCTTATGCTCGAGATTGAAGTTAGATTCTTTCTGTGTTGGATTTGCAGATTCTACTGGGGGATGCTTTATTCCACCAAAGAGAATACAGGAGAGCTATTGTAAGTTCTCGAAAGTTTAATTCTTTATGTTTTTCTTTTGCTGAGAAAAAAATGTTACTCAATGTTCGGAAGTTTAGCTCTGCCTCAAATTAAAAAATTTATGAAGAATTCTTGGATCTTAAGTTTTAACTACGACTGAACTCAACGAAATCCAAAACTGCTTATATATAAGTATATGGAGTGGGCAGAGATAGATTTCAGATTTGTATTCTTCTCCTCTGGAGTACTTTGGAGGAGAGCTCTGAAGTCTTGTCAAAACTCTGAATATGTATTCCTTTTCTTTTCTTTTTTTTCCTGTCAGCATACGTACAAGCAAGCGTTGCATCATTTTACAAGGATTCCAAAGCAAAGCTCCAGTATCTCGAGGAGTTCATTATCTTTATCTACCAGATCATCTGTGAACGCCTCTGGCATTTCCACTATTAATGAGAACGAGGTAAAATTACAACGTTTCTTCTTGATCCTTTTGGTTTCCATAAAGTTAGCTGCTTTGGTTTAATTCCATAGGAGTTCATGTGTCATGTGTGACTTCTTTTTCTAACTTTCCTCTTAGGTGAGATTCAAGATTGCTTCATCCCATTTTGCTCTTAATGAAACGAAAGCTGCGATTGCTGAGGTATGTCTTCAATCTTCTTCTTTGAAGTGTCATCTGTTTTCTGGTTATCAATATTTTGTTAAGTCTTCTGGATTTGTTGGTCTACAAACATTGGTGTATAGATTATAGAACATAAAAATGTCTATGAGACGGAAAAAGAGCTGTCGAGGGATTTCTCTGTTTCTCAGATTATAGATTGGTTTCCCATATAGGGTGACTTGTATATATCTTTCTATTGTCTTTCATAATCAGAGCTCAGTCACTGTAATTTTCTTCGGTATAACGTATTAATATTAACTGATCATAATTCATGGTTTTTTTAGTCTTCCTGAATGTGCGATGAATTCCGTTTGACTTCCTCTCGCCACCCATTAATGGAAATCCATATTACAAAACAAGTTACACTAATTCGATTCATTGCTTCCAACAGTGCAGTATTTATATGAATGATAAACCATGTTTTGCATAGTTATAATCAGTTATTGCTCTTGTTCCTTCTTTGCCAGATGGAATCGGTCAAGACCAGAAGCTTGGAGATGAATATACTGATGGCAAAGCTTCATCGAAATTCTGGATACAACCGTGGTGCTATTGCTTTTTATAAAGAGTGTTTAAGGTCTGTTTTTCTTTTCTTTGCCAGACATTTCCTAGCATATAATCACTGTCATAATATCTAATCCTTCCATAAAATAGTACTGCATATTTATGTATATAATCTTTAATCTCTGCAGGCAGTGTCCTTATGTACTTGAAGCTGTTACAGGTTTAGCTGAACTGGGCGTCACTGCAAAGGATATCATATCATCTTTTACACAGGTGTCCTTTTCTAGGAAATTTCTTTTACCACTTGCTTTTATGTTTCACCATTTCGTTAAATGTGTTTTGCGCCTCTTTCTTCATTTTTCAGTTACCTTTTCCTTGTAAAATCCATACTATCTTGTAACTGTTGTATCCTTTGTGCATTTCAGACTTCAAATAGAAGTGCAAAAGTTTCGCTCGATCAGATAGACCCTACCCGTTGGTTGCAAGTAAGCATACTCATTAACAATGTTTACAACGTTTAAAACTGTTTGTAGTGCACTCTTTATGATGAGGCCATGCTGATTATTTGAGTGATTTAGTGCTCTTATTTTACCTATTATATCATCTGTAATACGACTTTATATGCAATAGTTCTAAGAACTTTGTCATAAATCTACTGAACTACTCATTATATACATAAGGAGAAGTTGTTCATGATTGGAAAGTTTAATATAGTTGTCTTGACAGTATTCCCTCGAGCAAACTAGTGCTATTATATTCTTCTGTTAGCATCATCTCGACTAATCAACCAGGGAACCAAAGCTTTTATTTATCCTTTCTTGTATGGCTGTTTTATTGTTTTCGTCTTGAAGCTTATCTGGCAATAAAATTTGTTTCCTTGTCTTTTTTTTTTGATATATTTTTCTTCGTTTTTACAGCGTTATGTTGAGGCCCAGTGTTGTGTTGCTTCACATGCTTACAAAGGTAGCTTTTTTTTGGGATGTATATGCCAACAGTGCGTGAAATATGGATCTTTATGTCTAACCCTGTAGATTTCAGTTTGCACATATAATTTGCGAGAAACTCTTCAGTTTAATTCCAACATGCCTGACTGGATAATGTGTACTTTTGTGTTTACTCAGGGGCGCTGGAACTCTTTGCTGAACTTTTACAACGATTTCCAAATAATGTACACTTGTTGACTGAGACAGCAAAGGTTAGAGATGGCATTGACTACGATGCAAACAGAATTACATCTGAATTTCTAATTATCATTATTATTGACGCCCTATCTAAATCTGATTGGCATAATTTTGATAGTTGATGAACTCTTCCATCGTTTATTGATTTTGTAGGTTGAAGCCATTATTGGGAAAAATGATGAGGCCATAATGAGATTTGAGAAGGTAGTCACCGCATCGATAGATTTGTCTCAAGTCTCAACTACTTTAAATTATGCATAATCATCTAAAGCTTTTGTAGGTTCGGTCAAATGATCCTTACACACTAACCAGTATGGATGAGTATGCGATGCTGCTACAGATAAAGTGTGATTATTCCAGACTAAACAAGCTCGTCCACGATTTATTAAGCATTGATCATACCAGAGCAGAAGTATTTGTTGCTTTGTCTGTACTATGGGAAAGGAAAGATGCAAGGACGGCATTATCTTATGCTGAGAAGGTTAGCTTTTTTCTGACACTAGATTTTTGTGCTAAAATTGTTGTGTGGTAGCTCATGAAATTTTGACTATGCAATCAGAGTATCAGGGTGGACGAGAGGCACATACCCGGCTATATAATGAAGGTAAGCTACTTTAATGAGGGATTTATCTGTTAAAATAACTTTTCACATCTATTCACTATTTGTATAATATTTCAGGGAAATCTTCTTTTACAAGCAAAACGACCAGAAGCTGCAGCGATCGCCTTCAGGGCGGCCCAGAATTTGAGGTCCGATCTTCGTTCATATCAAGGTCTGGTTCACAAGGGAAAAAAAATCTGTTATACACTTCCATTGTTGTACTGTTTGGTGGTATAAACCCTTTAACACAAGTGAAAGGTTGGAGTGTGAATTAACTTGCACTATTAAGGTATTTTCAGGCTTAGTCCATTCTTATCTGGCATTTGGTAAAACCAAAGAAGCGTTGTATACTGCCAGAGAAGCAATGAATGCAATGCCTCAGTCCGCAAAGGCTCTGAAATTAGTTGGTGATGTTCATGCTAGTACATCAAGTGGCAGGGAAAAGGTAAACAACTCGCCGTTTTTTGCAATTTTTATTACATCAGTATACTACCCAGAATTCCATCATCTATAGCAGATCTATTCCCTAGTCTAGGGATTTAGTGGTTGTTCTTTACATATTACAAAATACTGAAATTGGGAACCTTCCTTAGGATTTTGGCTATCCAGATATTTGAGAAGCATAGTGTATACAAAATCTGAGAAACTATTCAGAGCTTGTGAGCATCTTCTTATGTATATAAAATTTTGGTGTAATAGAATAATGATATGGTTTTATAACAGGCAAAAAAGTTCTACGAGTCAGGTCTGAGGCTTGAACCTGGGTACCTTGGAGCGGCCTTAGCTCTGGCTGAGCTTCATCTAATGGAAGGGAGGAATGGAGATGCTGTGTCACTACTAGAACGATATCTCAAAGATTGGGCTGATGACTCTCTCCATGTCAAGCTAGCTCAAGTGTTTGCTGCAACAAATATGCTACAAGATTCTTTATCACACTATCAAGCTGCATTAAGGTCTATGAAATTCCAAATCAGTAGTTCCCGTTGTTTCTCCATGTGAATCAATGAACTAGATAACAAAGTGTCAAACAATGTAAATGCAGAATAAATCCACATAATGAGGCAGCCAAAAAGGGACTAGATCGCTTGGAGAAACAGATGAAGGTACATATCTCAGTCATGCTTTATTTTTGGCTTTCTTCGATTGTAGACTTTGAAAGAGTTAAATCATATCTACATTCTGTATTTACGATGATGTTTAGTGCATGACAAATTTGGGGTGTTAATTGCAGGGAATAGACCCAGATGCAACTGATGAGAATGACGAGAACGATGTGGAAGATGTTGATGGAGATACTGAGGAGGCCGAGCTCATGTGAAGAGATAGATTGTTTAGTAGGCAAAGAAGAATGTGTAAACTGTAAAATTATCGAATTCTTTAATAGTATAAATGTCATTCCCTTTGTTTCCTAAAAACTTAGAATATGAAAAGAAAAAAACTCTTGGAAGATAAAAAAAGCACAAAAAAGACAAAGTTATTCTACAATATTGGATATCGTGACGTGTAAATACGCCATTGGTTAAAACATGCCAAGAGTACCCATCACCAAAGTCTCACGGAGAATCCCACCTCTTTCGCCACGCCAACTCAATCTGCTTTCATCGTCGTCAAAACCCAAAACGCTTTTTGGTATATTTCATTCATGGGTTTCATCTCTTGCATCTCATTTCCCACTGTGAATTCAAGAATTCTATCGACTCACCATTTCTCCAAGCTATCAACTTTAGCATCTTCTTCTCCATATTCACTTAAGTTTGCTTTGAGACGCCTGGAGGATAAACCCAAAGTCTCCTTCTTTCTTCCTTCAACGTCTTCGATCATGGCGACTCCTGTTCAAGCTTCTTCCTCTTCCACCATTGGTATTCTTACTCTCTGTTTTTTTTTTTTTCGGCGGCTATATGGATTAGTGAACGGCAGCTGACCGCTCGTTGACTTTTTAGAGCTACTCCGATGTTAATTTTGGATACTTAGAGAGTTACTTAGAGTCGAACAGTGATTAAGAAATGTTGTTATGATATAGATGAAGAAGCTCAGGATGTGTTAAATTTAAGAGTTTGTGATTTTTTCCAAGTAGTGACATTTTGAATACGTTTTTTGTGCTCTTCTCTTCTTCCCTTTTGTATGAAGATGAGACCAGTGATGGCTTGAAGGTCCAGTCTCATGTTTCAATTGGGGCAAACGATTTGCTGATTGTTGGACCAGGTGTTCTTGGACGCTTAGTTGCAGAACAATGGAAACAGGTATAAATTTTGTCTTGTATGTCGCATATCATCATTTTGTCTTCTACAGAGATTAAGCTTAATTTGATAGTTGCACATATCTATCTGATAAAACATCATATCGGTATGGTGTTTAATGTCCTGTCAATTCCTGTTTTATATGTCTTGAGTCGTTATCAATGTGTTGATCTTATACAATCTGTAATGGAAATATCCGGAATTTTTGTAGATATTGACTATACTTCGTTTTTATCACAATGTGTATAATAAGAGTCATGTTTTCACAATATGGAAGTTAGAGATGGAACTTTTTATGTGAAGCAGGAACATCCAGAGAGTCAAATCTTTGGGCAGACAGCAACAACAAATCATCATGATGAGTTGGAGAAGTTGGATATTAAACCATTGCTTAAAGGAACCGAATTTGGGGACAAGTTCTCATATGTGATCTTTTGTGCTCCTCCATCACAAAGCGCTGATTATGCTGGCGAAGTCAGGTGATTAATTACAAAAACCACATAACTCAAAATACTAGGAAGTCTATGAATTGTATTTCTGATGCCTTTTGTTTAATACCATGCATTAAGTTCCGCTACTGAATGCCTGGTATATTGTTCGGTTAACTTTATTAACTGGTTAAGAAAGATGAAGCTAAACGTCAGTTTGTGTTTATTGGTTCATCTTATGAGACAACAGTAAAACGAATTTGCCTTCATTTAACTATTTCTAATATTGGCAATGGCATGTGCTTGTGTTTACAAACGGATCAGGAATGCAGCATTAAACTGGAACGGCAAAGGATCATTCTTATTCACATCTAGTTCTGCACCTTATGATTGCTTTGATAATGGAGAATGCAACGAGGTTTGTCTCAGTCCTTGAATACATCTTTCCCTTTCAGTTTTCTCCATCTTAATATTCCCACTTTTAGGCTTCAGCAGTATTCTATTTTAAAATTGTCAAGCACAATAACATCAGAAAGACTGGATTTGTTGATGTAATTGGGGAACACAGATCTGGTCATTTGAAATCTATGAAAATCAAGTTTACAATATTCAAGACATACTGCAATTTTCATCATTTGTTTTGACAGAGATTGTTTTAAGTTAATCACCCTTCACTGCAGGATTCTCCAGTAGTGCCACTGGGAAAGAGCCCAAGAACCGATGTTCTTTTGAAAGCTGAAAAAGTAGTGTTGGAATGTGGCGGGACGGTCCTTAGACTGGCAGGGTTATACATATCCTTTTGGAATACGAAATTTGATACTCAATGAGCATAAACTGAAAAGGCTCTTCTTGGTCTCTAGCAGATTTGAAAATTATGTTTCTCCTGAACTTTTTATACACAGAAACTAGAGGTGCACATACTTACTGGTTGAATAAGGGGACAATCGATGCTCGTCCTGATCATATCCTGAATCTCATACACTATGAGGTATATTTGTGATTTTGCTCACTTCTTTCTCCTGTTGAAAGACCATGAACTAACAATACATGCTTATGATTGGTCTGCAGATGTAAATTACATCATGTAATATTAGATAACTCATTCTTTAGCATTGGCACTGTACAATATATTAGTCTCTTATCAATTTCTGTAATGTGTTTCTGAACAGGATGCAGCATCGCTGGCAGTTGCAGTCATGAAAAAGAAACCCGGTGGTCGCATTTTCTTGGGTTGTGACAACCATCCTTTGTCAAGGTAATGCTTCTCTTTTTATAACTTTGAGACAGTTCAAAAATCGACTTCTCACATATTTGGCTTCTCATTCTTCTCAGGCAAGAGGTGATGGACTTGATGAATCAAAGTGGAAAATATGATCAGAAGTTCAAAGGTTTCACGAGTGAGTTTCTTCAGACATATATTGACGTGTGATTATCTCGAAAACCTTAAGCTTCATAGTCTGAAAACTTTGGTTTTTTGTAGGCACCAGCGGTCCTTTAGGGAAGAAGCTAGACAACTCACGGACACGGGAAGAAATAGGATGGGAGCCGAAGTATCCAAGCTTTGCTCAATTTCTTGGAGTATCAAAGTAGTATTTTTAATTTGGCCGAATCATTACCAGGTCATCTAGAAGATATTATTAGTGCTTTATGTCAAGATGTAAAAGCTTGTGTGTCTTGTTCATTACCAAATTAAAGTTGTAACAAAGAAATAGGCCAAACAAGCAAGGCCTCAAGGCTTGTGCCTAAACAAACACATCCATGCCTTCATCTCAACCACATAATTTGATGCTAATAGTTTTCATTTTACCTTTATTAATTAAAATACTTATTCAGTAACATGTTCACAAATCATCTTATGGTGATATATATGTGCAACCAAATACTCTTATTAGTTATCACATTTGGTTTCCTTACACCAGTTATGGAAGATTGTAATAAGTTACACAGGTGATGAGGGATGAGGAGAGTAGACAAGAAATGTTTTATCTCAAGAAAACGAATCTCAAATTAGTTTGGCTATATACATAAAAATTGAACCAGATTCAGAGATTTGCCACTTAAGGTGTATGATATGTCTTTTTTTTTAATCAAAGGTGTATGATATGTCTTAACTAAATTAATTGGACAGAATGATTCGACTTTAAGATATGTTTAGCCTAATACAAAAAAATACTTTGTCGGATTTAGAAGGCCTAACAATTAGGAACAGCACTACCTAATGACATGACTTTGCAACCACCTGTAATTTATTCATAAGTTAACCGTCATTAAGGCTCTAAACTCCTCCACAGATCTTATTTTAGGGTTCACACATGTACACTGGATACTTTTTGCATTGTGTTTCGGGGATGTTTAGTTTAGTCAATTTCCAACAACAGTGACAAGGCTCACGTACGACGTCGTCACGTTGATGAGAATTTTCTTGGCCGATACCTTTTTTGTGGCTAAATAACAAAGATGTTACAACAGAATTTGATATATGTCTAAAAAAAACATCACAAATTAATGCTGAGACAAGTTTTATCATCCTAAAAACATCAAATTGGCTACGTTTTTGCAGTAAATGTTTAAACGGCAATATATAATATTCTCAAAATCATGAGTTATTTAGAGATAGAAATTGCAAATTTACTACATGATTAATTTTCATCAATACTCCATAGCGAAATAGTCAAAAATCATCGACTCCCCAAAGTGTTTTTTTCTTCATTTTTTGTTAAAAGAATCCTTAATGTTCTTAATCTCAAGACTAACTTTCAATGAAAGGAACTAATCACTGTGAATCTTTTTTTCCCCCTTAGAAAAAAAAACACAAGAAATACTTCTAAGGTGGTTTCCTCGATCAGAACAAGTATTAAAATTTGCATTAAATTTGGTTTAATAAAACGAGAAACTAAAATTGTGCGGGTTGGCCAACTGAAGAAGCACCTCAGAAGTCTCCAGCAATTTACAGCCAATCAGCCATGCAAAGAGTTGTCTGTGTTACTGAGTGAAGCATTATATTGTACAAAAAAACAAAATCCAACAAAATGTGAACCAAACTTTTGTTTTTTAGTTTATTAAGAGAAAGAAAATAAAATAAATGGGGGACAAAGATGAAAACGCAAGAATTAATCACTTTTTTTTATCTCCAAGGCCAATATAAATGAGGGACATGCATGACGAACTAAAATCAAATAAAATCTTAAGCTAGCAAGAGTACTGAGAGACAAAGAGAAGAGTGAAGAATGGTGTTCATCAAAGTTCATCAACTTGCTTTTTTCTTTGGTCTCATGGGTAAATATATCTAGCTCCCTTTATTTTTTTCTATTCTTTTTATATAAAGATCTATAGCAACTTCAAATAAATTCAAACAATAATAGTTACATATCATATACTCTCAACATGATAAGCTCATAACATAACTCTAATAATGACTCTGGCTTTTGTTTTCAGGCAACATTGTGTCTTTTGGGGTGTTCCTGTCACCAGTGTAAGTATCCAATCAAATACTATATACTAAAAAAAATGTAAGAGGATTCGATATAATTATAAGATTATGTTATAGGCCAACGTTTTATGGGATATACAAGAAGAAATCATCAAAAGGGTTTCAGTCGATACCGTACATATGTGCACTAGCAAGTGCAACTCTTCTTCTCTACTACGGAATAATGAAGACACATGCTTATCTCATCATCAGCATTAACACCTTTGGATGTTTCATTGAGATAACCTACTTGTTTCTCTATATCTTTTACGCACCAAGAGAGGCCAGGGTACGTTCCTATAAATATATTTCTATTTTTAGTAATCAGTTTGGTTCGATTCAGTTTGATGAATCTCTACAATATCAACTACTTATCCGGATGTACACTTGGTAGATATTCACATTGAAGTTGATAGTGATATGCAACATCGGTGGACTTGGTCTCTTAATTCTTCTAGTCAATCTTTTGGTTCCAAAACCACACCGTGTCTCCACTGTTGGATGGGTTTGCGCTGCGTACAGTCTTGCCGTCTTTGCTTCTCCCTTAAGCGTCATGGTGATCCATACATACAGCTTTCTTCAAACATCATCATGCCGTATTTTCTATTATTATGAACTGGTTTTTAATAATGAAACGATGTGTAAATGTTGCAGAGGAAGGTTATAAAGACAAAGAGTGTGGAATACATGCCGTTTCTTCTGTCCTTGTCTCTCACTCTTAACGCCGTCATGTGGTTCTTTTATGGACTTCTTATCAAAGACAAGTTCATCGCTGTAATATTGATTTTACATTTTCAAATCTCATCTTTCATCTTTATAGTTAATTATTTTACGTACTAATTGGTCTCCATCGCTTTGTCTTCAGATGCCAAACATTCTCGGTTTTTTATTCGGTGTAGCTCAGATGATACTATATATGATGTATCAAGGTTCGACGAAAACGGATTTGCCAACAGAGCACCAACTAGGAAATAAAACCGACGTGAACGAAATCGCGGTCGTGGCCGTTGAATTGCCTGATGCAAGATTAGACAATGTTGAAGGATCGGCCAGGCCGGCTATGAAGTGAAGGGCAAACATGGGAAAGATGTGCATGGGAGACATTTTTATGTCGTATCCTGGAATAATAAACTTTTGCTTCTATATGTTTGTCGGTTTGAGTTGGTCTAACCCAACCAATGATCTATTGTTTTGGTCATCACCAAACCTTTATAAATTGATAATCTAGTCTAAACTACTTAAGTTTGTGTTGATGAGTAGTAAGCTAAGCTCCATTCAACTATATATCACTTAAAATACCTTTTAACAGTGGAACTGAAAAATAATCAAATCTGATCTAAATGGTTGTGCAATTTGAGAAACAAAATATGATTGAAGACAATATTTCAACGAAACTACACTATTTATATATATAGTTATACAGGGTTTTTTTTCACAAATATAAATTGCTTTTAAAAGTTGATTTTCTTTTGTTTTAGTTATTAAAACTAATTGTCGAATATAACTAAATTAATTATGTCCATTTATCCATTTTGTTCAAGTTTTACTAAGTTTCTTTCAAGATTACCATATAGACCCGGTTTCTGATGTCGGCATAATTCTGGCTTATATAGTAACCAAAGAAAACTTCGTTGTCTTATAAATGGGTTTAAGTGTTGACGTGTGTTGATAGCCTGCAAGGGCCGTGATGGACCTTCTGGTCTGACTCACGCAGCAAGAACATCACTTTTGCACAGCCAACAAAACAAAGCTGATTGGCTAAGCTTAATGATGCCATATCACAAGAAACTATCACAGATAGGACCAAATTTTCAACTTATAAAATTCCACCATTTCACAAGAAACTGATCTTCTTTAGGAATCTATATGAAAAAAAATAGGGGGATAATATATAACATAACGTATGTGACATAACATATGGGAGAAATATAATCATATATGTTGCCTCTAATTTACAAAACTATCCAATATATTCTTATTAAGTACGTAGTAAATAAAGAAAGAGACAGCTGTGGTATAATCGTGAGTGCAAGTCCAAGTCTGCTTCAATAAAACTAATCAACATATAGTTCTATAAAATCTGTGATTTGATCTCCTACCTGCAGAATTTGTTTAATAGAAGATTCTGTAACAAAAATAAAGATATCAAAATAGAATAGAAACAAATATATAAACCACATGTAGAGTGTATGTATCTGTAAAAAGGCATACTTGAAATACAAGTAAAGATAGATTACAGATGCCAACCGCACAAATTCAACTCTTACAAGGCACAACAAATTAACAAATCTCAACTTTTGTTTCTTTCTTTCTTATTCATAAACACACACAAACCTTCTTTTCACCACTCCACTCGCCAAATTTCCTGCATTTACAAAAATCAATTAAAAAAGGTTATTTCAAAGTTGACCTCATGGTCTCTAGATTGATCTAAGTAAAGACATTTTCGAAAGTCTAAACCAAGCAGAAAGGTTTAACAAAACAGCTTACAGAAAGGAAAGATTTTCCAGCGCTGGTTGTCGCCTTTGTTCCAGTCCCAAAGGACGATAGTCGTGCCATCACGAACACCACCAGATTTGCTGTCACCATGAAATGCATCAACGTTTAGCCTTGTATTGTTTACCATCCTTATTGCGCGATATCCATCTCCCAAATCTTTGCTCTCTGTCCATAGTACAGACTCGTCGAGTCTATCAGGATCATATCGAATTAGATGCACCTGCAATACCCCAGTGATATAATTTTGAACATATTGCTGAAGGATGTGACTCTATGAAAGAAGATGGTAAGATTTGGAATCATAAACCTATGCATGATCTCACAGGATCAACAAACACAATGCAGAATCACAGAACAAAACTAGAGTTTCTTTGGAAACATTCCCAAAACTCTTATGCACCTCTCTGTTTCCTTTCTTCCAACTTATATTCCTTAGTTGGTGACTAATACGATTTCTAATTAGAAGATGCATGACCAACTGTTTTCAAGTACTATCTAATCTTATGAAGAATAGTATTTATCCAAGACCACAATGGACATAATGAAAGCCTGCAGGGCAAAAGATTGTCTAAGGAAGAAACGCTTACGGGATGGGTAGCTCCCACAGAATGCTTCATTGCTTCACCAGTAGCCTTGTTTACAAGAGCAAAACAAGGATGACCGTCTGCGTCCTTCACCCGAGTGCTGTACTTCTCATCTTTGTACCAGTGCTGCGCATTCGAAACAATTTCTATTGAAATTAACCATGAGTATAATAAGACATACATCAAAAACCAATAATGACAGCAACTATCAAATATATGAACTGAAGATCTTCCAACAAACAACCACTTAGAAATACTAATAAACTATGATATCATCAACAAGCTTGGAAAAAGCTCAATCAGTGGAGATATCAGGAGCCTATACAAGCCGTGCCTGGTTTCGTATACAATAATACTCTAGATCCAGAAACAGAGAATATGTATGCCAAATGAATCCCCTTTCTTAAATCTTAATCAACAAGATTCAATCTTCCAAGTCCAGAGACAAATTCAAAATCTATGCATAATTCCAAATTATTCAGATTCTCAAATGAGAGAGCAAATTGAGACGCATAAGAATCAAACAAACACATCAAGCCCAGTGGCTAAGTATTTGGATCGTGGTGAGAGATGAGTACCTGTGCATCATCGGATGGATCAGCTGGGGCGAGAATGACCTTACCATCTCTGATCGTCAGATAATAGTTAGGCTCAGCCTTAGAATACACCTTCACCGTCGCCCGTCCGGCGAGTCCGGCAATATTATCAGGCACACGATTCTCATCAGGGCGGTGGTCAAAACCAGAAGGCGTGTGGGGTTGAGGCTGATGTGAGCTATGGTGAGCCACGTGCGTCACGCCAGTGTTGCTCTCTAGCGTCGAATTAGGCGGCGGATAACCACCGTAACTGTGGTTTTCCGGTGGGTAAGGTTTGTTGGAGGAGTGATGACCGACATGGCTCACATGACCAAATGGAGGCGGCGGTGCAGGAGCTTCGAAGTAAGGAGGTGGTGCCGGAGCTTCGAAGTAAGGGGGCGGTGCAGGAGCTTCGAAGTAAGGCGGAGGCGCGTGAGATGGGAATTGAGGTTCCGATCGGTAAGGCGGAGGCGCGTAAGGGTCGAAATGAGGTTGCTGTGACTGGTAAAGGGCATGGGGTTGTGGTGGAGCATCGGAGAAATTGTTGCGTGGCGGTGGTCCTCCAAAGGAGGGACGATCTTCATCGCCGTCGTCGCGTTGGCGGTGGTGGTGATGATGGTGGTGGTGCTCCATTAGCTTTGGTTGGTTTGAATGTTTGATGATTGATACAAGTTTTACGAGATGATCGGAGAACGAGACTTATAAAGGACTGTACAAAGACACTTGTCGCAATATTAATGTGTTTTTGGTTAACAACAGTACAACACTATGAAACACGTTTTTGTGGAAGGACTAGTCTACTTCTAATCCATTACATAGACATGTTGGGCCTTTATGATGTTGGACCTCTTCACGAGGCTTATTAAAAAATAGTGGCCCATATGAGCTCAGACACAAAATAAAGTTATCGTATTTACATTTAGAAGATTTTTTTTTGGGGTTCGAATTAACCGTAAAGGAACTTATAAATTTATTACTTAATTAGCAATTAGCATCATGACGGCATTGACGGGTTTTTTCTTCTGGACCTCAATGATATTGTTCACAAATTGGGCGACACAAAGCATTCTAATATGTTTGTTGCAATTGGACAACTCACCTTGTATTTGAACATGTAAGAATATACAAAAGGACTTTTAATTGAGGTTTGTATGATATATAAAAAAAGTAAACGAGGCTCAATCTTTTCCAGGCTATATATGGCAAAGGTTAACTATCCGGTCTTCTCATCACAAAGAACTTTTTACAAAGATGGATTAAGTTTCAGAAAACAGTGAAGGTGACAATATATAGAAATGCCTGAATTAATAATGTAAATGGTCTTGGAGGAGACAGCAGAGAAATCTATAGTATCTTTCATTATGGATGTTCACGTTAAGGTTCAACTAATGAAGCTAAATGATTATTTTGCAAGAATTATAAATATCTCTAATTAATTCTGTTGACTTACAACTTAATAATTAATCCTTCATTTTCACAACACATACAGGGAACTTTGCTTGGCCTCCCATTTCTGTAGTTATTCAATTGCTAAAACAATATTAAATATTCAACGGCCATATGGGTTATATGGATTATTATGGAGCATCGGTTTCTATATAAAGCAACTCTGCCAAGTGCATTCCTCAAATACAAAAATAAAAGAACAAATATTTCAAAGCAAACATCAAATCTAAAGTAGAATCATGGCTAAGGGTTTAGAGATTAGGATTCTATTCCCACTTGCTTTGTTTTTGGTTGTGTTACTTTGTGTTGATGGTAAGAGATTCAATAATAATGGCCATAAGATGAGGTTAGGAAGGTGGGAAGGTAAGCTGAAGATGAACTTCTATCACAAAAGCTGTCCTCAAGCCGAGCAAATCGTTAAAGAGATTGTGTCCAAGAAAGTTGCGGCAAACCCTAGCTTGGCTCCCAAGTTATTGAGGGTTCACTACCATGACTGCTTTGTTAGGGTATGATATACATATAGTTTTTTCGTTTATTATTGGAACCTCTTTATTGTAAAGATACGTCTAATGTGTATGATTGATGATATATAGGGGTGCGACGCATCTCTGCTTTTAGATTCAGTCCCTGAGAAAGCCGCGTCTGAGAAGGAAGCGAGACCTAACCTCTCGCTGTCCGGGTTTGAAATCATCGATGAGATCAAGTCTACTCTCGAAAAACAATGCCCTGAAACAGTCTCTTGCGCTGACATCCTCACCTTAGCCGCCCGAGATGCCGTCTCCTATGAAGTAAGCAAACTCGTCTTCATGAATAGAAATAGTTACAAATTTAGTGTTTTACATAATAATCACTTATGGTAGTTTTAGCTTCTTGCTGAACAAATTAAACCAAGAATCCATTCTCATTCGCTTTGTTTCAGAAGAGAATCATGTTTTTACATGCATGAAGTCGTGGATTAGTTTGGATTTTGGTATATGATTCAGAAAGTGATGAAATTTATGAATTTTCGAAAATAAAATGCTAAAATCGGGAATTTCATATGTTATAGTTCCAACGGCCGCTATGGAATGTCTTTACCGGACGTGTTGATGGAAGAGTTTCATTGGCGACGGAAGCAGCCAGAGACTTACCTTCTGCTGGGGCAAACTTCACCACTCTACAGAACCTCTTTGCCGAGAGCGATTTGGACGTCGTTGACCTTGTCGCTTTATCAGGTTTAGCATATTTCATATATATTATCTTTTGTTAATCATCACATAGACGTTACTGATATAGAAAGAAGTATAATAATAATTAAACTTATGAAATTGGGAATAATTATAAGAAAATCGCGGGAATATCAGACCACGTGCATGTCCATGTTACGAAATTGTTTGGGATGCTACGAATTTAATCCTTCCAATCTTCAAGAAATAGTATATTATATTTACATATTTTGAACATCATGCATGTATGTAAAAATTCAATTAATTTTCTTATACATTATCTAATATTTATCATTTAATTGTGTAAAGTACTCATTAGTCAGCTAGTTTTATTTATTGCCATTATTAGTCAACTAATTTTATTTTTCGATTCTATACTAAAAGAAACGAAATTGAATGAAACAGGAGCACACACGATAGGAACAGCACGTTGCGGTGTGTTTGGTCGGAGGCTGTTGAACTTCACCGGAAAAGGGGATACAGATCCATCCCTGGATCCTAACTACGCCGCTTTCCTCAAATCCAAATGCTCCGACAAATCTTTAAGACTCAACTCTTCCGCAGTAGTTGGAATGGATCCTACCGGACCTCTCTCCTTTGACAGTGGCTACTTCGTCTCTCTCCTACGACACAAAGGGCTCTTCACCTCCGACGCCGCCTTGTTGACTGATCCCTCCGCTGCTCGCATTGCTGGTATTTTCCAAAACTCCGGCACTTTCCTTGCTCAGTTTGGTCGGTCCATGATCAAGATGAGTTCCATCAAAGTCCTTACACGTGGAGACCAAGGTGGTGAGATTCGCAAGAATTGTCGCCTTGTCAACTAATAAATTAATTTTCCTTCTTAATCCTTGATTACCGTAATTTAATTATCATGTAATCATCATTTGAGATTTCTTATTTTTCTTTCTTAATTGTATTACGATATTGTAATTTTGTTAAACGATATATCATATGTTCACCAAAAAAAAACGATATATCATATTGAAGTGGAATTGTATCATGTCTTCACTTTTTTTTTTTTAGGTTCACGTAGTGACAAATTTTACTAGCTATGAATTCAATAAGAAATGCTTAGATTTGCCTATGATAGGACCAATATATTTGAGCATGTGTCGAATATATAATGACAAATTTTACTAGCTATGATAGGACCGATATATTTGAGCATGTGTCGAACATATAATAAAAAAATTTACTAGCTATGATAGGACCAATATATTTGAGCATGTGTCGAAGTCGAACATAAATTATTTTCAAAAGAAAGTTCAAGAATTTTTTTTAATCCTGTAGAAATTGACCTAATTAATTTTAAAACCTCCTTACTTGTAGAGACATTAAATAGATCTTTCGAAATTTTATTTTGAACATGGAAAATACAAGAGAATTACATATGTATAATAAACACAAGCGGAATCACAGTAACATGCATCTCTCGTCCTCTACTTTAAAAACATGAGATGTATTATTCAACAAGAGAAAAACAAGTGAGACACAAAGTTTAAAAGGAAGTGATCAGATCGTTCGATGATGGGTCGACTCAGTAGCAAAATATCAAATCTAGATGCTTAGCTTGTCTATAGCTTGAAGTGCATCGCCAGTAAGCCTACAAAGTCTCCATTCCTTGAAGACCGTGGCACCCATCTGCTCATAGAAGTTGATAGCATTCACATTCCAATCAATCACAATCCACTCCACTCTTCCGACACCCAACTTCACCGCTTGCTTGGCCACAGCGGTTAGTAGCATTTTGCCGAAGCCTTTTCTCCTGTAAGGCTCTCTCACGAAGATGTCCTCGATGTAGAAACCCTGTTTAGCTAGAAAGCTTGGGTAGTTCGGGAAGAACAGAACGAATCCAGCCACAATTACGTCGTTAAGCTTATCTGGCGAGAAGTCTTGGCTCTCTGGATCCTCTATTGGGAGATCAACGTTATGCGTCTCAAAAAAAGGGGTGAAGTCAGGGGACGTAGCGTCAGTGGTGGAAAATGGTGAACGGGAGATCTCCAAGAGGAAGACGGTGACGGCTTGGAACGGACGGGAGTTGAAGAGCGTGGAGGCAAGACCAGCCTCGGTGGCGACAAAGAGATGCGTGAGGCGCTCAAAAACTGCCATCTGGTGAATTAGCTTGTGAATGAAAGGAACATCGGACGGTGTCGCAAGTCGGATCAGGGAAAAAACACTCTTTGGCTCTGGTGCTGCGGTTGGAGGAGCGGGAGCTGTCATTTTTTTGTTACTTGTTTTTGAAGACATTGATCTGAAAAATACTCAAAATAGGGTTTTAAAGAATCAATAATAGAAGTTGAAGTTATTACTTGCTATCAGTTTCGGAGAATTTTGTAAGCCAATCTAAGTGTGCCACATGATAAGTACGTAAAACCCTATCTCATGTTTCTTTGAGCTCTGAGGTCGATCTCTCTTATTGGTAATAAAGCCATGCGTTTAAATCAAAATTATTGGGAGTATCTTTGGTGAATTTTACATTAATTTTGTATTAAATTAAATACAAAAAACTAAAAATCAATATTAAGAGAGTCTAACTTTTCTTCACCCTAATAGACGGTACACCTTACTTTGATATTATTGTCGTTACCTCAAAATGGGTTAGGCGATGATAATATGTGGCTGGCAAGATGTTAGAGCAAACACATCAGTTGGACAGCATTTTAGTCCCATAATTTTTTATTTTTTATTTTCTTTTTTAGATTTTTTCGATTTTTCTTTTTTTTAAGAACATATGTAACCAATCGCGGACTGTCACGTGTCAGTGGGGTCCGCGAATAGTTAAACACAAGCTAAAGAACCGCTCCGTTTGGAGATAAGTCCTTCTTTATTTTTTTTTATTTTTATTTTTTTTGGTGTAGAACGCTCAATAAGCTGCCGATGCATATGCCCTTAAGAAATCGTAGTCCACATTTTGTCGACAGCGACATCAATTATTTATTCTGATACGTCTTCCCAACTTTGGGAGCAATTTAGTTGATAATAGAAGGGAAAGGAAACAAAACTAGCTAGGACTAGGAGTATCAATTTTAGTTATTGCTACTTTAATTCTTTAGTTTTTCACTAGCAGTTGACCCGCACTGCGTGCGAGAGGTTTATAATTTTTTGTTAATTTTTTATTCATATTATGATATTATATTTGTTTTTAATTAATTTTCAAAACATATTATAGTTATTTTCTCTTGAATTATTATCTTTTAATATTTAAAATTTGGACTAAAAGCATTTTCTTTTTGATTATGTTATAAACTAATATTTCACTTTCAGTTTTATTTTTCCCCTTTAAAATTTTATATATACAATTACATAAATGTTGTTTTTATTCTACAATAAATTTAAAATTTACTTACATTCTTAAACTCATTAACACATTTAAAATTTTAAACTATGATCAATTTAAAAAGAAAGTTGAATTATATTATAACCACTAACTAATAAAAAATGAAAGTATTTCTTATTTAACATTTCATTTATTTACATAATTTATTGTTATTTATATAAATTTTCTATTAATTAAATAAGTAACATAAATATGCACAAAATGAATGTCTTAAATTTATTTTAATTTAAAAAAAATGTGGCTTAGGTGGATGGTTAGGTGGTATCATGAGAAGAGAGAAAAAGCTAACTTTATATATATAGATTCTTATAAGTTTTAATTGTTAATAATTGGATATATACATGATTTTGAGTAGTGTAAAGTCGTAACTTTATTCTATCAAACTAGCTAGAGGGACTTATAAAAAAGAAAAAAATAATTGATGTGCACTTTTGTAAAGAAGATATTGGGAAGTTGGAACTGCATCCTCCTATTGTGATATTAGTAGTATTTGTCCACTTTTTATGTCCAGGTTCATCATGTATAACAACCTTCAGCACATTTATAAATATTCAAATAATAAATAAAATGTAATATACTAACAATAAACAAGAATTTGACACAGCTTCGCCCACGTCGAATCTTCAATAGAGTGTTATGGGTTGTAAAATTTGTAATAAGCCGAAGATATATATATATGGGAAAATCCCGTGAGGCATAAACTTGAGTGAGATTGCTACAGTCAATCCATAAAAACTCTCACTAGATATTATTATTGATTGCAAGGTGTTTTAGGAAATAATAATTAAAAGCTTTACTCATTTAAATATATTCGGTTGAATAGATACAAGCATCACCAAATTAATTCCATTTTTAGCCCAACATGCATCATTCATTTCCCATCCCTCTCAACATTTTCATTGAAGAGTTTACTTTGGGTTGGTGTAGACATATGACTTGGCGAAATAAACGAAAAAAAGGAAGGCGATAGAGCTGAATAAAGCAAGTAGCCAATAGAAGTAATCAAGATGTGCCTTGTGCAAGTTATTATCGAACCAATTCACTTCACCGGACTGGCTCGTGGCTTTCTCGATGACTGATACCATGAAGCTACTCAAGAAGTTGCCTAGGCCGAGTACGCTTAGGTACATTGACAGTCCCAAGCTCCTAAGCTCAACTGGAACTTGCCCATAGAAAAACTCTTGTAACCCAACCACAGTGAAAACGTCAGAGACTCCATATACTACGTACTGTGGTATCAGCCAGCAAATGCTCATTGGGACAATAGATTGAGGCGAATCCACTAGGCCGTGATCTCGAGCGGTCTTTAGTCTTTTCATCTCCACCAAAGCAGCTATTACCATTGAAACAATTGAGAGGAAAAGACCGATGGAAATCCGCTGGAGCATTGTTATCCCTGCTGGTTTATGAGTGATCGATCTTGCTATTGGGACGAATATACGGTCGTATATTGGGATGAAGATAAGGATTGCTAGGCTTATGAAGCATTGCAGTGTAGCTGCAGGAACTAAGATATTTGGTGAGATTGATCTGTCCATTGTAGACCCTTGCTTTGTGAAAAAAGTAGAAGATTGTGCATACACAATCCCAAATCCTAAACAACACAACCAAATCTGAACGAGACTCAGTATATTTTTTGTGTCCTCAACATCAGCTGAATTGCAAGTAATCATCGCTCGGTCCAGGAATCTGTATGTAGTTGCCATGTTTTTTTTCTAGTAAGATGGATTCATAGTTGGTTACTAAAAAAAAGACAAAGATAAACCCAAACAAATTAACAAAAGATGCATTTAAATTTCCAATGGTATTTACCTAAATTTCTTTGAACTTTCGATAGGCAGAAGACATAAAGTCTCAGAAGGAGTATTGTGGTCTTGCCGGTTTTTAGCTGCAGCCACAAAAATACAGCCAATTCTAGCAAGAGGGTTATCACGCTTTCTTCCTTCTCCTCCGGTGCTAAAGCCAAGAGAAGAGTGAACATCATGAGAAACCATGGAATCCCGAATCCTAAAGCCCAACTCAGATTCTCTTGGACATAGTTGGAGATCAACCGAGTGATCAATATGCCGACTGATATCGCAAAATACATCCAGTTAAAGAAAGAGCTCTTAGCTCTGGACTCTTCACAGTCTTGTTCATCAAACTGATCAGTTCCGAAAGCTTCAAGACCTACCTTGAAGCTAGCCTCCTTCACCTATCGCTACTAGGTAGAGAGCACAGAAAAAAACTGTTACTTTGACATTCTTTAGGCACGAGACGGATGGTACTTGGTCTTCACAGAGAGAAGGAATTGTCGCTGAAAACATAAGCAACCCAAGTCCCTGAAATCAATTTCGCACGTACAAAAAACCAAAAACATTATTATAAATTTGTGATAATCATATAGGTTTGCAACTCGAAACTAAATATTGTCGTACCAATATATATTAGACATATATAAAAAGACCTAAAATGACCTTGGTCCAAAAAACCACAAACCAAAAAGATCACGGTCTTAATTAGTTTTTAAGTGGGATATATACTAAAGCATACATTTGCATTTTTTTTTTTTTAAATAATCATCTAAGCATAAGGTGGACGTTTATAATTTAGGTTTACCAATATATAGATAGAGGAGGTCAAGAGGATTGTTCGGAATCGGCCGAGAAACGTGTCGGCGATGAAACCCCAAAAAAGAGGCAAAAACGCTGCAGTTCCAAGCCAAAGGTTGGCCGCAGCCGCCGTTGACTCTTCTAACGGCCCGGTGAAGTATGTTATCAGATTTGAGGATATCCCAAAGTAGGCGAATCTCTCAAACACTTCCGCACCTGTCGGAATATTAATATTATTTTCTATTTGAATTCTTGGCGGGAAAGTTTGAGGAAGTATATAGGAAGAAAAGAGTCAAGAGTAGTACTACTTACCCATGATGAAGTAAGCGGATCTCCATCCACCGGAAGAGGATCTGACGCTTGGTTTGCCTCGAAAATCGACAGAGCAGTCGACAATACCATTTGAAACTCTAGGTCCAGTCTCGTCACCGGCGCTGGAGATCGACATAATTGATTCTTATATAATTAGAAAATTTAAAAAGTGAAAGAAAGTTTCGTTTTATAATTGAAAGTGTGTGTACCCCGACGTGATATACGACATTAACGTAACTATACACCATTGATAAATGCGGCCTAGAAGTGTCAAGGTTTGATACTGTCTGGAAGTGGGTGGAAGGAGTCACAATCGGGTGGTTGTTTAGTTATTGGAATTAATACACGTTTGATTGTAAGATTATATATTTCAAGCTTTGAACTAACTATGCATGCCTGGTCCAAAGGAAACATAATATCTGGTCCTGAGCGAGAAATTACTACTTCATCTCTCTCCTTGGATGCCTCATTGCTGATTGGTCCCTCTCTCTTTCCATTGGCTAAAATTTTCCCAAGTTGTCTTGACATATGACCACTATTTGCTGTCCACGATCAAGATAAGTTCCATCAGAATCCTAATCCTACTTACAAAAAGTGTGATACTTCTTGAAATGCTTAGCATTGCAAAGATGTGGCTATTGGTTTGCACCATCTTCATGTTCATCGCCAGGAACTGAAAGCTCATTGCTACCTGAATTTTTAAGCCAAGCAATGTCCTCCTGTCCGATGAATTATCTAACTACATGTGTAAAAGACTTTGGCCTGGTTCGGCTTCCACTCTAATTCGACCAGGACTCTTTCCTCAACAACCTCAGGCTAATGTTGGGGTCAAAGGGAACAGTCGGCAAAATTATCACAAATGTATACAATAATGAAAAAGGTATACTGTATCCGTCTATCACTCCAATATTGTTTCTGTGAACTATGGTTACTAACAAACCGACGAATTTATCTGTTCCCACTTCTCGGATCACTATGACAATTCACCAACTTTCCAAATCCGCAACATACAACTATAGTAAAGCAAACATGACAAGGTATCACAATTACACAACTCTCTACTAAATACTTGAAAACGTTTCATACATTCCACAAAAGGGTTTCTCTCATTGAGTATCCAGTAAGTAAGCAGAGAGAATCATCAATGTCATCACTTCCATAACAGTAAGAACAACAGGAAAACAAAAGAAGCAAACTTTAAAGTTTTAAGCAAAAGGAAGTGGTCTCATCGACTCGATAACTCTCAGCAATCTCAGCAGCAACACATTAATGTCTAGATGTTCACCTGATCAAAAGCTTGGAGAGCATCACCGGTAAGCCTACAAACTCTCCATTCCTGCAAAATCTCAGCACCCATCTGCTCATAAAATTTCATAGCATTCACATTCCAATCAAGAACAACCCATTCAACTCTGCCATAACCCATCTTCACAGCTTGTTTAGCCACAGCAGTCAATAACATACTCCCAAACCCTTTCCTCCTATACGGCTCTCTCACAAATATATCCTCAATGTAGAAACCAGGTTTCGACAAAAAGCTCGAGTAATTGGGGAAAAACAGAACAAACCCAGCAATAACGACGTCGTTTAACATATCAGGCGAGAAATTGTAGCTCTCCCGATCCTCGATCGGGAGATCAAGGTTATGAGTTTTGTGAAACGGTGTGAAATCGGGAGACGGAGCGGCGGCGGTGAATGGGGAACGAGAGACCTCTAAGAGGAAGACGGTGAATGATTGGAAAGGGCGAGAGTTGAAGAGCGTGGAAGTGAGACCTGACTCGGTGGCGGCGAAGAGATGAGTGAGGCGTTCGAACACGGCCATTTGGTGGATTAGTCTGTGGATGAATGGGACGTCTGATGGTGTCGCGAGACGGATACGGGAGAACATTGGGTGGCCGATCGGTGAAGTTAGTGGTACCATGTTTGGCTCTGGTGCTGCGGTTGGTGGTGGCGGTGGTGCGGCGGCTGCCATTTTTGTTGTTGAAGATGGTGATAGTGAAAATTAGGGTTTTTGAAAGGAATGAGAGTGAAAAGGATAGATAGAGAGGTTCTAGAGAAGAAGGTGGGGCGGTGGCTTTCCTACTTTATTTTTCTTTGTTTGTGCCTAGCATTTTCTTGTGCTACGTGCATTTTTATTTCTTTTTTTTTTTTGGTAAGATTTTTTTTTTAATTTAAGTATAATAATTTGCACTTTTGCATCAGTTAAATTAATTTGATTTATGTAATAATTTGCACATACAGTACTTATTTAAAAATTTAACATATAATTCCATTTATTTTTTACAGACTGATTTTTATGTTATTTTTCAATTATAAAAAAATAATATATTGAACTATATCAGTATTATTTTTTGTTAAACAATTTATATCAACTTATAATAATAACAATTTATATCAACTTATAATAATTAAATAAATGTGATTATTTTCAAACATTGGTCTTGAAATATTCGAGACCAATTAATTGCAGTGTCAAACTACTAAAATCACTTTCCATCTAAATAAACCTACAGTGAATTGTTATCATGTAAACAATCTTTTGGGATTTGTGTGACTAGTGATGTATTAAGATTTTGCATACTTCAAGTGGTATTGTATCATGTCTAAAAAAAAGTTTGACACTTCTTGAAATGTTTTGAATTGCCGTAAATGTGGCTATTGGTTTGTACCATTTTCATGTTTATAGTGATGAACTGAGAGCTCATTACTAATTTAGGCAAAGCGATGTCCTACTCTGAACGATGATCTAACTGCATGTATAAACCATTTTGGTCTGCCTCGTCTCCTACTCGAATTCAACCAGGATTCATTCCTCAACCAAGAGTCAAAGAGAAGAGTCGACTACATCAGCTAAATGATCATCACACGTCTATACAATAATGAAAAGTCTATGAATCCAATCCAAGAGAAGAAGCAAACTTAAAAGCTTGAAGCAAAGGGAATCGGTTCCATAAATCTCAGCAGCAACAAATCAATCAGTATCAAGAGCTTGGAGAGCATCACCAGTAAGCCTACAAAATCTGCATTCCTGCAAAATCTCAGCACCCATCTGCTCATAAAACTTGATAGCATTCACATTCCAATCAAGCACAACCCATTCAACTTTCCCATAACCCATCTTCACAGCTTGTTTCGCCACAGCAGTCAATAACATTCTCCCAAACCCTCTCCTTCTATAAGGCTCTCTCACAAGTAGATCCTCAATGCAGAAACCATGTTTCGACAAATAGCTAGAGTAGTTGGGAAAAAACATAACAAAACCAGCAACAACGACGTCGTTTGACAAATCCGGCGAGAAATTGTAGCTATCCGGATCCTCAATGGGGAGATCAAGGCTATGAGTTTTGAGAAACGGTGTGAAATCGGGAGATGAAGCGGCGAAGGTGGTGGGGAATGGAGAAGGAGAGACCTCTAAGAGAAAGACGGTGACCGATTTGAAAGGAGGAGAGTTGAAGAGCGTGGAAGTGAGACCTGACTCGGTAGCGAAGAAGAAATTAGTGAGGTCTTCGAACACGGCCATTTGGTGGATTAGTTTGTGGATGAATGGGACGTCTGATGCTGTCGCCAGGCGGATCCGGGAGAACATTGGGTGCCCGATCGGTGAAGTTTGTGCTACTATGTTTGGTTCTGGTGGTGGTGGTGCGGTGGCTGCCATTTTTTGCGTTGACGATGGTTATGACTTATGACTGATGAGAGTGAAAATGATAGAGAAAGGATTGTGAAAATCCGCTCGGATCCCAAATCGGGTTCGATTCGGATTTTTGTTGGATTAAAGAAAGTTATTATCTGTTCAAAAAAAAATACTATAATTATCTAATCCAGTTTTATAACGATTCGGTTTGACTGGGCTTGTAGTTGAGGCCTTGTATGATGTTTGATATTAATATAATTCCTTATGAGAAAACAAAAAAAAAAAACTATTCGGTTTGACTTTAAATTATGTGAAGTCGGATTCAGATAGGTTTCGAGTTCAGTTAAAAACAGAACTTAATTTTTAAAAATATTTAACACCACTTACTATAATCGTTGTTATGATTAAAATCATTTAAATCATTTATATCAACTGACGTAAAATGTAGTATCACTTCTAAAATATATACAAATATTTGCGTGACTACTTCTAAAATCATTTACAGAACTCATTTTCAACAACTTAGTTTAAATATTTAAAATAAGTGACAAAAAAAAAAAAAAAAAAAATCTTAAAGGATGATAGATTTTAAAGATAGAAGCAATGATAAGTAGAGCACATAAAAATATCATATGCATCAAAATAACACATACATTCAATTCACACAAGACATACGTTACGAATTGTTACACTTTTTAGTCTTTAACCTCTCCTCAAAGCCACAAATAAGAAACTACAGTGTCATTCTATGATCCAAATAATTCGCTTTTTTTATTCTTAATATGATTTAATTTTTATTTTTTGTTTATCTATGTTTTTCTGACCCAAAAAAAAAATCGTCATTTATTAGATAATTCAAAAAAAAATTCAAAAATTTAAGCGTGAAGTTCGTGAAGCTTAGATTGTGGCTAAATCATGAAAACAAAAAATTTAATGGCTTTAAGACCTCCAATTCAATAATTTAAAACAGATAATCAATCTATGTTAGTAAGACAGTAACAATCTATTACAATATAGTATACATTATGATGACATAGCATAATGATAGAATAAAAGTTAGATATGACCTCTTAGGTAAAAACAAAATTTAAAGAGAAAACGCTAAGATTAATGAAGTATATTATGAGGGATTGGGGATGTAGCCGACAAACAAAACCAAATTTTAAAGTAAACCAAGTTGGGGAGTCAAGTCACTTTTCCTCGAGAGAGATTTCGAATCTTTGATAATTGATCATTAGTCACCAATAACTCTTACGATAATTTAGTTCTCAATCAACTCTATTCAATGAAAATGAAGCATAAATTATAAAGTAGGCGTATTTGGTTGTAAAGGTGATGGATCAAAGTTAGAAGCATTGATAAGTAGAGAGGATATAAAAATAGCATATGCATCAAATAACGTACACATACATTCACACGATCGAAAGCTTGTATGTTACAAATTGTTACACTCAAACCTCCCATCAACGCCACAAATAAGACACACTACAATGTCACTCACGTACCGACCAACATTTTAAAATCATTCAAACTTTCTTTTGCATGATTTGGGTCCTCTTTCTCTCTTTTTCCTGGCCCAAATAATTCTTCACCTCTTCGATAGTTTGAAAAAACAAAATCAAGCGTGAAGCTCGTGAAGTTGGCTTCTCACTGACCCATAGGCCTTCATAGCACCAGCTCTCAACACAAACTGGTGGTAAAATGCTGCAATGGCTGCACCCACAAATGGACCGACCCAAAAGATCCACTGTAATTACATAAAAGTAAAAAAAAAAAAAAACATAAACTCATCAATAAGTTAATTTAGGGTGTAAGAACGAGTATTAGATGGTGAAAAGAAGAACCTGATCATCCCAAGCCTTTTTATTGTTGTAAATGACGGCAGCTCCAAAACTCCTAGCCGGGTTAATTCCGGTGCCGGTAATTGGGATAGTGGCTAAATGAACCATGAACACGGAGAATCCAATTGGCAATGGTGCTAATACCTTCAATTCATTCATTTTCATATAAAATAAATGAATCTCCCTCATTAAAGATGATAAAGACATTTGAATTTGAATGAACTATAGGTACGTACCAATTATTACTATAAACAGACAAAGAATCAAGTAATGACCATGTGCATAACGGAAAGATTTGGTTTTGTGTAAGGAATCATTCACATATATATTTGAAAGGACAAATATCATGGAAAATGTATGAAAATATTATACGCATCACACATGGGTCGTTGCGAATATGCAGAATATATATGGACCATTTACATACAAAGACATGTGATGAAGAGACGTGGATCACAAAATAGGGTATGTCGTTATAACGTGTAAAAAGACATTTGGTACCAAAGAAAGATACAAGAAAATGAGTGAAAAATAATTGAACACTACTTTCGTCGTTTATCTCATAGAAGAAGATAGACGTTACACTAAACACTTGGTCCGTATTATTTTCGTTAGGGCCAAAATGGCTAGACGACATCATTTTCAGTACTAAATAAATGCGTTATATATAGCTAGCTGGCACTAGATTTTGATTGTGTACGTCCCTTAGTCCAAAAAAATATCCACAAAGAAATAAAAAAATCTATCGTCCTGATATTTCTTCCAATTTTGATTTATGTGATTATTTACCATGAGTACTACTTTAATTCTTTAGCTAGGTTTTTGATACTTTAAATTAATAAATAATAATTGCTTACAGGAATGTGTGAGTCACGGGCATTTCGCTTAGGGTCTGTAGCTGAGAAGACGGTGTAGACGAGGACAAAAGTGCCAATAATCTCAGCGCCAACACCAACACCAACATTGTATCCGTCGGAGAGCATGTTTGCTCCACCACCATAGCGGTTGTAATAAGTCGACTGGAAGACTTTCACCAAACCAACGCCGCAAGTGGCTCCGAGACACTGAGCCACCATGTAAGACACAGCTCTCACCAATGATACCTTGCTAGCCAGGAATAGCCCAAACGTGACCGCAGGGTTAATGTGTCCACCTATATTAATACACACATATATGATTAGTAGTTTTATAAAAATCAGCTGATCCAAGTGAGATAAAAATATATATATATATATACATTTTGCAGAAATATCAACGTTGAGTATCATCAAACATATGACTAATACTGTAGTTGGTTTAGTAAGTATCTTGAAATATTTCTTTGTAACGAGGACTCTGAGAATTACGAAGCATTTGCATTAAGCTATAGAAGTCAATAAAAGTTATCAAGAAGATTAAAGAGAGAGAGAGCGACCAGAGATTCCGGCAGTGCAGTAGACGAGGATGAAGATCATGCCACCAAAGGCCCAAGAGATGCCGAGAAGGCCGACACTGGCGCATGCTCCTCCACCAGCTTGGGTATCGGTCTGGCTCTTGAAGCCGATGACTGTCAAAACGGTCACATATAGAAAGAGGAGAGTAGCTATGAACTCAGCTATGACTGCTCTGTAGAAGGACCACTTCTTGAGCTCCCTCATCTCGAACGTCTTCACTGGCGGTGGGTCTAAGTAGTCCTTTCCGGAGAACGACTCATCTTCCACCATTTCCTCATCCTTCGTCATTATTTTCGGACTTAGCTAGCCTTCAAGAACTCAGAGAGACAGAGAGAGAAGATAGAGACTGTTAGAAGATGTGGGTGATGTGCAAAGATGGTGAGTGGATGTATTTATGGAAAAATGTAGCTTGAGGTTTTTCTTCTTTTGCCTTCAGGTTTTGTCCTTTTAAATAATAATAATATTTATATATCGTATAGTATGGGAACACTACAGGTGTGTATGATAGTAGTGTATGTCTATGAAGTACTCTATTCTTGTCTAAAGAATATGCTTTCAATTTATTTCGATTTGGTTATTTTATAGCTATTTTCTTGAAAATATTAAATCATGAGCAATATAAAAGGGGATATATGCAATGCAAGACTGTGATCTGTGAAAGTCTTGGATTTACAAATTTATAAAATTAATGAACTATTGATTTTTTTCACGAGTTATTTGATGTTAATGTTAATTTCGTTATACCCTAGGGCTTATAATTAAGTTCACCGTGTGCCGTTCCATATATACAGCCATCATATGTCTTCTTATATTCCCATACATACGTTCAAGAGTCCAATTCAGATAGAAATTAATATAATAATTTCTGCCAGCTCAATGCTTACATGGTCATAGGGCATTCTAGGTCAGGTAAATCTAGGTTTTGCGTATATTAATTCTATATTTAAAAGACCAAAAAATGAAAAAAAAAAAAAAACAACTTTGATTGATGTTGCAAAGATAATAGTGTTAAGCCAAAACAGTTGGTTACAAGGATTCGGTAGTCTAGGGGTTTGTACTAATGTGTCGTTGTCTCATCATCCATATTTTTAAAGATGCTCGACCAATTTAAAGTGGCCAATCGAGGAACTAAACACACCGTAGAACGAATTATATGAGGATGTTCCTCCTAACCCCTCAAAAATGGAGAGAAAAAAATAGAATTATGAAGAAACGCTTGCGATAAGATTCGCAATTTGCTTCGATCATCTCAAACGTTTCAAATGTGAAACTCATATCCAAGGTAATACTATACGTAGGAATGTCAAATATAGCTTAGAAAACCATAATATACTCAACTAATTCACTTCTTTTTTTTTGGGGGGTCGAATACTCAAATTTTACTTACAAGGGATAAATTGAATCTTTTTGGATAAACGACCGACCTCCATAAAAAAATCAAATATTGTCCACGTGGTGTGCGTGGAAGACCCATCTCTACAGCTTTATACGTATCTAGGTCCGTCCATTGGACGAGTAGGATTGGACACAAAGATAAATACAATATGACATTTGAAGCGAAGCGTTTGGCGGATTTGTTCAAGTTCTACAACAAATGATGTATCACTTAATAATACCAAAATAAAATGTCTCGCTTAATAATGTAGCCGACGACTAGCTATTATTTTTTTGATATATTAGTTGCTTCGTCAATTATATTACCTAATTTTCTTAGAGATGGGACCGTGCATAAATGTATCACGGATATGATTTTGATAGCAAAATTTTCCTTATTTTTCACACGCAATTTTGTTAAATTACGATTTACCTAAATAGATTCAAATCTATCAAATTCTAATATCTTCTTGTTTTGAAAAATTGTTTTTGACATGACATTAATATAACTCTGGTTTTCCGCTAAAACCCTCAGCAAAAAACATAGCTTTCATTTATGGTTCTCCATAGCATATAAAAGTAGAATTACATTATACAAAGTACAAACATTCGTTCAAGTATGAATTAATGACTTAATGTAAGGAAAAAGAAAACAGAACATTAATAAGAGAAATTAAACAGAATCTTTCTTCTCTCACGGAAACTTCTAAGGAGGATGGCATGGCATCTGGACAACCACACGGTGAGTACACTTCTATGTTGTCGGCCAGACACGTGGCGAGATTTGTGGATCGTGATTGATGAGTGATGAGCTTGCATGCGGTTGGGGTCGGAGTGTACATATTGTCTTTTTGGATAAAGGTTCAGTGGCTCTCACCAAATTTGAAATTTCATTGGATTAGATCACAAACTTTGATCTCTCCCTGTTGTCCACGTCAAGGTTTTCGCTGAAATCTCTTTCCTGTAGTAACTCTTTGTTTCTTTCTCATTATTTAGAGGGTAAGTCTTGACAATTCAAGCGACATCGATGTATAGGTTTTTTGGTTTGGGGTTTAAGGATGGCCTGCTAGCTACTGTTTCAAAGTTGTGATATGTTTTAGTGTCTGTTGACTAAAGTGAATAACTGATTTATGGTTTTTGTTTTTAGATGTTTTTTTTTAAATATAGAGTAGCCCGTGATCAGTGTTGTACACGTAGAATGACTATTATCTATCTTTCTTATTACAGCCTAAAGATTGATAATTATGATGATGATGATTGTGGTGGTATGAAGTTGATGATATATGATATGTTAAGTGGTGAATGGTGATAGTATGATACTATGATGATGGTGATGTTATAGTGGTAGTAATGGTGATGATAGCATATAATGATGATGATGATGATAATAGTTATGATCATGATGGTGTGATTAAATTCCTATTAAACAAACAAATTTGTTCTTTATCAAATAAATTCATATATATATATATATCGATTCCAAATATCAATTTTAAATGAAAATCTTCAATTTCATTCTATATAAGAAAATAGAGAAAGAGTTAACTACAAACTTGTATGGCCAAGAAACTATGTATACGGCAAATTTTATTCTTAGATGTTTTGGCAATGTTAATCATATCATATGATTCATAAACCTGAATGTTAAGTGAACTACTACTATTGGTGGGTTTTAGTGTCTTTGTTAAATTAATAAAAGAAAAAGTGTGAAAGTTGGTAGAATAATTTTATGTCGAGTGGGCGATTTTGATCGGTCGAACCGGCCGGTTTGTTGTTAAAATCATTGCCCGATTCGGTTGGGTAAAGAAATAAAATTTGAGCAGAAACTGAAAAATTGCGGCGAACGGAGGAGATAATGCAGAGCACACCGTTGGGGACGACGGCGGTTTCACCGGTTTCAGTCAAACTCAACTCTTATGGCCGCCGCCTCGTTCCCTCTTCAGGAGTCTCTAATTTCTCTCTACATCGTAGGGAGAGACGTCACTCATCGTCTCTCTCGCCTATGGTTTCTATTTCTCATGCCCTTTCCAAAACCAGATCAGGTTTGACCTCTGATTGTTGGATTAAGCCTTGATAAGCTATGAGATTAGACACTAAATTTGAGGGTATTGAGTTAGAATTACTGGGTTTTTTTATTTAGATCGAGTTCCAATTTCACAGGTTTTGGTATTGACGTTTACATGTTTGATCCAGAGAGCTTCAAAGTTTGAGGCTTTTTTTTTGTTTGGCATGATTTGAGCAAATCAGCTGATATATTTCGTAATTCATAAACCTGAGACCTCTTGTCACGCTGAGTATTTGATGGAATAGTTTTGAGATCATTATCTTTCATTGTTCTTTAAATGAATATATTGTCTATGTTTGTATGTAGGAGCATGTAATGCAAGTCAGATAGTTGATATTTTTCCAGCAGTTTCACCTGAAATCGTTGTTCGTGAAGCAAGATTGGAAGACTGTTGGGAAGTGGCAGAGACTCACTGCAGCTCTTTCTTCCCGGGATATTCCTTCCCACTTGATGTTGTTCTGAGAGTAGATAGGTTAATGGCTATGGTAATGGGATTTTCTGTTCCACCAGGGTGCCGTAGGACTTGTTTAGTCGCTGTGATAGGTAGTTCGGCAGATGAGACAATCTGCTTTGGAAGTGAAGATTTCAAAATTGGAGCCTTTGATGCAAAAATCAGCTTAAACAAAGGTTATGTTGCTGGAATCTTGACTGTGGATACCGTGGCAGATTACCTTCCAAGGAAAGGACCTCTCCGCCAGAGAAGGTTCGCTTTCTGTCTCATCTTTTATTTTCTGGTCAAGTGTCAAACACTATGCCTCTGTTCTTAATCCTACGGACCTAGTGTCAAAATGTGCAACTAAAAGGAAACTTATTTAGTTTCAGGATCCTTATCAGACCTGTTGGTATTAAATTGATTGATACTTTCGGTTGAAGAAGGATCTTGTTATTTCTTGATTGGTTCAAATTGTGTTGTTGCTCCACTGTGTATTCCTTTGATTTGATGGTGTGCTACTATTTCAAAACCAGGACGGGGATTGCTTACATATCAAATGTAGCGGTTCGAGAGAATTTCCGGCGCAAAGGAATAGCCAAGAGACTTGTATGGAAAGCAGAGGCTTTAGCCAAGAACTGGGGATGTAGAGCTATCGGCCTTCACTGTGATCTCAACAACTTAGGAGCCACCAAGCTTTACAAAGATCAAGGTTTTAGATGCATCAAGATCCCTGAAGGAGCAGTTTGGCCACAACCACAGACATCTCCGGACACCAGGTTTAACTTCATGATGAAGCTCGTGAACAATAACAATACACAAGCTCCTTGAACAGTCACGGTAAATCCTACGTAAAAGGAAATTTGAATACCGTTTGTTGATGAAATAGCTCTGATTATGTAAATATATGTTATTGGAGCTTGTGGCCTGTGTTTGTTTTGTCTTGCGGTCTTGTATAAAAAATGTTACTGTCGATATATAATATTTCCAACCAAATTCGCTTTTAAACTAAGGTCTTATCCAGACTTTGATCTCCCAAAGTATTAAAAAAAACGTTCAAAAATAGTATTCATTGCACTATGCTAATTAAGATACTTACTGTAGATAGTTTGAACATAAAAAGTATTATGAAGCTCAAGATCATTATAACTCAAACAAGAAGAAATCAGCATGAAAGTAGAATAGATATCTTACGCTAAGAGAATCATTAATAGATCAAACCAAGTTGCATTTCTACACTTCACCACATTTTACCTTTCGAAGCCTTACAATTATATATATGGTGATCAAACCTCTATTTTATGATCTCCTTTCTCCAAGACAGCGAGTTTGATGATATCGAGCGATTCTACCAAGTCATCACATAGTAGATGAGGGTCTGGAATCACCGTTGTATCGACGGCTAGATTAATGATAATCTTGTTTACGTAGCTCACGTAATGGATAATAAGAGCCTTGCATGTTCAACGGCAAACATAAACAGCATACCGTTTATTAATTATGTTCATCAAAAGTTTTATGTATAAAGATCTAGTATGGCATGATTAGCTATACTTACTTGTGGTCCACCCAAAGCGCTTGCTGTGACATAAGACATCGGATGGCCAAAAAAACTTATTTCTTCGTCTGGACCGATCACATTTGAAAATGTCAATGTTGTGTGATCACATAATCTCTTCACAATAGATTCTATTACCTGTCCATTAAAGAATATATATACGTTTTTAATACAGGACTTTCATTTTTATGGATTAGCTAGTTAGTTAATAGGGCTATTATATTTTTAACCTTTTCTCCTAATATTTTCATGGCGAATTTGACGAGTCCATAGTAAAAAAGTGCTTCCACGGAGATTTTTTTCATATCCATAGTAGCTTTGGCTCGCCGGATGTATTCCAACGGATCATCCTCAGATCGTATCCATAAAGGAAGTATAACAATACCTACGAAGTTTCCCCATCTACACTTTGAACCCTTTGCCATCATATTAGCAAGATCCTGTATTCTCTCATATGTTATGAACCTTCATCTTGCATTTTAATTTATCAAAAAGGTAAAAAGGAAAATGATATGGTTTTCACTGATTTTACCTCGATCTTTGTATCTGGTCTTAAATTTACAGCTACTGTACCACGTAGACGAATTTTGTCTAAGGACATTTTCTTCTCGACCACCATATCTTCATCTATTATTTAACATAAGAATTATAATCGCTTTTAACAATGTTAATGTAGTGTTAATAATTTATCATTAGTATAGAATGGGAACGAATTTGACGTTACCAAATTTTTTGCTCAAATATCTTGAGAGGCCTGCTTGTGTCATTCCAAGAAGTACATCATTTACTTTCTACAAATAACAAACATGAATTACAAATTTTTTAATTTATATGGGAAAAGATTATCTATATAAAGAAGAATGACCATAATCATTAATATGTCTTACCATCTTCATTGTATTCTTCACCAACTTGACATCATCAAGGCTTATCATCCGATGTATAATCTTTGTAGATTGAGTTCTGTCTCCCGGTTTACCAGTGAGAGGAGTTTTAGTATCCCGCAAAAAACATAGTGTAAGCAAACACTTGAACACTTCAATAAGAGTTGTGAAAATGATTCTTATCATTAACCAAAATCTCTCAACCAACAACCAGCCCCTATGGTTGGAATCAACATGTTGTGTTGTAGCCGCAGTAGTAGGAAGAGCCTCAGGGTCTGATGTTTTTCGCGAACTAGCGAGTAGAAGAGACATAAGAGACATCCCATCCCCAAGTGAATGATGAAGCTTTCCTATAAGTAATGATTCTGCATTTGACGTCTTTATATTAAGTAAATGAAGTTCCCATAAAGGTTTGGACATGTCCATTGGAGTATTTGCTAGGTTCGACGTGTAGTCTTCAATAAATTGATCAGGATTGTCAATGTAACTGGAACTATCAAATTCTGGAATAATAACATGATCTTCTACTCGAACACTAACAGGGATCCAAAACGCTTTTCCATTTTTCCTCATCTCCTGGAAGCGTAACGTTGATTAATGATATAAGAAATTATCAACATTATAGATGAAATGTTCAGGGTATAACAATCACTATCAAAAGTAAGTAAGAGGATCATGTAATGAGATATATATTCTAGTAATTTGTTTTTTACTATGATTATGAGATTCTTAAATCTCCATTTTGTACGTACGTTTTTTTTATATGTAGCAATTGAGGATAGATATATGTTTACCACTTTGCTAGAGAAGCGAGGGAGGTTGATCCAAGTGTTCTTGATACCTTCTACAATGGTGGTTGGGTTGCATCTAGTTTGAAGCCCTAAAGTTAAAACAATGACGCAGTAGAGACTCGGTGAAGCGAACAGCTGTGAAACCGGGCTAAGCTGTTCCTTTGGTGCTGTCTCTTGGTTCTTTCTCGCCATGTCTTTTCCCTTTTCATACAACTTTGCCTTTCGCCACACTTGGTTCTTATACTAGTGTTTTTTCCCCATGCTCTATCGTCCCACTTGATTAAATATGTATTGGCCGTAGCCTTTTGTTACTTTTATGACTTTCCTTATGTCTTTTTTTTTTTTTTATCTTTCTAATTTCGCATTTATTGCATTACTATTTTGGAGATTTAACGAGTTGTATATGCATTTAGCATTAGGAGTTAGAGTTGAATTAGTTTATCTTTTACTTAAAATTCGATTCCTAATATATTTATCATGAGTAAGGGATGTTTTCACTGTCCCTACTGTGTTTGTGAGTCTCAAGCATTTACTTTTCTAACGTCTTAGAGCTTACGTGGGAATGGATTTGTGAACCAAGGTGTAGTTGGAAAGTTTATGTACTTTTCCGGAAAGGAGCAAATCGACCGTCCAATTTTTAATTGTAATCAAGGGACATTTATATATTCCTACCATTTGCAGCTAGGATAGGTACGTTTCTATGGGTTTTCTTACGTATCCAAGAGAATGACTTTACAATATTGTGGGAGGCAACAAAAAAACATTTGGTCAAAAAATCTTTAGTGGCGAAAAATGTATGACAAAAAGATTAATTAATTAGTGTACGAATTAACCTTCATTATACGGAGCCTACACAATACTTTGTATGGTAGAAAATAGAAAACACGAATTGATTGCATAGCAAACGAAACGTTCAGAGTCTCGTCTTTACTTTGGTTTAAGTCTAACTCAAGCTCAACCACAATACCCCAGAGACTCCTCATATACTCGGTTCCTTATTTATTGGTTTAACTCTCTATTGGTTTGGGTTCCTCACCTACATATTTGGTTCAACACTTATTTCAATTAGCTATAATTACTTTTTAGTAGGTGGAAGTGCTTGTAAAACATGTATATATACATTTTCATTAAACAAGTTAATACTTTTTTTTTTTTTTATCATCACTTCATTGTATCTAATTTTTGTTGTACCATTTTTTTTATTTTTTTTGCTTTATAAGCTCAAAATATAAATGATAAATATTATGTAATACTGGTCTTAAAATATACTAATATATACACCATTTAGAGAAAGAAAGTTAAAGGAAACCAACAAGATTTTCGTCTCTAGAAGAAAGGAATGTGGTGACATTATAGGGGGAGAAACTAGATACTTTTTGGTGTTGTAATTTGTAAATGAAACTGTAAAAATAACATTAATCTCGCAAACATTTTATAAGTTACCATTACATTACTACAGTTTATCCTCCGAACATATTATATCAGGTGATACATATCTCAAACCTCCATTTTATGAACTGCTTTCTCCGAGGCAGCAAGTTTGATGACATTGAGCGATTCTACCAAGTCATCACATAGTAGATGAGGGTCTGGAATCACCGTTGTATCGATGGCTAGATTGATGATAATCTTGTTCACGTAGCTCACGTAATGGATAATAAGAGCCTTTGTGTTCAGTTCAACAACAAACATATACAACTGTTAGTTAATTTCATCAGAGTTTCCTGTGATTTCTAAAAAGGTTAACTGAGCATAGTTAGCTACACTTACCTGTGATCCACCCAATGCGCTTGCTGTAACATACGACATTGGATGGCCAAAAAAGCTTGTTTCTTCGTCTGGACCCATGACATTTGAAAATGCCAATGTTGTATGATCAAATATTCTCCTAACAAGAGTTTCTACTACCTGTTACTACCAATATATCGGCTGTCATATACATAGATACAATTTTTTTGGATAATTAGTTTTAACACTACATTTAATAATATTACCTTTTCCCCCAATATTTTCATGGCTAGTTTGATGACTTGGTAGCAAATAAGTGATTCCACGGAGAGTTTTTTTCTATCCATAGTAGATTTGGCTCGTCGGACGTATTCTAACGGATCGTCTTCAGATCGTATCCATATAGGAAATATAACAAGACCTACGAAGTTTCCCCATCTACTTTTTGAACCTTTTGCCATCATATTTGCGAGATCCTACATACATTTTCATTTTTTTGTGAACACCTTTGCTGTTTGTTATCATTAGATATAATTGAAGATGATCATGCTTATTACAGTGGATTTACCTCAATCTTTGCACTTTCTCTTAGATTTACAATTACTGTACCGCGAAGACGGATTTTGTCTAATAGTTTTTTCTTCTCGACCACCTTATCTTCATCTACTTATATAAATATCATATATTGAAATTAATGTTAGTGATATGTTACAATATATGTATGCAACAGTTCCTAATGGTATAACAAGTACATATATTTGACTTTAGTAGTTTCTTTATAAAACAAAAGACGTACCAATATTGTATTTAGCAACATTAAGGTCAGTAACTGATATATATTAACTGGTAGAATGGGAAATAATTTAAAATTACCATATTTTCTGCACAAATATTTTGAGAGACCTGCTTGTGTTATTCCAAGAAGAACATCATTGATTTTCTACAAGAAAAACACACATAAATTATTCATTTGTTAATATTCGAAAACAAAACAAATTATCAATATAAGATAAAGAAAACAACTAAGATAAAGAAAATGACTATATAAAAATTAAATATGCTAACCAATCCCATTGTGTTCTTCACCAACTTGACATCGTCAAGGCTTATAATCCTCTGGATAATCTTTCTAGGTGGAATGTTACGTTTCCCTTTACCCATGAGAGGGGTTTTAGTATCCCGCATAAAACATAGTGTAAGAATATACTTGAACAACTCAATGAAAGTTGTGAACATGACTCTTATCATAAACCAAAATCTCCGAACCAACCACCAATTATCCTTATTAATATTGGTATCAACACGTTTCCTCGTAGCCGCAGTTGTAGGAAGAGCTTCAGGGTTTGATGTTTTCCGCGAAATAGCTAACAGAAGAGACATAAGAGACATCCCATCGCCGAGTGAATGATGTAGCTTTCCTATACACAAAGATTCTGCATTTGATGTCTTTATATTCAGTATATGAAACTCCCATAAAGGTTTGGACATGTCCATTGGAGTATTAGCTAGGTTCGAAGTATAGTCTTCGACAAATTGATCAGGATTTTCAATGTTTGAATAGTCTATATCTGGAACAATAACATGATCTTCTACTCGAAAAGTAGTAGGCACCCAAATTGGTTTTCCATTTTTCTTCATCTCCTGAAACATTAATTTATCACCAAAACATTATTATATTTTATTTATCTATATGTACGTCTATACTATATTTATACTTATTGTTAACAAGAAAAACTAAATTTCTAAAAAAACAATCACTATCCAAAGTACTAATTAAATTTCCCTTGTAAGTTTTTTACGTGTAAAACAATTAAGGAAAGTAAAAAATAGATATGTTTACCAATTTGCAGGAGAAGCGAGGGAACTTGATCCAAGTGTTCTTGATACCTTCAATAATGGAAGATGGATTGCATCTAGTTTGAAACCCTAGAGTGAAGATAATGATGCAGTAAAGAGTCGGAGATAGGAACAACTGTGAAATCGGGCTAAGCGGCTCCACAGTTGCTGCTGTCGTCTCTTGTTGCTCTTCTCCTCTCGTCTTCGTATCTTTTTCCATTTCCATAGACATTTTTATTATCCTACAAAACTTGCCTTTAGCCACACTTTACTCTTATACTACTGTGTTATTGTGTTCCCTATTACCAATTTGCTTCAATGCGTCGGCAGTACACTATTCTTATTTTTGTGACTTTGATTACGTCTTTTTTTGTCTTTAAAAAAAAAAAAGACAACATCTTTCATATAATTTCGCATTTACTTCATTAATTGTGGAATGAGGAAATCTAACGCGTTAGCTAGCCTTTTGACTCTTGGTTTTATAGAGTTATTTATTTTTAATTTGTTTCGTTTATTTATCTCACGATTAAAGTGATGGTTTCATTGTCCCTATCACTCGTTAAACTATTGTAATTTGACTTCTTTTTTTTTTTTTTCCATCTAGGTCTATTTTTAAAGTTGATGAGAGTTACATAAATATCTTCCTTACATTACATATGCATGATGGGATGAGAGTTCAGTTTTGGTTTTTCGTAACATATAAAAGAAAATGGCTTCGTAATTTAGGCGTCGAAATCAAAATTGGTGGTTAATGGAGTATTTTTTATATTTATTTGGAGAACTCTTGTGTTTCTGTCCGAGATGTATTTTGATAGGTTGTACTTGATCATTTATAGTATCGAGAACACAGTTCTGAAGTTAGATATAAATCCAGAATGCATTGACATTATGTACTCATATATCAATAGAAAATTTTGTACTTTTCTATTGATACATATATACATAAGTTTTTTTTATGCAATGAAATAAGTAATTTAATGTTATTATATTTGGGATGTTGTTGTATTGCAGCTTATAGTAAAGAAAACAAAATTACATTGACATTCAAACAACAGTATTTTCTTCATACATAAAAAAAAAAACATATATGTATGAAATGGATCCAACAAAACAAAATACTAATTTTTAACACATATGTCTACAACATTCATTAGATGGAGCCTACAACATAATTTTTTTTGTGGTATAAAATTTAAAACATAGATTGATTGCAGAGAGTCTCCTCCTCCAGAGCCCCTTTTGGTTTAACTCAAGCTCAACAACGATACCTGACTCCTCATTTACTCGGTCCATTAATGGGTTAGGTCTCTGTTGGTTTGGTTTCCTCACCTACATCTTCGTTCCACACATTCAATTTTTGGCTTGAATTAGTTTTCATTAAGAGGTGTGGAAGTGCAAGTAAACCTTTTCGTAGAGTAAAAATTTGCTAAAATGGAAATTTCTAAACCTAATTACTTAATTAGTAATATGACATAAATTATTGTATTACTAAGCCAATATAAAATATTAATAAAATATTGATTAATCTAGACTAATTTCTAGTGGATGATAACACCAAACTTCTTTTATAACTAAGTAATCTATTAAATTGCTTTATATTTAAAACGTTTACTGTACGTGAACATATTTATTACATTCTACATAACTATATAAGTGATCCTTGATCGTACACAACTAACAACATTTTCAAGAATGTCTATATATACTCCATCCGTTTTTTTTTATTTGATGTTTTAGCCAATAAAAAATTGTTTCATTCTAAATAATGTTTTCAACTTTTTATGTAAAAATTAAACGTTTTTAATATTCTATGATCATTTATATATTACATCATATTTTCTTTTTAATTAATCATGTTTTGATAAAAAAAAATACAGAAATTATATGTTTCATTAATTTATGTATAAAAACTTTAAATATCAAATAAAAATAAATGGAGGGAGTATATAACATTGTAGATATATGTTTTTCAAGAAACCAACAAGATTTTACGTATGTGTGGAGCGAAATGGAAAATTATAAAATTTATGAAAATTTTTCATTACATTAATACATTTAACAACACTTTATCTTTCGAAAATACAACTTCACTTTTAAACATACCTATACAACTTCATTTTATATTTTTGGTGATACAAATCTCAAACCTCCATTTTATGGATACCTTTCTTCATGGCAGCAAGTTTGATGATATAGAGAGATTCTACCAAATCATCACATAGTAGATGAGGGTCTGGAATAACCGTTGTGTCTACGGCTAGATTGATGACAATCTTGTTTACGTAGCTTACATAATGAATAATAAGAGCCTTGAACAACAAGAAACGTAAACTAATGTTAGTTACTTCCATCAAAGTTTTTATGTGATTCCTAAACAATTTTAATTGATCTACAAGTAACACATGATTAGCGATACTTACTTGTGGTCCACCTAATGCGCTTGCAGCGATATAAGACATGGGATGATCAAAAAAACTTATTTCTTCGTCTGGCCCCAACACATTAGAAAATGTCAATGTTGTATGATTAAATATCCTCTTAATAAGAGATTCTGTTGCCTGTCAATTTAAAACATTTTTCTTTAGTACATTTTTCCGCATAGTACATGAGTAATCATTACACTAGTATAATGTATATAAAATCATGGACCACCATTAATTATTAACAAGATTAGGGATAACTATTTGATAATGATTTCTATACTTTTACCTGTTCTCCAAATATTCTCATGGTAAATTTGATGAGTCCATAGCAAAGAAGTGATTCCATGGAGAGTTTTTTAATATCCATAATAGATTTGGCTCTTCGGACGTATTCCAACGAATCATCTTCGGATCTTATCCACAACGGAAACATAACAAAGCCCACGAAATTTCCCCATCTACACTTTGAATCTTTTTCCATCATATTAGCAAGTTCCTACATTACAATACATATATGGTATTATGAACCTCTTCTATTCAAATTCTAATTTATTACAAGTGACAATTGATACTTGTTGATGTGTGAAAAATTATAAAAGAAAATGATCGGTACATTGGTTTACCTCGATTTTTGTGTCTGGTCTTAAATTTATAAATACTGTACTACGAAGACGGATTTTTTCTAAGATTTGTGTCTTCTCGACCACCATATCTTCATGATTGAAAATTGAATTTATTTTTCGTAACGAAATATTACAATGATAGATTAATTCGGGAAAGATTTTGAAATTACCAGATTTTCTCTTCAAATATCTTGAGAGACCTGCTTGTGTGATTCCAAGAAGAACATCATTTACTTTCTACAAAAGAAACAAAAATTGTAAGTTCTTAATATATAAAACAAAAAAAAATACCTAACATAAGAAAAACATTAATTAGTATATAAATATTAAAGATGCAAACCATTTCCATAGTATTCTTCACCAATTTGACATCATCAAAGCTTATTATCCTATGGATAATCTTTTTAGATCCAACTCTATCTCCAGTTTTACCCATGAGAGGAGTTTTAGTGTCCCGCATAAAACATAGTGTAAGCAAATATTTGAACATTTCAATAACAGTTGTGAAAATGACTCTTAACATGAACCAAAGCCTTCCAACCAACCACCGATGCTTATTGTTGGAACCGACATTTCTTTTTGTAGCTGCGGTAGTAGGAAGAGCCTCAGGATCTGATGTTTTTCGTGAACTAGCTAATAGAAGAGACATAAGAGACATCCCATCGCCAAGTGAATGATGGAATTTGCCTATAGCCAAAGATTCTGCATTTGACGTCTTTATATTAAGTAAATGAAGTTCCCACAAAGGTTTGGACATGTCCATTGGAATATTAGCTATGTTCGAAGTATAGTCCTCTATAAATTGATCAGGATTTTCAATGTTTGAATAATCAAGATCCGGTACAATAACATGATCTTCTACTCGAACACTAACAGGAATCCAAAACGCTTTTCCATTTTTCTTCATCTCCTGAAACGTTAATTCATGATCAAAGAAATATATTTGTAACAGTTAAGGCAAGTAAATAATAAAAATATAAGTATGTGTATACCACTTTGCTAGAGAAGCGAGGGAGCTTGATCCAAGTGTTCTTGACACCTTCAAGAATGGTGGAAGGGTTGCATCGAGTTTGAAACCCTAAAGTGAAGATGATGAAGCAATAGAGACTCGGAGAAACAAACAACCGTGAAACCGGGCTAAGTGGCTCTATTGCCGTTGTCTGATCTTGCTCGTCTCTCGCCATGTCTTTACCTTTTTCCATAGTAGATTCTGATTATATTCTACAACCTTGCCTTACTTAAGCCACACACTTGGTTCTTATATACTACTGTGTATTGTTTTGTATATATCCCCATCTATATATTATGTCTCCCTCTTGATTGTATTAGTTGGCACCTTGGAGTGCGTACACTTTGGTATCGTGACATTGCTCATGTTTTTTTTAGCATATGATTATCACGTCTCGCATTTATTGGACGGTAAACATATATTATCACGTTCACGTCTCGCATTTTTATTTTATTTAAAACCTAAATTCACATTTATTAGACCGAAAAAATTGTTGCATTTACTGAGATTACAACCTACTAACTAGTTCTAAAGCATCGAGTATGTTTTTTCTTTTCTTTTTGTAGAAGAATAATTATCAAAAGCGAAGAAATAATCATCAAGTGTATATGTGAAAACAAAGTTGTACTTTAATTTTGTTTTTATTTCTTCTTCTAATTCTTATGATTGAAACTCTTTGAAGGGTTTGGTGTAATATTCTGGAAATGAGCAAACCGACAGATCTATTTTTAGAAACATAAACTTGTTTTATCTTCTTTGCATGTGTAGCTTTCTCCTTTTTTGATATCTTCTAAATAAATAAATTGGCTTTTGAAAGAAATTTTTCTGTTTTGCAGTTTTATTAGTTTTATTAAACATCGATAAATTATATCAAAACGGTACCATACAATTTTTTGTTAGTTTCGGTTTGATTTGACTGAAGCAGAAATAATTGTACCGATTAATTGAGGGGTCTTAATTGAGCTTGTCTTTTTTGAGGTTCGGTTCGGTTCATAAAAACTTAAAGTCGGTTATTATTCTGTTTACACCAGCAATTTGGATATTTGTTGCGGCCCATCAGGCTTAGGAAACACATTTATAAAGAAAATTACAAGAGATCCAGTAAACACAATCATCGTAATCTAAGATTTATCACTGCTTTGAACAAAAATTGGCAAAGTACATGTATATTACTCCAACTTGTAAACAACAAAAAAAGCTTTTTATACCCAACTTCATACCAACATATACACATTACATGAAAATGAAATACTGAAACAACAACCAAATTACGAAAACAGGGAATCACCAACTTGTAAGACCCCTAAAACCCCAACTTACATTAACATATTTTCTCCTCCTTTGCCTAATTTTTTCTTATTTCTTTACAGAACAAACCCCCTCCACCCCAAAAAAAGATACAAAAATGTTTTGAAAGACATCAAAAATAGCTGATAACATTTTCACATTCGATTACTTTCACCTTGGCTTTGGTTGAGTTGCAAATGATAACAAAGGCTGGATGAGTCTATGATGATGTGACGTGGCCTGTGATCGGTGTAGCATCTCAACCATTGATGGAGTTTGGTAGTACGCTTGGACAAAGCTTGAACCATCTCCTGATTCTCCTCTCGCTGTTGCTCTTTGCCATGAGTGTGAACTCAGTCCAGAAAGTATGTAAGCTCTTCCTGACACCTCGTAGACATGCCTACTCGCCATTCTTTCTTGCATTTCTTTTAGCTCTCTGTCCAGAGAGACACAAAACCCGTCACCCGATTTCGCTGAGTCTGTCTCTGCCAAAGCCAGTCTGAAATTCTGGATGATGGTCACAGCTGCGGCTAAATCTTCTCCCTCTGCTAAAGCTCTCGCCTTTACCATTGCCTCTGCAGCTAGAAACCTGTTTCTTTGCCTGTCCACTTCAATTGACACAACAACTTTTTGAGAAACGGTTTCTGGTCTTTGAATCTTTAGCACATGACTTTGAAGGGTCACAATTTCCTTTGTCAGAAGATCTTTGTAAACACATCTCATTTTTAGAAGCGGCGTCTCCTTCCCATCTTTTTGAGCTGGGATGTTGATAGATATCAAGAAATCCCGCTCTTCATCGGCATAAAGATCACCAATGTTGACACATCCTGACCGACCATCACCAGTAACAAGGCTCGGGTAACTCCCAGCTTTTATTGAGCTGAGATGAACATCTGAGCACATACCATCAATTTCTAACCGTAGCTCCTGCACTGCAACGCTTAAAAGTCCACCAATGCACTGAGCAAGAGCATCTTGGATCACAGATTCGCTCTCAATGAAAGAGAAAGTTCCCCCAGAGGTTTCAGAAACAGAATGCATCAGTGAAGCGTCGTGATCTGATCCAAAACCAAAAGAATGAACCGGGATCTGAAACCGCTTGCTTTCACAACCGTGCATAGACAACGGGAGTAGCAACTTGTAGTTTGGATCAGGTTGGTTCATGGTATAGGTGTCTCGTCCATCAGACAAAAGGATAATGCTAGCAACGGGATTTTTGTCTCTTCGGTCTTCCATCACCTTGACACCTTTCCTAAGACCTTCAGCGATGTTGGTCCCGCCATTTGCAACCAGTGAGTTTACAGCTTGAAGGGCTCGGTGTCTTCCAGCATCAGACATCTTGGTCAAAGGGAAAAGACGACGAGCAGTAGAAGAGAAAGCAATGACCGAGAGCCTATCATTTGAACCAAGGTTCTGAATCACAAAACCCATTGCTCGTTTGAGTAGAGCCAGTTTTGTTCCAGCCATGCTACCACTGATGTCAAGAACCGTGACAAGATCAATTGGAGCTCGAGGATACAAAGATATCTGATTGTTGAGAGAGTTAGCATTTCCAGTAACCATGGCAGCAGCTCTAAGATGCACCAATACAGCAAACTTGTCACAGGATTCAGCTCGTGGTATGGCGGAAACCTCAGGATATATTTTCAAGTCCATCATTCTTACAGGATGATTGCTCTCAAAAGCATCACTATAGCTCTTCCCAGAAAATATAAGCTGCTGTTCTAAACGTTCATCATCATCAAACATAGACGGCTCAGGAGCAAGAACTCGTCCTTGATTCATCACTCCACGAGATCTAGGTAAGCGGTGGACAAGGCTAATAGCTGCATCAGTGGGTCGAGCTAAGAGATAAGGAAGATCAAAACTTGGGTGCTGCATTGGGATCTCCTTCCACTTTGCACGGCACACAGGGCAAACTTGGTTTCCGTGTTTCACATTCGACGCAATGCAGTGAAAATGAAACGAATGGGAGCACTCCGCTGTGAAAATCGCATGTCCTCCTCCTTCTTTCATCTTATTCAAGCATATAGAACATGTCTGCTCACCAAAAAGATTAAGCAGAAAGTGTCAGTCCATGTTCTGGAGGTTTAACAAGTTCATAATCGAAAAGGAAAGAGACAATCAGAATACTCAGTTTCTAAGACAAGTATCAAAGAAACAAACTACAACAGTACTTCTAAGTAGCAAGATAGAGAGAAAGAAACTATCTTTAACTCTATTACAGCTACAAACAGGAGGGTCATTGGAAAGATCATGGATTTTTATAGCATCAAAAATCTATGACCAGAATAAGCAACAGAGAAAAAAGATACCAAATTCAACATTCCATTTTTCATAAAGACACAATACTAATACCAAAAACCAACACCATAACAAGAGTAATTTAAAATTGAGATAAGAAGAAGACAAACTCATATCCAAAAGTCAACTCCATTATTACTAAACCAAAAAAACAAGTAAGTGAAAACAAAGATTGAGAGTGTGGGTCTCGTAAAGATCAAACCTTTGAAGATTTAGAGCTGTTTCTGGACAATTTAAGACCGTGAGAGGAAGGAGTTGGAGTCATGGGCCAGTTAAGAGGAGAGAGCAGAGCAACATCAGATAATCTCTCTGTAGAGTTTAAAGCAGCTGGTGAATCCTCTAGGGTTCTTGGGAGGTACGTGCAGAGATTCAAACCCAAAGCCAGTTTCATTTTCCTCCATTTAGTTCCCATTTCTTCGGATTAAGTAACCTAGAAGCAGTAGAGAGTCCAAAGACGCAAGAAAAATGCTCAGAGCAAAATCAAGAACACACCAAAAACGTAGAGCAATAGATAGAGAGACTTGAAGAGTTGTAGTAAGTGTTTCTCAGTGGAAGTGTTTTAGTGAGAGAGAGAGAGAGAGAGAGAGAGAGAGAGAGAGAGAGAGACTGAGAGTGAAGAAGGAGGAGAAGAAGAAGGAGAAGAGATTGAGGAAGGGGGCTTTGAGATTCGCGACTATTTTGACCTTTGTTTTGGGTCTTGCTAATAATAAATTCAGAAAACAATAAGAAAAAGGAAAAGTGAATCTACAAAGTTAATTAATGCTTCTGCTTTTTGCCATTTTTAAAATCATTTATGTTTTTGTCAAAAACAAAATCATTTTAGTATTTGAAAAGCTCTTTTGTTCTAATTGTCAAATACCACCAAGTGCCAATAGCTCTTTCTAATCCATAAATTTTATATTTAAGATTTTCCAAATTTCTACAAAAATCCATAAATTTATATTAAAAAATTCCATAAATACGATCGTTATTTTTTAACTCTTGATTTAAAATGGGAATTTGGTCAAAAGTACTACTATTTACAAAACCTTTTTGCATATATATTTCATTTTATAAAAACAAAATTACCAACAATTCATTTGCGTAGACATGTAAAAAGAATATAATAAGTTTGGAAGAAAATTTTAAAAAGAAGGTATGATGAGAGGAAATGAAATGAAATGATGAGAGAGTAGTATGATGGAAACAAATTTGATATTTCACTACTCCTTGTGCGATTAATAATGGGGAATAAGGTGAGTTTTGATTTTGTTTGGCACATGACACTGTGATGATGAGGTTTTGCGATCACACGTGCACTACTCTTCTACTCCACCCCTCTTTTCACGTTAAGGTTATACTCTCATGCTTCATCATCACAGCTTCCATATTGAATTTCACTCAATGCTAAACTTGTATTTGTATCTTTTGTTTCATTTAACGTTTCGAAAATTTGTTTAGCTATATTGATAAAATAGAAACCGAGTTACCTTCGTTAGTGTTAAATTGTTAAGCAATTATTTAAGAGTTATGATTATTTTGTCAAAAGAATGTACAGTATGTCTTAACTCCTTAACATATGAAGAGTATATTGTGAAAACAAGATTAAAGAGAGAGTCCAAGTCCTTTTTCTTTATTTACTAGCTTTACAACTTGTATTTCTAAGTAAATACACATGTTAATCCTTTTGATGATATTCAATATATATGTTTATAAAAGTAACAACCACCTATTTTAATGTTTTAAATGATAAAGTTATTTCGTTTTTAGTAGTATAGATATTATTTTTCGATATTAGCTACCAATAAAAATATGTGCAAGTTGCACTTTGGTAGAAACGTGGATAGGGAAAACAAAGTGTCTACTTTATTATTATCTCGAACAAAGTATAGCTAAAATACCAATTAAAGTCAATGTTGTGGTGCGTCCGTTTGTAAAACACTTATTAATCAAAAAAATCATAGACGACAACTATCATGAGGAGCCACATTATCTGACGAGGACACACAATGATTTCTATTGCACATCGCTAATCAGCTTTTTGCTTGGAAGATTATAGATTGCTTCTGTTACTATAAACACCGAACAATCGTGAATCATCTATTTAAGTCAACTTCTCACCTAATCAAAAATCACACTGTACAAAAGGCTACGATGAGGTTTCCATGGCACTAACAAAAACGCTAATTTAACGTCTTTTCATTTTATTTGCGTATAAATGCTTATGCATACAAAGGAAAACGACTTATGACTTATGGACGTATTGTTGGAACGACTTATATTAATCATCACGAGTGTGATCATAATCTTTCAAAAAGTGTGTGTGCAACGAATAATTATGAGTAATTAGTGTTGTCAGCAACGCTATACTTCAATAATTACTATTTTGTCACGTAGATATCTATGCGCCTTCGTCATTGCTACTTTTCCATTACTTTCGAAGTTTTAATAATAATCGGTACGTGTACGTGTAATTGACTGAAATGGTTTATTTAATGTAAAATTAGAATAATTAACCATACGGCTTGATGTAAAATATGATTATCACACACAACCTTAGAGAAGCATCTATCAACATTTGGATATCAGAAGTGACTGATTGATGCTAATTATCTAGATTTACAACATTACACCAGTTTTGCTTACTATCATTAGACATTTAAACCAATTTATCCGACCATTTGTGCTTGTCGAAGATTGTTACATATACAAGTATATATATATGACATCTAAATTTTAAAAACAATACTATTAGAAAAAGATAAAAAAATATTCTCATTGGGGGAATCATCTGCTTTTGTCAAACTCGATTAATGAGACTACTATTTGTTTGCATTAGAGACTTCAAAAACTACTAGTACTAAGTAACATATAAAAACACGAATAGGTCAATTTTGTGTATCCAAGAAGTGTCGTGTGGTGTCTTGAAGAGATTTTCGAAGTGTTTGGTTTTTGTAGAATTGTCGAATAAGGCCACGCAAAGAAACAAAAACACTTTGAAAGAAGAAAGCCGAAGGGCTCGGAGCGGTCAATGTCATTTGGGTCAAACACATGTTTACGTTTTAGCTAAAAATCATCCCAACATTATTCTCGGATGGCTCCACAGATTTTGACGTTAACTTCAACTTTGCATTATTATATAGAAACGTATCCTCAGCTTTCCAACTGCATGTACCAATATTAGATCTTATTGGTCCTTTTACGTTTTTATGTACCTAACCTAACGCTCAATCATGATTCATGAAAGAAAAACCAAACCAATTTTTTCCTAATAAGACTCGTAGCAATATGCATGGCTTAATCGATCTAAGTCTTAAAAGTTTCTCAAGATAGCAAAATCAGCTGTGTAGAACGAAATGGGACACACTAATACGGCTATAGTATACGGTCAGAAACAGTAGGAGTATTTACAAATACGGCTATACTGCTACAACAATGCCGTCACTCAAAGAAAAAAAACAATAAGAATCATGCACAAGAAGAAAGACATGACAGCTGTGTGTATAGGTGTTGTAGCAAATAGCTTGCAGTTACCAACTTGGTGGATACATCGAGATTCAAAATTTGAAGGGCACCAAAAGGAAAAGTAGTAGGTAAAAGAGAAAAAGTATGAGCCAAAAAGCAAGAAAATGAAATTAATACCAATTAGTGAACAATATATATTTTCTGATATAGTAGTAGGAAGAGTGTATTTTTAAACTATATTGTCTGTTCCCACTATCTTTTTTTTTCTTTTTATCATCTTTTGTTCTTGCAAAATACTATTTTTTCTTCTGAAAGCCATGAACATTTAAAAGCTGAACTTTTTTAAAAAGAAGAGCATAAAAAAGAAATTTTATCAAAACTTTTTGCCATGCAATTTTTAACTTACTCCTTTGACGCTACTTCAAGAAGATAAATAAAACACACCATGACATTGACTTGCATATCCTCACACTCATTCTAAATTGTTGGGACGATATGAAATATCGATCTTCATACTAACCAACCTGTATTATTTCTGAATTTGTAATGTATCGGACTTTAAAAACTTCAGAAAATATATCGATCATTTTCTTCTCTTGTTTCGTTATCATAGTAATTATTGGTAAACCACGTATAATGTTAAATAGTAAACAAACCAAAGTGAGAATCATAAAATAGCGAATTTTTTTCTAAGTAAATACTATAGTTCAATTTTCATTAGATGTACATATTCTCTTTGGCCATTGATGATTCACATAAAAATTTGTAGGTTTTCACGAATTAATATATATTTGTTTTGGTTTAGTATCGTCATCAGCTTATATAAAAGAACAGGAAAAGAAAGCTTTATACAAACGTAGAGGCAAAATATTAAAGAAGAGGAGAGAATAGAAAAAGTGATCTCATTGATTGAGGTGGAGGATAGGATTCCCTTTATAGTGTTCTCTTTATGTCTCGCACTATTTCTTGCCTAAGTCAACCGCAAAAGCTGATCTCTTTTTCTTATCTTTTTCATAATTTGTGTTTTAAGCACACCGTATATAAAATCATTCTTTTTAGCAACCTCCTTGCATTACATTACATGTGACACTCATATCAAAAACAACTAGTGTTTCTATATGCATCTTCAATCTGAAAACACAAATGTTTGCATGATAACTTCTACACTAGATATCAGGTTTTGTTTTCTACAGAAATTGAAAGTTCAACTATACTAACTCACTGCAGATAACAAGTTAGCCATCCAAGTTTGGTAATGCGTTGGTGAGTAGTTTAGGTTTGGCGAGTAGACAGTTTATTATCTGTGTAAACTGATACGTAACATACAGAAACAAAATTCTCTGTTCAATCAAGTTTTCTATCCATTCCAATTCTCTGTAATCAGTTTCAAGATTCTTACAATCCTTTTTTTTTTTGTTCGTGTAAGATTCTCTAAAATTCACATGAATCAGTAAAGCATAAAAGGTCTCAGCTTAGGGTTGGCATCAAACAAGATAAGTATGTTCCACGAGGTTTGCTATCCAATCAACGAGGGCTTTGTATAACTGTTTTCCTGCAATTTTATACTCTCTTACTTTACAACAACGTATCATACTCTCCCGCCATCACTTTGCTTGATCAACCTCATTGATCTAGCTACTCTTCCCATACCCAGCTGCATTTCAAGAAGTGGTGACCAGAGAAAACAAAATCTATGAGTCTTATTTCACTTCAATTAAGGTGTATCAATTCTACAATGCTTTCTTACCTTTTATTTGCGCTAAAGATGTCATTATTCTCTTCCAAAAGCTGTTCCCTGGAGATGCCTGTCCTGCAATTCTCTCAGCCGCAGGACTCATGTCATGAACATATTTAACCGATTCAGATAATCGGTTGAGAAGATTCATCAGTGCAATCACTTCGTTCCTTTGCAATTCGAGCTACAAAAAACAAGAAAAATGCATAAGTTCCCAAGGGAGAATTAAAGAAAATTTATGGTGCATCAGTTCCTATAAAATGGACTGTGTCTCCAGGTGTGTTAGAAACGCACATTATGTCGCAAATTGTCTTCACCATTGACAGTGAACAGGATTTTCAATGCAGTGCCGAGACCAAGAATTTGGAGCTTTCCCCATAGACGGCATTTCTCACAGCCTACACAGTCCATTATTGCACTGCAATGCAAGGCCATCAAGGAATAAAAGGTATTTAACTTAGCTAGTCAGTAGAAAACTTATTTTTGCTCAAAAAAGCAGTTAAGGATTCAGAAAGGACCTTATGTTTCTGAACTGTTTTTGTATTTTCTGTTTCAGTTCTGGTCCACGTTGGCCTTTCCAGAGCTTAGCTTCATCAAATGGTACTGGACAAGCTGCTTTGGTTTTGGGGTCACTAACTACTTGCTTCACCAGAGATTTGGTCTTCAAGTCCTCAATGACATTACCAGTCTCATATTCAGCCTCTCCCAAGTAATCTTCTGCCTACAAATCATGAAGGAGAGGAAAGATAATTGTGACTATTCTAGACTACTGGGACCCTTTCCTTGGATTTAGACAAAGAAAAGTGATTAGTAACTGACCTTTGTTACTGCTCTAAGAACAAACAAAAATGTGAAATATAGGTTCTGGACGCGATCTGGGTATCTTAACACACGATCATACAACAAAGTCAGGTTTTGACCCCACTGAAACACACAAAAAAGGGAGTCAATGGATCATTCTAATTAATTCTGCTCAAAAAATATCTATCGCAGAGAAGTAAATTTCATAAGGCAGATATTACCAAGTTTGTAGCTTCATCAAGTAGATAATCTGAAGCGATATGGACTGAAATAGATGAGTGAATACCAGAGACCAATTTGTACAAGATCTTCTCTTCTTGGCACGATTCTTCAGATGTATCTATTGGAGGGGTTAAGACAGCCACATGAATTAGTCAGCCACTTGAAGAATAAGAGCATATAAATTGAGTAAACAAGAACCACTTTGGAATGGTGAAGCTTACGTTTGGGACAGTTCTCAGAGTATATAGCATCCCATATCCTTCTAGCTGATGGGCCAATATAGCCAGTGTACCGTTCAGGATTTAGCCGAAGATTAACATATGTCATTTCATCTGTGTGATAATGTATTCAGTAATCAAAAAACTGCATCTAAGACAATACGATTTAAAACGATACTTGTTACATACTCTCTCATAAGCCAGTTATATATGGAACTTGAGTGACAGACATATATGAACCAAATGCATAGAACATTAAAAATAAGGAACAACAAAAATGAGTTAGATAGTGAAGAAAAGGTACCGTTGTCAGTTTCATCATCACTTGTCCAGGGATTGTCTGTGACAGTCCAACCCCTGAAAGCTCTTGTGTCTACCGTACGGTCAACAGTAGCTTGTGGTTTCCCTTCTTGACAAACGGGATTGTATTGGCTTAATGGCTTCTTAAATATTTCAGGGAACTCGCTTTCAGGACATTCACAAACACTACAGTCTCTTAATCGACACATGCCATCATCAGGCCAAAACGGGCAATCACACCACAGTTTAACCTATCAAATGGATTCAGATCTATCACAACACACACCTCCAAATGATTATTGACTTGAAAATAAAAAAAAAGGAAAAGAAAAAAGAAAGATGAACCAACCTTGAAATATCTGTAAAATGGTGTCTTAACAAGATCTTGAAGCAAAGGATGCAACACTTCCGTGTTCAATCGATTCACAGTCTCGTAATCGCAACAACAGTCTTCAACTATCCCAATGTACTTCTGCTGCTCAGCCTAAAAACAAAATCAAAACAATGAATGAGAAGTCGAGTATACAAATCAAATCAAAGTAATCTCCTCTGAGATTTAATCAAAGCTAATCTTCTTACAAAGAAACACTAACCTAAGCTATTTTACAACCACGAGCTCAAGTGCTATCCTAGTTTCCAATTCAGAAACTTACAGAAAGGAAAAGAGCTACTAGAAATACCTAACCTGACGGCAATTGCAAATTTTTCCGGTAAACTCAGAAATCGACGCATTCTGAGTATTCAAAAACACAGCAGCCACGACGGCTAAAAGAACGGCAGCTATAGCTCCGATCAGCAAAATCCAGCCATTTCCTGATCCTTTCCCCTTCCCCTTCACGCTTCCGACGTCCGTCTCCGCCATTCGCCGCACTATCTCAAAATGGAAAATATCTCCGAGTAAAAAATCTGACACAGACGACGACGACAGAGAAATATCCGGCTCGGAGTTTTGAATTTTCTAATTTTTAGGAGAAATTGTGGGCAATTTTTACAAAACCGCAGCTGTTGAACAGTTGAACAATGTCAAACCAATCTCGATCACACAACTTATTAAATCCAACGGCTGTACATTTTCCTTTTAATTGTTATAAAAAAAAAACACAATTAGTGAGACCCAAAACAAAATTTGTACTGTGAAGCATAAAAGTGTCTTACTACTACTGTCTTACACGAATTGTGGACTAACTAACATAACAAAAAAAAAAAAAAAGGTTCTTGATATTATTCATCCCTGCTTCTGTTTCTTTGCTGTGTCGACGACCTCAGAGGAATCTTTATCGCATGGCCTGTTTGATTTCTTTGAACAAGATCTCAAAGGCTCTGTTGCATCATTGCTTCCGGCATTAACCTTCAGTATCTCGGACATAGATCTCGCCTTTGCTATCGTCTGCTCCTCAGTTCCAGCTGCGGCATCTTTCGCCCTCGTGATGTTACAGGGTGTAGCCTCATCTGTTTCCATGCCTTTTACTTCTTCGGCTTGTGAACTTGTGGTGGCCCGATAACCACAGTATTTTTGTTCGATGGATGTCCATCTGAACATGGAGCTGAGCTTTTTACTTTCCAGCGCCTCTATGAGAATATTCAACTCATCAATAGTGTACCTATAGAGAAAACTCTTTCTGTCACATGGACAGGCACAGAGCTTCCTCATGTGGCTCAGACACGAGTAACGATCAGCAGAGCATGCACATTTCACAGCGGAAAGATATAAATCCCCAAGACATACACAGCATTCCCTTTTGCTCACAGCATCATAACTATTGTCCATTCTTTGCGATTCTAGAGAACTCCCAAGGAATTCACGTCTAGTTTGCTCCTGCTTGATCCGTGACTACAAACAAAAAAGAGAGAGATAATATAAGCAAAAAGGTAGTGCGGAAGCTCCTTCACGCTGCACAAGCTTAGTGCACAATCTGAGGAATACAACAGATACAGAAGAGTGGTGAGCATACCTTGACAATGTTGGAGAATATCCCCTCCGTCCCACATGAATTATTCCACCTCATATAACATGCTCGGTTTTTCGTAGACAAAGCATATTCCTTAAGGCATTTCACAGCTTCCCCTGAACCACTAAATAATAGTTTATCATATGATATTAACGACTTTTTACTCTGCTCTTGATTCAGCTGAACAGCAACATTCCCATGGGGCAACCAATCCACGGGAGCAAAATTTGCTTTCTCCAAACAGTTGAAGCCACAATCAAACGCAGAGTAATACGACCCTGGAAATAAAATAACATACTGGCCAGGGTTCTGGACACAGCGGGTCACTGGTATACCCTCCATGCTCACACGATATGGAGACATTATCATCACCTGCCAAATAAATTGCTTCCCTTGTAAATGAAGTATTTAATCGCTCAGTAAGAGTCAATAGTTATGATAGGCTTTGCTTTCAAGTTAAAACAGATAAATCCAAATACAATGTGATCTCTCTATGGCATGTCACAATCGTTTGTGCTGAACACGAACTAAATCACAAGTGACATCATTGTTCATCACTCTTTTGTATAATTACTTTCTGAGACTAACTTGCATTGATGCTTAATGTGTTCAGATACTTACAGGATCAAGACTCTTCTTTGGCTGTTCTCCTGACATCTCAGGGACTAAGCTCTTCATGGTAGTCTTAAACTTAGATCGATGACATCCCGCTACAGAATACCACACTCTAGGAGCGCCCACATGCAAATAGCAGAGAGAGTAGAGTCTCTCCTTTTCAGTTTTCTGTTCAGCAAAAAGTATTCCAAGAGACAAATATGAGATTATACAAGCATATTTGATTTAAAAACTTACAATGGTACAACATTTATTCTAGTGATAGCTTGCAATTGCTATTTCTGGATTGGCAAGTTATATTATGCTTTCAGAAAATGACAACCATAGCTTGAAATCAACTTTAAAACTTACCCAGAACTGGGAAGACAAGCACATTCCCACACTTAGGCGAGGTACACAAACTGATTTGCAGTCTTCCAATGATAGAAGAGAACCAGGAAGCTTAGGCATATTGTTCAGATTCCAGCCTGATGTTCTATACTTGCAAGATTCAGAAGGTTCAGATAAGGGAAATCCACTGCCAAACGTCATGGTGTCTAGCTCATTGCCATAAAGCACCTAATTTACACGGCAAGTTAGTATTATAGCGTGTGTCATATAGTATAAAAGCAGTAGACTTGATTTAAACATACCCCAATCTCAACAAGTGGACTCTCAAAAAGTTGTCTATACTCTTTTTCAATGTCTGCCACAGTTAGCTCCTCTAGTTTTGATGATGGAGATGGGTTCTTGGAACCCAAAACCTCATCCTTCATGTTAAAATGACTCTTCTTGTATGAATCTGCAAAGTCTTTAAAGCTCTTTAAAGTATGCCTAGGACCGCGTTCTATCCTACAAAACTTGACCTCCTCAGATGCAGCATCATCACTATCCACATCAGGCTCCTTTTTAATCTTTGGGTTCTCGGTATGAATTCCATCAAAGAGCTGAACTTGAGGGACAAATGTAGAATCATCCCATATTTTCATCTCCTTGAGAAGACATGGAGGTTTCCACGAAGGAGGAGGAACAACACAACAGATTCCATAAGGCTCAGCTCTGTCGCGCAAGCTTGCTATGTATGAGAGTGTGTCACTGAATTCCTGATGATTCGGTAACTCCAAGGTCAGAGGATGAGGAATATATGTTTGTTTATCAAAGATGATGTTTCCTGATGATTCCTCTAGAAGCATACATGTTTTTTTACCAAAGATGATGTAAATCTGTATAATAACCTAATTTGTCTTTCCTAAAAGCAAAGTAAAAGAAACACTGACCTCCTCGGTTGGGTTAAACACAGGAGCTTCCTGAAGGACTTCAGTCTCTGAAACTTTGAGTCGTCTTCTTGTCCGAATCTGCGAGAAGCATTTTTCCATACTAAGTAAAGAATGGGGAAGACTTCAACATACCATATTGATACCTACACTTTCATAAGTCTAAAGCTTAGTATAGCTACCTAAAAAAGCACATCAAGCTTCAAAGTGTTCATCCTAAATCACTTAGAGCAGGCCTTAAAACCATAACCAGGTAGCAGGGATATGGAATCCACAACATGAAAATTTCCGCATTAGCTAACATCTTATACATCAATCAAGTCTAATGTCTATTCGTGGCCATGACTTAGCAAACATGCCAGAAAAATCTCCTCTATGAACTCAAAGAAATATATGGAAGAAAGACAGAACATAGGTAGACATAGTTAAGGGACCTCGGATTTTTTTGGCCTTGAAGCCTCTGAGCTGGGAACTGTGTGATCATGCACGATCCACGGTCGGTTTGTAAGAAACATATTGAAACTGTTTGCATCATTTGCGCCGGAAACAGTTGTCTGCTCTAGTCTCGACACTGACCTGGAACTTTCTTCATCTCTGCGTACATTCCTCAGCACAAAGGATGTTTTAGATACAAAACCTGGCGGAGTTGAAATCATATCCATGTTTCCAGATTTTGAAAATGTGGGCACACCTTCAATGCCCATTAAACCTTACACCCAAAAGGTCAAATTCCTGAACCAGAAAAAAATGGAACATCAGAGGAGGTCAAGAAAGATGCAACTTCTTAAGATGGAAAAAAATATACTGTCAAGTATAATAAATCAAGTGACTAAACATTGGAACTACGATTCGTTATTCGACTAAAATCAAGAAAAAGACTGCAATTTAGAAGATTCAGTCACCATCACAAAAACCACAGAACAAGGATTGAAAAGAAAATGCTCTTCTTGATTAGTTCAGGAACTTCACTCATACAAAACTACACCAAATATCATTAAACAGCATACTTATAACACTCATTCCAGCTCAATTACGAAGGAGAGCCTTCATCTTCATACGGGACTAAACATTATGCGAATATCCTACCCTAATTCGTTCTCATCTCCTCAAAATTCGACCATAATCAATTGAAGGAGACTCCTCTCTCAACCACAGGATGTGATCAGAGTCATAGGAAGCCCTATGCTAAGATTGATTCTGCAAATACGCTTCTCGTAAGAGTATCGGAACGTAGGATACATAAACTCAAACTCGAACACAATAAAAAGCATTGAGATTGATATCATTTAGCGATCGAGAGGTCCAATTTTTTCAGAGGAGAAGCGGGTAGAACACATACCCGGACGAAATGAGATCCGAAGACCTGAGTGACGTTTTACCAACCAACCAAGAGCAGAGAGCCTCTGGATTTTCTTATGGTGAAAAAATCAGGATAAATAGAGAGATCAATTGGAGAAACCTAATTCCGATTTTGGTAATTTAAAAAATAATTTCCTATTTTACAGATGGTAATAATTATTAAATTTTTTTTTATTTTTTTATATATATTAAAAAATGGTAAACAATAACGAAATAAATAACATATTAACGAAACAAATACAAATGATATGTAAGAAAAACTATGTTTAATAATGTTTTAGTAGCATTCTTGTTAATACGCTGAAACATGTAACATTGATTTGATAAATTGGATTTATTATTGTTGATAGATTTTAAGATTTGTAATCATTTACAACATAAAGAAAAGAAAATTAGTTGTTTCTTTCAAAACATCCCATAAAATTAGAATGATATTTATCTAAATACCACTTCAATGGAGGAACTACACATTTGTAAATCACTTATACTTTAATTTGGAACTGTTTTACCATGTTCCAAATAACCTCATCTTCGCTAACATCCCAAAAAATGTATTACCATATAATGCATTTCATATGCTGTAAAGTTAACAAAATTTACCAATCTCCTTGCGATAAGTTGCAATCGATCTTGATTCGCAAGTTTGGTCATGGCTGGCTGATCAAAACTCTTTGTACTTATATCACTCAGACACTCGCTGTTTACAGACCAATGGTATGCTCCTATATGAGTTGTTATAAATTTTTGTCTAACGTAAAAATAACAATTAATGGACTATTGGCTACTAAATTTATAAAATCTCATATAAGAGAGCATGTTATTTGCCGAATATAAGAAGATTCTTTATAGGGATTAAGCCATAATACATCGCAAATTGAAACCATTATCTGTGTTCTCGACAACTTCCCCCACAACGCACAAATTGTCATTTAACACACTACACAACTTGCACGGGTTCTAGAAGTCTAATTAAATAGTCTTCAACCTATAAAGCTAGGAAATATATAAGAACACTCTGATTTGTAATCGGTTTATGAAAACTTTGATTTCTCTAGCATTTAGGCATCAACGGATCATACAAAGAACAACTTGAGTTGCTAGAAACAAGGAGGAAGTAAAAAAAGATAATTATTACAAAAGACGTATTATATCATCTAATTATACTATTGGAACCGTTCTGTTATCACTGTTGCTATTCTCATTTTCTTCATTTTCACCGGACATTTCCTCTAGTGACTTCCCTTTAGATTCAGGCACCAAGAAAGTGAAGAGAATACCTAAGAAGTTAACCACACCAAGCACAATAAGCGAGTTCCTGACCCCAATCCCTGGAGGGTATCCTGCGTCTGTCTTGTCCTTGTCAGGGCTCTGAGCCAAGTACAAGAACCCGAATGCGCCAACCATTGCTCCTAATTTGCCTGATGCTGCAGATATACCGTGGCAGGTTGATCTGAACCTTGCTGGGAAGATCTCAGCTGGCACAACGAAGGTTGTAGCATTGGGTCCAAAGTTGGCGAAAAAGAATGTTAACGAGTACATGATAACAAATCCGATACGGTTCTCCTTGTGAGTCCAATGGTTGTAAGGAATAGCCAGAGCAAACATAAAGACCGTCATGAAGAAGAAACCCATCATCTGAATCGCGAATCTTCCAACGACATCGATGAACGCTACTGTGAACCAATAACCAGGTACCGTACTGCACAAGGCGATGAGCGTTTGTGCTCGTGCGATCTTGAAGACCTCCTGAATCGCATTCATGCTTTTCGCAGGAGGAATCCATCCGATAGCGCTGAAAATATCTTTCTGGAAAAGGTTTTGACTGTAGAAAGCGATGTCGAGAAGGAACCATGTCGATGTCGTGCCTAGCAAGTGAAGCCCATGGCGACTCATGAATTCCTTGGATAACAAGGAAAACGCCTTGGACTTCTCCTTTGAGATATGTTCTACCTTCTGCTGTTCTGGCTCTATCTCCATTTGCAGAACCTTAGACATGTCCGAAGCTGCTTGCTTTGCATCCTTAGCAACCAAAGCTGTGTATCTTGCGGTCTCTGGCATCTTCGATCTCGAGTAATACGTCATTGCTGCTGGGATAGCACCAACCATCAGGATTATCCGCCATACCAAATCCGCTTGAGGAATCGTGGATTTCAAGGGATCATCCTCATAGGCAGGAGCTGGGAACTTAGCTTCAAAAGCAGAGGAAATAATAATAGCAAAGATTCCACCAGCCATGATACCGAACCCTTGCATAGCAAAAACCGCAGAGACAAAGGCTCCGCGAGTCTTCTTGTTCGCATACTCAGACATGATCGTTGCAGATAAAGGGTAGTCCCCGCCGATGCCAAATCCAAGCCAAAACCGAAAAAAACAGAGCGTGGCCATTACAGTTTTTGGCTCGTGTCCGAAAGAGAGACCAGAAGCTATTGAACAAAGGACCATGACCATTAACGTCATACCGTAAACTTTCTTCCTCCCGAGCTTGTCACCGAGCCACCCGAAAAAGAGCTGACCAGCGAGGGTTCCGCAGAAGGCAACGCCATTGACAGCGGCTGCGACGTTGGGAGGGAGAGTCCCAGGCTTTTCTGCGCCGTCCACATGGTAGTATATACGACCGAGGAGCTTCGTGACGAGGGAGATGCAGAAGAGATCGTAAGCGTCGGTAAAGAATCCCATTCCAGCGATAATGATCGCCGTGAAATGGTACCATTGCGTCTTGGCCACGTCAAGTGCATTCAGCACTTGTAACTGATCCCTTGCCATTCTTCTCCTCTGCAATTTCATCAAAAAGAAAGAAAAAAAAAGAATAACTCGAACTATCAGTGCCCTTTGTACATATAAGCGGCCAGTTAGGATTTATCAATTAATATGTCGGCGTTAATCACATTTTTTTGGCTTTATAAGATCGACCTATGAATCTTAACTTATATCAGAACGTAATTTGTGGGAATCTCTAACTTAAAATAGAAATCACAGATAATATGTATTTACTTACTGTTTCTATCGATTTAACTTGCCAACATATCTTTGGGAAAAAATAATCATTTGCAGATACGATGATTAAAGTAAGCATAAAATTTCAATTTATTATCGTTCATTTAGTATGGAATATTTGGAAAATAAGAAAGAATTCATTACAAACAATAAAGTAGTTTACCGAACTTGAAATAAGTTAGGCAATCTTAAAAGCAAATAGAATTAGACCCTATCAAGCATTAAAATAACATAAAAGTTCTATTTAACCTTTTTCTCATTTCGTTGATCTCTAAATTACAACCTACACAAAGTACAGTGTTGACCAAACTTGAAGAGAGTTAACTAACAATTTAAAAAGCCAATTCTAGAAAATTAACATGTGTATGGCTTTTTAGATGTGGTATCTTGAAAAGAAAAGTTTTCATGTTCTTGTATAGATGATGATGCGTATGTATTATTTGAAATAAACCAAACTATTTTAATACAAGAAAAGGAAATAATGAAGCGATTAGTAAAAGTCAACTGTAGCTTTCGTCTGGTCCACTCAATATTAATTAATAAAGCTTTGTTAAAACTTAATATGATAAAATAATTTTGTGGAAACTCATAACTCAAATAAATGAGTCCTAAATTTTTGGGTTTTCAACCGACGTTACCAATTATTTAAACGTAAACAAAGAAATGAGAGGTCAATTACAAGAGTTTTTTTTTTTAAACTATTACGCTGTTTTGTCTTTACACTAGTTACAAACAAAAGTCTGACTTGTGACGTCTTAACTAAATCCGAACACACGGAGGAGCTACACAAACTTTAGCGAGAGTGAGACAGCGAGTTGTTTTGTCTTAAACTTCGGACACACCTATTATATGAAGAAACTATTCATATCCCTACTTTATATTGGAAATAAATTAAATAAATATATATACTATTTTGCATGCCCTTTTCAAAGTTTTCATTAGTGAATGATCGACATCGATCAATTCATGCGCTTAACAAAAAACAAAACAAAATGAAGTCTTCTAGCTAGGAAGTGGGAGATGAGATCCAACAAATACGTTTCAAGAAGAAAAAAAACTATTCCTAATTAATAATGATCCAAGGAATGTGGGGTAAAAAGCAAAATTTTCTCGACAAGAAAAGAAGACACATATATAAGACGACGATACAAAACAAGAGATACTGAAGAGGCAGAAGAGGGGCCAAAACATGATATAACGTCCTAACAATAAGAAGCATCAAAATACTTGGAAATGTAAAGAAAAGAACTTACAGAAATATAAACAAACTTCTACTAGGAGGAGTTTGTGTAGGATCCGATCTGATAAAGCTTTTATAAGTATTGTCAGATGAAAAGTCTTTATAGTAGTTTCCTTTATTTGTGGAGAAAATGTAAAGAGAGAGAGAGGAATGAGCGTTGAAGCTGCGTATGAATGAACAATGACAGAGTTGAATCGTCTTGAAACGGCCATTTATAAGCTTACTCTCTATGAGATATTCCTTTTGCTATTTCGGTATATTCCCCCCTCCAACGGTGCCGTTTTGTTGCCTTGTATTCTTAATTTCTTCTTTCTTTCTTTTTTTCTTTTTATCAACTTTTTTACTTCGTTTAGGAAAAAAAAAAAACTATTAGGACACGATGATTCTGTTTTGCTGTTAATATTCTTTTATTATCTACATATTAGCTGTTCCACTATATGAATAACGAAATTCCTTTTTTTTTACTCGTAGTTGACCATGGATTGTTTTGTTACGGAGCTTGGCATGCGGTTTAGTCAGTATATGAGTTTCAAACACTATTAGGCTGTAAGAAAAACAATATATTTAATTTTTGTCCATGATAAACAACGAAATCATAAACTTATATTTACATATGACTTTTTTAAAAAATATGAAAATCATTACACGACGACAGGTCAAAACATAACATCTTCTGTTTGAATATATATAAGGATGTTTGTTTTTAACAATGCAAAAAACGTTTGTTGCTTGTTATAAAAAATGTGCTTTACGATCTTTCCTATCCTCGCGAGGTGTTTTTTTTTCTATGTTTTTGTTTTTTTTACTTATCGTGAATTTCATTTTTTTAGTAGGGATAGTGTACTACTATAGATGACATGTTCGTTTATTAGTTTCTTGACAATATTTTTTAATTAGTAAGTCTGTAAGTCTTTATTATCTTATTAAAGAAGCCATAACTGCAGGACGTGTACTTACTATATCTAGTTTATCTACATATGTCAATGGAATTTAGTGGTGTAGTTTTATTGAGTATGGGAGTAAACACCTATTGTATGTAGCGTGTGAATAATGCTCATGACTCATGAGTTATGACTTTGGATTTGGAATGGTCTCTGTTCCCTTTCCCTATCAGATAAATCTAAGGCATTTACATAAATATGAATATCGATCTTGTTTTAGCCCAGCAACTTGATTTTCTTTTTCTTCCGTGACCGAACAAGAGTCTAACCATTTTTTTGGCCATGGCAGCTCTATTTATTTCCAACCATTCTTTCTTTTTTTTTTTGTTAAAGGGTTTATTTCCAACCATTCTTAATAACTAGTAAAGCTCTATAATCTTTTTCTTAAAATGGCTTTATATACATGTCTTTCACGTGAAAGAAATCTATGGTGGGCATATATTACACATTTACACCATCTTTTTCATTTATGAATTGGAAATATTTTTGACATACTTACTTGCACCTGTTTTCTTTTACCAGACACCATTTCTTTTCTTCTGTTTCACTTTCTTAATTTTTGAAATATTGGAAAAGTCGCCACGACAAACAATAGAAGTGATCATGATTTCAAGAACTAAAGAGAGGCAGCAATATCTTAACATAGTTTTAGCATTTTGATCTCAAAAAACAGACGACAACAACGTGATAAAGACTTTGATGACAAAGTTATAAATATCGGGGAAAAGAAAAAAAAGACTTTCATGACAATTTTATGTCACCAAAGATACCAAGAGGTGGCCAACTGCGAAACGCTATCCGGAAATTGGTATGCCAAAAAATATGAATAAAAAATCTCGACTATTAGTGACTAGAGACTACATATTTTATCTTCAGCAAAAACAAAATATCACAAAGAAACTTAAAGAAATTAGATTGTCAAAATTCTACAACTGGAAAATTGTCAACTTTGTTTGCTCAGTTACCCACCCAATTCAATGTCATTTTTACAAGTTTGTTCTCTTTCCATAGACTTTTTCCTAATGAGAAAAATATTTTTGAAAAACTGTCTGATGAATAGCTTAAAAATTACTAGAGTATATATTTTACCTTTATTTGAAATATTTCTGAAGACGTATTCATTCATTCTAACCGTCCTTTGCATTTTGACTGATCACTGTTTTCATCGCAGTAAAATCTTGTTTAATCTTTCCACTTATGAGAGTTTAGCCCCAGCAACTCATTTGTCAAAGACTTCCAGTTTAACTAATTCCCAAGGCATTACTTGGTGATATAAAAGGCTCGACTGCTAAATTACAGAGAAGAATACAAATACCAAAGAGAAATAAGGAGTGAAAAAATACTAACGGAAAAATAGAATTCAATGGATAAAGATATAAAAAGAAATATACATTTTAGACCTCTACGTATCATTTAAACTATAGTTTAAAATTACATTTACTTCTGAAAGAAAGAAAAAAACAATCTGAGATAACAACAAACTGATAGGTGAATATGAAATTACGACCAAACATGTTGATGGATTCGCAAGAAGAAGAGTGACATAAGACTTCGAAGCCACTTGTTCCTTGTATACTGCATGAGGGAGGATATTGAGTTCTCTGTGCGATCAATTATTGCGAACTAAAAAAAAAAAAGAGTAGTGCGAGCAAAAACAGAAGAGTGTTTAGGAGAAGAACATATGTCTAACTAGCGATTACTATTTATCTTAAAATAAGTTACTATTTATCTTAGAGATATGTTGAGATTTTGAACCAGTTAATTTTATTTTTGACTGAGGAGGAAACCTACCCACCGACGACGTATATTATATTGTATGGGACGTAACCAACCAAAAAAGTAAGTAATTTAATTAAAATTGATGGCTCGACTAATCTATCATCACGAAGTTGAGAAATGATGATGGTGATGTTCTCTGGTGTTGACTTGCTACGTCCATGTGTTGTTATCTTATTGCTTATAAAGCTGACTTCTAAGTCCGTAAACTCCTTCGTTCACATTTCCTACTTCAATTCCTTTATTTTATTTTACGTGGCAAATGGATTATATAATATTATGTTCAACAATAGGTATTTTTAATTAAGTTTATGCATCATAGCGTATTTTAATTCCATTAATGTCAGATTTTGCTTCATCTAACATTTAAGTTAAGATTAGTGTATATGTATTCAATTCTCTGCATCTCGCACATGAATACCATTATTGGTAAGAGAAAACGGATATAACTAAAATTTAGACATAAATCTTTTTAATCAAAAAAAGTATATACTGCATATACGAGTTTAAACAAGGGGTTTAATTAGCATGAATAACTAGACTATATATAAATCATATATAGTCTGTGCTCTTAATTATTTTTGAAACATTAGACTTTTATTCAAGATGGACTATTTCAGAGACATGAACCACGGCTTTTACTGATCATAGAGTTGCTAATGCCATGACATTCCAATATATACGATTTAAGATTAGAGCATATCCCCCTCCCTAAGAAAAAAAAGGAAGAAGGTCTGACTAATAGAATGAGGACCTGAAACAGTTATAGGGGTCGCTAGTTCTGGCTTTGCCACTACTTTTTATCACCAAAATCTTTTTCTTATCAAACACTAATATCTTTTGAATGTTTGTCTGTTATGTTGATGGGAGTCATAAACTGTGTGGCCATGCCATTTTCTCTTATGTCTGGATTACTAGTCTGGATAAAACCGTCTGTACGAAACACTGATTTTTTATATAAGTATATAGGGTTTATTATATTAGCAAGTACAATAAATTCAATGCGGAAATTTATAAAATTATGTAGGTACAACAATATCAATAAAAACATGTTTTCAAAAAAAAATTGTTGTGTATGCTGAATATTCTGAAAACGTTTTGGGAATTTGTTTGAATAATTAAAAAATAAAAAATAAAAGGAAGACGAAAAAGATACTCCTTCTTATTTATTTGAAGTGATGTTTAAGGTTGTTATACAAAAATTAAGAAAACATATAATTTCTTTTGTTTCTATAAAAACATCACTAATTTAAATAAATCCAACCAATCAGAAAATAAGATGTAAAATATGATTGGTCAAAAAATATTATACACATTTAATTTTTGCATAAAAATTTGAAAACGTCACTTAAATAAAACAATTTTTTGGGAGTAAAACATCGTTTAAATTGAAATAGAAGGATTAATAAAAAAAACAATATTTATTAATAGACAAAAACTATTCGAATAATAATAAGGGGGAGTTCAAAAATACCCCTTTTCATATACATCTTTTTAAAAATACCCCTTTTTCAAACTTTATTAAAAACCCCACTAAAAATTTTGAAATTTATCCAACTATTTGTGTAAGCTTATTAATAAATACACAAATAACCTTTATATGTGTATAAAACTTTATATACCTTTCATAAATAGCGTAAAAATAAATTATAAAAAGCTTATAAAAACCTTATAAAAACCGTATAAATCCTTTTAAAAACCTTATAAAACTTATAAAAACGATTTAAAACTATTTAAAACATTTTAAAATATTTGTATCGAATCTCCCAATAGTAGTTATTATATAGAAGTACCTTATAAATTATATAAAATTTTATAATTTTTTATATTTAAAAAGGGGTATTTTTAAAAATGTATAGATAAAAGGGATATTTTTATAAAGAAGTATACCAAAAGGGGTATTTCTTAAAAGTTCTCAAATAATAATAGCAAGCGTATCTCCCTACTTGTTAGTATGACTATTTTCATAATTTATCATTCATTTTAGCGCCAGCAATAATAGAGATGACAGGATTTGGTCAACCCTTCAGCCCAATAAAAAAGGGAAGGCGGATGCGTGCATGTGGTCGGAGTAATGACAAAACCCTTAACAATTATTTATAAACAGTGATCCAAGCCTATTTCATTAGTTTTTGAATTTCAAACAAAATTATTTTGGAATCTTAGTTAACCTGTCATGACAAAAACCGTAAGTATATGGTAATAGTATAACTAGCTGTTAAAGTGTAGACGCAAATGAATTTATTCTTTAACAATGCCACATAAATATGAAAATCCCATTTTCTATAGTCCTAACAAAATGATCAAAATTTGAAATTTAGGTGTGAACTTTTTCCTTTTTTTTTTCTTTGCTTCAAGGGGAATTTTGAAACTTCAAACAAAAGATTTGAAAGTTATCAAATCTATTTTGTGAATAATCACACATAACTTTCACATATACATGCATGATCAAAAAATTTTAAAAGGTTAGGAGATTTTTCTGCTGATATAAATTTCATTTAATTATTTAATCATACCATTAGATCTTAACATATCATTAATTTCTAAATTACTTTAAATCAAGCAATAAATTATTATTTGTATGGCAAACTTTACAAAAATAATATATATAAGTCGTTGAAGAAATGCTTATCAACCTTGAAAACGTTGATGGCTAGCCACGGAATACCGAGTGTAAACACAATACACGCATAGTGTGTAGTGATGTAAGAGGACTGCACCAAAACTCTAATAAGACTTTCAGACCAACGTCGGCACTAGGTTAAATACTAAGCCGACTAAATTCAACTCTAGAGAGTCATTTTTTCCGGACAAAACAAAATGTAGATAGATCATTAGTTGAAAAGGACTGATACAGGGAGATATATAGTTTTACTATATTATGAGTTGGGAACTATTGTTCGTCGTTTTCAACAAGAATAATATTAAAATCTTTGTATTATTATATATGCTTACGTATATGCATTTGTTCACACATCCAAACTCTTTTTGCGTATATAGAGAGAATCTTACTTTTTTTTTTTTTTTTGCTAAGAGAGAATCTTACTTTTAAACTCAAAAGTTGCCTCTCTTAATCTTCGACCGTTCGTGGCATCAAAAGATAGCTGATCGGAGTCAGATTTCCTCGTAACAAAAGTTATTCGGCTTCATCATTCTCATTTTGATTCTGCATTGTTTTTTTCTTTTCTAAATACATTTATTATGGGAAAATAGGCTAAAATTTATAGTACTATATATTGAAACTGAACTTGTACTTATAAATGGGCAACGATACCAAGACCCAAGTATGATATTTTTTGTCTCTTTTTTTCTTTTATGGCCTTGATCTCTCACACAGCTACTGAAAAATTTAAGGAGAGGAGCAAAGTGAGATTCACGTTGGTGAAGAATAAAACTGCTGAAAGAGTAACGGCCTAGTGATAGCTAGTGTAAAGAGAGTTTTTTTTTTTTGTTTTTTTTGGGGTAGTATCCCGTTCAAATCAGAATGGACTGCCTCCGACTATCGAAAGAGAATATGGATCAAAAGTTCGGAACTCAGCAGTTTAACAAAGAATAATAAAAAGGTTAAATAGGAAAAAATTCTTACTGGTTATCTCTTTTTCTCAAAAAAATAAAAAAAATCGCATATCTTCAATTATTTCGTAACAAGAACAAAGAGTTTCATTCCATACTCCATTACTTATTTGTGTTTGTGTTTGTTTTTTTTTTTTTGTCGACTTATTTGTGTTTGTCTATGTCATAATAATCTAGAAGGGAGCATGTTTTGGTTGCAATATAATCATTGAAACTTAACATTAAATACCTATATAGCCTCCCATAGTTCCTAAGTCTGGAACCCACTCATAATTTCTTAATATCTATTTATATTGCTATTAGTGGAAGTTCCAATACCAAAGGCCATCGTTTAAAGTGTAGGTTCGTTTAACATAAAAGCAAAAAGTGGAGGCTTGATGATTCTTTGCAGCAAATCATAGTCATCATCAGTTTATCCTTTTTGTGAACGACATGTTGTTACGACTAAGAAAAGGTATAGAATCAGAATTAGAATATATTTCTTTTGTTGAAACTTCATTCATACTTTTGTTGAATTATTTATTTTAATCATTTCTGTTAACTAGTGCGTGTGTTCATAGTGAAAAGGCATTTTTCTGAAACAGTTTTAGTAAAAAGGCATTTTTTAGACTTCATTCTAAGTAAAGGACACCAATTTTAGTGCGAGAATTGATTATTTGACAACTTTAACTTTAGTTTTTTGGGAATTCTATTAGCTTGAAGATGAAGTTACTCTCTCAATGGTTCACATTTGAATATAGTTAGAATTGTATCCTTTTATTTATATGTTGATTTATTTATCTATATATTGTTTTAGGTGTTTTGAAATACACTTGTACTATTTATCCCAAAAACAAATGTATAGGCTTGAACATGATATATATTTTAGTATAAGAAAATCATATATTTATATACTTAAAAAAATTAATTGTTTTTATTTATGTAGACACTAAAATTACATTATTTGTTTGGAACCAGCAAACGTCCTCACCAAGAAACATTTAGGAGACTCTATTATACTATACATACACTTGAAAGTAAATTATTCGACAATTGTCACAATTCGTTGGAGAGAGCAAACGCGCTTTTTTCGGTCTTGAAACACTCTCTAACACGTAAGTGGCATGCCGTTTAAAACGAAACTATTGAGGTACCAAAGCAACTTCCCTGAGATTTGTTTTTGTTTACCAAAAACCCTAAAAATACCCAAAATTAAAACCCTAAAAATAGGGAGTCGAATACCAACAGTTTGTTTCTTGTTTTTCCTTTTTTCTTTTGTTGGTGATAAAAAATACCGGATAGGGTTAAAAAAAAGCGACTTTAATCGTCTTTTTGATCCACCAAAGCTCTCCTCTCGAATTTTCCAGATTAACTGAATAGATTCCTTGATTTTGACGGTAACACAAGGTAATTATTGATTGGCTTCGAAATATCTCGATCTCCTCTAATTCTCTTTTTACGATTTTTTTTTTCTTTCTAAGCAATTAGTCAAATTCGTTCTATACAAAAAAAGTATTAAGGAAGGTTATAATCAAAATTCATAATCTCTAAATTTTTTCCAATATCAAAATATGTTACTATGTGATGTTTTCCTTCCATGACTTGTCTTCAAGGAGGAAATGGAGTAGAAAAACAACTGATTTGTACAAAAAAAAAAAAAACAACTGATTTGTTTTGACTCAATTGGAAATATTGGTGTATATAAATCTTGCAGCATAAGATTGAGATTTGTTGTGTATAATGTAAGAGAAGATGAAGTTTGGAGAGACGTTTACGGAATATCTACGTGGAGAAGAGGAGTGGTTCTTGGAAAAATGTCGTCATGTAGAATATAAGAAACTCAAGAAAGTGTTGAAGAGATGCAAGACGACATGTAACTCCTCCACAAGATCTAATAATGATGAACAAATCATCATCTCATCGGCTACTTCTTTGTCTGATTCATCATGCCAATGCCAGTCTTGTCCTTGTATGTATATAAACTTCTCTCCCTTATACTTCCTTCTAGCCGTACGTGACGCTTAATAAACAGATGATGACCAATTGAGAATGAGTTGATAAGTTCATGTCTCTGTTACAATGCAGGGTGTGATGAGATGTTCTTTGAGGAGCTGATGAAAGAAGCTTCTGACATAGCAGGATGCTTCAGGTCAAGAGTGAGGCATCTTCTTCATCTTCATGTAGCCACTGGGATGCAGAGATACTTGATGAGTCTACGCAGATGCTTCAAGGACGAGAAACAAGCTTTACTCCAAGAAGGCCAAATCTTGATTCAGTACATCACCATGAATGCGATTGCCATCCGTAAAATCCTCAAGAAATATGACAAGGTTAGAGGTTTATATTGCATGTGGAATAAAGAAAATGCAACCTCATTAAAACTGGTTTTAAAATGCTTTCAGGTGCATAGCTCAGTGAATGGGAAGAAGTTCAAGTTGAAAATGCGAGCGGAGCGCATAGAGCTTTTGCACTCACCTTGGCTCATAGAACTTGGAGCCTTTTATCTCAATTCTGGTCTTGACAAAGTTGGAAACTTCAAGAACTCATCGTTTGGCCGTGTCTCCTGTGAATATCTCAATGACGATCAACCTATGATTCAACTCACGCTGCCTAATTCAATAGAGCTCGAGTTTGATCTAACTTGCGCAATCTGCCTCGTAACAAACCTTACTCTCTGCCTTTTAATTTACACTAACAAAATGTAGTTTGCTTATTTATATCATTTCTCTAAGGAGGGGATGAGTTATAATTTGTTGTTGCACTAATTTGGCAGGAAACGGTGTTCAATCCCTACGCTTTGAAGTGTGGTCACATATTTTGTAAATCATGTGCTTGCTCGGCTGCTTCTGTAATGATTTTCCAAGGCATGAAAGCAGCACCAAAAGATTCCAAATGTCCCATCTGCAGAGAGGTTTGTTTAGATTCTTGCAACATTAGACATTTTTTTTTTTACATTAGACATTTTTTGTTTCCATTAGTAAGTATAAAAGAGGTCGATCTCTTGATTGATTGTTAAGGTTGGAGTTTACGCGGAAGCCGTTTACATGATGGAACTGCATCTTCTCTTGAAGATACGGTGAGACAAATCTCAAGTTTTATATGGCTCCTAATCATTATATATGTGTCCATAAATTTTTAAACTGGTGACTATTATGATATAAACCACACAACAAAATGATGTTTCATTTTTTAATTAAGTTATTGTGGTAGGATAAATTGTTCATAGTTTATATTTTTCATATTTTGTTTTTTTGTAGAAGCAAAGAGTATTGGAAGGAGAGGATGGTTAGTGAACGGTCTGAGATGGTGAAGCAATCGAAGATGTTTTGGAACGAACAGACGAAGCATATGATCGGTTACTAGTTGTTCGTTTCTTGGGCTTTTATATATCTTCTTTCAACAAGAGAAAAGTGATGACCAAAACAAAGAAAAAGAAAAAAATAACTAAACTATTATTTATTTCTGCCATGCCCGAGAAAGTCCTGAATCTACTGATCCCATTTAAGAGATGTCAACACTAGGAGATGTGTTTTTTTTTTTTTTTTTTTTCTTTGGTGATCATGCACAAATCAAGTTGTGCATCACTATACGTTTAACATGTTATTGCTTATCTATATTACTTAGGTTTTCCAAACATGCTGGGATTATTTACAATAAATGTTTGTATTACTTGACGAATGTCAAGTTTTAATATTGTCTGAAAATATGAAATCATTGTTTAAAAAAACTATATATCTACTGTTTCAAAAAAAAACTATATATATATATATCTAACTAAATTTTATGTCAAAACAAGAAAAGTAAAATATTTTGACAAGTAATTTAGGAACTATATGAAACTTCTTTAAATCCGTAAAACACATTTCTATAACTCACTCAGAGATGTTTATTTCTCTCTTAAGTAGTAATGTTTTGGAAAATCTCCTATTTAATAATTGACAAGTCCTTTGCAATTATTTATCTACAATATAATCAAACATCACTCAACGTTGGGGTATATTAAAAAAGGAAAAAATAAAGAAATAATAGTGTAAGGTTAAAAAAGTGAGTTCTCTTCTAAAATTGGGCTCTGTAAAAAAACTTTCCATATTTTCACGTAAAAATGGACGGCAATGCCATAATCAATTCCTTATTCTCTCTCGTTCCTTCTTCTCCTCCTCTGATGCTCATCACATCTTCTCTGAAGCAAATCCTTCGACCAAATTTTCACAATTCCACGGCGTTTAATTTCTCGACAATCTCATTTCCAGTTAACGTGCGGAAGAAGATAGCTGCGAGCGAATAGGTGGTCGATTCATTACCTCATGTTTCTCCGAGCTGTGTCCATTTTGAAAGACACAGTAGAATTCAATATGGATTCGTCATTTATGGTGCTAATGAGTGGGTTATGTTGTCCATGTCGGAGAGGTAACAGATAAATCTAAAACAGAGAGAAGAGGAGAGAAAAAAGAAGAAGCAAAATTAGGTTTTGTGATTTTAGGGTTGAATTATCTGAATGGGAAACACATGCGTGGGTCCGAATCTAAACGCTAATGGATTCTTACAATCCGTTAGTGCTGCTGTGTGGAGGAATCAGAAACCAAACGATAGCCTTAAGAGCAGCAAAGACGAGAGCAGTCGAAAAAAGAACGATAAGAGCGTTAATGGGGGCGAAGACAGTAATAAAAATCCAGGCGCCGCCGTGGATCCAGCACCAGCCGCGTTGCCAACACCTAGCACGCCACCACCACCGGTGAAAATGGCGACCGAAGAAGCACCACCAAAACCTATCCCAGAGAACAAAAACGTAGAAGAAGATGCGAATTCGAAACCGCAGAAGAAAGAAGCGCATATGAAACGTATGGCAAGCGCAGGTCTTCAAATAGACTCAGTTCTTGGGAGAAAAACAGAGAATCTCAAAGATATCTATAGTGTCGGGAGAAAATTAGGTCAAGGGCAATTTGGAACAACGTTTCTTTGCGTGGACAAGAAGACAGGGAAAGAGTTGGCTTGCAAAACGATAGCCAAAAGGAAACTAACGACGCCTGAGGATGTTGAAGATGTGAGAAGAGAGATTCAGATAATGCATCATTTGTCTGGTCATCCAAACGTGATTCAGATCGTTGGTGCGTATGAAGATGCAGTAGCTGTTCATGTTGTGATGGAGATTTGCGCAGGTGGAGAGTTATTTGATAGGATTATACAGAGAGGTCACTATACGGAGAGAAAAGCTGCTGAGCTTGCTAGGATCATTGTTGGTGTTATAGAAGCTTGTCATTCTCTTGGTGTGATGCATCGTGATCTTAAGCCTGAGAATTTCTTGTTTGTTAGTGGAGATGAAGAAGCTGCTCTCAAGACTATTGATTTTGGTCTCTCTGTTTTCTTTAAACCAGGTACCATATCCGCAATGCTACTTGTAATAGATCTCATACATGATATATATACATTGTGCAAAGTGGGGAGGATCAGTGTTTTTTTTTTTGTTGACTATAGATATGTTGTGAATACAGGAGAAACATTCACTGATGTAGTTGGGAGCCCTTATTATGTGGCTCCAGAAGTATTAAGGAAGCATTATAGTCATGAATGTGATGTTTGGAGTGCTGGAGTTATTATTTACATTTTACTAAGTGGTGTTCCTCCCTTTTGGGATGGTAAGAGACAGTTGTTGATCTATGGTTCAAATTTGTTTCAATGGTAGAGACTGATTTGATCTGTTATATGACAGAAACGGAACAAGGCATCTTCGAGCAGGTTTTGAAAGGTGATCTTGACTTTATATCAGAACCATGGCCTAGTGTCTCAGAAAGCGCAAAAGATTTAGTTCGTCGGATGCTTATCAGAGACCCTAAGAAACGAATGACAGCTCATGAAGTACTATGTTAGTGTTCTTGTTTCTAGTTAAGTTGTAATTTTTGATAAGAGTAAGCACAGAGCTACCTATATTGATTTGTAAAATGTTAAATTTATGTTGCAGGCCATCCTTGGGCACGAGTGGACGGTGTTGCTCTTGATAAACCTCTTGATTCTGCTGTCCTAAGTCGTTTGAAACAGTTTTCAGCCATGAACAAGCTCAAGAAAATTGCTATCAAGGTAAACATTTTAAATATGTTTCTATCATCTATACCAAATTATATGCACAGATAGAGGGAGGCCTATATATATATATATGTATTGAATGAGATATTCATCCTCATAGAGAGTTGTCCATAATGACTAAACACAAACACTTTTATCACTGAATATGTATTGATTCAGGTAATAGCAGAAAGCTTGTCAGAGGAAGAGATAGCAGGACTGAAAGAGATGTTCAAGATGATAGATACAGACAATAGTGGACACATCACTCTCGAAGAACTCAAAAAAGGTTTGGACAGAGTTGGTGCTAACCTAAAAGATTCAGAGATATTAGGACTAATGCAAGCAGTAAGTCCACTTTTCTACTTAACTACCTTTGGTTCACTCTATGTTTATGAATCATGATGATGTATGAAATAATAATTTGGCAAAATGAACATTTTATCAGGCGGATATAGATAACAGTGGGACTATAGACTATGGAGAGTTTATAGCAGCGATGGTGCATTTGAACAAAATAGAGAAAGAAGACCATTTGTTCACAGCTTTCTCTTACTTTGACAAAGATGGAAGTGGTTATATAACCAGAGACGAACTCCAACAAGCTTGCAAGCAGTTTGGCTTAGCGGACGTTCATTTAGACGACATTTTACGCGAAGTTGATAAGGACAACGTAAAATTACTTGCTATATTGCTTTGCTGTAGTTTACAATTGCAAGCACATTTTTTGGTTAATATAGTGTTATCTATTGTTATTATTGACAGGATGGAAAAATAGATTACAGCGAGTTCGTGGATATGATGCAAGACACTGGTTTTGGCAAAATGGGGTTAAAGGTGAGTTGATGATCAAACAGAGCAATGACCCCAATTTCAACCACTTTTTTTTTTCTTTTTTCTTTCTTAAAGCTTAATATAATCTTTTGCGGGATATACATGTATGGGAAGCTTGCATTAGTTTTCTTTGAGCAGGTTTTATCCACTGTATTCCCCATATAATTTATTTAGTATACAAGTTTCTCATTTCTTTAACTCTCTCCCTCGTGTGTCAGTCAAGTAGGAGAAAAATTGTATAGGTTACATCTCCCAGCGATACCAAAAATATTCATTGTCATTGTTTGTATATCTTTACTAGGTCAATGTAAAACTCGAGAACATCATGATACTCGATTATTCTATTTCTGTTCCATAAAATTACATGTTTTGTTACTTTCACAATCAATGTTTCAGTTATTATTTTTGTTTTTTTTTGCTTGTCACAAGATATAATCATAGGAAAAAAGTGCATATTTCAATCGTATTGCTAAATCAAATAATAGAAAAAATAAATAAATATGAAAGATAATTGATATCAGTCCTTGTAAAAATTCACAAAAAAAAATATATGTGAGATGCCGTAAAAATAGTGAAAGCAGTTTCGAAGTAAAAGCAAATAGTTTGACGTGTTCTGTCTTTCTTCTACTGGAAAAGATGGAGGCCACATGGTTGTGAATACGTCTCCACGTGTTACGAGATTCACTACGAGCTGTACACGTGTCAGATACACACGTCTTCTTTTACTTCATAACCCCCAACTGCCACTAAACCACAATCGTTTCTTGTTTCACACAAACCACTTCTCTCTTTCTCTCGTTCTCTTATTGGAATACCAAAAAACAAAAATGGGATCAGAGACTTTCCTGGAGATTATTCTGGCCATTCTTCTTCCTCCCGTCGGCGTTTTCCTCCGATATGGTTGTGGGGTACGTACTAATCACATCATTAGTTATACAGTTTTCTAATTGGTTAATCGAATTGTATGAATATGATGAGTTTAATATTAATGCAGGTAGAGTTCTGGATATGTCTGTTGTTGACGATACTGGGTTACATCCCTGGGATCATCTACGCTATCTACGTTCTTGTCGGATGATCACCTAATCATTCCTCTTCTTGTACAGTAGTTTCCATGATCTGATTTTAGCCTTTGCTTTGTTTCTCAATCACTCTTGTAATAAAAACTCTCTTCCCTTTTCGCTTTAAGTAATAGTACTATTTCTTTTAGCTTGTTTCCTATATTACTACGCTGCCACGATATTCACAACACAACGTATTGTAATATGCACTAAACCAACGTTGCGTTATATGACCGAAACCACCGTTGTTTAAGCAAGCGATGGATATTACATTTTGACCAAACCAACCATGCGTTCTGTGTTATTTTCATAGTAACGCGTTTATATATATATATATATAGTAATTGTGGTTCATATACATATCTAGCCGGCGATTGGGTTTTTGATGACGGTACGGCTTTCATCAACCCAAACCCTAACGCGGTCGCACCTGAGGTCATCAGGAACCCAAGTTCCAACCAAAATCACGGTAACTTGAAGGCTCGAGTTCTCTCCTTTGATAACCGAGGCCGCATAGTCTCCATTTGTTCCCAAAAGCTCCGGCCATGAGTTCTTCCCTGCAGGTGGACGACCAAAGCAATCACTTTAAGCCCACATATATCTAAAAAATGTTAGATGATATAACAATGTCAAATTATGAAAACAAATATAGTAACGGAGGATGAAAGAAAAACCAATATAAGGACACCAATTATGGGCTGCCATTTTTTCTTCCTCTTTTTTTGTTCACGTACTTCGCTATGATGTTATGCTATACGCTTGTCCTCAGGAAATCTGAGTCCAGTTTTATAGATTAACTAGGATTTATCGATGGGTGGTGTCTTTGAATTAGGTGTACTATATATTCTTTGTTAGATAAGCACGTGCATGGTGTAAAAAGGAGCGGTTCGTCAACTTAATTGGTAGAAACATTAGCTATGGAACACTTAAGGTATTTTGAATTCTTCAACATTATGTTTTTTTTTCAAAATACATTGAGTGCAACTAACCGATCAGACGAAAATTTCTTTCAGTTCGTTTTTGCTCCGAGTTTAGAACATGCGTATTTTTTTAAAAAAATTTGGGCCTTTGATTTTCTGAGAGCAACAAAAACAAGCCGAAGATGAAAAAAAGAAAAAAACAAGACAGCTGACTTATCCAACAAGAAACACAGGCTCAAAATGTTTACTTTTCCTTGTAACGCATCCCATACCAAAATATATCATTGATCGTTTTTTTTCACTTTCGCATCTTGCGTTGCCCCAAAATGGTTCGGTGTTCTTGTGTAGAAGAAGAAGTCTCAAGTTTAGACTTGTGTCTTCTTCTTCTGTTTGCTTCAACACCATTTGGTTCTCTATTTTCTTTCTCCCCGTTCTCCTCCTGTGTAACAAAAGTTAGTTAAGCTTTTTCTTCGTCATCACAATACTTAGCGTTACTAGATATTTGCTACGTTCAATTAATATGGGAGCATACCGAGTCGAAAAAACACATCTTTGGAAGTGGTAACCTCAAACCAGAGGATGATATCGTTGTCAAATCCTTGACTGCGTAACTTGAATATGTTGACCTTATGTTAGATTTTGATCCAGATTGTTCTTCAAACCCATGATTCTTGAGTTTTCCCTTATTATTCCTCCCTTCAAAACCATACAAAAAGATGTGCAACTTTTAAAGGTGTTTTTGTTGTATCTCGTGTTGAAGGAAAAAAAAAAACGAAGATGAAACATGTTCTCACCTAGCTCACTCGCAACACATTTCTTCTCCCGTGTAGCTTGACAAGGGGTCAAGGGTCTAGTCAAAGGTTTGGAGATGGAGGATGACGAAAAAGAAGAAGAAGAAGACACTTTTGGTTGAGGAATAAGACTCAAAGGTTGATCTTTCTTTTTGCACTCTTTAGTCCTCTTGACAAACAAAAATCAGAATATGCTAAGATGAAAGCAAATCATTTGATTATTATAAGAATACAAAAGTTTCTTGGGAATCCTTGTTTTACCTTTTTACTATCTGGTAACTTACGCTGGCTCTCTCGAGTTACAGTCTGCTTCACGTTCGATGCATTACGTAAAGAGGCTCTCAAATCGTGAAACAGATCAAACTCAATGCTCGACACAGAGAATCTGCTTCCTTGAGTTGTCGTGGTCATCGATTCATCAGCAGACTTGCGAAGCGGTGTGTTACTGGTGAAACCATTGTTCACAAGAGACAACTCCTCAGCATCAAGAACACCTTTAGCATAATTACGTTATGTCATCGTTCATTATACGATTTCAAAGCAGATCATTGGCTAAATTATATATATGAGATGCATATGAGATGCATAGTGAAATAATTGACTAATCAATAGCTTAGCAAATACAATTTTAAGAAAAATATATAATGCAAAACTAAATGGTAGTAATTAACATGATTAGTCAATATGTGTATAATATAACAAAATCATCTTTCAGAAACATGAAAATATGATGAAAACGTAATAAAATGTGAAAACGTTAAAACCACATAATTGAAGTAAAAAGATGAGACCTGGATCGGTAAAAAAAGCGTTGTCCCAAGCAAAACTTGGACGAGCATCAGTTTCCGTAGGAAGAAGTGTCTTGACAGAGTGCATATGGTTCACTTCATTCTCGTCGATCTTCAAGCTCCCAAACAATTCTTCAGGATCCAACACTCCTTTCACCAAAAAAATAATAAAAATTATGTATAAATTAGTTTTGGTCATGTTCACAAAAAATCTCTTAGAATATAGAGTAGAAACCAGAGTTGGTGAAGAAGGCAGCGTCCCAGGCCAAGCTTTTGCGATGATTCCGTTTACTCTCTTTAACTTTCATCGGCTTCGCGAAATCAACCTTTACTCTTGCTGCTGTGCAAAGTGAGAAAAGAGTGTTTCACAAATATATAATCAGTTTTTTTGAAATGATATAGAAAGGGGAAACAAAAAGGATGATCAAATGTCTCGTACTCGATGATGAATTAGCTTCTTGAGAATCCATCGTTCTTGTTTTTTTTGGTTCTTGATTTAGGTGAACAGGATTTTGAAATTAGAAGAAGTCCTTTATTATACCATAAAGAGAATTTAAAGGAGAGACAAAAATTTGAAGTTTGTAAATGGTTTACGTGATTTAAGCATTTGATTACTCTCTCAAAAAAGATTTAAATTCAAAGCAAAATTTATTGTTTGCGGTTTATATTCTTTTGTAGTATATATTTGAAACAATCAATTGCCTTAAATGTATTTCTATTCTATGCACCAAACATAGATAATTACTGTTACAAACTTATAAATTTAAGAATATAGTATAACTAAAAAATATATCTATGAAATAACATTTTTGACATATCTAGGAAGTGAATAAGAAACAAAAAGGAGCGAACATTGTACCTTCAAATTTTTCCTTTCATTCAATTTCAAACTGTTCTCAAATCTAACAGAGAAATCTTTAAATACAACCAACTAAACCAGAAATAGAAAACCAAAAGTTCAAACTAACACAACTGAGTTTGGAGTAACCCCGAAATAGTCGTCGATCAGCTAAGCTCAAATATAAACAACACACTGATCTCTAATTTCCCCTGCACCAGTTTAGAGAACTCCACGTTAGACAAACCGTTTTGGAATCCAGTGACAACTAATTCATACAGCAAGACAACAATTTATGACCAACATGATCAGCAAGTACAAGTTGTTATAATTTTAAGACTTTTAAACATGACATTTCTCACTATCCTACTATCCTCAGTTGTAATAAGTGAAGGTTGGATAAAAGAACCTACATGCTTATAAGACTATGCTCTTCATTTTGTGTACATGAGGCTATGTGATAGAGAGAGGAATTACTTGATCATTTGGTATTGTTCTTGATCTCTAGAGAGTTTTCTTGCAACTTCTTTCACCAGCTCTGTCATTGAATCAGAATCAGAATCATCAAGTCAGAGCCAGGAACAAAACAGGTTATGGCATATATTTGTCAAAATCATACCGGCATTTCTTCACCAGGAACACCCCCACCAGCATCTCTATTAGATCCATCTCCGCTCTTTCCTGATCCTTTATTATCCCCCTGTCATAATTTCACAATAAAACGTAAGACGCTGAAATGGAACTTCTCTTTGGGAAAAAACTAAAAATGTAGAAATGGAGTGTGTGATTTATTTACCTCCAACTGCATCAGCAGATGTATGTCAGCAACCATACCCGGGGAATGAAAAGAACCGAATTAGTCATGCGTTTAAGAAGCTTCTTGATTTATCGTGAGACAGCAAAAGCATACAAGAAAAAAGAGTACCAAAATGTCTACTATATTTTTTATATTTTTTCCAAAACAAATGCTTAGGGAGTCAAAGCAACATACCTCCCTGTACCTCGCAAGGTATATCTTTAGTGGTTCCAGGTAATCCTCAAATCCTAATGTTGCCATTGCCCACAACAAATCATCACCATTCACAGTTTTCCTTTTCTCTTTCTGACACTTATCACTGGCCCTAATTAGCAAAAAAATTAACAGATACCAGTTAACTTACCATTACAATCCAGAAATCAACAGATAACCAGCAAACAAACCAAACTCAGTTTCTGATTCTAAAACTTAAGATGGTAGGAGAAACTACATCATAGTTTAGGGGATAGGAATCTCATATTACAAGAAACAGAAAACTCATCAAACAAAGCCTAAAAGGCATTCAACACAGGCGATTCCTGCGTGATCAAAAACATGCCTGTCGACTTAAATGAACAAAAAAGGAAAAGAAGAAAACAAACAGATCCAAAGATATAAGAATCTTTGAACCAGATCAAGAAACACATTTAATCCATATCTGTCTAAGATGGTATATGAACACAAGTAACTCACTGACATTAAATGGATTATTGGACAACACTATAACTCCATTAGAAAATTCAATGATGTGGCTGCACAAAAAGTGAAATCAAACAGCTACAGAAAAACCTAGAACTTACGATTTGGCAAAAGAACGAATAAATTCCAACAATTTGTGTGATTAGAGCTCAGACATATTGACATAAACATAGTAGCAGCCTGATGAAATAATCTGCAAAATGATCCATAGAAAAGCAACTAGCTTTAGGCAAGCCCAATATCATCTTTACTCTATAACATCATAAGAATCTCTGAGCTAAACTCAATCCGTTGCTACTTTAAGAAAACCATATCTCACACATCAGAAGCTCCAGTAAAAACGAAGAAATTCCAACAATTTGTGAGATTATAGCTCAGATATATTGATATAAACATAGTAGCAGCCCGATGAAATAATCTGCAAAATAATCCATAGAAAAGCAGCTAGCTTAAGGCAAGCCCATCATCATCTTTACTCTAAAACATCATAAGACTCTCTGAGCTAAACTCAATCCGTTGCTACAAGCAAACCATATCTCACATATGAAAAGGTTCAATTTATTTTCCAACAAAAAGCAAAACACATTTCAAAAAAGGAGAAAACATACTCGCTAGTGATGAAGCTAATGAACTCAGAGACGCATTCCTGAACAGTGTCCTTAGCATCTTTGCCAATCTTTCCATTAGGAGGCAAGGCTTTCTTCATGATCCTGCTGATATTAGCTATAGGAAGGTATCGATCCTGCTCCCTAACCGAGCCGCCGCTTTCTCCTCCATCTCCAGCTGGGCTCGAAGGCGTATTATCCGCCATTTTCAAAACTTCTGCAGAGAGAAACAGAGAAGAAAACACTCAAAATCGTCGCGACTAAATGTTTCGATGAAGTAGATAAAATCGAAAAATGGCGTACGGGATTGAGGAGGAGGGGATAGTGATGAAACAAAACCCTAGAACTTGGAATTTGGGGGAGGGAGGGGGATTTAGAGATATCGAATTTTTCTTTACAATGAGGAAACTGAAACGCAGCTCCTTGTTTTTTTTTGGGGTGGCGACTGCTGTAATTATGATATTATTACACGTTTTCTTGCAATACTTTGCTTATTACATAAAAAGAAATCCACTTTTGAGTTTATTATGGGCAATAAACAGGATTATAATTGGTAATAACAAGATACTTAAGAAAGCAATTTGATGAAAGAGGGACTCTAAAAATTACTTTAGCATTTAAGCAAATCATTAAATACTAATGAAAAGAAATCTGATAAAAAAACAAATCATTAATAAATTTACCAAAAAAAAAAAAAAAACAAATCATATTTTTTAATAAAAATACCTAGAAAAATTCACAAAAAAAATCAGTTAACAAGTGTAATCAAACCCATCAAGCCATCAACGATCTTGTATTTTTGTGATTAGTGTTAAGATTGTTTATAATTGACTATGCTAGCCTCATCAAGCCAAAAATGCAGAAATACAATTCCAAAAAGCACTTTGTGTTTCCAAAATGCAGAAAGGTTTATAGAACGTAACAACCTCTAGTTATCTATAACTTGTGTTTCAAAGTTTTTCAATTTCAGCATGTATACGGTTATTTAATGGCGTTTAATTTGTTTGAGCTTTTTGCTTATTACTGTATTGGAACGGCAACAGTAATTTATTGACACCCTAAAGCATAGACACAAGGCACAAAGCCTGTAGGTTTTACTAGAATCCCTAAATGCTTACTTCGTATATGTATGTACAATACCATATATCAATCATATTATTAGATTGAATGTTAACTATGACTAAATTATTTAATCATTGTTGTTTGTCAAATCTACATAAATTGACATATACAGTATATAAGTTTTGGATTTCATGTTGGACACTTTGGTCATTGCAGCTGGCTAGGTGACAATTAAAAGAGTTGCAACAACAAATTTGACATATTGGATATTTTTGGGATATGGTGAAAACGTTTAAAAAATATATATATATCTGAAATTCAGATAGATAAGATCAAATGCAACATCACATACATATGTAAACAGAATCCAGTCATCGTTCATAACATTGTTTTCACATTCGTTTGTATTTTCAAAATTTCGACATTAATTATTGTCCTTGCCTTAGAAACCCAAAATTATCTTGTTCTCGATAAGGTTTGAATATATAAATATTAAGGGTCCAAAAAAAAAAAAAAAATGAAGAGTCAAAGCTTTTCTACCAAACAAATCATCAATTAATGTGAATGAATGGGGCATATTAATATAAAAGCTGTATTTTGTCAAAGTATTGACTTTGAATACAAATTATATACAGCCTCGCCAACGACGACACTGACACCAACATGGACGTATCCGACTCTCTATATATAAATGGGGCACTAGAAAAGCTCTATTACCGAATACATCGAAACAAAAGAGAGAAGTGAAGAAAAATGTCATTTGGGTGTACTGCAGGTAACTTCTTTTTGGTTTTGTAATTTTATAGTAATCATACTCCATAATTTGATCTTATTGCGGCTTTAATTGATTCTTTTTCTCGTTTAAATCAAATCATACAATTGTTTAGTAGTAAAACACCCTCTGTTTAATATTATAAATTTGATAATCCTCTCTCTCTCTCTCTCTCTCTTTTTATGTTTTCTGTTCAATACTATCTTTTTTGTTTGTCACCATGCACGTGCCATGTTACAAGGGAATTATGGCACACGCGTAATTCAAAGGATACATACACACGACGAGAATATAGTACTTAGCTATGAAAATATTGATTTTTCCCAAATATGAATGAGCTTATTAAATTAATTGATCTCTAAAAATGCCAAAAGTGAATTGATCAGTAATTAAACTAAATTCAACGTGGACCGCAGGTAAGAACTCGTGGCCGGAGCTTGTGAGGACAAATGGAGACTATGCGGCGTCGGTGATAGAGAGAGAGAACACCAGCGTCGATGCTGTCGTCATTTTGGATGGAAGTCCGGTGACCGCAGACATCAGGTGCGACCGTGTCAGAGTTTTTGTTGATAGAAACCGTATCGTCGTCAGAACCCCTGTGACCGGATAGTACGTCATCGCCCTATGGCTATATATATAGACGATGCTCTTGAGATCTCTCATCTATTAAATAAGTATCGTTTGCCTGAATAATTTCGGTGTTCGTTCCCCGGAACGGTTACTGATGTCGTAAGTTTATATAAATCAATGTATGTGTGTATCTGTTTCACGTGAGTGAAGTTAGTGTTCTTCCTATATATATACACTACTATTTAAGGCATGGATGCCCTATTTAGTATATCAGCTGGTTGATTCACATACTACATATAGAAAAAAAAAAAAAAACTGTAGTAGTGTTCAATTATAACGGGTAACGAAATTTAGATATTAACAGACCATTTTGAAAGCACACCGTGTCACGACATACAAATTTTAGAAAATTAGTCATATATATATGATTTAACACACAGGGTGTTTCACACATACACATCTCATGAGGATCCCCATAAGGCTATATAACCCAATCATTCTACATACTAGCTTGTCCGGATTATATTCCAGGCTCTCCCAAGTCTAGGTTCTTTGTAGCAAAAACTCCCCCCCAATATTCCAAGCTTACCAAAACCTATAAGCTCCTAGCATACCAAACTCCCCATAGTCTAGATTTTTCGTAGCCCAAACCTTTCCACGATTAAATTCCATGTTAACATGCTACATACAGTCCAAATTCCTTGTAACCCATATATATTCCGCCCAGTCCAAGCTCCTTGTGGCCCATTATTCTCTAGATCACGACTCCACGAACATGAGATTCATCATGTAGCTCCAGTTCTCTCCATAGTCTCTCAAGATCGATTTCGTAAACAAAATTTTCATCGCTCTATTATATTTTCTGAACGTTAACTCACACGAGTCATGTGCATTAAATCCATACATGACGTATAGTATAGAGAGCTTCCAAACAAAGTTAAAGATGCCATTATATATATATATATATATCACAACCAATCTACACAAAAGTGTTATATTACACCCACGCCAACTCTAAGTGCATGGTTAGATGTAAAGATTCAAAACATGGTATACAAAGTCATTGCCCATTCCTTTACGTATTCAAAATAATGTAGTAGATGACCGAAATTATATTACCATCAAAAGTTATGATATTTGTGTTCACTTTATAAAATTGTAAACAGAACCTAGCTAGTCAGCATTCATAACATTGTTTTCACCTTTGTTTTTTTTTCAAATATTTCAACATTAATTGTCTTTCCCTTAGAAACCTAGATTATATATCTTGTTCTTGATAAGGTTTGAATTTGGTGCACAAAAAAAAAAAAAGAAAGATAAGGTTTGAATATCGATTATATAATTATACTGTTCAAAGCTTTACAATAAACAAATTGAAGTGTCAAAGCTTTTACCAAACAAATCATTAGCAAATCATAAAAAGCTTGTGTTGTCAAAGTTTTGACTTTGAATATAAATTATATACAACCTCACCGACGACACCGACACCAACATCGACATATCCGACTCTATAAATGGAGGACTAAGTCCTATAGCGAATAAATTCAACACAAAACTACAGAGAAGAAAAGAAAAATGTCGTCAGAATGCGCTGGTAAGTTTTTTTTGGTTTGTAATTCTATAGTTCATACTTCATAATTGATCTTACTGCGGCTGTAATTTATTTTATTTTTCTCGTTTAAATCAAATCATACAATTTTTTAGTAGTATAATATTATAGTTCTAGTATTGTTGTTTCCTCAATAATCTCTTTTTGTTTCTAAGCTAATGTTCTTTTAACTAAAGTTGACAAACCACCATGCACGTGCTATGTAACAAGGAAAATATGGCACACGCGTAATTTCAAAGGATCCACCAAAATGAAACTTTGATTTCAAACATAAGACATAACTTGTGAATAATTACTAATTAGTTACGCTCAATGTATATATCTCAGTTTGTAGTTTATATATGCATTTAGTTTAGACAAATTAAAATTTCCGAAGATTCGTAATACGAGCTAATATATGATCTTGCATTGAGGTCAAGCTATGGTGACGTTTGTGTTTTGATTTACCCAAAACATGAGATTATTGATCTCTAAAATACCAAAAGTGAATGATTGACCGATCTAAAGTAACGTGGACCGTATGCAGGTAAGAACTCGTGGCCGGAGCTTGTGCGAACAAATGGAGACTATGCGGCTTCGGTGATAGAGAGAGAGAACCCTAGCGTCGATGCTGTCGTAATTTTGGATGGAACTCCGGTGACCGCAGACTTCAGGTGCGACCGTGTCAGGGTTAGGGTTGATAGAAACCGTATCGTCGTCAAAACCCCTGTCGCCGGCTAGACATGTATCATCATTACTATGCCGCCTAATATATAGATGAATAAAGAAAGCTATAGTCTATATATAGACGATGCATGATTGGTTAGTTAATTATGTATTAAATAAGTATCGTTTGCCTGAATAATTTCGGGATCGGTGTTCGTTCTCCGGGCGGAACGGTTACTGATGTCTAAAGTTTTATATAAATCAAAGTATCATGTATGTATCTGGTTTCAAGTGAATGATATTAGTGTTCCTATATACTACTTAAGGCAGGGATTAGTATTTAAATTTATGTCCTATTTTAGTAGATCAGCTAGTTGCTCCAAATACAAACAAAATATATAAAAAGAAACTGTTGTGTTCAATTAAACCAAGTACAACGGTCAACGAAATTTTAGATATTAGCAGACCATTGTGGAAGAAGCAAAAAAAATAAAAATTGAGGTACAAGTAAATTAAAGCCAACCGTGTGAAATACAAATTTTAGAAAAGTTAAGTCATATACATATGATTAACACAGGTTTATGAGATCTATTTTCTTTACTAATAATAGAACGCATGGTGTGTGATTGTTAATTCCCCCACCTTCCAAGCTTACCAAAACCTAAGCCCCTATCCAAACTTCCCATAGTCTTAGATTTTTCGTAGTCCAAAACCTTTTCACGACTAAATTCTATGTCCATATGGTTCATGCAGTCCAAATTCCATCTATACTCCCACTAGTCCAAGCTCTTTGTAGCCCAAATTCTCTAGATCCAAATTTCTCGAACATGAGATTCATATAGCTCGAGTTCTCCATATAGTCGAGGATTTCGTAAACAAAAAGTTTCATCATTCTTTTAGATTTTCTGGACGTTATAAGCTAACTCACAAGCCATGTGCATTATTAAATGCGCATACACGGGCATACATGAATGACGTATAGTATAGAGAGCTTCCAAACAAAGTTAAAGATGTCAATGTATCACATTTACACAAACGTATTATATCACACCCACGCCAACTCAAGTCGATAGTTGTAAAGTATCAAAACATGGTATACAAAGTCAATGCCCATTTCTTTACGCAGATACCAATTCACCAAAATATAGTAGATGGCAGAAATTATATACACCATCAATAGCTATGATTGTCCACTTACAAATTAAATTGTAACACCAATATAAAATTGGAATAGTGGTACGTAATATGGACCAGTCGCCGCTTAGACTTTGAAACTGTCTAAAAAGGTAGGTACAAATGAGTAGGTGGGTGGATACAAAGTTATCACATGTCAAATCTTATGTCTATATATATAAACATGAAGAGATTCTTTGTGTCTAAATAAGATTAGTTCTTCGAACATTTGGTTTATCTTTTATCAAATACAGAAAAAACATTTAAGCAAAATGGGATCGTCGACGGTTCAGAAGTCAGCTTTGCTGTTATGTGGAGACTACATGGAAGCCTACGAGACCATGGTTCCTCTCTACATCCTCCAATCGTTTGGCGTTAGCGTTCACTGCGTTTCGCCTAACCGCACCGCCGGCGATCGCTGCGTTATGTCTGCCCACGATTTCTTGGGTCTCGAGGTTCCAAATTTTCACCACTAATCGCTGATTTTTTTTTTTTTTTTAAGTAAGTACTAATCTCAGTTTTTTTTTTCTGTTGTATTAAAAAAAAAAGCTATACACCGAACTAGTCGTTGACCAGTTGACTTTGAACGCTAATTTCGATGACGTCACTCCTGAGAATTACGACGTCATTATCATCCCAGGAGGGCGATTCACGGAGATTCTCAGCGCCGATGAGAAATGCGTCGACCTCGTGGCGCGATTCGCCGAATCGAAGAAGCTCATCTTCACGAGCTGCCACAGCCAGGTTATGCTGTTGGCGGCCGGAGTCCTTGCCGGCGGTGTGAAATGCACGGCGTTTGAAAGCATGAAGCCTCTGATCGAGCTCTCCGGCGGCGAGTGGTGGCAGCAGCCTGGGATACAGAGCATGTTCGAGATCACCGATTGCGTTAAAGACGGGAATGTTGTGAGTATGGTTGGTTGGCCTACGCTTGGTCACGGGATTAAGGTTTTGCTTGAATCTCTTGGTGCCAAAGTCTCGAGCTTGAACAAGGATCCAGCTTCTGTGCTTTTCCTCATTGGGGTGAGTATTCAAATTCAATTTCCTCAGTAAAATGTGAAGTCTTTAGTGATTTCAATCTTGTTTTCGATCATCAGACTCATTGAGCATTACTTTGTGTTGTGTTGGGTTTTAAAGGACTATGTAGAAGATTATGGGGTCAATATACCATTTAGAGCACTTCAAGCTTTAGGTTGTAAAGTGGATGCAGTGACACCAAACAAGAAGAAAGGAGAGGTGTGTGCAACGGCGGTTTATGACTTTGAGGAGGGACGGCAGATCCCTGCAGAGAAGCGTGGGCATAACTTCTTTGTGACTGCATCGTGGGATGATGTGTGTGTGGATGATTATGACTGTGTAGTGGTTCCTGGAGGGAGATCACCTGAGCTACTGGTGATGAATGAAAAGGCCATTGCTTTGGTTAAGAAGTTTGCGGAGAAAAATAAGGTTTTTGCTGCTATTGGACAGGGTAAATTGCTTCTTGCAGCCACTGGTGTTCTTAAGGTAAGACATTTTACTTGTCATTACTTTTTGAGGTTTTAGCTTAAACTTTAAGATGAGCTCTGTCAGAAGAGTATAATGTAGTTGGAGGAAATGGTATTTGCCTAACTCTGGATCACGAAATGTGATGCTGGCTTTATACAATATGTGTAATCCTATAGTACTGAATCGTGATTTATGTGCACTGACAATAGAAATGTGATGCTGGCTTTATATGTGTAAAGGTAGATTGATGATACAATGGGACATCCCGATGTAACAATGCTTATATAAGTCCTGCATCTCTTGTTACAATGTGGAATCTCGTAAGATTTTCTTGGTTATTAGATGTTTCTCTTTATGAAAATTTGCAGGGGAAGCGATGCGCGAGTGGGAAGGGGATGAAGGTGACAGTGAAGGTGGCTGGAGGCGAGGCTGTGGAGTCAAAGGGATGTGTAACTGATGGGAAACTTGTGACGGCAGCATCAGTCTCGGATTTGCCTGCCTTTTTGTCTGGTTTATCAACTGCTCTTGGTGTCTCTGTCATGTTCTAAGATTTTGCAAACCAAATTTGTACCACATCTTTCAATTCGCTCAACTGAAGTGGAAATAAAAAAACATAAGAGCTCGATTCGATTGTAGTCTCTCTGCTTTCGTAAAGTTATTACATCCCAAACATAATTAGTTGCTGCTCCTTGGAAACTTCGAGCGGGTGGTTTATCAAGGTGATTTTGTTTCTGCTTCTTCTTCTTTTTGACTGAACAAAAACAGTTGGTTTCGCATAGGATACAGTCTAAACTATTGAACCCCTAATCAAAACCATGAAACCCCATGTTAGATCAATGCATCATTCATGCATGCTTTGAGTTCGAAATAGTATACAAAAAAATAGAAGAACTAATATATATTTTATGAATGTTTGCAAAACGGTTAATGAATCCAACGTGTTGAATCAAAATTACAAGACAGATCTTCAATTGTCTCTGCTTATACAATGAAACAAAACTTCTAATTGGTTTCCGAAGCTGTCTACTGCTCAAACCTGATGAGATAGATGCATAACCTTAATTACTGTATTAGAATTTTGTTATGGTTTTATTTATTTTTTCATCTTTCCTGCTTATCTAATCTTTTTTTATTTTGGTAATAGCTTACCTAATCTTTTAGTAATCATGTCTATATATTTTTCTTAGTTTTCTTTTTTGTTCATCCTCCATATATTCCAATTCACCTCTATAGCAAAAAAGGAAAGAAAGACGAAATATGTAGAAATTAGTAACGACCGACAACACATTTATGGTATATTACTATATTTCATTCTCTCTTTTCTTTTGTTTTTTACTTTTTTTTAACAATGGAGGCCCTCTACTTTTTATCTATATATAGAGAATGATTCAGTTGATAATTCTATATTTCTACAAAGAAGAAGTGAACACATCCCCGATCTCCTAACTACGAAAAGTTAGAAATTGCTTCAACTACGTATAACCATATTAGCAAAGGTTAATATATCTTTTTGCTCTTCAATTGTTTTTGCTTACCTTTGGATTTTTCGTGACAAAACATAATTTTCTTTTGTTCTATAATTATCATTCACAGGTTTTAGCCATGAATCTCGGTTTTGTATCAATGGAATCTGTTTGGTCACTTCCAAATTTTCTACTGTTTCTAGTACTCTGGACATTGATCAACATCTATGGCCAGCTACTTGACCACTGGATCACTTCATCTTACCCTAAGATTAGGTGTTTTATAAGGGAGCAACTTGAGGAATCCAAACTATTTGCAATAATAAGAAGGGAACATGTCGTCATCTGCTTGTTCATCCTTTTTGAAATTGCAGATTTGGTGCGCTTGGACACTACTGTCTTCTGTCGTCAAACCAAAGCTTTTCTTGTGGAGGAGTTTGTTTGCAGAATTTCGTGGGACACCGTTGCTTTATTAGGAGTCATAGCTATCATTCAACCAAATATGATTATAGTTAAATCCTTCCATGACAGTGAAACGGAGACAGAAGATGGGAATTTTAATGTTTAGCTGCTTGTGGTTTGTTCTTTTGTTTAGTTTATTTATTGATGTGCGTACTTTGTTTCCACTATTAATGACTTGAATTGAATAAAATAAAATTGAAACATACTCTACGGTTTGTTAGCTAAGCCCTGGTTGGGAGGGTATAAAAACAGATTCGGATTCGGATCATATATGTATGTATATAAAGTTAAACATTACAAATGCAATTTTTCTGCAAATGGTACAATCAAACCAACTTGGATCGATCAAATCATCCTTCTTCATTCTTCTGCGTCCAAAAATTTGGTAGTAACGGGCAGAGAGCTTCGGATGATAAAAACAACGAGCATGCCCGAGATGATGCTATAAGTATTAAGGGGGTGGGAGGAGGAATGTGTTTGTTTTTTACTCAGACCGTTCCCTACTCCGGCCATTCTTCTGGTTGTTGTACAGCGGAAGAAGCCAGCGAGCCCCGTGTTTCCTCTTTCCATAACACCGCCAATAAAGCACACAAAGTGCAATTATGCAGACTATGGGAATCGCCCATCTATTCACCAAAAACATTAAACACATTTGGTTTAGCTGAGAGAATGAGAGAAGTTTGGCCAGAGTTTGTGCAAGACTTGTTTTGTTACCTGTCCAAGTCGAGAACGGGACTATACACGACATTTTCCCATGTCCCAACGATGAAATGCCAAACAGGGTTGTAATAAAGAGCTTCTGCTGTCCAGAACATTCTTGTGTATGTCTCCAAGAATATGAAAAGTATCCACGCTGCCATTTCTAATAAAATGAATTTTATTATAAACCGGCCCACAACCACCATTACAAGAGAGAACCCAACCAGCCAGTTGAACAGCCTGTTATTGTATTCTTTGATGAACAAAGACCGTGACTTCCCCATCATCTGCACAAAAGATCTAAGGTCAAATTGCAATTCAATACTTCCCCGCATAGCATAGACATGATATATATTACCTTAGTTAATCTTTGCTCATAGTTTTGTTTCGAAGGACCAACACATTGCTGCTCAAAAGTTTGGTTGCAGTACACGAAACCTGCATTAAATTTAGCCATGGAAGGAAGTCGCAGAGCCTGTAAGTGGTCCATGTCATCTTCACACCTTGTATATAGGGTCTCACAGAGCTTCGATGATTGGTATTCATTTGCAAGAACAAAATTCTTATATACCTGGACATAATATTTCCAGGGCACAAAAATGTATAAGAAGATAAATTTGGAAATCTTATTTCTAAGTAGACTACCAAAATACAGTGTTCAGAATCATTCCTTTGTTTCTATCCACTAAGCTAGTGTCTGAAAAGTTAAAAGCCCCACTTAATAGCAAATTCATATTAACATAGGGATCCATACCTCCTGCATTTGTTCATCCAACTGATCGACAGATTTCTTTGCATGCTGTCTACCAAAATGCTGTGCATCAAATGCTTTAATAGCTTCATTATGTGCCGTTTCATGGGCACTATGGAGAGATTCTTCAGACATAGGTAGCCTCAATCCTACCATCCTCTCATTGTACAGCTTCACACAGCGCTCAACAATATCTTTATTGAAAACCTCTACTAGTGATCCTGTTGATGGGATCTCTCCTTTATTTAACGCATCCAATATCTACAAAGCAGATCAATCAGAATCGGAATATATCAAGACACCATTTAGCAAGCATAGAAGGCATATCACAGAAATCATATAAGCCATTATTTTAGTGCTACATATCAAATATCTAGTAACAAATCCATCATTTATAAAGATATGCACACATAAATTGATATGTAAAGGGTACAAAAGAGTATAATATCAAGGAAAACATGACCACATAATAAAGGAATCTATCAATGTTTATGCAAATATTACACGACCAGGTTACCGCGATAACTTTAAGTAGCCAGGAAATACAGCCATCCATGAAAAGATATGTAAGAGCACCAAAAAAGTAGACATTTGGTCCTTCTGATTTTCTCAATGACACGCTTCCACTCATTCATATAAAGTGTTTTGAGAAATTCAAAGAAATGAAGCCAGACAGAAAAGAGATTGACAATCACCTGTTCCAGGAAAGAAATAAATTCCTTCCCATTTAGCATTTTCCCCTGCACTATCTTTGGGCGGATAATACTAGCAACAAGTTTCTTCAATTGATCACGCCTTGCAACATAAGTAGAGTCCAGGTCCTCATCCTTCAGATCACATAGCTTTGTCCGCATGAGATGAGGCTGTATACAAAAAACAAGGAATAAAGTTATCACAAACTAGATCACCTATCTACATACTAGCTAAAAAAAAAAAGAGTATGGAATACTCCATGAGTCAGATCAGACAATCATTTTGAATATTCCACATGGAAGAAAAAAGAGAATTTGCTCCCAAGAACTTTGGAAAATTATAAGGATTCACAAGCACTGAAAAGTGGGGCTTTTGTGCACGTTTCAGCATGACTAAAGGTAACAACCACACCAAAAAAGTTATTTATTCGCAGGCAACTCTGCGAAGACATTCAAATATAATACATAATTTTCATGCAAAACGATATTCATGTTGATTAAAGTTTCCATGTTCTGTATTTCTTGTGAAAAAAGGCTGGAAAATATGCAAAAAAAGAACATACAAATCCCTTACCTGTGGTAAGCTAAACGCTGTGCTGTTGTCACCCATTATCGCCAAGGAATCCCGAATCTGGTTAACCTGAAAAATGTGATAAACAAGATTAATTTCTGAGATAAGAATGAATATTACTTGTACGATGCAGAATAAAAGACAACATACCTGGTCAATATTTTTGTTACCTGAAAACATATGAAACAAAATTAATCAATTAACAAGGTGGGCTGCTAGTAAGAATTGGTCTAGACGACATCAGTTAAAGAATAGAAAAGAACTCTAACCATCTTCATTAGGGACATGTCTGAGAGCTTCATCCACCATTTGCTTCACCGATTTCCCTTCTGCACAACGTTGGAATAGTGTTAATAATGAACAGCTCACTTGCATAAATTACAAAAAAAAAACTGGAATATTGAAATGGATCCCACAGGACCAGCGGCACACACAATAGGCAGTGATTACATAGAATTCAAGCACTATTTATATTGAACTTTTATGAAAGTTGTTGTCAAAAGAACTATGCACTTACGCAGAAAATCACGCTGGATAAGCCACAGAAGCTTTGATGGTTCAAAAGCAACATCTTCACCCTACAGGATATGAAAAATTAGAAACAGAAATTTTGAAGGTTGCCATGGATCAAGAATAACAGCAGCATCAGGGTGTACCTTTACTCTGCCAATTGAGTTGCATGAGCCAATGAAAATAAAACCCAGTCAGTATTCATAGAGGCCGAGATATATTAAACAAGATAGAAATGCAGAGTACAATTGAGCAAACCTTCCGTAAAATTCTTCGGCCAACTCAACAGCAAAGGAGAGCCGAGAAATGTCAGCTTCACGGATCTGATGAGAACTCATATCAGAGAGAGAAATGTAGATAAAGTTCTTTTAAACACTAGCTACTTGGTTACGCATCCATATTTGTACACTTCCTACTATAATTCACGAGCGGATACACTATTGCTCGAGCTTGCATGTCATAAAGCGAATCAAGCCAAACATGATCAGGATACCTATTCCGCATTGTTTGTGTTCGACAAACATTAAAAGACTAACAAGGGGGAGGGGGGAAATGGTATAAATCCTGAGGTGAATAAATTCGCTTTAGTTACTAAGGCAAAATAATATATATTTTTTTTGTCACAAGACTCATAACCAAGGCAAATGAATGTTTTAAGAAATTTTATTATGATTGCTACGTTGGAAACATCGCATGGAGTTGTTCGATACCCTATATTTCACTTTTAGGGAAAATCCTTCTATAGGATGAACCACCTAGGTCTATCAAAACGCTTTGGTCTTTGATTTTAGTAATGACATGATCGCCGACATGATATACAGAAACCTCTCTAAGGTTTCACTCTCTTTGGGTATAATGTAACTAGATGCCTAAGCAATCCGGACAAACAGAGGTGCGACAACTTACAGTTTCAGGCAGATTATAGATAAGCACAGAACTCATAACAGTTGCCAGAGCAAAAATCCTGAAAATTTACAAAGAAATGTATTAGATTTTCAGAGGCTCGGCAAACAAAAAGTTTTTATGAGCATAAATTGAACCGTCTGGGTACCGGTCATCATAGACATTGGACTTGCCAACACTTTCGAATCCTTCAGTGTCCAGGTAAATTACGGAAGTTTTGACTCCATCAATCTCCAGCTCTAATGGTGTTCCCCAGACCCAAATACCTGTATACAACAATACAGTGGATTCCAAAAAAAAACAAAAAAAATTAACCTCAATTAGCTAGAATATATATGGAAATCCATAGCTAGAATATATATGGAAATCCAAAGATGATATTTTCCTCAAGACAGTGGGGCTATACCTTTTGTTTTGGTGTCACGCATATGTCCAACACCAAAACCTGATGAATTTGAATATATCTTAAGTCAATGTTCAGCACCAATGATAGAAGTAAAATGTGAAACCCAAGTGTATGAGATAAGAAGCACCTTCATAACAGGAAAGGGAAAGAAGCTGATTGAGTAGAAATGACTTTCCAGATCGATATGGGCCAATCACCTGCATAGGGAATTAGAAGCAAGAAGTTAAGAAAAAAGCAACAAACTTCTTACTCCGGAAAAACCAGGTTCAGAAAGAAAGAACATACAAATAATTGATAATGAGTCAAACATCACTCTCACATACCGCAACAGCAGAAATAGGAGTTGTAATTCTGCTAATTGCTTCCAAACCTTCTCTGCTAAGCTGAAGCTTGGTATGACCCGGAGCAGGTTCAACGATAGGAAAACTGCAAAAGCAATTGGAATTAAGAAGACACATAAAAGATACTCAACAAGTGTTCGCCCATCACAGATAACTAATCAACAAAAGCTGTTAAACAAACCACATCAATGGATTGCCCATCACAACTACAACAATGTGGCTATAACAAACCAAATAATTCAGCTTATATGGCAATAGACGATACTACATTATCAAGAAGATTCATGGGTTCTCATGTAAGAAAGACAAACAAAAAACCTTTCTTTCCTACCAGATTGCAATGAAACAAAAACCATAGGTTCAATAATTAGTCTACAAAATGAGATCCATTGCTACAATGTAATTCATTTTACCATGGCTGCAACTAGAAGATGGTGTACGATAGTCCCAGAATCGAAAAGAAGAAGACTTTAACCCAAAAGTCTGTAGTTATTTCCTCTTAAGAAGAATATAAATCTGAGGAGGGGGAAATGCAAGAAAGAAGAGGAAAGAAATAACACTTACGCCTGATGAAAATTCTCGATCGAGGAAGAGGTTGACGACAAGAGACAGAGAGAGAAGAAGAAAACAAAGGTCCGGCTCGAAATCTCCATGATTATTTTGACCAAGATTGAACACGATCCGTTATGTACCCGGTTGCCGTTACAAGTCAAATACGTGGGAATTGAGACAAGACCCAGACTTTTAGGATGAAGAAGAAGAAGAACAAGGAGAAGGAGAAGGGATCTTGGAAACCTGGGGAGGTGGGTGTACGTTAAGAATCGGTGCACCCGCAGAGAAGGTTGCACGGGATCTTAGTTTAGGCGGAGGAACACTTAGGCTTCCTTCCTAGCAAAAGCGGGTAATGACGAGACCCAATTTAATTGTCGATCTGACCCGAAACCATTACTAAATTATTAAAATCCAAAGATGTGCTGACTTGGCTTCTCTCGAGGGGTGTTAATATTTAATTTGTAGCATGCTTAGGTAAGCTTATTTAGCTTATTCAAAAGTCAATTGTAATTTGCAAACATATGCTTCAAACCATGACAAATTCAACTACTACTCTCAGTGCCGGGATATTGAGGATGTACCCAAAAAACAGGAAACAAAAAAAGATTTAGAATGATGATGAAAATATCTTCATCATGAGTTATAAGTATTCCTAATCCTAACTAAGTTATCCAAAATATTACTTAGTGAACTGAGCTTAAACATGAGTTATTTAGTCCCAAAAGAAGATAAATCCAATCAATATATACAATACACACAAAAGAAAGGTTCACAACGAGCTCAAATATGAAAAATCGATTTTTAGACGATTCTGCCTGATACAGAATTGTTCTCTCGCCAAGACTCTCACTTGCTTTAGATACGAACCTATCTCTAACTCTCCTCTCGCCGCAGCTTCTTCAAGTACCCTCAACACATCTTCAATGGCGTCGTCTTCTGCCATTCCTTCCACCTCCGGTTCAGTTTCGAACATTTCTTCGATTCCCATATCCATTGACGCTGATTTCGTCAGCTTACGATAGTTCGTCTCTGCCCAGTCCTCCAAAACATTGGAATCATCTTTAAGCTTCAAAGCTCTCACCTTTAATGTCTCTCTCTCGTTCTCGAGCTCAGTGATGATCGTTTTAACCGATTCGGATCTTTGTTTCACCTCTGATTGCAGTTTCCAGAGGTTTTCAATCTCTTCTCCTGATCTCTCCATAATTGTTAGAACGTCGTAGTGGAGGCTCGTGGCTAATCGATCTAAGGCTTCGATCCTCGAAATTGATAGGTTCCGGGTTGGGATTGAATCCGTGGGTACAAATGGGTGATCATTAGCGAGAACTTTCCTGAGGTTTCGAATGGAATCGAGTAAATTGCATCGTGGGTATTCCCATGTCTCGATGTATCTAGAGTTTGTGAATCCTGAAGAATTGACGAATGGGTGGTTGGTGCGAATTGGAATCGAATCAGGGTTTATAAACACTAGAGGAGGCGTCAATGGGTAGTTTTCGTGAATCCATATGGTTACTTGCACGGTTGGGAGTTGTATTGGGGAGCTTCGAGTACGTAGAGATCCTTCAAGGCAGAAGAGTTGAACTTTGGCTCCGTTGTTGTGATTGAAAGTATCAGTTGAGAGCTCGAAATTTGGATAGTCTTGGAGGAATGAAGTCAGATGCTTTCTGATTAGCCATTTCTGATCAGGATCGGTGTAGGACAGAGCAAAGGAACCGGTGGCAAGAAGGGCTTTTTCTATGAATTTGACTGAAGAAGATGATGATGATGATGCCATTCAAAAGGTTAGTGACTTTGAGGCTAAAGCTTGTTCTGTGCTATTTATGACGTTCGTTCGTTTTAAGTTCTTCATATTATTGTTTTATAATATGAAATGACTTGAAATGTTTTGGGTCAAGCAAGCTTCGAGAACAAGTGATCGTGATTGTTCTATACTTCTATTGTTTCGTGGAAGTTTACATTCTTGGAAAAAAGACACTTGTACTAATTGTCTTTTTCTCCTTTGTTAGATTATTCTATTAGGTTTTGTCACTGGATCATTGATTAGGTTTGTATGTATTTAATTAAATTATCCATTTTGGCTTGTTTTAACTTCACCAATTTTTTCTCAATACTTTAATTTGAAGCTAAAAGGGTTTTGGCTTGGATGTGTTGTTCTTTTTTGTAGCGAGTTTCAGTATTAAGGGTCCTAATTCGGAAAATTAAGTTCTCATATCATGAAGCCTTTTCCTTTAGTATAAACACTTGATGACCAAGTAGCTGAACAGTCTTTAAGTCTTTTTGTATGTTGAAGGACCATCAATGCATTTATAAAAAATATTTTGTTGTGCTGTGCTGTGCACTCTCGTTTGTTCCTCAATGAATTCACGTCTCTCTAGGACTCAAGTCTAATTTATATCTGACATGGTTAATTAGGTGGTTTGGGTCACTCTGCTAACTCTGATGATGTGCTTCTCCAAATTTATCAGCTTTGTGCCTGGACATTATATTTCAGTTGTAGTTGCTTCGGTATAATTTCACTTCAGATTTTACTGGTAGTTGATGTAATTTAATTGTTTTTTGCCACCTTTTTCGTTCAAATCTTGATGAACAATTTTGTTAATCCAAGCTACAAGCTGTGACAACATCGTTTCCTTATTTTTCTCTTTTCAGATTTGAGACAATTCTTGGATACGTACATGTTGTGGTGAAACTATGCAGGAGTAATTTGCTGAAAGGAATAGGAAAAAGTTAAAAGACTCCAAGCCCGAAATCAATACGTTACAAACCATCATGGTACGTTATCATTCACCATCATTATATAATAAGCCTCAGGATATGTACCTATCTTCCGATCATGCGTCTTCCTATCATGCGTCTTCGTATCATGCGTTTTCTTTGTCTCGAGCATGATATTTTTTTCTTTGTCCCATTGTCCGGAAAGGTGTTCCTTTTTCTTCTCTAGATGCTTCACCTTTTGTTTGAAATCTTTATATATATTCTTTGCATATTGCTTTATTTGCAGTTCTTCTTCCCAGTCTTTTTGAAGTTTTCTGGTTAGCTTCTTAAGAACCTAGTTGATTTCCAAACATCATCCCGTTAGTCTAAATTAAGATAGACTAATGCTCAAATGAAAGGAGCTAAAAGATCTTACTTTTAATTCCAGCTCCAGAGAATTCTTCAAACTGTCTTGACTTGTGGGGTTACAAACATCTTTCAGGAGATCTCGTCCAGCTTTTCTGCTGTCACTTCTTGGCATTTTTTTCCGGATGCAGTTTAGCTATTAATATATTTAGACAAAATTTCAGAATGGTTCGGGTATGTGAACTATGAATCTTGGGGGCATTTTAAGCTTAACAATAGTAATTATACCTCTCTGCTAAATTCTCTGAATTCGCGTTTTCCTTCGTAGTCCAGCTCTTGAAATTGTGCTTTTTGATGAAGTAATGAGAATTGCTGGCTCTAAATATGCAGAGAAAATTCAAGGGTATGTTAGATATGACAGATATTCGCTGTCTATTGAGCTTGTTCTCGTGTTTCTAAGATCATAATGATATTGGGCATTTACATGATCAATGGTTTCTTCTGCTGTTTCTCCTTTAGGTAGCTTGTCAAGAGCCTTCTGTAATTGCTCTACCAGGTTGTTGCAGCGGTCAATGTAGTCTGCAGCCAAGCGACTGCTATTGACAGCACGCCTTTTCTCATCATATATGCCCCACGACTGTGACTGCCCATAAGTATAAATCATTTCAACGACCATTCTTTGGGTGGCAAAGTTTCAGGGTTTAATGTTTTGAAAACTCACTCTGATTTCTGTGTACTTTTGGCTTGTGTGGAGATAATCTTGTTCCACTTTTTTGAGTCGCTTCTCAGCTTCTAAGTTTTGTTTCCTCGATTTGTTGTCATTATCAATAACAACAACAGTGGAGATTTCGTTGATGCCTTGATCAGGATCATGATCATCCATAGCCTCTTTGGTTTGTCGTTTATGGATTGTCACCAAAGAGCTGACTTCTAATTACTATTAACAAAATTCTTGAGACGATCTTTAACTCGCAAGTACATTGTTCTTTTATAATCGTTATAAATAATCAGAATCTAAACACAAGCCAGTATTAAATTGATTAACGAGGGTCTTGCTCCCCACGCCAAGGCATTTCATATCTTATTATAACGAGGAGTATCTAAATTAATTATTCCATATGCAACGAAATGCTTGACATCACATACTTACATTTTCATTTATAATATAGTCAAGTGTTGTCATTATATAGTAAATGTAGCAACTCGATATAGTAAATATAGTAAACACATAAGGTAATTAGAATGCTATTAACTCTCACAAAGCAAGCACAGAGTTGGATGGATCACTCTCCCTTACAACCCAAAAAAAAAAGACCAAGGGAAGACGCTTATAGGCGTGCATGGATCCTCTGTTACATACCCTTAATATCAAAAACTATAAGGGATTCAAAATACTCCTACACCTCATACCTCTCTAGAAGGTTATGTCACATATATATAAACAAACCTTCAGACACCAAAGACTATGGATCCTATCGATCCAGTTATCATATCTACTGATTCCTGTTTGACTTCTTCATCTGAGTTTTGATCTGCACGAACATAAGAAGACAGCCACTTGGATTTCACATACTCAGCTCTCCTCCATGGCGGCACATGTAGTCCTTTCTTCTTCAAGCTCTGTTTTGCGGCTTTACATATCAGAACGATGATCCTCTGAAGCCTATCCGCTTTCCCGACAAAGATGTTAGGCAGGGTTTGTAAAATCGACTTGTACGTCTTTGTAGCACGAGCAATCTCGAACTTGGATTTGAAGTCGATGTCAATCAACAGTCTTTCACCTTTCAATATCACATCCACATACTCATATTCCCCTGTTTCAATTGACCAAAAAAAGTCAGCTCCACTGTCAAGCTCAATCAAGATAGCTAAGAAATGGCATGGCTTTACAGAAGATAAAAGCTATAGACTATACCAGCAGGACAAGAAGGCGATTTCTCCCAGCGAGATTTGCATACAGCCGCATCATAACCTAAGCTCATCAACCCATTGGCCACAATTTTCAAGCATGACTCGTCTTTAGGCTTGCAATTCTTACTTGTTTCCACAATCTTGGTCACATCGGCCTGTAAATTCCTCTCCCAGACGCTCGTACAAAGGACCAAACTCTGCAAAAATGGATCTCGACACATCAAATTCCTGCTTCATCGAACAAACATAATAGTCCAGAACAATATGATGAGTAAGTACCTTGAGGATCTCACAAGCTTCCCCGGAAGAACATCTGAAACCATCGGACCATTCAGTTTCATCATCAGAGCTCTCCGTACCACTCCCACTGAAGCAGTTGCATCGGCTACGGCCACACCGCTGTTTCTCACCACCGTTGTTATCCTCGATGAAGTTTAGAACCATCTTCGCCAAACAGACCGAGCTCGGCTCAAAATCTCCAGAGTTACCTCTCGAAAGCGGTGCATCAACGTCGGCGCCTGGAAACTTATCCGAAACGTTCTTAATAGTGAACTGACGCTCGAACAGACGCTTCAGCCTCGATTTCGGCATTTGCTTCATCGTCTCCGGGAAAGGTAGCTCATCCGACACATCAGAGTCATCGATCGGTTGGACTTTCATATGAAATGGCATCGCGATCTCTCAAAAATTCAAATCGACGAATCCAGATCGAAATTCCCCAAAAATACACGAGAAAACTCTGAGCTGAGAACAAAAAAAAAATCCTAAAACCTAATCTAAAATTGAAGATAAAGCTTGGAATAACTTCGAAACTGAGCAAACGGAAGAAAAAAAAAAAAAGAGAGACGTCGCTTTAACTTTTAGCTATTTTTTATTAGATACGGATTTAAAGTTTCCGAGATACGCGACGAAGAGAAAACGTCACGTAGTTATGCTTTTGTGATCATTAAAACGACACTCCGACGCAAACCTCGCCGTCGATTTCATCTTTTGTAATTCAACACGGAGATCTGGTTTTGATTATCGCCGTAGAATTGACAAAAAATGAAGAAGATCCCAGAGAGAGAGATGATGAAAACTGAATTATCGAGAAGGAAAACAACAAAATCTTGTGATCTGAAACAACGAAAGAGTAAAGAGGATAAGCTTTGTTTTGGTGGATTTATAAAGGGTGAGGATTTTATGTACACGTGTGTGTCCTACGTGTTCAAAAATAGCTCAATCTGTAAAAAAAAACCAAAAGAGGGGGTACGTGGCGTGAGATCAACGGCTTTGGTGCTTCACAAATGGCTGAGATCCGATGCTCTTGGTTGGAGAAAGGTCGAGAATACCCTCGAAGGTTCGTTGTTAAGGGGACGTGTCGGCGACTCCACTTAGGCCGGAGTCAGTTAGCAAGAATTCGCCCGGAATAAGTTGGAGAAAGAGAGGATGATAAGACTGAAACACCCCTCCGTATTCAACGTACGTTCTTTTTTTTTTGTTGGCTACGCCTACGTGTTTTGGCATATTCCTTTGGTATCTACCCGTACATACACCGTAATAATCTCATGGTATACATACAAATGGATTATTAGATGAGACAATTTTGCCAAAAAAAATAAAAAAGAAGATTTGATCAAAGTAATAAGAAAATGTTTTTGATAATATCGAGCCAAGTTCTTTTTTGTTATCGATTCAAGTATTTTTGACTACTCTTTTTGGTAAATGTTTTGTCACGATCAACATTTTCATCTTCATTTTTTATTTATCTGAATCATTTAGTAGAAATTTAAGGATATTGATATAGTTGAGAAGATAATAATTTAGTTGTACATTTAAAAATCGCATAATTGCAAGAGAAAATACGCTCATTCTTATTCTCAGAAAAATATATCAGATTAAAAAAAAATATATATATTTTTTGTGAAACAGGTTAAGATTAAATATTTTTGTTCTCTAAAAATGCAAAAAAATTTAAAACGAATTTTCATTAAAATAACCAGTTAGATAGTAAGTTATATTAACAAATTCTTGATCTAATAAATAAGAAATTTAACTTATTAGAGAAATACCAACTGAAAAAAGGAAAGGTTTAGAAAATAAAAAAAGTAGAAGAGAAATAAAAAATGTTAAATCGATTTCCGTATAAATTAGGTTCTCACAGTATATATAGGAAATATAAGACGGGTAAACGAATCCACGAGAACGACCAACAAACTCCAATTTTGTGTTTTTAAAAAAAGCTCTCTCTCTCTCCCGCACTAATTTTAAGCATCCGGCTCTCTCGTTTTCAGGTACATCTTTTTCCTCTGAATTAGGTTTTTGGTTTTCTGTATCGTTTTTTTCGTTTTCCGCTCAAAAACTTTTGATTGGAGATTCCCTTCACTTCACTTCACCAGACGACTTATTTGGTTCTCTTATCGGTAAATACTCTTCTAGATTCGACGACGGATCTTAAAAGCTTTTTGTATTCTGAATTTTACAAAATTGGCGTCTTTTGTTTGGGGTTTTGTAGTAGTAGATATGGCTGGTAAAGGTGGGAAAGGGCTTATTGCTGCAAAGACGATAGCAGCTAACAAGGACAGTGGTAAGAAGAAATCCATCTCTCGCTCTTCTCGTGCTGGTATCCAGGTATCCCCCTCCCCTTAGCTCCTCCTTCTCTGACTTTGATGTTCATTTTTTTAATTCAATTTTGTTACATTGTTCTGTGTAAATACTCGTTGATGGTAAATTGCTGCCTCTGTGTTTTCTGGAAATATCACATTATCCTAATGCCAATAAACATCATGTTTGGTTGATCTTCATCCTATGAGTAAGATAAAGTAGTAGCTTGCATGTTCTGCACTTACTTGATTCCTCTCTATGCACTTCCTGTAAAACTCTGTCTAGCGTAAAATTCTGTTCAATGGGTTGCTACTTGTTTTTTGTTACTACTCATTGTGTACTAGCAATTGATACAAAACCTTGTCTTCTGTGTTATTGTCTTTGTTTCCTCTTCTTCCTTCTGTTTTGTTGCATTGCTCTGGAAATGTAACCTAATCCATGTCTTGTTATCGTCATTAGTTTTACTTTTGGGATATTGCGGTCAAGCAAGTAAAAGGATAGAAATATATAGCATAAGTTTATAACCCATTGGATTTTCTGTATCTGGTTATCATACATATTGTGTTTCCCTATATGAAAGTTTGCAGTTTGAATGTATAATCTATATACAAGAAAACATCTCTCTGATTAATTGAAAGCCTTTCTCTGTGCCTTAAAAGTTATATGCTTATCTTTTTTTGTTTCTGCTGTGGTCTTCTCTCAGTTTCCAGTGGGTCGTATTCATCGTCAACTCAAGCAAAGAGTTTCATCACATGGAAGAGTTGGTGCCACTGCTGCTGTCTACACAGCATCAATTCTAGAATACTTAACTGCAGAAGTTCTTGAGTTGGCTGGAAATGCGAGCAAGGATCTCAAAGTGAAGAGAATTACTCCAAGGCATTTGCAGCTTGCAATCAGGGGAGATGAAGAGCTTGACACTCTCATCAAAGGAACCATTGCTGGAGGAGGTGTCATCCCTCACATCCACAAGTCCCTTGTCAACAAAGTCACCAAGGATTGATTTTTTCTCTCAAATCCTAATTCTCGATTTACTATGTGCTTGGTTAGTTATATTTACCTTTTGGTGCTCTGTTTAGGAGAGAGGATTTTAGTTTATTGATCTAGTTTGATTTCTTATGGATGTCCTCAAGTGTATATGAGTTCATTTTAACTCTTCGGTCTCTCTCTCTAGACTCATACTTTTGTGATCTTTCTAATTCTTACATGATGATGGTTTCTTGGTTTCCTATCCTGTTGCAATGCCCCTCTTCTAGGTAACCCGGAAATTTGGAAATTCTCTGAATTTCGATTAGATGATGAAAACAACACTCAAACATTCATAGCAATATATGCAAACTGCATACGATTGTTTCACAATTCTAAATAGTTATATAGAACTAGACAAACACATATGATTGTCCTAGAAATTAGTCCTCAAGCAAGCACACACTTAGTCCTCATATATTGAGAAGCATAACTACCACACAAAGAGCTAGGAAATAAACCATCAAAGTTTACACTTGGGTTTGATTCTTGTAAGTAGATAAATAAATAAAAGCCATTCATCTTCCTTTAGTTGCCTTTCTTGGATCATCCCTGGACCTGCAGCACAAAAGGTGTTCATAAGCAGAGCTTGCAACATATTTGGTGTATTAGCTGAAGTTATAAGAAACGTTGTTATGTTTTTACCTTTATTAATTGCAGGCTTGAAGGTGTCTTCCATAACTTAAAACCGGTGCAGGTTCTCTACCATGTGATATAGTAGGTTGCACGGTTTCAAATGCCTCGACGAGTAATGCAACTTTCCTCTTCCTTGCTGGAGCAAGTTTACTAACAGCACGCTGAAGAGCAAAGTCAAGCATCCAATCCTCTGAGTTTCTCCTCTCATCTATGTCTTGATGCTTGAGGTCCACCTTTTCAGGATCCTCCTCCACTGCAATTGGAAGGTAATTGGGTTCTCTTGGATTGAATGCTCTTAAATCCTCGGTCTCTGCAACGGGTTTCTTGCATTTGATGATTGTCCATGAAATGGTAGACTCTGACTCTTCTTGGTTGCACGGTTTTCGTGTACGGTTAAATGGAACCTTTGTGTTTTCTTTTGTCATCAACATAACTTCAGTCTGGTCTTGAGACTCCTCTTTGCAGTCTTCAGCTTTATCCTTTAATGTATCTTTACCAGCATCATCTTTATCCTCAATAGCATTACCAGCTGCTGAGTTCTTTGTCATATCGATAACTTCTGAAATAAAACAACTAAATTGATCAGCACCTTCATCTTCATCTTCATCTTTGTCTTCCTTCTCTTGGATCTCTTTCACAGAGTCATCTACCAAAGTCTCCTCGATTCTGTTATCTGCTTCTGAGTTCTTGGTCATATCGATGACATCAGAATCAAAGCAACCAGATTGATTTTCATCCTCATCTATGTTTGCTCTCTCTTCAAGATATTTCACAGATTCATCTACCATAGTCTCCTCAATTGCATTATCTGCTTCTGAGTTCTTGATTATACTGATTACTTCAGGATCAGAGCAACAAGATTGATCAGCATCTCCATCTCTGTTTGCTTTCTCTTCGACCTCATTCACAGAGTTATCTACCAAAGTCTCCTCCAAATCAGATTCTTTTAGAAGACAAGCATCTCCATCTCTGTTTGCTTTCTCTTGGACCTCATTCACAACTTCATCTACCAAAGTCTCTTCCAAACCACATTCTTTTAACTCGATGGCATGATCACCTTCTGAAATCATTACCATCTCAGCACTGTCAGAGTAATCATCAGAATCAGTTTCAGAACGAGGTGCTCCTTGAGAAACAGTTTCCGAGATTTGACTATCAATATCAATCTCAAAAGCAGCTCCATTTCCATGCTCAAACTCTTTATTCTCCTCTATACGTATCTTCACAAACTCTTCCTTGGAAGCTTCCATTTTCACACTCTTTTGGGACTTCAAACTCTGTCTCCTCGAGGATATAAAGCTTTTCAGAGGAGGATACTGCACGGAGTGGAGATGGCCGTTGAGTGAACAATACGTGTAAGGACAAACTTTCAAAACAGAGGTTCCATTAACTTGATCATAAGTCTCGCCATGATTAAGCATCAGATACTCGGGGAACTTGGAATCTTTTAGAGTTGAAGAACAAGTAGATTTCTGAGAGCATCTCTTGAAACTAGGAGGCTTTGTCAAACCCCTACCGATCCTAGAACTTGGCTTGTTATAACTTCTTTCCTTGTTAACTCCATAACGAGAATCATGTTTTGAACCGGTTTGGTTCTTCTGATTCCTAGAAAGATTAAATCTTTTCTTGTTCTCCTTCCTTGCCTCGGAGCTACTGGTGCCTTTCATGTAATTAGGTGAACCAGAACCACCTGTCACTTTCACAACAAGATCATGCTTTGGTAATTCTTGTGACTTACCTGATTGAGAAGAAACAGTAGTATTGTCTTTAAGCTTCCTCCTAGGCTTTGTTCTCTTCATCATCATCATCTCCGGTCCAAGGTTCTTGAGATGTTCTTGCCCGAATCGAGTTTCAGGCTGGGAATTGAAAGAAGACTCGAGTACTAAACAAGTCTTCCTCTGAACCATCTTTCCCGATCCCAAGGTTCTTGCTTTGCCTGAAGACAAAGCTATTGGTTTGTTTAGAGGAGAAGAAAATGGGAGGATTTCAATAGTGGTAGGGTAAAGATACGTGTGCGGTTTTGTCTCAGTGCCTTTTTGCAACTTTACGTGAATTTGGTTCAAACTTAAAACAAATGAGAGATTTTGAATACTTTTGTGATTAGGACAAGCACTGATAAAAGAGAGAGAGATTGGTTTTGGGTATGGTGGGTCTATTTCTCTTTATTATTGTGGCCATTTGTTTAAGGGTTGATTACATTATTGCTCCTTCGTGTTGCACGAAATAATGCGCATTATGTTCTTTTGTCTTTCTCTCTCAAATCTGTTTTTTTTTTTATTAGGCTCCTCTCTACCCCACAAAGTAACGAAGAAATTTCAAGTTATTTTGTTATTGTGAACCGACGACGACAATGTACACAAATTTGTGTTGGTTTAGTCCACAAAGGTGTGTCAAGAATAATATAATATTTGACAATTCTTTTCTCATACATATGCTTTTCTAGAACGAGTAAGCTGGAGATTATTTGATTTAAGTGTTAGCTTCAAGTTCAACCATGAAATGAATACTACATATACTAATACATGTTAATTTTTTTGAAAACTCTGTCTCTGGAAACCAGAATAGATAGCATTTGGTCTACAACGGAATTGAACAAGAAGGTTTGCTACAGCTCAAGTCTCATGAACAAGAAGCAAGAATCGAAAACGCTCAATGAACTCTCGCACATAGTATAGTATTTTATTTAGTATTTTACACTCTTGTCTAATGTACCAGCGAAGTCTCTGTTATGTCCAGAGTCTTTTGTTTTTCTTCGTTCCCTAACATAAACCTCTAATTTATTTGGAGGAGTCTTGGATTGACCTGAATTAAATCATGATAAACATGCAACATTATGAACTATCCATTGATTAAAATATGTTAGCACTAGTATTATACTATGAATATATAATTCGTTTTAATGAAAGTGAAGCTGAAGATGGTGTTCTTGAAACAATTTGAAACCAAAGTTTATAATACGAAATTACGATATATCAAATGTGATAAACTTTGCAATGCAAAGAAATTACAAGTCTAGTATAGATATTGATAAATTAGATGTATGTAGGTTTAATTCTTATTGAATGTGAATTTCTCGAATAATATAAGATCCTATCAATATTAGAAAATAAAAGCAAGTTTATGAATTGATGACATACATAATCATAGAGTTTAGCTATTCAAGTTAGTATTATCCGTGCAAACTTTACCTTCCAGAACTCTAACTATCATAAACGTAAACCTAAGCAGATAAGTCTCCGCTATTGTGAATTAATATACATAAAGCCTCGCTTGTTCTACACGTCTTTTAAAATATATATTTTTAAAAAAATGTGTAAATGTATGCACTTATCTACGAAGTTGCAGCTTCTCCCAAGAAACGACTCATGAATGGTGACAAGATCACATACACTGTCACCTCATGATTGGCCGAAAGAAACAAAAATGAAAGTCAAATGGTTCGGACCCATCTGGTCCTTGTTGAAGAAGTCGTGGACAACGTCGTGTTGACAAGTCGGTAACACGCAAAAGATCTTTCTCTATATATCTAAACCTCCTTGGGGTTTTATCATCAGATCTTTGAAACACACACTATCTATATTAACAATACGAAGCAAAAGATACGCTAGCTGCTCAAAAGATTTGGCTAACTTTTTCTATTCTATGAGTAATATGCCTATGGGGAAGAAACATCTTAGCATCAACTCTCTGAGTTACCAATGCGAAGACAACAACAACTGCAAGAACAATCTCTTCTTTGGATTGTTCGATGACCATGAATCCACAAGGTTAAGAAGTGGGAGTATGAAGAGACAGTACAGCGACATGGGAGATAGCTACCATAGAGTTTACGAAGAACAAGGTGGTGATGATGGTGAAGAGGGTGATGATGAGGGATCGAGGATGGACATGAGAGTCTTGATGGTATTAGAGTATATGAGGGAGCTTTACGTGGGACAACTTCAGCTGCTGAAAAAGATGTTTCCAGGTGCAGCTAAAGGCGAGTTTCTTGGTTTCTTCAATAAAATCGGTGATGCTGTGTCCCAATTCAAACAAGACTCTCGTCCTCCTACAAAATCAATGACTATGCAGAGGAGTCTCAGTACTGGTTCGCCACGTTTCACTTCTAAAGGGATTAATTTGGGTCCATCAGATCTAAGAGATGATAGGTTTAAAGTTACAACGGTTAATGTTGGTGGTACTGGTGGAGCTGCTGGAGCTGGTGATGCTGCTGGAGGAGGCAAAGGTGGCTCTGCGGCTGGCCAGGGCCAGACCAAAAAGTAGTCAGGATTTGTGACATGTGGTGTGGCCATGAATGATCAAATCCTATGACACTAAGGGTTCTGCATGACACAAGACGTTAAAATTTGCTTAATGAAATAAAACGTAAAAAAAGTGTGATTTAAGACTTTTGAGTGAACTTGGGGATTCCTAGTTTTAAAGGTGGTTTTCAACTTCTTTATTCAAAAATACTTCTTTTCCTAGATGGGGTTGTTATATGTTTTCGTATATATTTGTGGAGTTGAAGTATCAGACTCATCCAAAGGTAAAAGAAACTAGGATCAACTAGCTTTGTTTATTTATTCTTTTGGAGTTTGATTCTCATATTCTGTTATGTTTGTTCAATTAATAAGAAAAGCTTTGTGAGCATGATCCTTAATTGTAATAAAATGAATTTTTAATTTATGTCAACAATAGATGCAAACCAAACAATGACTAACTTAGCTGGTTGCATCACATTACCTATATTGTATTTACAACACTTAAATGTAAGAAGTTGACAATAATTAGTGCGTCTCAGTGGATATTCCCTCTCTGTGCAGCCACAACAAAGACCATTAGAATCGGAGACGCAAGCAGAATCACATACAGGAGTGTCTCATCTATACCCATTGCCTCTCTTTCATTATCCTCCTGCGCTTTGTAATTCACGTTATCTTTGACAAAGGCTTCAAAGTAGTTCTGATAACCAGTGTTCCCCTCCATGTAGCTCGACCCCTTAACCTTCAGCATCTCCATTGCCTACAAGTGTGTAAAGAAAAGCCCTCACATTTTTAAGCGAAACTGTTTGCCAAAACTAGAGAATAGAAGACACTACGAGAAGCCAACACTTATTATCATTAAGCACACAATAAGAAAACATATAGAGTTATGAATGGCCCTTGTCCAATCTTAGTGACAGAGAAAACACAATTCATCTTGCTCGTTGTGCTTAGTAGGTAGGTATGATACTATTGTGAGTTGTTTTGAGTTACCTGGAAACTGAACATGAACTGCCTCGCTTTCTTGCTCACTCTTGGATTTGGATGGGATAGAAGCTTCTCATACATACCCCTTGCCTTATTTGCCCTGTAAATCACTCCAAAACAACAGTTTTAAGGCACAGGAGCCCATAAATACTAAACAGCAGTCAACAAGATTACTTTTGAGGATTCACAAATGGCCATCAACTTGGTAAGTATAAACAGGGGAAGCTTCAAGTATTTTGTGGTTTCCTTGGGGACTTTTGGAGGTTTTGGGACAATGGTTTACAAAAAACTTTAATGAGGCTATTAAATAGTCAAATACTCATGAAGAAATACTAGTCACCCTGTCGTAGCATCAAGCTAAATACGAAGAGAGAGAAACTTACTTTCGAAGTGAATCCTGACAAATAGACCACTGCAAAGCTGCTTGTCCGTGAAGCTCACTCTGTACAACTAAACTCATATCTTGTTAAGGTCACATCTACTGCTGCGAACATAAGGACTTACAAGTAAAAAAAAAATCTGAAGAACTACTTCTTTCGGTATCTAGGTGGATCAATGGATTAAGATGTCGATAGAGTATCACACAACAAGGTCATGAAACTAATAATACAAAATAATCAGGTTCTTAAAAGCCTTTTATTGATTATGTGGTTGGTTGTTATATAAGATAGCTGGATTTTCTGCTTCACATACATGATGCGGATAGATAATAAAAAATTCTGATGCAGTCAAAAAGAGTAAGGCATGTGAAGGACGAATAGTTGTATGAGTAGATTGATGCATAAACATTGACATGAAGAAATAAACCAGATTTGGAGAAATTACCTTAAAAACTATTTTCTCCATGACCTTTTCATAGTATGGCAAAGCTTCCTTGAGTTTCCCAGAATCCATAAGTGAGTTCCCCTTCTCTATCGCCTGTTATAGTTAAAGAAAGTGTTAAATCAAGGGAAGAAGTAGATGATGAGCAAAACGATTCTAATTTCTAGCTATCTTGAAGCACAAATAGAAGCACAAAAAAAGTTATAATTTTTTCATAGTTTTTCTCCACCCAAATCAATTATTTTATCTAACTATTAAAATAAGAGAATTTTGCTGAGCAAACTTGAGTCCAAATCATAGTTTCAGCTGAACCCATATCATTGCTCTATATATCAATAAATAAGATTCTAAACAGCAGCTAAAACTTTATAAGCTATAACTTGGATCATTCTCATTGAGGGCAAATTTACTCTGTATATGAGTTTTTTTTTTTTTCTATATTACATCCAACTTAACTTCAGCATAGGTCTTTTCTCAGAGAAGAGCAAAAATGTCTTTAAAGTACCTTCTCACACTCAAGTTTGAGTTTGGGATCAATATTCAGTCCGATTGATTCCTTGTAGGCAGTGAGCAATTTTTTTGTCCGCGCTTCTCTTGCAATTCTCTCTTCAGCGGTTTCAACTGAATCACCCGGTTGGAGTGTTCTTCCACCACCAAACTTTAAAAAAAAAAAAAAGGATATATCTCTATCCTCAGGAAAGTATACATTATAAAACCAACGAAGTTAATATTTGACAAAGTTCTAATCCGAAGATGCAAATTCATATAGCTAAAATTGGCCCCAAGCTCATGAACATGAATGGATTAGTTTTAGAGGTTCGAGTTGTTCAGAAACCTAGCGCAAATGCTACTTGGAGAACATAGTGATAGTGTTGGACATATTCATGTATTCACTTATCATCTAGCTTAAAACGAGGAATAAAAAGTCTGGCAGAGTTGATAAAATTTTGCTTACCATCAACAAGAAACGAATTACTCAAAACAGTTTAAAGAACTATCTATATTTTTTCTCATTTCAGACTACCAAACAACTGTAGCCAACAAATTAGAATGTACTTAGTGCTAAAGGAAGATCCATCAAACTTTTCAGTTACTCCTACCTTTAATAATTTGGAGTAATTGGCTCTATATACCCTAACTTAACAACATTGGACAAACAACTTCTTTCTCCTTTGAGTTTTTTGGAACAACTAATCCAATTGCATAAGACAATATTTAGATGGGCTAATCACATACCGTCTTGGAAATGTTGCTAGGTCTTGGGAAAACTCCCCATGTAGAAACTTTGGGCTTATAAACATCAGAGTTTTCATCTCCTTCTTGCTTGATATCCTTATCTGTCTCGGCAAATCTCGTTTTATCACCAACAATAAACTCCACCTCAGGTAAGTCTCCTTCAGGAAGATAGTCTATAACAGGAACAAGTCCAGCTGGAAGCCCTCTTGTGGTTTTCTTATCAGCAAAGCCAAGCCCCATGAAATCAATGCTGGAGACTTTCAACTCTTTCTTCTTAACATCATTATCTTCAACAACCTTATTTGACGATCTGACAAGACTTTGCTCTACACTACCTGAAACACACAAAAAATAAAGATCCCCGGATCATGTTTTGATTAAACTTGTACATATTAACATGTAAAGATCAAATAAATATTAACTTTGCACATAATTGACAACATGAACAAGCACTTCAATGTTGAACATACAGAACAATTCTCCACTAATGCAGCTACAAGTCAAAAACCTTACTTCTAAATCCAATAAAGAACCAACCTTTCTAAGAAATGAAATGGCAACAAAAGCCATATAAATGATAGTACAGCCTATTTGAAAACTGCATTTGATCTACAAACTCAAGCAAAGACAGTTGCAAGAAATTTGTACAAAAAATATGGTATTTACTGAACTGGGTTTAGGTTCCTCGACGACATCAGCTCCAAGCCCTTTCCTTTTCTTATAATCATTGGCTTTTTGCATAGCAGCCTTAACCGAGAGCGGCAATTCCTCCTCACCGGCATTTTTCTCTCCTACTTCTCGCTCTGATTTCGATTTCTTATAAGCCTCTGCTTTCTTCAAGGCGAGCTTCACGGGATCAACCTCAACCTCCGACGAGCGTTCCGGCGAGGACGAGTTGCTCCGAGTTCGGAAAAGTGAGAGTTTCAAGGATTTTGGTTGTTGAGATGGAGACAAGAAGAAAGTAGGAGTTTCGGTGAGTGGAGAAGAGAGCCAAGAGTGGTTGAATGAAGCCATGGTTTGGTGGAGCGAAGAGCTGGTTAGCCATTTTAGTATCACAGACTCGTGGATGCAACATCACCACCCATCCGTCCACTTGATTTTATCATTGGTGGTCACAGACTTTGCGCATAACAGTTTTAATTTCGGTTTATACCAATTGCTTTTCGGTTTTTTTGAATTTTCAATTTTATTTGATTGGACTCGGTTTATTTTCGCTCAGTTCAATTTTATATTGGACTGAAAATCACTTTAGCCCAATAAAGGCCCAAGTCCAGCTGAAACTATGCTAGCATCAGTGAGGACGGTCGGGTCGGGTCGGGTCATAAACACCGCCTTTATCTGCGACGACGATGATATCCACCTCCGCGAGAGAGGCTTAAGCCCTAAAAATCCTCAACTTACTCTTTCTCCACTCTCTGAACATCTTCGTTCTTTATATGTCTTGATTCTCACACTTCTCTCGAGCAAGGAGCTTTCGCGTGAGAGAAATGACGAAGGTCTATGGAACCGGCACGTACGACTTCAAGCGCCACAGAGTGGCCGAGTATCCATTGGAGTTACCTAGCCACCCTGCTGAGAAGCCATTAGAGTCAAAGCCTGGATCCAATTTACCGAGCTCCATCACTTTATCGGAGATTCAGCAAGACAGGTTGACGAAAATTGCTGAGGAGAGCTGGATTAAGACTGGTGGCAAGCTGCCTGAGAAACCGTTCGATCCGGAGGTGGTTAAAGAGATTTATGTAACGGAGCTTAAGGTAACTAGTGGTCGTAAACCGGTTCCACTTCAGCGAGTCATGATTCTGGAAGTGAGTCAGTACTTGGAGAACTATCTATGGCCGAATTTTGATCCCGAGACGGCTACGTTCGAGCATGTGATGTCTATGATTCTTATGATTAACGAGAAGGTAACTAATCTTGCTCTCTTTTGTATTTAATTGGTTGTATATGATGAAAACATTATTGTTTAACATTGCTTCTTCACGCTTTGTAGTTCCGGGAGAATGTAGCAGCTTGGATTTGCTTTCATGATCGGGACGATCTATTCAAGAAGTTTCTTCAGAAGGTTCTTCGTCTCAAAGAGGTTTGTGGTCTACCCTTATGTTTTGTTATTTATGATTCTAGTGGGGTTTCTGTTTGAGATAATCACCAGATGTTAGGCGAATCATATATTCATGTTGTCTTTTGATTACCATTGTAGGGAAGAGATTTGACTATTGCTGAAAAGACAAATTATTTGGTCTTCATGATTAATGCTTTCCAGGTTTGTTCTGTTTCTTACATAAATTTTGTTATATGGGTTGCAAGTACTTTTGAAATTCTGCTGTACATTACTCGAGAACAGAAAATACATGATTTAGTAACTAGTAACTGGTCATCCCGGACTATACAACTGTGTTGCTACTCAGTTAAAATGTCTGTTAAGATAATTATTTCATGCGGACAACCTTTTATTTCATGCTTGTGCACAATTTATATCCTGGTGCTATTTTTGATTTCTTCAATATTCTTAACTGGGTGATGTTACAGAGTTTGGAAGACGCAGTGGTTAATGAGATTGTTCTAAGTCTAGCAGGATTGCAATCTTGGCACAGTTTGTCTTATGGACGTTTCCAGGTAGGTGATATCTTCACTATTTGTTAAGGATAGTGAAATATTTTGTAGTTGCTCTGATATCATCATATATTCTCACAACTCTAGATGGAGCTCTGCCTTCAACCTGATCTAATTAAAAAGTGGAAGAGATCATCAAAGAAATGGGCAGCTGAGGCAAAGTCAAAGGGAGAGAAATTTGATCTATCCTCATCACCTGAAGCAAATTTTGTTCGAGGCCTAATAGAAGAATTTGTTGAGGTATATATGCCTTTTTCATTGGGCTATAGTGGTCTATGTTCTTCAAATTATCTCTCGCATAATTATGCAAATTCATATCTTTCTTTCTAGGTGCTTGATCACGGGGTTTTTGCGGATGAAGTTGATGATACCGCTGGATCTCCATTGGTTGATGATTCTTCTGTCTTATATTGTGAGAGATTCATGGAATTTCTCATTGACATGCTGAACCAACTCCCAACAAGAAGGTACGAATGTTTCACACGACGCAAGTTATTTGTACACTAAAAAGTTAAATCTGTTTAAGCAATTTGAGAATGCATTTTAGGTTTTCTTTTTTAGTCCTGATAATATCTAGTTATTAGTCTTGATATGCTGCGCCATTTACTGTCCATTGCATTACTATTCGCTACTGGACCGTATTTTTAATATATTTTCATCTTGATTATTGCAGATACCTAAGACCTCTTGTGGCGGATATAGCTGTTGTTGCAAAATGTCGACTGAGTGCCCTATACAAACATGAAAAGGGGAAGCTTTTCGCCCAATTAGTTGACTTGTTACAGTTCTATGAAAAGTTTGAAATAAAGGACCATGACGGAACACAATTAACTGATGATGAAGCACTTCAATTTCATTACGATCGTTTTATGGCGTTTCAGCTACTTGCCTTTAAGAAAATGCCTAAGGTATTGTCCTAATAATCATAGTTAATTAATAGATAGTTAGTTTTGTGTTCTAGGTTTTTTGTTTTGTTTCTGTTGGATTTTGTGAAGTTATCGATCTACTTTTTTCCTATTTTACTAATATTCACTCTTCCCTAGTTCTCACATTTGTTGTTATTTTGTTTATTTCAGTTGCGGGATTTGTCATTGGCTAACATTGGTTCTGTTCATAAGAGTTCTGATCTTCGGAGGAGATTGTCTGTGCTTTCTCTTGAAGATTTAAGGGATGTTGTCTGCTCAAAGGTATATATCTGGAAAACTTATTCTTGTAGGTTCACATGTGAATTTTTATCTATCTTGGCACCTCGGCATGGGGATTCAGGATATCACTATAGATTCTTAGGGTCTTATAGCTGTGATCTTCAGTGAATACCATTGGCAAAAATGGTTAGCTAAAATACAATATAAAGTCTGAGTGACATGCTAAGGTTGACACAACAAATTTAGACGTTAAATATCAGCTTGTGTAAATTCCCATTACGGTATTATACTGTGCTGATAGTGTGAGAAACGAGTGAAGGCATAAATGGAGACGGGAAAGAAAATCTGTAACCGTTTTTTACTTCTTTCTGCTGCTAATTTTAGTATTTTGAAAATATACTACGGTTTGCCTTACAGTCTAATTTATGGCCACATACATTTGCTCTTATTTTTATTTTCCTTCTGTGCAGCTCAAACTGGTTTCAAGAGATGATCCTTGGGCAGATAGTAAGGATTTTCTGACCGAGGTCGTTGTCTCCTCTTTTGAGAAGCAACAGTCTCAGAAAGAAGCGATAAACGCTCTGCCTTTGTACCCAAATGAGCAAATTATGTGGGATGAAAGTGTTATTCCTAGCATTAACTATTCTGGGGAAGGTTGCCTCGCTCTTCCAAAGCTTAATCTTCAGTTTCTAACACTCCATGATTACCTCCTTAGAAACTTCAATCTCTTCCGTCTAGAATCCACCTATGAGATTCGTGAAGATATACAGGAGGCTGTACCACATCTTCTTGCGCACATAAATAACGAGGGGGACACTGCTTTTCGTGGTTGGTCACGAATGGCGGTTCCGATTAATGATTTCAAAATCACTCAGGTGAAGCAGCCTAATATTGGAGAAGAGAAACCTTCATCTGTGACTGCAGAAGTTACTTTCAGTATTAAGAGTTACAGATCGCAGATAAGATCTGAATGGAATTCTCTTAAAGAGCATGATGTATTGTTCTTGCTTTGTATACGCCCTTTATTTGAGCCGTTAGGTCCAGAGGAAGCTGATAAAGCTACAGTCCCACAGAAGCTCGGGCTTCAGTATGTTCGTGGTTGTGAAATCATCGATATCCGTGATGAGGAGGGTAATCTGATGAATGATTTTACTGGAAGAGTTAAACGGGACGAATGGAAACCCCCTAAAGGTGAAATGAGGACTGTGACTGTTGCTTTAGATGCTGCACAGTATCACATAGATGTTACAGACATTGCTGAAAAAGGTGCGGAGGATGTGTATAGCACATTTAATGTGCTAATGAGGAGAAAACCAAAGGAGAACAACTTCAAGGCTATTCTGGAATCTATCAGAGATCTCATGAATGAATATTGTATTGTGCCGGAGTGGTTGCATAATGTTTTTCTTGGATATGGGAACCCTTCTGCTGCACAGTGGCCTAATATGCCAAATCTGTTGAAAACAGTAGACTTCAAAGATACTTTCCTTGATGCAAATCATCTCAGTGAAAGTTTTGCAGATTATGAGGTTAGTAATTACGTATATTCGTTGGTATATTATGTGTTCTAGAACTGTTTTATTTTCCATATCTCTCATACTTTGTGCATATTAGGTATCTTTCATCAATGCTGATGGTGCTGAAGCTCTGGATCCAAGGCCTCCGTTTCGAATTACTCTTCCAAAGACACTAAAAGGGAATGCTGCTCTTTCTGGAAATAAGATATCTGAAGTCAATCCAGCAGACAATGTTAATATGGTGGATGTTTCCACGAAGGAGAAACTTATTGTTGAGGCGTATACCCCACCTGACCCAGGGCCTTATCCTCAGGACCAACCGAAGCAGAACTCAGTTAAATTTACACCTACACAGGTATTACTTCTTTCTACTTTTCATTGTCCTTGCTATTTTCTTCAAATGGTGAGAAAATTATCATCTTAGAATCCTTACTCTTACAATACAATCAAGTCATATGAGAAATATTGTGTTTGATACAAGACACTTTAGAACCTATGTAAAATATTGTGCTTGCTCTTTTCATTGAATCGTGAAGCATTTGGTTTAATTTTGTCTCTTTTATCGATTTGAGTTGAACAATATTGTTCCCATGCCATTCTGTTTTATTTGGAGAAAGTTTCACCTGATGTTTAAAAGCAGTTTTCTCCTTTATTTGGACCTTCCCTTTCCGCTGGATGAGAAAATGTACCAAAATATATGGTTTGGATTCAAGATATTGATCTTTGATGCAGCTTGTAATCAAACCATGTGTATGCCTACTATTTCCCTGCAGGTTGGAGCAATAATATCTGGTATTCAGCCTGGCTTAACTATGGTGGTCGGTCCACCAGGTACCGGAAAGACTGATACAGCAGTGCAAATTTTAAATGTTCTATATCACAACTGTCCTTCTCAAAGGACCTTAATAATCACTCATTCAAATCAGGCTTTGAATGATCTTTTTGAGAAGATAATGGAGGTACTACTGGCATCTTCTTTTCTTTTGTTATTATATGGAGTAATATTTAATGGTTTACATGTCTGACGGAGTTCTGAGAGACAAACTACATGGATTTGTTTTTTTTCAGAGGGATGTACCGGCGAGGTATCTACTTCGTTTGGGTCAAGGTGAACAAGAGCTTGCTACTGATCTTGACTTTAGTAGACAAGGCCGTGTCAATGCCATGCTTGTTCGGCGTCTGGAACTGCTCAATGAGGTTGAGAGACTAGCAAGATCCCTTCAGCTTCCAGAAGATGTAGGCTATACCTGTGAAACAGCTGGGTATTTCTGGTTGCTTCATGTATACTCGCGCTGGGAGATATTTCTTGCTGCTTGTGCTGGAAATGAAAACAATCAATCTTTTGTTCGAGATCGCTTCCCGTTTAAAGATTTCTTCTCAGACACCCCTAAACCTGTCTTTAGTGGGGAGTCATTTGAGAAAGACATGAGGGCAGCTAAAGGCTGTTTCTCTCATCTCAAGACAGTGTTTCAAGAGCTAGAAGAGTGTCGGGCCTTTGAACTACTCAAGTCAACTGCTGATAGAGCAAATTACCTCATGACCAAACAAGCGAAGATTGTAGCAATGACGTGTACTCATGCAGCATTAAAGAGGAGAGATTTTCTTCAGTTGGGGTTCAAATATGATAACTTGTTGATGGAAGAAAGTGCCCAGATTTTGGAAATTGAGACTTTCATACCAATGTTGCTTCAGAGGCAAGAAGATGGTCATGCACGACTCAAGCGCTGTATATTGATTGGTGATCACCACCAGCTACCTCCCGTAGTGAAGAATATGGCTTTCCAGAAATATAGTCACATGGATCAGAGTTTGTTTACGAGATTTGTTCGTCTTGGTATTCCTTACATTGAGCTCAATGCTCAAGGAAGAGCAAGGCCAAGCTTAGCCAAACTTTACAACTGGAGATACAGAGATTTGGGAGACCTTTCTATTGTTAAGGAAGCACCCATATTTCAGAGAGCAAATGCTGGACTCTCATATGAATATCAATTGGTAAATGTGCCAGATTATGAGGGAAAAGGAGAATCAACACCATCTCCATGGTTTTATCAAAATCAGGGAGAAGCTGAATATATCGTCAGTGTCTATATATACATGAGATTGTTAGGATATCCTGCGAATAAGATATCAATATTGACGACATATAATGGTCAGAAGCTCTTAATCCGTGATGTTATCAACCGTCGATGTGTGCCGTATCCTTTCATTGGCCCTCCGAGCAAGGTAAAATGTCCTCCTACTAAAGTATTTATTAGATGTGTTAATATGATAGAGATCGTATGATGACTTACTGGTTATTATGATACCCCTCCCTAAGAAAGGTATCTCACAGTTGCTTGTGTTTTGACTTTCTGGTTTTGTTTCCTTAGGTGACTACAGTGGACAAGTTCCAAGGACAACAGAATGATTTTATTTTGCTCTCTCTTGTACGGACACGGTTTGTGGGTCATCTACGTGATGTAAGAAGGTTGGTAGTTGCAATGTCACGTGCTCGGCTCGGTTTGTATGTGTTCTGTCGCCGTTCTCTTTTTGAACAGTGCTATGAGCTGCAACCAACGTTTCAGCTTCTTCTTCAAAGACCCGATCAGCTCGGACTCAATCTTAGTGAGAACACAGCGTATACAGATCGTGCGGTGGTGGAAGTTGAAAACCCTTATTTTGTTCATGATGTTGAAGAGATGGCTCACATAGTTCACGATAGGATGAATCAGTTTTACCAGGTAACGACACAAACTGCTTGCTTGGATAACAACTAATAATATTTGTGTGGAAACTGATTAGTTTCATGCATTGGATAGGCACAAGGAGTGTATGAGCAATACCAGAACAACATGCAACAGATGGAAGATGGTAATCACGACATGGAGAGTGACTCAGTAATAGGAGCTGTAGATGGTGAGACAAATACGCAGCAACAAAACCAAGCTCCAGACATAGACGGTGAATCATTGAAGGAGATTGTTGGAATGGAGGTGGACAATAATGGATTTAGCAGTGAGAATGGAAAGGCTGATGAGAATTAGGACAAATCAAAACTGGGGATATCAAATTAATCCACTAGGAGGGTGATGAGTGAGTTTAATGTATGGAACACTGAGTGAATTTGTTGCTACTGTAAGATATTTTTACTGAATTTGTAGCATTGTCTGACAATTACCAACTTTTGTTTTTGTCTTATCAATCATTCAACTCATATTTGTTGTGGAAGCAAACATAAGAGCAAGAAGATGAAGAGCATAAAGGTTTTGCAGGAGATCAAATCGAAAAAATGATACCAAAGTAGAGCAACAACACAAGAGAGTGAGAACAGAGAGACAACATTTTACAAAAATTTTGGCAAGACAAACAAAATAATGCTTTTCTGAAGCATTCTCAAGACACAAAAATAAGATTTTTCAAAAAGAATTTTCAAAAACAAATGGTCTTCATATGTCTACAATTTCACTCTTCATCTGACGAACTCGGTGAAGTTTCTATTCCCTGCACTCTGCAGTAACTACAAAAACAAAAAAGAAACAAAAGTTCAATAAATAAATAAATGAATAAAACCCAAATGACCAACAACTTACTCACTTAGACACTTACTCTGGCAGTAGGTTTTATCGACCGACGTGGTCGTGCTAACTCTTCAAGCTGGTCATGAACCATCTCCTCATAGTCATCTGCATCAGTGTCCTCATCGTCATGTGCATCACTGCCCATATCCTCATCTGATTTACTGTCCTCATGACCATCTGCATAACTGTCCTCATGACCATCTGCATATTTGTCCTCAAGACCATCTGCTTCACTGTCATCTGTTACCATCTCATCGTCATTTGCTTGATTTCCACCAACCATCTCATCCTGAGCCCTAACTGCACCGGGATACTGTTGCTTGACAGGTAAAACTTGATTTCCACCAGCAGACGGAGATAGAACTGTCCCAAACATCATCATCAAGAAGATCTGTCATGAGTTTATCCACAGAAGCCGGATCAAGGTCTTCCAGACCATCAATTACGTCGAAGTCGAGTACAAGATCATCAAAGTTGATAACACCGTTATCTTGATCTTCATCATGAAATCCATCAACGTCCACACCGTCTCCCACTGCATCAGCATGAAAACCACCAACATTCAAGCCGTCTCCCACTGCATCAGCATGAAAACCACCAACATCCAAGCCGCCTCCCACTGCACTTGAGAGATGGCCAGCTGCTTCTTCTTGAAAGCCAGGGTCTTTTTGAACATTGACCAGCAGAGGATGTTGCATGCCACGGACCAGACAACTATTGTCTTCAGAACCAACCAGATTATGTTGATCTGCATTCCTTTCTTGGGCCACATAAGCCTGGAAAAAAAATTATACATCAGATAATTGCAATATATAAACTCTTAAAGATTCCGTTGAGGAGTAAGGACAAAAGAGAAAAAAAAAACCTGAAGTTGAGACAAGATCTGATCGCATTTGTCAAAGTCCTTAGTAGCATAAGCATTGTTAAAAGACACAAAAAGTTGTGAAAACCCACCAAGAGGATCCATCTCAGATGTGTTTGAAGATTGATTAAACAGTAGTAACTAGAGAGAGAGAGAGAGACAAAAAGACCAATAATTTCGTGAGACATTTAGTAAGATTATATAAGAATTGCAAAACAGGTCAGGAACAAGACACAGAGGCCAATGGAGTTCGTTAGAAAACAAAACCCAAAACATAAAAGCAACCACAATAACGTGAAGAACAAGCTATCAGAGATTAACTTGAGATAGACAGATGGAACAAATTGCTTTCGTCGGAAGAATCACTAACAGATTATAAGAAAAACCATCAAAATCATAAACGCAACTAAGGAGAACGCAAAGTTAGGTCAAGAAAGCTATCGGCGATATTGAGAATTTCAACTAATGTATGCTAATCAAAACCTAGCCTAGCCGTTACTTGCAGAATCATAACCAAAAAATAAAAAATCAAGCATGAATGAGAGAGTTCACCAGAGCGGCTCGGAAAGGTGAGAGAGAGATTGACAGAGACGGGAGTTGAGAGGAAGGTGACGAGAGATACTGGCAGATATACTAGTATTTGTATATATAGATGTGCCCAACCCCGAGCAAATACTAGTATACGTTAATAAAGCGGTTGATACCGTATAAAACTAACCAATCAGAAAAAGAAAAAAAAAAATGCGATTTCCTCTGCCATTGCAGTGACCTGAAAATAGATGATGGTTAGAAAGAAGTACCTGTTCCTTTAGTAGACAGACCCTCCATCATTTCTCTTTATATTTCTCAGCTGTTACACTTCATAAGATGGACCAACTGAAACTGGAGACTTGCGGGAGCTCACTCCTGAACCAGGAATTTTAACCATCTCACACAATTGGGAATTCTAGGCAAAAAGCTGTTATTCACTTCCGGACTCAAGTCTCAGTCTGAGATGCCTTCCTACTTCAGCATGATGCAATTGAAGCTGATATTCTGTAGAGTTGCCCTTGAGGATTTTGTTTTCCTTCTTTTTGTTGGCTTAAGCTGTCTCTTTCTGAAAGAGACACTGATTTCCACATATGGCCAATGGAGTGTGATGCACAAGGAGATGGTTCTCTCAGGTTTATTAAAAACATCCATATCGAGTGCCAGAGAATAGATTGCAGTAACCAGCCAGCACACAGAGAATGTAATGAGCCCGGTAGCCTTCACTTGCTTTTCCTTTCAGCAGGTTTCCTTTTCGTTCTCAACAGGTCCCATGGCATAATAGCTGGCCATTTAGTCACATTTCTCCCCATGTGTGTGTAAAACATCTGGTTTTTAAAATGCAACATGATAACAACCCACACGCCATCTCCTCCACACAAGTCTCTACTTTCCCTTGGAGATAGGATTTCCCAACTCGCCTTTACTGCTACCCGTTGTATGTATACACACATGTTCTGTGAAATGTAACAGAAACACTAAGACTATGTCCACAGCAGTAGTAGTAGGTAAGAAAAAAACATAGATACTCTCTTTGTTTTTAAGAAATTGAATAAAACTATCAAGACTTACTGTGCTGTGTTCAGTTCAATATGCTGTCCTCTGTTGCTCCAAACTTTTGTTTTCTGCGACCATAAGCTGTCACCTTATTGTTGACCTGAAGATGTTAATTCAGTAAGCATAATAAGCTAGAGATTAAACAGAACTTTTTTTGATGGAATAGAGATTTTCAAGACTGAAACGTATGGCTTTTTATTAGTAATGAGGTACCACCATTTCTTATATAATACATCAGTAAAGAAAAATTCTTTTCAAATCCCTCAACAAACCAAAAGGCCTCTTCGGTACAATACAACACCAAATCGACTAGAGAAAGTTAGAATCAAAAAAATATGGAAGAAAAGTTTATGGAAACGTAAGTACTCTACCTCGAAACTGAATGATTGAAAACCAAATATTAACAGGGCTCAAAGATCTTTGTTGGTAGAAAAAATTTCTCAGACTTATCATTGAGATTTGTATAACCCAAGGAAGATGAGGGGGACGGCTGGGGAATCCAAGATAGACACAAAAACAAATAAAAGCCAATAGGAACCTTTTTACCTTTTTAAATTAATGTCACATCTCCTTTTTCCAATTCCCTCTATTAATTAGCAACTAATGGGCCTGGGCCATGCTTTTCATGGGCCGACGATAACTTTCTATTCCTTAGTTATTCTTTTTTTTCGGTTTTCGAACAAAACCTTACTTGAGTTTTGAACAAGAGCCTGTCTGCAAATTTTAAGAACTGAAGGTGTACAAAACGAATTAACGAACAGTTACAGGGTGTCGGCCCATTACGTAATTGGGCTTAACTTAAGGCCTCATTTTTATAAAAGAAAGGAAATTAGAAGAAAACTTGAAAAAAAAAAGAAGGAAATTAGACGTTTATAAAGAGAAGGAACGCATATCTCAGAGAGGGAGGCTCATACAATAATTTCACATATATTGTTTTGTTCTTCTCCTTGGCTTCAAATATTTCCTTGTGTGTTGTTTTGGCCGGTGAATCACGACGGTGTAGTAATTAAAGTGGCGGCCAAGCAAAGGTCTTCTTCGGAGCCAGGAGCCACGTTAAGCTCGGCTGCTTCATCGTCTCTCCGTTTGATCCTCGATGTAAGAAATCTTCTAATTCCCTTATTAGCTTTCTACAAAGGAACCCAACAAGAAAAACTATGCTTGTCTATATTAACTCGAGAGAAAGCTTAGTTTCGTCTCTTTTGTTTTCCGTTTGACGAATCAATTATGTTTCGTCTCACGTTTTATACCTTTTGTCATTCAATTATGCTTAGAAGTTTATTTTTGTTGTGTTGTCCAATTGATTGTAAATTTCCTCACTCTTCTGAAATTGAATGACCACAGATTCGATCTAGAAATCACAGTGTTTATTTCAATCTTTTTAGAAAAAAATTCGAGAAATCATAATTGTTTCTACTCTCTGTTGCCCGATTGATAGAATCAAGTGTGGGTTTATATTTATTATGATTCCAACGAGTATTTTCAGTTTCCAACTAGTGTAAATTTTAAATAATTCTGAACTGTGATTTTATGGATCGACAATTGTAAAGCCCGAGGATGGAATCGATAACGACGTCTGGTGCTGTGCGTCCATTGGCGGGGTCAGTGAAGATTACTTAGTCCCTTCCCTTTTTGAGTAGTTTTCCTAGTTCCTCAGGTCAGAAAAGTCCTAATGTTGTTTTGTTTTGTAGGACGTCCTCTGGGAAGGAGGGCATGAAAGAAGAGGTTGTGCGACTTGGAGTTGAGCTCTCACTATCTATTGCTGAATCGATGTTCTTGCTTTCTGATGACATTTATACTTTATTATGGTTCTGCTATAAGTTATGGAGAGGTGTAATACCCTACCGGAATCCCGTGTTAGAAAGGGTTCTTTGTGTTATTTACTATATCTACTCTAAACATATCAAACCCAAGAATGGAGTGTATCAGGATGGTGGCAAATCGGTCCAATGGGAATTTATCAGAAACACATGGAAGGATGTTTCTGACGGAATCATTGTTTTGCATCGCCTGGATATGCTTCTAAGAAGAAAAGATAGCTCCTTTGATGACACATTTTTATCGTCGGCTTTTGAAAAATACAAGCAACAAGTGCTAAAGATGTTAGAAGATAAATTGAGCCCCGCAAAGCAGGTTTCACAGGCGCATGGGTTTGCTAGGGAGACGTTAGAGTCTAACATTGTTGACTTTTGGAAGTCTCTCTTTTATGAAAAACCACTATCGAAAGTGGTAAGGAGTAGGATTCTTAGCAACCTTTTTACACCTATTTTGGGCAAACTAGTGCATAGTGAGATGCAGGCACTCCCCATATCTTCTCCTTACATTCTAGGGTCAGTAGTACTACTTAGCCCCTTTGACAGTTTTGCTTACTCACTCACTCGGGTCAAAAAGCCTTCATATTGATATATATTATTTTTTTTTGCAGGAAGGATTTTGCAATGCAGGAACTGAAAGAGGAGGTTGTGCGACTAGGAGTTGAGCTCTCGCTGTTTATAGCTGAATCGATGTTCTTGCTGTGTGATGACATTCGTATTATGTTATGGTTCTGCTATAGACTATGCAGGGATGCAAAAAGGGACGTGACTGGTGATAGTCCCGTGGTGGAAAGGCTGCTTCGTGTTATTCATTATGCCTACACAAAAGATATCAAACCGAAGAATGGAGTGTATCAGGATGGTGGCAACTCAGTCCAATGGGAATTGGTCAAAAACACATGGAAGGATTTTCTTGACGGAATCGTAATTTTGGATCGCCTGGATATGGTTCTAAGAAGAAAAGATAGCTCCTTTGATGACAGACTATTATCATCAGCTATTAAAAATTACAAGCAAGATGTGCTGAAGAAGCTAGAAGATAAATTGAGGTCCGCAGAAGATGTTTCAGAGGCGCATGGGTTTGTGAGGGAGACGTTAGTGTCTAACATTGTTGACTTGTGGAAGTCTCTCTTTGATGAAGAAGTAACACCCAAAGTGGTAAGGAGTAGGATTCTTAGCGACTTGTTTACCCCTATTTGGGGCAAACCAGTGCATAGCGAGATACAGGCACTCCCCATATTTTCTCCTTACATTCTAGGGTCAGTAGTACTACGTAGCCCCTTTGACAGTTTTACTTGCTCGTGTGAAAAAGCCTTCATATTGACTTTTTTTTGTTTTTGTTTTGCAGGAAGGATTTTGCAATAAAGGAGCCGAATGAGGAGGTTGTGCGACTAGGAGTTGAGCTCTCACTATTTATTGCTAAATCGATGTTCTTACTGTGTGATGACATTCATACTTTATTATGGTTCTGCTATAAGTTATGGAGAGGTGTAATACCGGCCTGGAATCCCGTGTTAGAAAGGGTTCTTTGTGTTATTTACTATATCTACTCAAAACATATCAAACCCAAGAAGGGCGTGTATCAGGATGGTGGCAAATCGGTCCAATGGGAATTGATCAGAAACACATGGAAGGATTTTGCTGACGGGATCATAGTTTTGCATCGCCTGGATATGGTTCTAAGAAGAAAAGATAGCTCCTTTGATAACAGACTATTATTGTCGGCTATTAAAAAATACAAGCAAGATGTGCTGAAGAAGCTAGAGGATAATCTGAGGCCCGCTGAAGAGGTTTCAGAGGAGCATGGGTATGCTAGGGAGACATTAGAGTCTGATATTTTGGACTTGTGGAGGTCTCTTTTTTATGAAAAAGCACTATCCAATGTGGTAAGGAGTAGGATTCTTAGCAACCTTTTTACACCTATTTTGGGCAAACCAGTGCATAGAGAGATGCAGGCACTCCCCGTATCTTCTCCTTACATTCTAGGGTCGGTATACTACTTAATCCCTTTGACAGTTTTGCTTACTCACTTACCCGTGTCGAAAGCCTTCATATCGACTTTTATTTTTGGTTGTTTTGCAGGAATGATTTTGCAATGCAGGAACTGAAAGAGGAGGTTGTACGACTAGGAGTTGAGCTCTCCCTATTTATAGCTGAATCGATGTTCTTATTGTGTGATGACATTCGTATTATGTTACGGTTCTGCTATAGAATATGGAGCGATGCAAAAAGGGACGTGATTGGGGATAGTCCCGTGGTGGAAAGGCTGCTTTGTGTTATTTATTATGTCTATACAAAAGATATCAAACCTAAGAAAGGAGTGTATCAGAATGGTGGCAACAATTCGGCCCATTGGGAATTAATCAGGACGACGAGTGAGAATTTTGTTGCTGGATTTAGAGATCTGGATCGCCTTGTCTTGTTTCTCAGGGGAGGAGGAATATGTGGCCGAGAGTTTATGTCTAGTATTGAAGAAGAGGTGAAGGAAGTAGGGGAAAAGTTGTGGTTTGTGAAGGCTGTTTCTGAGGCGAATGGGTTTGGGAGGGATGTGATGAAGTCAAACTGTTTGGACGTATGGAAATCTCTCTTTGACAAAGAAGCCAAGGAAGCAACACTGACTCTGAAAGCGATAAAGAATGGGATCCTTCTTGACTTGTTTCTCCCTCTATATAACGAAGCACCACCACCTTAGCGACTAGTTTTATATGGTATTTGGCTTTAGATATCGCATTATGAAGAGAACTCAGAACAATATCATCTAACTTGTGTATGCCATCTAGTAAATATATCTTTTGATATCTTAAAAGATGAAAGAAAGTAGAAGAACTCTCAGAGAAATATATTTTTGTGGACTTTCTTATTTCATCTTAGTTTTACTTTTTTTCATTTAGGTTCAAAGAGCTTTTGATATCGAGCAATTACCACATATAAGTTCTCTCTCATCTGATATTTGAAGCATAGGTAGATGTGAAATTAAAATTTCAATTTCCTAAGATTTTAACTGTTGAAGATGACCACAATACTAATATATATGGGTTTTGGATTAACAACAAGGAGCAACTTATTATTTTGAATGAGAAAATGTACCAAAATACATGGTTTGGATTCAAGATATTGATCTTTGTTGCAACTTCCATGTCTATGCCTACTATTTTCCTGCAGGTTGGAGCAATTATATCTGGTCTTCAGCCTGGGTGGTCCACCAGGTACTGGAAAGATTGATACAGCAGTTGAAATCTTGCATGTTCTATACCACAACTGTCCTTCTCAAAGGACCTTAAGTCAGGAGAGAGTCGTTACATAAAAGGGTGTATCAGTCTTTTACATATGCTTAGCCGTTTCACTACAAAAACAAGAATGAAGCAGAACAGAGGTGGATCATCTGTCTGACTCGTTTGGTTTTTGGTTATTTATTACAAAAACAATCAAGAATAAAGAGAAATTTTTTGATTATTTTTAAAACAATTCAAACTGGAGTTGGAATACAATGCATTTGATTATACAAGTCACAAGCAAAGCCAAAAAATTAAACTAAGGAAATCAGATTTTGGATCCAAGTAAGGTGATGAGGAAGTCCTTGTAGTATCCAGAGATATCACCAACGATAGCATTATCCATGCTTGTGTTGTACATATTGAAATACTCTCCTCTCACTTTCATCAAATCAATCTCTGCACGCGTCACAATCGCTCTCGTCAACGAATCCTCATCTGTTCCAAAACCCTCAATGGAATCTCTTACAACCTGCCAATATAACAAACGCAAACACTGAGGAACAATCACCTTCTTCAAACAGAGTTTTTGAATTTATTCTTGCTTTCAATGTACCTTGGCAAAGTGTTTCTCAGGAGTATCAATACAAAAGATTGCCGTCTGCAATAGACTTCTCAGATCAGCATCTCCTGGACATCCTTCAAAATCCTGTTCATACAACACTAACATGTAAACATCGAAGAAAAAAAAGAAAACCAAACACATGAGAGACCAAAGTTACCACCAAACCAAACCCATGGATCTGAACCTTATCAATAGTGATCCCATAACTCTGCTTGTAAGCAACAAAAGTTTCTCTGAGCTGGTAGATACTACGCGTTCCCAATATGTACAGAACATGATCATGATCTAATTGCTTCTTCTCTATGGCTTCACGTAGCATAGCAGCCTCAATGGTAGCTACTTCTGCATCAGTCTTATCTTTGTCATATCTGAATGAACTTGCCAATGTCACCAGAAACTGTAGTTTCAAACAAGTCAACCCATCAATCCAAAGCTTCTCATGAAGCAAAATATATTAAAAAACGAAACTTTGACACCAATTTGGAAGAAAGAAATCACCTTTGCAAGAGGAAAAGGCAGAGTAGAAGCAATGTGTTCTTCAAGAGATGAGTCAAAGAGAGAACAATAAGCTTTCCTGACAGCAATTAAATGGTCAGGAGAAGTTGTGCAAGAGATCTCTACAAGAACCTTCAAATTCTCAACACCTTTCTTCTTCTTCTTCTCCTTGTTCAAAATCTTGTTCACAAGCCTTGCGTCTCTCTCTGCTGGATCATACACCCACGAAACCACAGCTTTCTACCAATCAATCAACCACATGTTTTCAGAACAAAATCTCTTTTATCTAACCAAGAAGGAATATCAAAAATGTAACAGTAAGTTACCATGAAATCACCAGACAATTCAGAGGAGAGATCATCGATAAGATCTTTGCCGTAAATCTCTCTGTAACTCTCTCTGATCTTCCTTATTTGGCTCTTGTTCCTTTGTCCTAAAACTCGTATAACAGCCTTCTCATCTGTTCCCCAACCTACACCAAATAAATAAATAAGAAAAGACAACTTTTGATTCAGAATTGCATCAAAATCACACACAAATGCTTTATGCTTCTCACCATCAATGAAATGTACGTACCGCGAAAAGCATGGTTAAGAGTTTCAGAATCCTGAGCTGGAGAAGGAACTTGGTCTGGTACTCTAATGGTGGCCATTTCAGTTTCTCTCTCTGTTTCTTTCTTGTGCTCTCTCTCTCTCTCTCTCCGTGTCTCGTCGTCTTAGTTTTTTTTTTCTATAAGGCGGAGTTATTAATTTACTTTTAGGTGTAATTATGTTTTTGCAGGGGATGTTAGATTTGACATAAATACCCCCAAGACGTAACTGTAATGACGCAATTAACTTATTTCTGTCGAGTTTTAGTTTTTGAGGACAATTAAGTTATCAGGGTCCAATAATTAGTTGTGTATTGATGAGAGTAGTATTCTCTTTTTTTTTTTCTTTTCTTTTTTTTTTTCTTATTTAACTATTTGCATAATTGAAACCAAATATTCATAAAAGAGCTCCTTTTAGTCCTTAAAGCTTAAGATAACGTTTAAAGTTTTTTTTTTTTTTGAAGTCTACCAAAGATACTTTTTGATTAGGTGCATGGTTAGTAACATGTGTGCATTGATCTAATATTATAAATTGTTTCATATTCGATACATGTAAAAGCAAAAGAGGGAGGTGACTCTGCATTTGATGAAAAGAGGATTAATTAAGGATACATGGGAAAAGCAAAAAAGAGGTACTGACTGATCTGCATGCATGTTGAAGATTCTTATTATGGCCAGTTCTGTTTGGCTGGATCGGTAAAAGCAAAGTCTCTCCCACTTGAAGTCGAACGTAAAGCTTTGTTATAACTTGCATGCCTCTCGCATTTAGTGCGTGTGAAAAGGGGTATGTATAGATGCGTTTAGTATGATGGAGGGAGATCAGACATGTATAGGGTCTCTTGGAAGTTGAAATCCCTCAAGAAAATGATCCGCGATTTCAGTAGAAGTAACTACTCTGATCTGGAAAAGAGAGTGCAAGAGGCTCATGAGAAGATGCTAGAGGCACAAGGAGAAATGCTTTCTAACCCTACTGTCATAAACGCCCATCTAGAAGAAGAAGCTCATGGTAAATGGTTGATCCTCTCAAATGCTGAAGAAAGTTTTTTCAAGCAAAGATCTAGTATTGGCTGGCTGGGAGATGGTGATTGCAACTCAAGGTACTTCCATAGAATGGCTGACCAAAGAAAGGCTACTAACCACATCCATTCTCTGGAAAATGAATTTGGAGACAAAATTGTTTCTCCTAAGGGAATTCAGGACGTATGCATTGACTTCTTTTCTGACCTTCTGGGAAAGGAGGTGCCTCCCCCCATGTTTATTCAGGATGACATTACTGCTTTACTCGACTTCTCCTGCTCTCAAGGCCAGGCTCAGTCTCTTATTGCCCCGTTCTCTAGTAGGGAAATCAGGGATGCATTCTGTTCTCTCCCCAAGAATAAAACTAGTGGACCTGACGGGTACCCTGCTGAATTCTTTGTGACCTGTTGGAGTATTGTGGGGGGAGAAGTTACTGCTGCGATTCAAGAATTCTTCACGTCGGGCAAGCTGCTTAAGCAATGGAATGCCACCACCCTGGTATTGATTCCTAAGTTCAGTAATGCGTCGAAGCCTTCTGATTTCAGGCCAATTTCTTGCCTGAACACGCTGTACAAGGTTATTTCTAAGCTACTCTCTGATAGGCTGAAGTCCCTTTTGCCAAAAGTGATCTCCCCTTCTCAGTCCGCTTTCATCCCGGGTAGGCTCCTGTCAGAAAATGTTCTGCTGGCTACAGAGATTGTTCACGGGTATAACAAGAAGAATATTGAACCGCGTGGCATGCTAAAAGTGGACCTTCGAAAAGCGTTTGATTCTATTCGATGGGATTTCATCATCGCTGCTTTGAGAGGTATTGGAGTTCCTGAGCAGTTTATATCCTGGATTTCATAATGCATTACTACACCCGCATTCTCCATCTCTGTAAACGGTGCTTCTTGAGGCTTTTTCCACAGCAAAAGGGGTCTAAGACAAGGAGACCCGATCTCTCCTTACCTCTTTGTTCTTGCAATGGAGATTTTCTCTAAGCTTTTGCTTTCAAGGTACACTTCTGGCTACATCTTCTATCATCCCAAAACATCAGGCCTGAACTTATCTCACCTGATGTTTGCGGATGATGTGATGATCTTCTTTGACGGTGGAAGCTCCTCTCTCCATGGAATAAATGAAACTTTGGATGATTTTACTAGTTGGTCTGGCCTCAATATGAATAGGGACAAAACAGAGTTGTTTCTGGCTGGAGTGGATGAGGTTGAGTCGCTGGCCATCTCTCACTATGGTTTCCCTAAAGGTAATCTTCCAGTCAGATATTTGGGACTTCCTCTAATGTGCAGGAAGCTTACAGTTAGGGAGTTTGGTCCCCTAGTGGACAAAGTGAGAGCTCGCCTTTTGAGTTGGGCGGTAAAGGCTCTGTCTTTCGCAGGAAGACTTCAGCTCTTAGCGTCTGTTATCACAGGAATGGTGGTTTTTTGGATTTCTACTTTCAAAATCCCAAAGGGATGCATTAGAGAGATTGAGTCTCTTTGTGCTAGATTCCTATGGTCTGGAGGTATTGAAAATCACAATAAAGCAAAAGTGGCTTGGTCCAAAGTTTGTTTGCCAAAATCTGAAGGAGGTCTAGGCCTCAGAAGCTTCTCAAATTGGAATACCACTTTAAGCCTAAAGTTTATCTGGTTATTATTCTCTAGCAGTGGCTCTTTGTGGGTTGCCTGGCACAAATTTCACCATCTCTCCAGCAACTTTTGGCTCTTAAAGGAACATGTAAGGGACACTTGGAACTGGAGGAGCTTGCTCCGCTTGAGACCTTTAGCAGCGAAATTTCTCAATTGTAAAGTTGGAAACGGAGCCTCCCTAAGTTTTTGGGGAGATACTTGGACACCATTTGGACCTCTCCTTGATTTTTTGGGCAGCTCGGGCCCGAGAGACTTAAGAATCCCGATTTCAGCTACTGTGGCTGATGCTTCCTCCGGAAATTCTTGGCTGCTGGCGGCTCCCAGATCATCTCAAGCTGTGCAACTTTACGCTCACCTCTCTACCATCTCCCTACCTCTTCCCTCAGGTTTGAACGATTCCTTTGTATGGGTTGTGGACAATGTGACGTGTGCAGGTTTCTCCTCTTCTTTGACTTGGGAAGCTGTAAGAACTAGGGGGCTTACTGTGAGCTGGGCTGATTCCATATGGTTTAAAGGAGCTACGCCAAAAAATGCTTTCAACATGTGGGTTTCCCAGCTAGATAGGCTCCCAACAAGGTCAAGGCTTCTCTCTTGGGGTCTGCAAGTACCTGCTCATTGTTGTCTTTGCTCAAGGGATTCTGAAACGAGGCTCCATCTTTTTCTATCTTGTCCTTTCAGCCGTTGCATCTGGGAAAAGGTTTTCGAAAGACTCAGGCTTCCACCTTTGTTGTTTCGGGACTGGGAACATCTCATCTCTTGGACTATGTTAAGAAGCAGATCATCACCTCCTACTCTGAGAAAGCTAGCAGCCCAAGCAACTGTGTATGCGATATGGAAACAGCGGAATAACGTCCTCCATAATTCTCAGATTATCAACCCTTTGGTTATCTTTAAACTTATAGATCGGGAGGTTCGTAATTCTATCACTGCCCGTCGGCATAGAAAGAGTTTCAAGGCTCTAATGTCCCGCTGGATAATGTGACTAGTGCTGCTGTAAATCTTTGATGTTCTTGTATTAATTTTCGTTTTGCTTCCTTGTTTTATGTTTTTTGGCAAGGAACTAACTTCTGCTAAGCCCTCCTTCATGTAATTCAGAAAAATAAAAAAGAAATTCAAAGTATGTTAGTAGAATAATGTAGTGGTTACAAAGATGAGAAGATCTTATAATAATTGAGGGTGTACTCGATTTAAATGTTTGATTAGAAAACCTTCTAAAGAGTCGTATCAAGTTTTACGTTACTTCCGGATTAATAAAATTGAATGTGTTAGTTTGCAGATTTCATTAGAAAATTAAACAAGATTTTAATAGGGTGTAAATATAACTTGTCAAATTTAATCTTTTCACATGTTATAATGTGCTTGACTTGGACAAATAGCTATGTTGTGACTTGTGAGTACATCTAAACTTCGCATTATTGATAACATAAAAAGGTTTAAACAATTCGCACCCCAAGGCTAGCTAGATGAAAACCATATTATTATAAGTTGTATAGTTAAACTGTCTGTGTGAACTGTGCGCTATGTAAATAATGAATATTTAAGATGAAGGAACATGATGGGATGTTGTTATATGAGTGACATGTAAGTATAACCAAATCAAAATAAATAGAGATAGCGATATGCAAAGTGACACGGCTTAACATAGCTGTCCTCCGAGTTATTGCAAGTCGTCTCATCGTGTAAAACGTGATCTTGTCTATTTTTCTCGTTACTGGTAATGTAGTATTTAACTGTGTCCATCTAAGATTGGTTAATATGTTAATTATGTCTTCTCAATGTAAACAAAATGTGAACAAAATCCTTTGATCTAGAATGTGCCCGCCCACACGTACGTAGCTTTATCTCAATCCCAAAAAAAAAATGAATTATATCATAATCTTGTAGCATTTTATTTTATTGATGAGTTCATCACTACTATTAAAATTAAATTTCTTCTCATGTATTGCATATATATATACGCAATTCTATATGATCAAAATGTTAGCTGTTGAATATTATATAATACTTAATATATATGCTAAATCGTGTCATCGAAAGTTGAACAAAACACGTTTTGATATAAAAGAAAGTTAAAGAACATTTTCCAGAATTTGACACTGTCTCCATGAGACAACTTAAGATTTTATTAATTTCTTATTTTAGTTTAATACAAGTTAATACAAATTTTTTTTTGGAAAATCTCATTGACAGATCGATATTCAGAAATAATCTATAAAGAAAAGCCATGTGATATGTGTTGAATATATAATAATAAAAATATATAATAGCTTAATTACGAGTCTCACAATAAATAATGCGAAGCATCCTACCAAAAAAAATAAAATAATGCGAAGCAAATGTGATTGGGTCTTCTCATCTACAATTGAGTGCATAATTTATGAAATGGGACAGTCTGGACCTTGTAAATTATGAGAATGCATACAATTTTATATTCAAGGATCCATTCATTTTTTTTCTAAGTGAAGAAGAGATCTGATGTGTTTTGGCAGTAAAAATGAAACGTCTGGACTAATCTATTTTATTGATAACTTTATTCGTTCCGTTTAAGATTTAGTGAGATTTACAATTTAGTTGACTTTTACTATTTGATTAACTCAGATTTAAGCTATTCAAACGATCCACATGGATTCTTAATCTTATACATGATCATATCCCTATTCCATATATATCACTTCGGTTTGCTTTATCAATATGTTTGAACACTGTTAAAAATAAAATAAACCCATTTCTTTTTATTTTTTTTCCAATAAGTATAACTCCTCCTCGTTTTGTATTATAGAGATATGAATGATGATAATACTAATTATGTACATTTTATATAATGGTCAAACATAATAAATTTCCAGTTAATACGAACTATTAATAAGTTGAAGAATTGTAAATATTTCCAAACAGTTGTTTAATTAACTTTAACTTATGTAATAAATCTCGTGGGCGTTACTACTTACTAGTCCTTTGTTACAACAAAACAAATACCCCTTCCCTTAAAGCTTAGCTAGCACTTTTGTCTTAAAATCAGTTTTTAAATACCGAAAACACCCTTGCATCCATCCTTAACCACAATATTACCCTTAATCATCATATAAAACGTGTTGTCCCTCTTACATAGAAATCCACAGAAACCAAACCAAAGCCGAGAAGAAAAGAAAAGAAAAACTAAATCCGCAAGAAGAAGAAAAATGGCTCTTCCTCTCGACCTTGAAAGCCTCACTGAAGCATTATCAGGTAATTATTTCTAATACTAAAGAAGTAATAATCAGTGGTTTTATTTAAGATATGTAATATATGTGGAAGACAAAGAATGATTTAGCTAGATTTGGTAAATGTGTACGTATGATAAATAATATAGGGAATCTAGGGATGGGAGTGGATGAGAACGCGTTGATAAGCAAACTGGGGAAATCGCACAAAGATCATCGAAAGCTTTTTAGGAAAGCAAGCAAAAGTTTCTTTGTTGAAGATGAAGAGAGAGCTTTTGAGAAATGTCATGATCACTTCGTCCGACATCTCAAGCTTGAGTTCTCTCGCTTCAATGTCAGTATCTTTTCTTCTTCTTCTTCTTCTTTTTTTTTCCAGCTTCATTTCTTCACATTTTCCTCTCTTTTTTTTTTACCTAATTACACACCTTTTTTTTGGGTGGTCAAACCGAATAACAAAATCAATTACTCATTTTTTTACCTAATAAAAGTATATATATAACCAACCATCTATTATTACAACTTTATAAAATTAAAAAATAAAAGTTAAAAAAAAAACTAAATTTGCTTAATTTGATTTATAGTAATTAATACAGAAACTATCTTAGCTAAAATGATTTTTTTTTCAATGTCTATTGATTGGTTTTCTATTAATATGTACTAATAAAATACTCTCAAATATTTCTTGAAATAAAAAAAGTTTGGACACGATGATTTGGTTTTGTTTTTACCGATATATATAGATCATGGATTTACATCTCAAAAATCTAGTTTTACCTAGATAAAACTCGCATTTTACAATATGAGTTAAAACTTCATCTCTACTTCCACTAGGAATTAATTTTTGTAACAATTTGGTGTGTGATGTGTGTAGAACGCCGTTGTGATGTGGGCGATGCATCCATGGGAGAGAGACGCAAGGTTGGTGAAGAAAGCTCTAAAGAAAGGAGAAGAAGCGTACAACCTCATCGTGGAGGTCTCATGCACACGCTCCGCTGAGGATCTCCTCGGGGCACGTAAAGCTTACCACTCTCTTTTCGACCAGTCAATGGAAGAAGACATTGCCTCTCACGTCCACGGCCCTCATCGCAAGGTCAGTATTAATTTTTTGGTTCCCTTTACATTTCCAATGTCGAAAATATCTTAACATTCTTCTCACTGATCATGTCTTTGCTTTTTGTGCAGTTGCTTGTGGGACTCGTGAGTGCTTATAGGTACGAAGGGAACAAGGTGAAAGATGATTCCGCCAAATCAGAGGCTAAGTTTCTGGCAGAAGCTGTGGCTTCTTCCGGAGATGAAGTCGTCGAAAAGGATGAGGTTGTTAGGATTTTGACCACAAGAAGCAAACTCCATCTCCAACATGTCTACAATCACTTTAACGATATAAAAGGCTCTGATCTTCTTGGGGTAATATAAATATAACAACTCACCTCTTATGTTATATAGTGTTTTGATGGTTTTCTAATTAAGTATTTGTGGTGATAATGATGATCATCAGGGTGTATCTCATTCTTCGCTCCTCAATGAAGCATTGATTTGTTTGCTCAAACCGGCTGTGTATTTCAGCAAGGTAAGGAACCATATTCTTGTACTCCGATTGTCTCAAAAGTTGAACGAGACACAAGAATTTAACTGATTTGGTTTTTTTTTTTTTATTTTGTTGTCATTTGGTATTTAGATTTTGGATGCATCACTGAACAAAGACGCAGATAAGACTACCAAGAAATGGTTGACAAGAGTATTAGTTACAAGAGCAGATCATAGTGATGAGATAAAGGATATCAAAGAAGAGTACAATAACCTTTATGGTGAGACTTTGGCACAGAGAATCCAAGACAAGATTAAAGGGAACTACAGAGATTTCTTGCTCACACTGCTCTCCAAATCCGATTGATTCCGTTTTTGAGAAAATCATTACCAAAACTTGTTTGAAGATTCACTTTCCCTTTACGGTTCTATGTTTCTGATTCCAAAATTTGCGTTTTTCTTCACCATTTGGTTTATTTGATAATAAAAGAATTAATGTCGTTCATGACATAACAATTTGGTCCAAGGGGTTCTATTTCGGAAGTAAATTTTGTGTGTTCTGTTTTGTATCTTTGTTCTTCGTATTTGATGAACTCGGAGAGTACTGTTTCTAAATGCGATAACGAGAGATTAATTCGCGATTAAAGCTCCAGAAACCATAATTTTGTATCTTAATGTTGCATAAATCTGAAAGAAACTTGTATTAACTCTACTTGAAAGATTTTTCCAATGTGACAGACTTGGAAGTTGTGTGTAAGTTGCAACTCTAAAATAAACCAAGAAACCTAATTACGAATGCCAACCGAATTTCACATTCTAAACCCGGTTGAATGTTTATATATTTCCGGTTTAAAATTTGACAGCATGTAGTGATGACACGTGGCGAAGAAGAGTCCCCGAATCTTCCTCTGACGACCATTCCGATACCTTTTTGGTTCTGTCTTCCTCCAACTCTCTCTTCTCTGCTTATTTGGTTTTGTTCACAAATCTCTCAAACACCCCATTTGTTTTCTTCTCGTTTCGTTTTGTAATCACAGATTCACAGATCCGTTTCTATCACAATGAATGGCTTCTCTGATCTTAATCCTTCTGAGAGGTACGCTTTGTCTGATCATCAATGATACTTAATAATCTCTTTAAATATGCATGAATCTGTATTTATTTCGTTCGTCTCAGCTTCCATTTTCATCTTGCACTACGTTTTCTACGATTTGTGTTAGTTTTGTTTATTAAACTGCCTAGTGTTTGTGTGTCTCCAAGATCAATGGAACTCGTAGCTAATTGATAGGCAACAAGTGGTTCTAATTGGCTTTTGATCTTTATTCTCTGTCGATTATGGTATCAAAGTTTGATCCTTTTGATGCAATCTCATTCTCAAGATTTACTCTTTTGATCTGTTGTGAAACAGCAAACCTTCTCTGTCTCATCTTGCTCCATTAGAAGCCATTCTTTTTGATGTTGATGGAACACTCTGTGATTCAGATCCCATTCACCTTATTGCCTTTCAAGAACTGCTTCAAGAGGTTCCTCCCCTGTCCTTTATATCATTATATCTTCAATTTTACAGCAAAAGAAAAAAAACTGAATTCTCAATTTTGCTACTTTATATCATTCACAGATTGGTTTTAACAATGGTGTCCCAATTGATGAGAAATTCTTTGTTGCTAATATTGCTGGAAAGCACAATTCTGAAATTGCTCAAATTCTGTTCCCTGATGATGTCCCAAGAGGGTTAAAATTCTGTGATGAAAAGGAAGCTCTTTATCGCAAGTAAGTTTTTTTTTTTTAGTTCTCTTAACTTTCACAAACTTGTTTCAGGTTTGAGTGTTAATTTTGGAGTAACTTTGTGTGTTTGTTCTTTTCTTGTTGATTAGAATTGTTGCAGAGAAGATTAAGCCACTTGATGGGCTTATAAAACTGACCAAATGGATAGAAGAACGTGGACTGAAACGAGCTGCGGTTACAAACGCGCCAAAAGAAAACGCAGAGCTCATGATATCAAAACTTGGTCTGAGTGATTTCTTTCAAGCAGTGATTCTTGGCTCCGAATGTGAATATCCCAAACCACACCCTGGACCATACTTGAAGGCTCTTGAAGTGCTTAACGTGTCAAAGGAGCACACGCTAGTCTTCGAAGACTCGATCTCTGGGATAAAAGCTGGAGTTGCAGCTGGAATGCCCGTGATCGGACTCACTACAGGGAATCCAGCAAGCCTCCTTATGCAAGCGAAACCCGCTTTTCTCATCGAGAACTATGGGGATCCAAAACTGTTGGCTGTGTTGGAAGAACTTGATAACAAGGGAAGCTCTCAAAAGTGTTGAGGAATGAGGAGTTGTGCCTCACTTGTTTGGCTTAAAAGACCACACAGCTATGAGCAGCCTCTTAAGTTTTACCTTTCCTCTTAGTTGATTATTGTTGAATAATAATTCTTTTGAGAATTATGACAATACTAAAGATTTGTATTGATCATACATGCACAATACTACAGATTTGTATCCGGAAATACTTACATAAACTAAAATAGCAGTTTGATCCCAAAAAAAACTAAAATAGCAAAGTAACAACAAAGGGGATGATGAAGATTTGTATTGATCATACATGCACAATACTAATGATGTAGTAACTTTAATTTCCATATTTTTCTTCTGTTAGTTTTGCAAAATTAATTAAAAATAATTATGAGTTATGAACAATTTTGTAAGCATTGTTTACATTTAAATAACACAAAATAAAAAGCCCAAGAATGTGTGTAAAAAGAAAGCCTGAAAGCATAATAAAAAGCGTCTGAAAAAAGCTGAGAGCAAAAAGAATCGATCATTCATAATAGAGCAGAGAGACGGAGACAGACGACAAGGAGGGGCTGATAGGTTTCACCGAAGCTGAGAGAAATCATCAAAGAGTTTGAGCTAGATTATGAATTCGGGAGGAGGAATCGTTGCTGCACCAACAACAGCAGCTCCTTCAAGCGGCGGTGGAAACGTTGAGTGGCATGTCCGACCACCGAACCCTAAAAACCCAGTCGTCTTCTTCGATGTCTCTATTGGTGGCATCCCCGCCGGTCGTATCAAGATGGAGCTTTTCGCCGACATTGCTCCCAGAACCGCTGAAAACTTCAGGCAGTTCTGTACTGGTGAACACAGGTACGCATATATTTTCATTGAATTGAATGTGTAAGTCCAGTCTCTATTTTTGTTCTTGCATCTTGGAGCTCCTTTGAGGTTGAATTTATGGATTTAAGATTTAGAATTTCTGGTGTTCCTCTCAAGAGATTTATGAGGTTTTAGAGCTTTTTGGATTCAGAAAAGTTGGTGCTTGCTGCTTCTTTCATGCTTCATACTAGATTTTGTATTTGTTTAATGCATATTTTTAGAACCTTGCTAGCTTAAGCGCAGTTAAACATGGTTTTGTGTTGCTTAATCTAATCTTCTTCGTCGTTTGGTTTGGCTCTGGTGCTATTGCAGAAAGGTTGGAAAACCTCTTGGTTACAAAGAATGTCAGTTTCACAGGGTTATCAAGGATTTTATGGTTCAAAGTGGTGATTTTCTTAAGGTCAGTAGTACCCTTTACTTCTTTTATTACTTATGATGATTCTCAGCTAGCACTGTCTTTTATCTCTCTTGTATCTGTTCGTGGTTCGTTTCTGTATCTCTTCTTACTGGATGGATACCTAATACATATGTTAAAACTCTCTGCAGAATGATGGTAGTGGATGTGTGTCAATTTATGGCCACAAGTTCGATGATGAAAATTTTACTGCCAAACATACTGGCCCAGGATTGCTCTCCATGGTAAGCAATTGGTTTTATGAATATGAGCTATAAATTCGATTACCTTCTTTCAGTGCGGTTGATATATTGAATGAGTTCACCTCGAGTTTTTCAATATTCATGAGTCAAACTTTGAATTTTATGTATTACTCACGACTTTGGTTGCTAATATTATGGCTCTCATTCTTTTGTTGTAGGCAAACAGTGGACCAAACACAAATGGGTGCCAGGTAATTTCAGTCTCATTATAATGGCCCGATGTGTTTGTGATATGAGATAAATTGAAACAAAAATGTTGATTATCCAAGCTTTGAGCGTTGGATGCCTTATGTTTTGACTATGATGCTAAACTATTATATAAGATTTATTAGTTGCTGATTTGGCATAAAATCTTATAATTGAGGCTACTTACCTTTGCTTTTGGCCATTGCAGTTCTTCATCACCTGTGCAAAATGCGACTGGCTTGACAATAAGCATGTTGTCTTTGGGGTATGTCCTCTCTTTACATACACATTTAAGCTTTTAACTTGTCTTCCATTATATTTCTAGTTCTCCCTTTGTGGTTATAACTGGGATCATCTAGCATAAAATAAAACTGGCCCTATATAGTTGAGGAAGAGCCATAAAGTCATGAACTCTTGTGCATATAATCAGTAGTAGTGTTGTTTTGATTCATTGCAAATTCTTCTTTTGATGTACAGAGAGTGCTTGGGGATGGTTTATTGGTGATGCGGAAGATTGAGAACGTGGCTATCGGACCAAATAACCGACCTAAGCTTGCGGTTGTAATTACTGAGTGTGGGGAGATGTGAAATGTTTTAACCCTCACCCAGCCAAAAGGCCAAAACAGTCCTTGAAGAACCTTTCCGCTGAAGGAGTAATGTAGTGAGAGAGCCTATTAGTTGTCAGCTTACGCATTGTGACAGAAGTTATCATTTGTATTTTAGCAAAAACAATTTGTTAGATTCTCTTTCTATTTAGTGCCAAACTATGAAACATTTCCTGAAAGAAATCAAATTTTTGTTTGGTGGTAAAGCTGCAGATAGCAAATTAGTTGTTCAACTTGGTACAGTATATCGATTCTTGAAGTAAAGCCTCTGGTAAATTTGGTCTGAAGATCAATAACTTGCAAGTGAAATGATCAACTTTTTATATTCATAGCTACCGATATCTGTTAAACTTCATTGGCAATGGAAGCAGAATCCCAAAAAGAAACACATTAGAAGTTTCAGCGCTCACTAACAGGTAATGTAGCTTATCTATACCCCTAAACCCCTCCCCCTTTTCAGTAATCTATCATGAATCTTCTTTCTGAAGAGCAACATAGTTCAACGGTATCACGGCATTGCCTCGATAATCTTTGCCTCCAGAAATAGCAGAACGTCCAGGTGTACTCCCAATCCGTCGGCCAATTGGAGTTTTAGTCACATTGTCTGTGTTAAGACTCTGTCCCAATGGCTTCTTCTTTGCAGACTTTGAACCATACTTTGCTTCTTTTTCTGTAGCAAGCTGACCTTGTAGTCGTTTCTGATCCTGTTATGCAAAAAAAGTCAAATAGCTTTGTTCTGTTAACTCACTAACACAGTGAGCGTCTACAAATCTGTGGTTTTTTTTTAATTTGTTTTTGAAGACACATACTCTGAATTGACGCTTTTCCTCTTCTTTTTGAGCACGCATAACAATGTCTTCTTCCAGCATTTGTAACAACGGGTGCTGGAATTAAAAGACATTAATTATATAAGCTGACCTTAAAAGATAATTAAGTAAATGCATAGTTTAGTTACCTTATCACATAAGAAGGGGACTCCTCTTTCCTTTTCCCAGGCTTTCACTTTCGTGATCAGAACATCAATCATCACTTAGAAAGGAAAACCAAGAGGATTATTATCATCTTACGACTTATCAGTTATACAACAGATTACGTATGAACATCAACTGGCCTTTTAAGGGGAGTAGGCATCACAAAAAGCTTCAAAACATTTTACTTGCTTTGAATCAGGCACTGCTACTACATTCACATTCTACTTACCCTAATAAATGCAAGGAAATACACCATATATTCTCAACAACTAACAATGAGTTGTCGGGTTTTGGCTGGAACCAATGCTTAAGTTATAGCGTACGTTCAAACAACTGTGACAGCCAAAAAGAAACCCCATATCTCCTTGTTGCACTGCTAAAAACTAGGTATGCATTTAGAGAAAATAAAAAATCGTGGCATATAAAAAAAGTATTATTGAAACTTATCTAAAGGACTATCAGTTACCAAGTATAGTTTCCAGACAGCATCATTGTAAAATCAAACCTACTTGCATTAACCAAGTAATAGTATAAAGACTCACCAGGAATTTTGCTGATAAGGCTCCTCGCTTTCTCTGCTCGTTTCAAGTTTTTGTGCGCTCCTCTTACAGCACTGAAGCGGTTTTCATCCTGATGAGGCGAACAATTTGAAGAGATAATCAAGAAGACATATACGAAGCTATTGATAATTTCTAACGTTAAAGCCATAAGAGAAAAATAGACACTCTTCGGAGATAAAGTGCTTCTCTCTAATATATATATGTATTGACTGTGGTTAACCTTAAACTTGATAACTCTATATTTTTATCAGGTAAACTGGTAACATTCAGTCGTTTCTTGGCCTATCTTCAGAAAAGACAACTTTCATACAGATTGTGGAATTCACCTTTTCATAGTCATCAAGCCACTTTTCTTCCTCCTTTGAGTGCTTCCACTTATCAACTTTGTCCAAAATTTCCTTTCTGCTTAAAGCTTCCTCTTTTGCCTTCTCGATCTGACCATCTATGCTTGCCAGGATATCCGACAGATCACCGTCACCTGCCCAGAAAAAAATAGGAAGGTATCTTTTGAATCATATTACTAATCGCATCAGTAACTTAGCAATATGTGAAACCATGCCATTCGCACTCAGTAAACTAAGTTCTGCAAAGGTGTCTCATGACGCATCTTAGTTACAAGTCGAGGAGAAAACCATTGGGTTAAAAACTACAAATGGTCAAAGATGGAGTAACGACTAGCAATATTGGAGAATATATCTTATTTAGTATAGTCAATATCTTGAAAGAGAGGAAGAGAGGCTACCATTTTTTTTTCAAAGATATTTCATAATGCTCTAACTGAGATGTACAAGCAGTATAAGTTTGGAAGCCAAGGAAAAGGAAAACACTACACTGCCAAACTGAAGTACTAAATTGATTAATTGATCCACTCAAGCAGAATGTGTATCGTACCAGATTCAATGAGGTTGACAAGACTCTTTCTTGCAGCATCACTATTGATGTCCATATGATTCCCTCTGCAGATCTCTTCTAGCTCACACTGCCTCTTAAACACCAGTTCCTTCATTTTGCTGGACTTCAGGGCATTTAGTCTTTTCACTTCATCTTCAGCCTATGCCAAAAAAGATTAGATTTAAGGAAAATATAGTTACTCGCTATTTGAAACATATCAGGGTAGATGATAATGCTAAGGTAACCAAAATAAAAACATGATCAAGTACCTCTCGGACAATGTCCAGACCGAGACATCCTTTTTTCAAGGCATCATCAGATGGACCAAAAAGTAAGTTACTGCAATGGTCAAATCTTCTCCTCTCATCCATAGGTGTTTCCATTAGGTTCCACAACTCTTGCATGCTTCTTCCCAAACCTTGTAGCTGAATAAAAAACAATTTTAAGGTATCAACCATACTAGCTGTGGTTTGCTTTCATGGGGTTTCAAAATTCATTTCCGTGAAAACTGGTGCAAGGTTTAATAAGAGGTACCAATAAAATGGCAATTCATAATTGAATGCTATTGTGCTCAAGTGCAGTGATAAGACATGAAAAAACACATAATATATATACTAAACCACCAAAGATCTTGACTGATGTTCTGACCTGCAAGTAAGTGCACAGAAATATATTTTTTAAATGTCCTAAGTGATACTAAATTCTACAGAATGTCAAACATATGCTCAAAAGCTTGTTGTGGAAGCTACATATTGATCTCTAGACTATGCAAAAATCAGCAGCATTCAGATGACTCCTCAAATAATTGCACATATGTAATATCTGAACCAAAAGTGTAAATAAGTTAACGAGCTCATATGTGCACTCTATCAGGATAACAAAATTAGTAAATATGTTGAAAAGTTTGAAAGTATATTTTTTATCACCTTAAGCAACCTCTCATGTTTCTCCTCCTTCAGAGACTTTACAAGTTCAGTTAGCTTAGCAAGAGTATCATTGCTAATGCTTTTCGAATGAGTCATTGAAAACTCGGTCAAGCTGCTATGAACAGTACTCAAGGCCTTTGAGAAATCAAACAACATAACCTCTGACAACTCATGGACAGCACTGATATAAGAGTTTACTTTCTGCAGTCGAACAGCCTGATATTGAAATAAAGAAGATAAGCACAAAACCAGAAACATTTTCAAAAAAATAGGTGTAGATATAAATGTAAACACCTTTTCATTGCGAAGATCCTGCAGATGTGCTCTAAGTTCATCCAGCTTTCTTTGTGTCAAGTCACTTTCATCAATCTCTGGACCAGAACTCACAGGGTAATCATTTCCCGCTATGTTAGAAGAGATCTCTGCTATTTGAGTCAGTGTCTCAGAGAGTTCTTTCCTTCGCAGGTCCTTTTTCATCAGTAGATCTTCCAGAACAGGCTTTACAGTGGATATCTGCTCCTTCAAAGAGCCTTCTTTCTTCTCAAAAAAAAAAATAATAACATATATAAGACAATCATCTATGTTCTCCATGAAACAAACATGGAGTGATGCTAAGAGTACCATACCCTTGGAAACGAAACTTTTTCACCAAGTGCAGACATGAGACTGGCAATCTCAGCTTGAGCTTGAGCTAACGACCTCTGCAACTCAGCTCTGTACTTACGAGTTTTTTCAACCTTTTTGTTGTATATATCCAGACATTCCTGCTCAAGTTCTAGCAGCATCTTATCCCTGTCGTTGTAGTTTTCACCAATCTCATCCCATATTATCTACACCAGAAAAAAACAGTTGTAAACATCAAAACCACCTGCTCAAGTAGTGTTTAAGTAAGAATCAACAGAAACACACATGCTCAATTGCTACACAATATAAAAAACATCCTCACCAGTCATCATTAGTGGTATCCTAATCCTAATTTCGATTATTGCTCAAATCTGAGCTAGCAAGTGAGTTGATTCAACAAACAAGTGAAACAAACGAGGCTAACTAAGAAATGCTTCATACTAAAACCAACCCAGGACAAAATTAGAGTACAGCTCTTTCACAGGAAAACCTAGAAGCTGCAAGCAAATGTAATCGCTGAGGCATAATTCGGCAATTCAACGTCAACGAAGGAAAAATTGAAGCGAGAATTGACAAATTGGCCTGGAGCCGAATCTAGCAGACAGTGACGACAAACATAAATAATCCTAAATCAAATTCGATATTCAATTGCGCTACGGAACAAACCAATGAACCATGGGAAACTCAAATCAAAGGAGATAGAGACAATCACAATCGAAATTTCGTGAAAAAATCTGGAGAAAACGAAGAAGTTACGGAGAGGGGAATCAAAGAACCTGCAACTCTTGGAGAAGGGAAGTGCAAGTGGTGGTTGAAGACGGAGGCATTTCTGTTACCGCCGCCGGCGCCGAGTACGTTTGGTCAGAAACCCTAGAAGGTGAAGGCTTATCTGGTTTAAGTGTGAGAGACTTCGTTTCAAGGGCGAGAGAGTGAGAGAGAGCAAACGTCGATTTTGGAAACAAATGATTTTGGCGGTAAATTAGAATTTTAGTATCCCTCTCGAACTTTGTGCACTGGCAAAGTCCAAATGTTTTGCAAATTTTTTTATTTTTTTTTGGCCACCAAAATGTTTTCCAATTTGTTATCTTCTTTGCTAAAATTTCTACGAAAAAAAAAAAGAAATTAAAATCCCAACATTTAAAAACATGTATTTACGTTAAAAATTTATTTATTTATTTTTAAAATCTATATCTGATTTGCAATTTAGGTGATTACTAACCCTAGTAACTTTCGTGTATACATTAGTTGCTTATAAATATCTCCAATATTTTTACTTAGATTTGATTTAATTTCTGTTTGATTTTTTTTTGTGAAAAAGCATATCCCAAAATTAAATTAAAACTAAATAAAAATATTTTGATTCAGATATAAAAGGTAGGTTAAACGAAATTATTCATTTTATTTTATTAAACAATATTCTCATTGTATAAAATTAGCTTCAGTTCCCACAATTTTGTTTTTATGAATGTATAAGATGGGATGATAATAAATATTTATTCTGCATCAGTAACTTTTTGTTTCTTATTTTTGTTAGTTTTTCGAAACCTTTAAACAAAGGCCTGTTTGTAGTTTTTAATAATTGAAGAAACTAGTAAAACAATTAGTTGGTCCAAAAAAAACACGAATGGAACAAAAGGTTTACTAGGTTATCGGCCCATTATATAATTGGGCTTAACGTAAGGCCTATTCAAAAAATGGAAACTAGAAGAAAAAAAGAAATTAGAAGAGTAAAAAGGAAAAAAAAAACAGCAAGAGCCGTAAGCTCAAATAGTTTTAACTTTATTTAAGTCTTTGAGAGTTGAGACGACGACAAAGACACACCAACCAAAAAAAAGTTGTAATCAAAGGCTTTAAAGCTTTTCTTAGGATTAAAAGGAAACGTACACACTTGAGCAATTTCTTCACTCATCCATTCCTCTTCCTCTTCCTCTCTCTCTCTCTCTCTCTCTCTCTCTCTCTCTCTCTCTCTCTCTCTCTCTCTCTCTCTCTCTCTCTCTCTCTCTCCTTTGCGCTTTTCTCAGGTTTCTCCGCTCTCTCTCTTCTTCCTTTGATGCTCACAATTTGGATTCCTTTTTACAGATCGATCCGATACCCTTTTATAGCTTCCATTGCTTTTAATTGATTTCCCACACACAAAATAAGATCAAACCCGATCTTCATCTTCCAACATCGCTCTTTTTTTTTTCAATTTTTGTGCAATTTGGTAATTAGAATTTTCGATATTTGGCTTCTCACTTCTGGGTAGTGTTTTAATTTTGTTACTTTTTCGTATTCAATGAAATTGCGGGGAAAAAAAGTTCAGTTATTTTTATAACTTCCCATCCTAAGTTGTATTCATCTTCTTACTACGCAGTAGTTAATAAGATTTTTTTGGATGTTTCAGGTTCACATTTCTCACTGATTTGGATATTTCTGCAACGATGGTGTCGGCGAACAGAGAAATGGCTGTTTACTGTTTCGACACTTTGGTCTCTCACTACAACAATGAAGAGACTCCTCCACCTGCCTTTGAAGAGGCCAATCAGTACGTTTTTTTTTTAGGTTGTCTTATGACATGCAAGTTTTCATCTCTCTCAAAGTGTGCGTTTTTTTTTAATTATTTTGGCTTCTCTTTGTCTGAATTTTGGATAGAGAAACCTTTTGATTCTCTCGTGTAAGCGTCTTCTTCTATGGGATATTGATTACAATGTAGAATCGTATGGCTTGATCCTTGTGAAACATCACTTAATATTCTCAGGATATTAATTTCGCAATCGGCCTTAAGACTTAGAGAATCACACTGTTTATCTAATGTTCAGAGACTGTATTATTTTTTGTAGTCCATTGTTTGTTACTTGGAAGAAAATAGTGAATGGTGGGGAGCCTCGATTGCGTGGATGTATTGGTACACTGGAAGCACGCCGCTTGATCAGTGGCTTCAAGGATTATGCCTTGACAAGGTAACTTATTCTCCTTCTATAAGGATTTTTCTTTTCTTCGTTTCTCCTATTCTACATCTCTTTTGCCTTTAAATGATCCCTTTTTTCTTTTCAAGTTAGTTCCCCCTCAACTTTACTATATTCATGTCTTCTTAAGTCTGAGATATTATCTATTAACAACTTTGTTGATTTTGTTTTTCCTGTCTCTTTTGCTTTTGTTATAGACTTATATTGTACTTTGTGTTGTTTGGTGCTTAGAGGGAACACCACTGGTGTAAGCTAGACTACAGAGGGATAAGCATAAAGTGATACACATGTACTATGTTTGCGTACCAGTTCCTTGTCTTGTTAATCGAACATAGACAAATATAGTATTTGTCTATGTTCTATCTTTTTCGAAGTGTTGTGTCTATGGTGAGCTTGAACAGCAATTGAAATACAGTGAAAGCAAATCAAGCTCCAACTTTCTGTAAAAGAAATCAGTAATTCTGTTTTCAAAAATTTGCATATATAAGTAGGTGCAATTCCTATAGCTGATTTGTTTTTCTTCCTCATGTCATTGGTTGTAAATGCTTGTGGTGCCTTTTTTTTTTTATGCTGATTTTTTAAAAAGCCACTAATTGTTCTATGCAATATTGCAGTGCCTTGAGAGACCGCAGGTTCCCACCGATACAGGCCAAAGAATTGCCATTTCTGCAATGTACAGTGTCTGTCCTGACTGATTATGAAGACGCAGAAGATTACCTTGATTGGGAGGTATTCTCTTTACTCTTTGTTTACAATGTGTCAGTCGTGCGAAGAGTATCAAGTTGTGTATATTAAGCATATAATTGCCAACAAGGAGTGCATAGTATGAATACTCATTTATAAACCTTGGGATGTCCTTTATCTCATTTTATTTTCTACTCAGTTAACTGCTCTGCTTTGCTAAACACAGTGACATTTTGATTTGGAGGCAGAGTAGATTTTGTTTGTTGAATCCTTCTACATATTCTTCGTTGGTGATATTTTTGTGATCTCACTCTGAAGGTAGGAAAGCACGGTATAATCATTGAGTTTACTGAACCTGAGACTAACACAAAGCGAAACGCCACATATCTGCCTGAGGTGCCAGCTCATGAAGGTACCATCTTCTTGATACAATAATTTCAAGTACTTGAAGCTATTTGCGGTGTTTATACAACAAAGACTTGTTTTATTCACAGGCTGGACAAAGATAGAGGCAATTGATTCGCTGGTGCGTAAAGCAGGATACAATGGTGTAATAACGGAAGCAGTGCGTAGGCGAATCCATTTAACGCGTTACCAAAGTACATTATTCAGCATGCATTATAGCGAATACCTTTCGTATGTGAAGGCGACAAGGAGCGTTGGCCCGGGTATTAATGGGACCATCAAGCCCGCCTTTGCCTGATTTGCACCAAAAACAGCTGCAAATGGATATGCCATTGATTGTGGTTTGGCTACCCCTAATTTATCCTCTATCTGTCATTTCTAAATTGTCTGGCTCTCATAAAAGAAACGAGACACTTCGACTTGGCTGTTTCACAATTGTAACATTAACTTAATAACTTTGATCTCTCTCGCTCTCTCTCTCTCTCTCTCTCTCTCTCTCTCTCTCTCACTTTATTCCTCTTAAGTGAAACTATGTTAACAAATCGTAGACTTAAACTTGAGTTGACTTTGTTGATAATTAAAATCAAATTTGGAGGTTATATTGGTTAATAAAGAAGTACAAGCGTATTTCGTCAGAATTTGCAAAAATTGAGGGTCTTTTCTGATATATTTGCATATTTAATTTAAAATCATGAATCGTTTTAGGCATGTGCTCATTCTTTGGAGTGGACGCAACCGTATCGTACCAATCAGACGTATTTTATTCTCCCACCTGATTTGAGCTTTTCCTTTCTCTTTCGAACTCTCCGTCACTTCCATTTCGTCTTTTTTAAATTGAATCTTCTGAAAGCTGCAGATCTCTGGATTCGAGAAAAGCTTGAGCTGTCCGGAGTATGGCGGAGGAGAAATGGGTGGTGATGGTGACGGCACAGACGCCGACGAATATCGCAGTGATTAAGTACTGGGGAAAGAGAGATGAGGTTCGGATTCTTCCCATTAACGATAGCATTAGCGTCACGCTTGATCCGGAGCACCTCTGTACTCTCACCACCGTTGCTGTTAGTCCTTCCTTTGATCGGGATCGAATGTGGCTCAATGGCAAGGTACTTGCTCTCTTCATTTCCTTTTAAGTTTCAGAACTCATCTTTAAATCGTCTCTTAAGCTTTCAGATTCGTATGAATGTTTCTCTTGGATTATGAAATAGACTCAGGATAAAATAGTTTAGCTCGTGATTTATATCTGAGTCTTGTTGGATTTTGTTGATGGCGTTTTTGATTTCATGCTAGTATAGGAAATCTCGCTTTCTGGAAGTAGGTACCAAAATTGCTTGAGGGAAATTCGAAGTCGTGCGGATGATGTTGAAGACAAAGTTAAGGGTATCAAGATTGCGAAGAAAGATTGGGAGAAACTGCATCTACATATTGCTTCTCATAACAACTTCCCTACTGCTGCTGGCTTAGCATCTTCAGCTGCTGGTTTTGCTTGCCTAGGTACTGTGGTTTTTCTCCCCGTTTATTGGTCACATGGTCTGTTTCTGAATGATTGAAGATCGCCTTAAGGTAGGACTAGACAGTAACATTCATGAAAATGAAGGTGGATTTTGTTTTGTTGGATATATGAACTTTTATACACTCTCCGGTCGATCTTTTTTAGCATAGATTCTATAGATAATACACAATATCTCCCTCTTTTTATAATGTAACTGAGAGATCAGAGAGAGCCACAATATAGTTTCATGCACAACCATATAGTTACATGGCTTTCTTCTCTTTATCCTTCATCTTCCTTCTAGATCTTTATCTTTCTGCATATTTTAGCTTGGAATTGCTCAAATTTATTGACATTGATCCTGGTTCTTTCCCCCAGTGATGAATGTTTTTCTGGATTCCCTAAGTCGATCTTTCTTTTGGAAACTGCTGAATGTAGTATATAACAGTTGCTCTTGGGTACAGTTTTTTCTCTTGCCAAGTTGATGAATGTAAATGAAGATCCAAGCCAACTTTCTGCTATAGCAAGGTATGACTTCCGTTACCTAACTCGCACTTTCACTCTTACTGGTCAGTTTTGTATCTTCCATGTTAATTATACTAAGTTACTATTATTCTTCTTCTCACATTGACTATGTAATTTTATAAGTTTCCATGTTGATATATGCTTTTGATTTGAATTATCTGTAGTTAGACGTTCCTCTAGAGATTAAGAGGTTCCAGTATATATGGTTATAATGTCATTTCTCCATGTAGGCAAGGTTCAGGAAGTGCTTGCCGTAGTTTATTTGGGGGATTTGTCAAGTGGAACATGGGAAACAAAGAAGATGGAAGTGACAGTGTTGCAGTTCAACTGGTAGATGATAAGCATTGGGATGATCTTGTTATCATTATTGCTGTGGTATGGAGCTTAAGTATTTTTATTCTTAGCGCATTTTTAAGCATTTGTGTGGCTCAGTATTGATCTACTCTTCGTCTTCTATATTATGTGGGTCTCTAATTAACTTTTTGTTACACTCTCTTGTCTCATGATATGAATGAAGGTGAGCTATACAACCAAGTATATTTCAGCTGTTGTTAACAATATGATCTGACCTCTGTGATAATACTATTGTTTTTATGTGACTCTTTTTTCTTAACTCATCATCTTGTGTTACATGCAGGTTAGTTCACGACAGAAGGAAACAAGCAGCACCTCGGGAATGCGTGAGAGTGTTGAGACAAGTTTGCTTTTACAGCATAGAGCAAAGGTATGTTCCCTTTTTGATTTTTTTATTACAGTCTGTATCACTTGAAATAACTTTTGCTGGCTGGCTGAATGTTTTTGGTTGTGCTTGCTTATCTTCAAAAATGAAAATATTTCCCTCAACTTCATGCTCTACTTTATGTTCTCCATAGGAAGTTGTCCCAGTACGGATATTGCAAATGGAAGAAGCTATAAAGAATCGAGACTTTACATCTTTTACAAAATTGACGTGTACAGACAGTAATCAGTTTCATGCTGTTTGCATGGATACGTCTCCACCCATATTCTACATGAATGATACCTCCCACAGGTATCTCTTTCTCTTCTTTGGTGTCTTTTGCAGTCATTTTCTGCTTTTAGCTATCAATGTCGTGGTTTTGATTGCAATCTACTAACTGATAATGCCAGGATAATAAGCTTAGTTGAAAAGTGGAACCGTTCTGCCGGTACACCAGAGGTATGTATGAATGCTTACTCCATTTCTCAAAAGCAAGCATCAAGTTTCAAAGGGGTTTCTAGTTTCTAATCTTAATCTCATTTTCCTGTACAGATTGCTTATACATTTGATGCAGGCCCAAACGCGGTCCTAATTGCACGAAACAGAAAAGTAGCAGTTGAATTACTGCAGGGGTTGCTCTACTGCTTCCCGCCTAAGCCTGACACAGACATGAAAAGGTATGATAGGAAGTGTAATTGATTTATTTGATTGATTTAATTCCTGACTAATAAAAATGTTGCTTCGCTACTTTGTATAGTTATGTACTGGGCGATACATCGATTGTAAAAGAGGCAGGCTTGGAAGGAGAGCTCCCACAAGGAATTAAAGACAAAATTGGAAGTCAGGATCAAAAAGGTGAAGTGAGTTATTTTATATGCAGTAGACCTGGGCGAGGTCCTGTGGTGCTTCAAGACCAAACTCAGGCACTTCTCGATCCTCAAACTGGCCTCCCCAAATAACCATTTATATGTCTTGTTATTACTGCAACTCTGAGATCTACAACAGCTTCATCTTTTGTTTTGCCAGCTCCAACTCTTGTCCTAAGAGAGAACTCATCTGAATCGTTTCCAAATTATTTGTGTTTACATACAATTCTTCTTTATCAGGTGCATCGAAATGCTATACGTAGATGCAAAAAGAAACAAACAATATTGTAAACGAATAAGATCTTGATGCTAAATCTGAATGTATCATTCAAATACAGAACAGACCGGATCAGAGGTCCACTCAAGTCCATAATGTTGTCACCAAAACCACAGTTGTTGTAAAAGCAAAACCAACTTAATGTAGCTATCATTCTGTACTATGCCCAAAGCAGTGTTACAACCATAAATAGCATCAAAGCCAGACCAAGACATATCCCAACAAGTGCGCCAAAAGCCTGTCAAAAGCAATGCATCCACAAGTTAATCACTCTTTCATCACCATCATCATCTATCTACATATGTATTACTCAGTAATTTTGGGTGCCTCACTTTTCCCTGACTTTCAAACTTGCATTTTACTGTAAACCACGACAATCCTCTATCAACAATAGGTGCAAGTGCGACTGCCCTGCATCCATCAACATCCATCAACATTCTTCATGACAATACGAAAGGTTTTAATTACTAGTTTACTACTGCATCATCATGATCTGGCAGGATACAGTTTAACAGCTTACTCAAAGGCATCTCAGACCCATGAAACTATAATGAGAGCATAATGATGTTCTTAAGCTACAGAGAACTAACTGAGTAAGAAACTTATATTAGCCACATACCCTCCGATTCTGATGAGCTTAGTAACTTGGCTTCCAGCCCAGACCATGGCCATCACTTTAAGAAATCTGCATGCAACATGAATCTTTCACGTCCATTTAACGCTAGGAAATGCTGAAAAATGTTCCATACCTCTCAGCCGCAGCAAGATAACCCATTTTTCCTGGTGCTGGGGCCACATAAAACCTATTTACATATAGATAATCGTCATTGTTCTGGCTCACGTATGTTATGATGGAGAACAATGTTCCTGTAGCTTTACAGTCAAAATTATATTCTACTCACCAGACCAAGAGGAAAGCTGTGGAGTAATAGACCGTATTAAGTAACCCATAGGATAATATTCCAGAGAGTCCATATCTCTTCAACTTCTTGAGAAGCCTGCAATATTTGCAGCACATCCAGGAGGGCAAAATCATCAAAAGGAAAAGGAAGAGATATTGCTAAAATGTTAATTCCCCAATATTTCCTTGCAATGCATATTTCAATCACATTGAACAGAACCGGAATCATCTTATCTAATATTTGGACAAACCACATCCGAAATACAAATGAAAGTTTCATGATCACCACAGAAGTGGAAACCCAAGTAACTCAGGCAAATATTTAAACAAGAGGCAGAAAACATTTTTAAGATTCATTATGGAAAGCAAAGATAACATTATACGGCAATACTCAGTTATCTGTGGAGTCTTGAACAAAACATATGAAACAATGAAGTAGTCTAACATGGTAGCCACAGTCATATTCTTACTCACAAGCGTCATTACAGAGGCATAGAAAAGTATACAAAAGCAAGAAATTAGTATATTACATACTCTTCTGAAACGAACGGATTTTTCCTGCTTCTCTCATTCTTATCCAACACTTCACCTAGAAAATGTAAGAGAATACAGTGTCAAAACTCAAATCAATAACAACCAGAGAGTAAAAAAGATACATAAACTGAGTCGTTGATGTAAAATGACAATACAAGAATACCTTCACCATAAGAGGGCTCAGCCTCAGCATCAGCTTTATCTGAAGCCTGAAAAAGAAGTACAAACAAAGAGATAGTCACAGCTCAAATTCGAACACATCAAGTATTCACTGAAATTCTCAATAACAATAAAACCATTCAGGGAGATAAAAATACCAACTTTGTGTCTAAAAGAGTTAGCCAATCGGTGACTATGGTGTACTACAGAGAAGCGATGTGGTAGCAGAGATTGAGTGCGCTTCCCATTGGCGGGGAGGCTGAAGTTAAGGAGACGACACTTCTGGAAACAGAGCAGTAAGATTACTAATTTAGCTCAAAAATCATGGTTTCGTGAGAGCGAGAGACAAAAACGAGTACCGGCGGGAGAAAAAGAGTTAAACGGTAGACGCCGGCGACACTCATCCGGCGGTGTTGATTTTTAATGTAAAAGATGTCGCAATTATCGCCGGTGTGAGATTTCGTAAATTTTACAAAAAAATTATAAAAAGAGAATTTTTTAATTTACATAAACCGAACCTGAACCGGAATCTTTAAACCGAGTCTATATATAACCAATTCACTTCAAGAGTCAAGGCAAAGGATACGTGATTAATCTCATTCTCAAACTTATTTTCGTTTTTTTAATAACTGAGAACAGAGAAGGAAGCAGAGCAAAGAAAGAGTAACGAAGAAGAAGATGATGATGATGATGATGGAAGAAAAAGCTGAAGATCGTAACCACAACCTGACCCTCGATGACATTGATCTCTCTCTCCTCCGTCTCACTTCCCCACCTTACGACTACTCACCCTTCTTATCCGCCGATGAAATCACCCCTCCGTTGAAACGCGCCTCCCCTGTTTCCGACGATTCCGATCAATCCAAACGAAGAAAACTCTCCCCTAAAGACTCGATCTTTATCACCTCTCCTGTTCTCTTCACTTCCCCGGAGAACCAATCTTCATCTGTCCATGACCCGACTCAGTACACGAACCTCACAAGCCCTGTTTCGGAGAAGCAAGATACGACGCCGTCTGCTTCTGATACAGAGGTTTGTTATATTTACTTTTAGTCTTTCTTTGTTCTCTTCTGGTTTTAACTAATGCTAACCAAGAATCTTGAATCGTTTTGGTTAAACAGACGATGAAGAAGGTTAGCAATTGCGTAGAGGAGATGAATCATGGAGAGACTAACTATGCTTATGAGGTCTGATGTTATTCTTTAATCGTTCTAGTTTAGTCTTTAATATCGCAATTACTGGTTGGTTTTTAACAAGTTTACGGTGATATTTCATTCATAAATCGCAGAAGGAGCAAGAGGAAGTGGAAGAAGAAGAAGAAGAAGAAGAAGAAGATTGTGGAGGAGGGATGAGGATAGAGAGATCTGGAGATGGGTTTGTAATTAGACTCAAGTGTAGTTGCAGACAAGCTTTTAGGGTTCTTTTCTCTGATCATCACCTCTACTTCAAGGCTCTCTAAGCTTCACATGCACTTTTGTGTGGTGTGATTGATTAAGTACTGCTTCTTCTCATTTGTAGCAACGTTTTACTTCTTTCTCTTTGTTTGGAGTAGTATGGAGACTTTTGTAAGATTTACAATAATCTGTACAGATAAATGTGCAATGAAATGTTTATAGTAAGAAGCAAGAACTCGTTATTTTTTTTTTGGAAAAGGATATGCAAAAGGTTACAATGAGTCAAAAGCCAATATCTTAAATTTTCTTATAGAGACTTAATTAATCTCCTCTGAAAATTAGAAGAGAGACCCAACAAAGCGTCATTTTACAGCCAAAGCAAATTATAAGAAACTTTGTCTCGTTACTGAATACAAGGACACTAGTATAACCAGCTAAAACCACTATTTTACCACATGCAAACACAATTTAGTAACAGACCTTAAAGCTTTGGGGAAAGAATTTTATAAGCCTTTTAGTAAGAAATGTCTTTGCTGATTGTGCGGTGGCTCCGCCCAAGAATTTACCGATCAATACCGTGGAACCGCCACTTCAGCCGGATGATCGAGTGTAGTGTAATGCAATATTTTTTTGCGTGTGTTTTTGCTAACAAAATATGTTTTGTGTTTTGAAACTTAACTATTTTATTTCTTTTTTTTGTTTGAACCAAAAAACCATAACCATTTTCAAGATAAAAAAATTGAGCATTGAGCATGATAGATAAAAAAAAATGTCAGAAGTGGGATTTGAACCCACGCCCTCTTTCGAAGACCAGAACTTGAGTCTGGCGCCTTAGACCACTCGGCCATCCTGACGTTGTTGACAACTTGACTATGATATTTATCATCTAATCAAACTGTTATCTATGCTTTACCAATACAAATCTTACCATATACATTAGACTAGACTAGGCTATAGACTCAAAAAAAAAAAAAGAGAGGCCAAGTCTAATAAATGATATCAAAAGAGTATCTGAATCAATCAGTAATGTCGAAGCAAAGCAAAGCTTCATTGCCACAAGGAAACCGCTTCGCGTTTGTCAATCTTGACGCCTGTATCACTGTATGGCTTCTCAGATCGTCACAATCAAAGTTCTTGAGCGTCTCAAAGCAAAGTACTTTATATACCTTCAAGAATCTTCCGATAGCTAGAATCTATGACATTTTCATCAGCTATAAAGATTTGATGTTTGATAAGAGTGAATTGATGCTGATACTCTGCTTAGTCCATGAGAATGTTTTGATTTTGAACTAAATTTGCAGGTATGGTGATCTCTACACAGAGAAGAATGTGGCAATAAGTGGGATTCGCATGCTGGACCAGGAGGATATCTTCAGTACGTCACATATATTATGACGTCTCTTGGATTTGTTCGTCAATCTTTTGACGTTGTTGTTAACGGCATTGAGCAAAGCATCATCCAAGCTCACGAAAGCCTTCGTCCTGGTTCTGCTTTTGTCAATAAAGGTACATTTACAATCTTTTCTTTGTTTCGAGTTATTATTTTTGTGTGTGTGGGTAGCTTTAGAGGAGTAAATATAAGTACCTATTGGTAGCTTTAGAGGAGTATATATAAGTATGACTTTGAGAAAGAAATGACCAATAGGTAGCTTTAACAGGTTTGCTACTCAGGACTTACATTTTTGATATACCAACACATAATCTTCAGTACCAGTTCAGGCTCAGTCTTGACAAGGTCTAGAAGAGATCCCGATTCAAGCCTCATAAGTAGATATTGAACCCCAACATCCAAAGCAGCTCCTTGGATCTTTTTGTAGTGAAGAGTGTTTTCTGTATAAGTTGTGCCATTCAGCAACCTTTGGTTCAAAGATAAGATACTGAGACACTCTGAATGATCCAGCTTCATAGAGCGTATAATTTCTGCTGCAGCGATGTCACAGAGATGAGGGATGTCATATGTAACTCCAGCCTTGTAGAGGGACTTGCTGTGCTTTTCAAGAAGACCCTGAGGAATAGTACCAGTTCTCGTGTATAAGAAGCTCAAAAATGTATCCAGCTCTTCAAAATTCATATCTGGAACAGTGAGCGACTCCTCACCACTTGCCAACATTCCTTTCACCACAGTCGATCTTGCTCGTAAGATGAGCTTGTGAGCCTTTATCCCAGGGGAAAAGCTATCCGCACTTCTCACTACGATATCTGAGAGGTAACAGGCTTCTTTTACCTCACTTAGTCCATCCATGAAAGCTTGTTCAGCCATTTGAAAGCTCTGCAGGTAAAAACAGAGATCAAAAGAAGCAGAGAAGAGAGGGATCAAAGAATTAAAACATGGAACAAACAAAACAAGAGCAATGAAGATCAAGTCAGAAAACTATAACAAGGATCCCGTAAATACGAAACCTAAAAATTTAACATTATGGAGTTAAGGCCAGTTTCAAGTAAGAACAGCTTAGGAAGGTTTGCATCATCAGGGACGAGAACAGAGAATTGTTGGAATCGAAGGCCAAGTTCTAACAAACTTATCAAAATTAGACTCGAGTACCTTGATAGCTGCGTTTCTTTGGCGCGACGAAAACCAAAAGACACCAAAGCCCTAGCTCTGTTGAATCGATACGGAGAGAAAAAACAAAATCTCGTTGACGGAGATGGGTTTATTCCTAATCGCCTTATTGGGCTTTGTCCAACCCATGCCCGGCCCACTAATACTATATAAAGGCTAAAAATAATACAGTATTGTCTTTTTGTTTATTATTATTTCTACCCGCTCTATGAACGGAACACAAAGCTCTCTTCCTGAACCCTCTTTTATAACACAACATCGGCGTTGGAGACGAGACGACAACCAAATCTGATCCTAGTTATTCCGAGACTAGAATACCACCATTATATTATTAGTCCTCGCTACTAGCTAGTCCATGCTCTCAATCCCAATGATGAGTTTTTAGTGTGTTGTACGGCAACATGAGCTTATGAAAGCGCACACACACACACACATGTGACCATATTGGAGTCCTTGATTGAATCGAATCAAACATCCTGTCATAAAGTGCCTTCTAACATGAACAATATACCTCATTTATCAATGAATCATTTGGACCTTTCAATCATTCATTGAACTCTCTATTTCAAACAAGGTCGGAGCTTTGATATAATCTCATACACATTAAAACCACTATTTTAACACATGCAATTTTTAGTAACAGACCTTAAAAGCTTTGGCAGGAACATTTTATATAGGGAGCCTTTTAATTAATAATTGATTAATTTTGAATCTTTGACTAAAAGGTGGTGCTCTTTTTCTTTTAATTTCTTCTAGTATTAAACAAGTAGTAATGCGTTATAAATTGCTCCCGCTGGTGTTTGATGCTTATTATCAGCTGCTGCACGCGCTTTCAAGCGCCGTCGTCAATTCGTATCTCTGTCGTCCGCCGCCGTAATCACTCCCAAACACATTCGTTTTGTTGCTTCGCCCACGAGGTCTCTCTCTCTCTCTCTCTCTCTAAAAATGGAGGAATCTCACACATCTGTCCGTATAAAGTTTTTCCCTTTTTTACTCTCAGAATAGCTCTTCGTCCCAAAATCAAATGGAACAGTCTAATCTATCTGCGAACACTGTGATGGATCATCCTCGAGCTCTCACCGATAAAATAACCCAAATTCGCATCGCGGGTCCTTCCAAATTTCAGGTCTTTCCCACTCTATCTCGGAATCTATGTTCAAGTTTTTCTTTTCGTTCTCAAAGCTTAAAACTTTTGTATCGTTTCGTCTCTGCGAATTTTGTAAGGTAATTGCAGACTTTGATGCTACATTAACGAGATACCGAGTCAATGGACTTCGAGGCCAGAGTATGTTCAAACACATTTGATCAATTGTAATCTTCTCTTCTCACTAACCAAATTCAAGTAACAGCTGAAACCTTTTATATATAGCCAGCCATGGCCTCTTGCAGCAAGGAGACGCATATTACGATGCTAAAAGGCAAGCATTATATGATCACTATCATCCTCTGGAGATTTCTCCTGTTATTCCCATTGATGAGAAAACCAAACTCATGGAAGAATGGTATCCTCTTCTTCTTATCAATCACAAGTGCATTGTCTTGTTGTCCTTTGATACTCTAATTGGAAGAAGAAAAAAACTGAGGAACTTTTTGTTGTTTGTGATGAGGTGGAGTAAAACTCATGAGCTTCTCATTGAGGGAGGTTTAACATATGCCGCAATCAAGAAATCTGTTGCCAATTCCTCCATAGCGTTTAGAGAAGGTGTGACTGAACTTTTTGAATTTCTGGAGGTAAAGAAGATTAATTAGTGTTTATAATTATATTTCAATGGTGAAAGAAACAACTATTATTGTCTTACTTGACCTTATTTGCAATCTGATTCAGAAAAAGGAGATCCCAGTTCTTATTTTTTCAGCAGGACTTGCTGATGTCATTGAAGAGGTGACTCTAGTTAATTAGTGTTACTATCCAACTTCTGGTGTCTCTATGATGAATATGCTTTTGTTATATTCTCACTTTCTGACCAGGTTTTGAGGCAGAACCTTCATAGAACTTTCAAGAATGTAAAGATTGTATCGAACAGGATGGTGTTCAATGATGATGGGCAGCTCGTGTCTTTCAAAGGTATATTTGGTTGGTATTTCATCATTCATTTAAGCGCATTCATCAACTCACATTTGTAACATTTCTTCTGGAAAACTGAAATCTCTCTGGGAAATTAGTACTAAGCAGTCTGTTTACCCTCTTACAATACAGGAAAGCTAATTCATGTGCTAAACAAAAACGAACATGCTTTAGACATGGCTGCTCCACTTCATGATCAACTTGGTGTTGACACTGGTGAGGAAGATGAAGAAAATGCAAACATGAAACAACGAACAAACGTTTTGCTTATGGGAGATCATTTGGGAGATTTGAGGATGTCTGATGGATTGAATTATGAGACTCGAATATCTATTGGATTTCTGTGAGTTTTTCTTTTCTTCTGTTTCGCTTCTTCTCTGTTTTGGTCTTCTCTAACTATTTCTTATTTCTCCAGGAACGATAACATTGAGAAGAGTCTTGAGAGCTACCGTGAGGCCTTTGATGTTGTTTATCTTGTAAGTAACATAAGCAATTTATAGGTTTGACTTAATCACCTGGGAATTTGCTAATCAATATTTTATGTCTTGTGGGTCTAAAAAAAGAATGATGCACCTATGTGGGGAGCTCTGGAGCTTGTTTCTCAGTTGTTCTCAACAGAAGCGAGTTAGCTACATTGCCTTTGAGGATTTAGTTAAATGCAAGATTCTTTCTTTAAGTTGATGAAGACATTTCATGTCTTGTTTTAAGATTATACAGAGGTACCATTATTGTGTTAAGAGAGTTAATCTAATGATTAAAAGGGTATTGTCGTTCCATGAGTTCAGATTAACTTTTTGTATTCAAACATAATAAAATGAAATTTGTATTCCCAGATAGCTTCTTATTATATGTATGGTGTATGTAAACATATACAGTCTAAAAATATTTGCTGCAAGAAGCAACACAGTAAAAATAAAATGTAAGATCCGAAGAGTGAAGAGAATAAAAGAAGCAATTGGGTACTAAGACCATCAGTGCCCTCTTTATGTAAAGTGTAAACTAGAGAACAAAATGTGATATGTAGCATTATGACTCTCATCCAAAAAAAAACATCCTACTATATAGTCATTACAAAGATATAAGATGTGCAAGAAACCGAACATGGACTTAAAAAGCTACGCATATATAGCTTTTCATTCTATCAGTCCCCGGACACAAATGACTTCTGCTCGTAGTACTTTTTCTCACTAGCTTCCTTTTTCGCATTACGTTTCTATATACATACAAAATGAATTTGAGTGAGACATTCTTCAAGTGAAGCAATAAGAAGAAGAAGCAAGGAAAACAAACTTGCCTGATATGCTTCATGGTTTGCTACAATCCTCCTGATGATAGTGGAAGTTGTGATATCAAGAGGGCTTTCTAGAATTTGGAATATGCCCATGCTTATTGGTACAGCATAAGGATTATCTTCCTCCTGTCAAAATCATCAACCAAATTCTCAGAAAACACAGCTCGTTCTATTTAACCTATTAACTCGCATGTGAATCTTGTCTTACCTTCTGAAAATCATCGCTCTCTGCTACTGTCCCATGAACAACCAACGAAATGTCAAATGTGGTTATCTGCCATATTCAAATCATTGTCAACAATTGCGTTTCTTGAAAGCTATTTGGATATTACTTGGAAAAGTTCTTCGACGCTTACCGTATCTTTAGACACTTCCCATGGAGCACCAATGATCACCTCATCTACATAGCGGCATGCCAGAACACTTAAACTCCTTTCATGGAGATTCATGATTGGACGATGCGTTCCTCTTTTAGCACTGCACAGCAACATATAACAAGCACAATTTGGTCAGACGAAATTAAGCAGAGATGCAATTACGCACATCAAAACTTCTCAAGTATTAAGGTAGATACAAGAATGACGACAACAAGTATTCTTTTGCCTAAATCTAACACATCAACACCGAGACATGAAAACAGGAACGATAATGTAATAAAATCTGAGACGATCAATTAAGAGACTGCCAAAATGGAGCTTATAAACCTGACAGTCTGGTCATTATGTATTCCAACAAGAAGAAAGTCTCCAAGCTCTCGAGCACGTCTGAGAATCTGAACAAATTGAGTAAATCAAGAACAAGAATTAAATTGGCGAATAAACCTGGACATATTAAACCTATGATCTAACTTAGACTACTGCATCGTCTTCATAGAAGAAGAATTTGATGCTGGACCATATTGTGATTATATTGTGTAAATAGCTGTTCGGAATCATAGCTTATATATTAAAACTTCCAGTCCTCAAATATAAGCGTAATTGTATGCTCTGTGCACCAAATTAACTTAATATACCTCAACATGGCCAGCATGGAATAGATCAAAAGCACCATCTATGTAAATTATGCGTGCATCAGGTCCTGGCCCCTGTCATCATAAGCATGCAAAACTTGATAAACTTCAGATACAAATTGAGAAGGAGAATGAAAAAAGAAGTAAAATGACAAAGGTCTATGTTATGTGCCTGAGTAAGATAACTGGTAGACCCACAAGTATACAATACATAAAATATGAGGACACAAGGACACTCTTAAAAATTGCATACCTTGCCATTGGAGAACTGAACAATCCTGCGGGAAGTAGGAAGAAAGTGAGAGACACGAGTACCAGAAGAACCTCCGTCCTCAAACTTCGGGCTACTATGGCCATGACTAAATTGCCTTTGCAGAGAAGAACGACTATGAGTGTCACTAACAGATCTTTCTCTTACACAGAGAAGCATACGACCTGCACACAGATGGCAACCCGAAAATGTTAGAGACCTGATGTGATTACACATTCCAAAGATCAGCGGATGCGAGCTAAAATGAAATAGGAAGGGACGGTGTGAGATTACCGACGATATCAGTGCTAGAAACTCCTTCGGTACGCTTAATCTGCTTGTAACGACCAGCCTTCTTAGCAAGTGCATAAGCATCAGTTCCGTCAGGAAGAACACAGGGATCATCCCCATGGATGATGTAATCGATATCATACTCATCGAACAATTTCTTCATAAATTCTTCGGTAATAGCGTAAGGAGCATCAGATATGACTTCATCGACCCATTTGACAGCCTTCACCATTGTCATTCTGAACAAAACAAGATCAAAATCGAACAAAACGCGAATCGGAATTACGAGGAAGAAAGAATTGTGATATCGCGAGAGAGATAGAGAGACCTCTCGTGAAGAGGCGTAACAGGAGGTCCCTTGTTAGCTATGATTTCTTCGTCGGAAACAACTCCGACCACCAATTGGTCACCGAGAGCACGAGCTTGTCGAAGAGCGTTGCAGTGGCCATAGTGCATCATGTCGAAGCAACCATCCATGTAGACGCGAACAGGCTTGCGTTTTCTCAAAATGCGCCATGGAGAAGACAAACCTAAACCTAATCCCAACGGAAGCTCGCCTTTAAGGAAAAGATGGAGGAAAGAAGCTCCGACGGCGAACGCAGCTCCTCCGGCTATACAACTTCCGACGATCTTCTCTTTCTCCCAAACCATTTTTGCTTACAAACAGAGAATTTTTCAAACTCTCTCAGATCTTTTTTTGTTTTGGGTTTCCTTCACATTTCCAGACGTCTCAGATCTCTCTCAGACGTTCTTCTCTTTGGAACTAGAGACTCGGAATCAGAATCCTATTTTTCCCTTCTTTTTTTCCTTTTTTCACTATTTTCCAAAATCATCTTAAACCGAATCGAAATTGTGTGATTTTGCTCGGTTTGTTTTGGTTTAGATTTTTAATTTATAGTATGTTTTGGTTTTTATGTAATCAAAACAATAGGAATCAAAAATCTGAACTTAACCAAAGTGACTCTATCTGGTTTCGACTTTTACAAAAGTGATGAAACCGGAAAAACAGAATTTAAACCGAACTGATAAAGCAAACAATGCGATTATGTGAAGGTGAAAACTTAAGAAGACGTGTAAACAAACATTGAAGGAAGCATATGTTTCGTGATCCTTCATGTGACACCTCTTGCTTGAGTCATCTCCTTGTTTCTTTGATGTGATACGCAACTTTTCTCTCCTACTAAAGCTGCTTAGCTTAGTAGGACCAACATTATTCCAATGTTTCAACTACCATTAACATTCATAACTAAACTAGTTTCCTCATCTTGTCAGAAGCCAATGAAACAATAGCAACAATAGCGTTAACTGTTGTTTTGTTGAACTTGATGCTAAAAGATGCTGATGAGATAGGATCAACCGCGGTCTATATAAGAAAGCAACATATTAGTTCAAATCAAAAGAGATTTTGATCAACCCCAACAACATGGAATCTCCTATCTAATTTTATCAAAAAGATATCTAGTAATAGACAGAGATACCGTAATCAGAGGACTATCCGCTTAGCAGCATCCAAAGTATTGCATAGTAGCATGGCGATCGTCATTGGCCCGACTCCTCCAGGTACAGGAGTGATAGCTGAGGCGACACCTAATGCTTCCTCGTAACATACATCCCCAACAAGACGGTAACCAAACTCACAGCTACTATCCTGCAATATTATAACCCATCATGCTCCAATGTCTAACCAGCAACCAAACAAAACAATCCCAAAGCAAAACATTTGGTCTCTTTGCTTACGCTCTAAAATAATTTAGTTTCAGGTTTTCTGTGTTAGAATGGGTTCATGCTACTGTACTGAGTCTTTTTCAGTGGGAAATATAAGACTTTTGATCAATTTAGGAATACTTATAATAGTTTTTACTTTATACCTCAACCGGACATGTTCCAACATCAATGACCACTGCTCCAGGCTTAAGCCAACTTCCACGAACTAAATTAGGTATACCTGCAGCTGCTATCACAATATCTGCCTTCCTAGTAATGTGCTCTGGATCCTTTGTAAACGCATGCACCGTGCTTACTGTTGCGTCATGCCTCTACCCAAAAATTTCAGGAAAGACATAAAATGTAGTTAATCAAAAAACCAAAATGCTTAAACATAAGAACCCACTTGCACTATAATGAAAAACCAATTTACCTGCAATAATAAAGACATTGGTAGTCCAACGATGTTGCTTCTTCCTATCACCACAGCATTTTTTCCTCCTATTTCAACGCCTGCTCTTATCAACAACTCCACACAACCTTTAGGAGTGCAAGATAAAAACAACGGTTCCCTCCCTCTCATTGCAAGATTTCCCATGTTTAATGGATGAAATCCATCAACATCTTTCTCCAATCTCACCATATTCAAGATTTTTGATTCATCAAGATGCTGTACAAGATATCTTCCATTACTTGACGGTACTCATGAGTCATGAGAACGTAAAACAACAAAATGCAAGAAAGTTCTCTTGAATAAGTTCTCCACAAGTAAGATGATTCAGATGCTCTATTGCATAATCTGTAAATTACATGTTTTACCTACCAACAATAAAGGAAACCTTAAAAGGGAAAATTTTTATGCAGAGAGTCCATAGTCTATGAGGTAGGTTATAACATGAGAGCGTGAACACAATTAATAGATTTGAACATTAAAACTTGATGAAAAATATATGAAGTGAGCAATTAACAGAACTATGAAAACAAAGGAAACATAACTACTTGACCTGCAAACATAGGACTAATCTTTGAAATCAACAATACTCAGCATCCCCATCAGTATGTCATGATTCAAATTACACAAAAAAAATGTGAAACATACTTGGGGCAAAGGAAGCTGCACAAGAACCCCATGAATAGACGGGTCTTCATTAAACTTTTTCAAGATACTGAGAATTTTTGCTTCACTACAATTCTCTGGTAATTCAGCTAGAACAGATTTAATGCCCGTTTCTTCACAAGCTTTAATTTTGTTGCGAACATAAGTTTGCGAGTCTCTTTGTTGGCCAACCAAAACAACCGCAAGACCAGGGACTTTTCCAACAGTCATTTTCATCTTCCCCACTTCATCAATAATCTTTGCTCTGATTTCCTCGGCGATAACTTTACCATCTATTACCACAGTCTCCTGTTTAGTCTCTGTATAAATGCATGTACACCACACACAAAAACAACTTCAGATCATACAATTAGAGAACTTTCTTGTAATATATATAGCCATGAAAATGCAACAAGTAATATTACCAAAGGAAACAGGAAGTGGGGGATCAGAGTAAGGGATCCAATTTTCAGGCAAATCAAGGGACACAAGTGGAGGAGACACTAAAATGGAGCTTAGGCAATGAACTTCCCTTGTTGTCAAACGAATAGCCTTACTATGCGCCGAGGCCAAAGCTCTCCTCGCGATCAATAACATGCTCAAAACTAAGAGAACAGTCTCTGATTCAGATAAAGCACATAAGAAAATCAGAGAATGTAAAAAAAACACACAGACCAGACAGCAGATTCTTAAGACAGTTAAAGCTCAAACAATGCAATAACATTAAAAGCTGATCCTTTAAACTTATCCTATTCATCACATTCACACAAACAATTACGGACCAGAATTAACCTAAATGGGTTAAAGATTTCACGAGACTATCAAACGCTTTCACAATCATCTTATACACTTAAGCTAAATTCATCTTCCTCACTAAGCTAAATTCATCGTACACAAACTTGTTTAACAAAAACCGAAATCGGAAAATAGGAAAATACGGTGGAGGAGAGATTCACCAGTGTAAATAAGCGTCGTCAATGGCGTTGAAAAATATCGCTAGGCATTCCGGAGTTTAGGATTCAACAAACGAGTGACAATATAAAAGGAATGATTAAAATAAAATAAATAATACTAGAAAAAATTCACCACCGTGTGAGAAAGACACGTGTTATGATCTGGAGATAGATCTTGCAAGTGGGTTAACTAATCAAACGGTAGAGACAACGCTATACGTGTGAAATAAGAGTTTGTGTGTGTGTGTGTGTGTGTGTGTTAATCGTGTATGTGTGTGTGTATCTCTCTCTCGCTCCTCCAAGTAGCAAAAGCAAAGGGGAAAGAGAGACGATGCGATCGGGCAAAGTGCAGAAACACTTATAGTTCTGCATTCTGCAAACACAGACACACACAAAAGAGAGGATTTGGCATCGTTCAACGAGAGTGTGATTTTGAGTGTATCGAGAACAGAGACGTAGATACAGAGAGATCTTTGCCAAACGTGTTTTGGGGATCCAATGCGTTCGTAATTCGAAAGGCATTTCATTCAATTCTAAAATCGGGAATATGAAAGGCGGAGGCGGTGGAGGAGTTGGTGGTGGTGGCGGTGGAGGAAAACGCCGGTGGAAAGTTCTGGTTATTGGAGTTTTGGTTCTCGTTATCCTCTCTATGCTTGTCCCTCTTGCTTTTTTGCTCGGTCTTCACAATGGCTTTCACTCTCCTGGTATGTGTATTATTCTCACAACTCGCTTTGCTTGTGTTTTGTTTTTTTTGGCGATCTCTGTTTCCAGATCTAATCTCATCACTCTTCTTTCTTTCTTTTTTTCACTTTTTTAGGATTTGTCACTGTTCAACCGGCTTCTAATGTAAGCATTTCTCGTTTCTTAATTTGTGTGGTGAGTAATGTTTTGGTGTTTGTTCTGAATCTTCCTTCTTTTGGAATCAGTTTGAGAGCTTTACCAGAATCAATGCTACCAAACATACCCAGGTATTGTTGTTTGATTGATTCGATTCCCATTTATACCAAATCTCTTTCTTTTTTTTTTGCTGCTTCTCATCTTTTCTACCATTTGCTTTTGTAGAGAGATGTATCCGAACGGGTTGATGAGGTTCTTCAAAAAATCAATCCAGTGCTTCCCAAGGTTGGTCCTCCTATTTGAGTTCCACTTTTTTCAGTGTAGATTAGTTGTTTTTGACACAAATTTACATCTTTTCCTGTACTGATATAGAGTTTTAAGCCTTTATGATGGTTATAAACACTTCATTATCTTAGACACTGCTCTGAAATTGACACAGACATTTTAGATCTGGTCTATCCATCTTTAATTTTCAACTATTGAAGAATATTTCTGTCATTATTCTTGGCATTAATGTTTCCCATCTTCTCTTTTCAGTGATGTTAAAAATGTGTAGGCTTTGTAGGTTTAATTACAGATAACAGAGCTATCAGATCAACCTGACTTAACTAAAATACATGTGTATCAGAATTGCCACTGTACTCCTGCTAGAGGTCAATGCTAACTATAGAAAGAAACTTAGATGCCTGTTTGTTTTATGGAAAGCTATGCTAGATGCCTCATGAGTCATAACTAACCAGACCCAACAAATAAACTAGGGGTCAAGAGATTGTAATTAACCAGTTGTTTTTTTTGTGTCATGTTGCTTAAAGGGTAGGAATTTTAGATGGATGAATAATTTTTTTATTTGACTAACTCTTGAAATTTAGAAGTTGAAATGCTTTCATAAATTATCACGTATCTTAACTTTTTTTGGGCGAGGTAAAGAATTGGTTCCTTGTGTGGGAATGGCTAAACTGCTTGTAACAATGTTTACTTGTTTCACATGATAGAAAAGCGACATAAACGTGGGTTCCAGTGATATGAATGGGACAAGCGGCAGTGATATTAAAATAAGAGGTTTGTTTGAAAGTGTCATTTTCTTCAAATTCTTCTCCCCTTATCTTATCCTGATCTGCAACTTTATGCCTGGTTCCTTGATTATAATGCAGGAATACCAGGGTCCCCAACTGTTGTTGCCAACCCAAGCCCTGCAAATGTACAAATGGATTAAGTGGTTTCTGTAATAGTATACCTCTCACCAATCGTCTAGAGCTAACCTTATTCTACTTTATTCTGTGAACAGAAAACAAAAATTGTAGCCTCAGGGAAAGGTACTCAGAGGAAAATAGCAAGTACTGATGAAACTTGGAGAACTTGTGAAGTGAAATATGGGAGCTACTGCCTCTGGAGGGAGGAAAATAAGGAAGCGATGAAAGATGCTAAGGTGAAGCAAATGAAGGACCAGCTATTTGTTGCTAGGGCATACTATCCAAGTATTGCTAAAATGCCTTCTCAAAACAAGTTGACTCGGGATATGAAACAGAATATCCAAGAGTTTGAGCGTATTCTTAGTGAAAGTTCACAAGATGCTGACCTTCCACCACAGTAAGTTCTTCACCAGTTTGTACTGAAAGTTAGTTCCTTACTGGAAAAGATTTTGTTGGACTCTAGTCACATGAATCTCTTCTAATTTTTCGTCAGCTTGTCTGGACATGCTTGCTCTCAGATTGTTTATGTTACAGAAAATATTAATCATAACATTCTGTCCTCATCCTCACCTATTCAGTGGGCAGCACACCCAGAAATACATCTATTTTGAAGCATTATCTGTCCCAATATCTTTTTTACCAACATAGAATTTAATGAACTAATGTACTAGATGATAGGAGGGATTTCATGGATGTTGTTTTCTCTCTTTCAGGAGAAGCATTTATGCATAAAATCCTCTGCTATTTTCCTTTGATTGTACTTATTTGGTATTTCTTTCCCCTGTTGTGTCAGGGTTGAAAAAAAGTTGCAGAAGATGGAAGCTGTAATTGCAAAGGCAAAGTCTTTTCCAGTTGACTGTAACAATGTTGACAAGAAATTGAGACAGATCCTTGATTTGACTGAGGATGAAGCTAGTTTCCACATGAAACAGAGTGTGTTCCTCTACCAGCTTGCAGTACAGACAATGCCTAAGAGTCTTCATTGCCTGTCAATGAGACTAACTGTAGAACATTTCAAGTCAGCTTCACTCGAGGATCCCATTAGTGAGAAATTCTCAGATCCCTCATTATTTCACTTTGTTATCATCTCCGATAATATACTTGCGTCATCTGTTGTGATCAACTCAACGGTTTTACACGCAATGGTGCGTACTAAATCAGTTTTCTTTACTTAGTATTTTTTTCTTGCAGTCATAGATCTCTAATTTCTAATTCTTGGTTGGTTACTGATGTTTCAGGACAGTAGAAACTTTGTTTTCCATGTACTGACAGACGAGCAGAATTACTTTGCAATGAAACAATGGTTTGTCAGGAATCCCTGCAAACAATCAACTGTTCAAGTATTGAACATTGAAAAACTAGAGCTGGACGATTCTGATATGAAATTGTCTTTGCCTGCGGAGTTCCGTGTTTCCTTCCCCAGTGGTGACCTTTTGGCGTCCCAGCAGAATAGAACACACTACTTATCCCTTTTCTCTCAGTCTCACTATCTGCTTCCCAAATTATTTGCCAAATTGAAGAAGGTTGTGATTCTGGACGATGATGTTGTAGTCCAGCGAGATTTATCTCCCCTTTGGGACCTTGATATGGAAGGGAAAGTGAATGGCGCTGTGAAGTCGTGCACTGTGAGATTGGGTCAGCTGAGTCTCAAAAGAGGAAGTTTTGATAACAATGCTTGCCTCTGGATGTCTGGTTTGAATGTTGTTGATCTTGCTAGATGGAGGGAATTGGGTGTCTCAGAAACCTACCAGAAATTTTACAAAGAGGTCAGTTTTATTCTGAAAAAACCTGTCTAAGAGATAATTGAGTGGTTCTGTGCGATGACTTCCTTTATTCATTTGCAGCAGATGAGTGGTGGAGATGAGTCGAGTGAAGCAATTGCATTGCAGGCAAGCTTGCTTACATTTCAAGACAAAGTTTATGCTCTTGATGACAAATGGGCTCTGTCAGGGCTAGGTTATGACCACTACGTCAATGCACAAGCCATAAAAAACGCTGCTGTATTGCACTATAATGGGAACATGAAGCCGTGGCTTGAGCTGGGAATCCCAAAGTACAAAAACTATTGGAGAAAGCATCTGAGTCGGGAAGATCGGTTCTTGAGTGACTGTAACGTGAATCCATGATGAGTAAGTAGTTACAAAGCCAATGGTTTAGAAGGGCAAGGTCACACACGCAAAGAAAAGATTTTAGAGTGCGGCATCTCATTTTTTGGGTCAATAAACCCGAAGGCATTGGAGGAGAAATGCTGAAGGGGAAATTGCAAGCAGAAGCGTACCAAATTGATTTTAAGAGACGTGATGATGGTGATTTGAGAATCTTTGATATGTTATAAGAAAAGAGAAAAAAAAAAGAGAGCATGTGAAGAACTTTGATAATGTTGTATATGATTTTTGGCAAAGAGATGTGCCATTCTTTTCCTTGCGTTAAAATTCCAGTTTGTCATGTAGTTTCTTTTTTTATTCTTTACTTTTTGTGACCTATCAAAATAGAAGGCGATAAGAATTTTTTATCTATTTCTCACTTAAACCAGTTTACACAGTAAGTTATACAGCTTCAAGTCTACTACACTGAGCTTAACATTTGCTTCATTCGCATCTGATGGGAAACATATTGTCTCAACAACAATACATGCTTGGCACTATTCTAAACCCAATAAGAAAGCTTCTTCTCATAAAACAAAAAACATCAGGGTACGTATTTGCAGTTTTATCTGCAGTCCTCAGTGTTGTGGTTCCAACTGTAATAAGTCTGATAAATTTTTCCTAAATCTAATAAATATTTCGAATTAATATAAACACACATCCAAAAATTAAATTCTTTAGAGATAAAAGCTTTTTTTAAAAATCCTAGACTAAGATATTGACAAATACGATAATTACATGATCAAAATTTTCGATATGGGTTCTTAGAAAACAATCTCGGTCGTTCTCAGCATATGTGAATGTGACAACAAAATAATAACACTTAGTAGCTTGACGCAGGAATCAAACAAACCTTTATTCGTCGAATCAAAATGTCTCATATATATAGTCATAGTCTAATGGTTAAATGGAATCAAATGTCTCATAGCTAGCTATATAGTCATATAGACGTTAAAAAAAAAGAATCTACTTATTAGCTAGAAACCTTCATTTACATACTGTGCTCTACCCAATTTTGATGATGACGTACGAGGTAAGAAGATGCAAAACGAGCATACCAAAACAAACACACTAAAAGCTACATATAAAAGTTGAGGAATATAAAGATGTTGGGTTGGTATATCAAATGAGAGGAATCAGATTTGGTTTTAGGAAGACAGCATGATATAGCTAAGCCTAGGTTGTATTGTATTTACATTTACATCTGTATATATAATAAAGAGATGATGATGAACGGAACCGAACATATTCTTCAAAGTGCAGCGCGTAATTTTCAATCCCATTGTGAAAGTCGTAATCAACTTTTGTACGTATGATCGCATAAACCCCCAATACTCTTTTTTCTTTATATATATATACGTTTTTATAAACAGACGATAGATAACGAAAGCTTTGTGAACAAAATTTAGAAAATAAAAATAAAAATAAAAATAAGGTCAACGTGAGTGGAACATTCATTATTATAACACAATGGACGTGGAAAAATATCACAAGTAAAAAAATATAGAATATGATATCTCTCTTTTTTTTTATGAAGACTTTAGTGGGAATTTTTGTTGGGATGGTTTTATTTTTCTTCCCACCGCTAATTGCTTCTCGACCACACACCTCCCTAAATGTTTTAATTATTTATAATGATGATATATATATAATAGTGGTCCTCTTTTCATCATGTCAATATTAAAAATCTTAAAACCGTAGATTGGTTCAAAACTCGACTTTTTTTACTTTTTTTTTTTTTTAACTCGGTTACATTTCTAGTCCATGTTTTGAAATGATTAATGTGTTTTAATGAATGTGTACAGTATATGCTAATCTACTCGTTCTTATCCTCCACTAGATTTGATTACCTTTTCCTCGACTCAACAACAACGTCCATGGTAATAATAATGATTATTCAAATGCTTATTATAAATATGTTATCGGATCTTTAAAATATAATTGGACGACTAAGAGTCATCATGATTGATGACCAGAAATGTTGGAACTGGGACACCTCCTGCTGAGAGTAAGTTTGATCCACAAAGTGATCTTTAAAACTTGGTATATTATCTCCATTACTATACATATACTGTATATGGTTTTATCTTAGAGAGTATAAAGATCATATACTATTACTTTCTTCTTTCTTTTTTTTTTTTTTGGTTTGAATCATATATTACTTTCGGTTCGGACACACATGTAGTCTGTTTGTTGCAAAAAAAAAAGAAACAAATATAATACTTTCGGTTGAATTTTTGGAGAATAATCCTTTAGAAATTGAAAATTAAAAAAAAAAAACAGTTCCCATTATAAAAAAAGATGCACTGGAAAATGTCGATGGATTGTTATGGCCCGTACTCCGTAGGTTTTCGTTGCTCTTAGATTCTTTTCTCTTTTTTTTCTTTCTATAATTTCTGTAGCTAGGACAATTAGATTCTCTGTTCTATCAATAAATAAATTGCATGGCCAATAAAGATTAGAGAAATGTTTAAGGGGAATCCTATATTGATAGCGAAAAGAAAAGTTAAAATATATATATCGTTTTCGTTTAGAAAATATAAAAATAAATACGTAACAGAAATTTGTTTGGAATATCATTTTTGTAATTAAAAAGAGCGGGTTAATAAAACCATCTCTAATTTATAAACATTATTTTTGCTAATTTTCCTTTAAGTAAATTAATTTAGCTTATCAGTTGAAAAAGGAATCGCCAACAATATATAGTTTCTGCAAAGTTTCTTTATTAAAAAAAAAAACTAGAGCATATGAACCAGTGTTTTGTTTAGTGTCACATTTATACTATACTTGAGACCATAATAAGCTATTTTGTAGGGCCAAAAATATTGGTCAGAAACAAGGTTTTCGATATGAATAATTTTTGTTGGAGTTTAGGTGAAATGCAAAACCGTTATTATAATAATATTTGATTATAGAAAGGAATCGATTCACTAATTTACATTTAATAATGCATTAAAACAAAAATTGGACCTAAGAAAAAAAAAAGAGAAGATATCTTATAGTAATAGACTGACAATGATATCTCTCCCTAGTGGAAAACAAGAAGATGGAGACCATTCTTTTTTGCATTTGAGCACCTCATTCTCTCTTTTCTACATTTTTGTATAAATAAACACGCAACACACCTCTTCTCATTAACAAGTCCTATACATACAACAAAACATCAACTCATCTTCTTCTCCAACAAACTCACACATACACATAGAAACAGAGAGACTAATAATCAAAAGAACGTACGAGAGAGATGACAAAGGTTCACCCTAAATTCCCAAACACTACATGCGACGAGAGCTTGTGTGATAGTAAAGCAGCCGTGGTCTTGACGGTGTGGAAGAAGTCCCTTCTCTTCAACTGCGACGGCTTCACAGTTTACAACGCCAATGGTGAGCTTGTCTTTAGAGTCGACAACTACATGAATTCTCCTAGAGACAACATCGTCCTTATGGATGCTTCCGGTCTCCCCCTCCTCTCCGTCCGCCGCAAGGTACTTTTCTTGTTTTTCTTTTAAGACATTTCTCTAGTGATACAGAATCACAATTATGAATTATGAAAATAAAACTCAAATATTCATTTTCTTGTTAATTGACTTGAACAGAAGTTGAGTTTTGGAGATTGCTGGATGGTATACGATGGAGAAACAGCGAGAGACCCAATCTTGACGGCGAGAAAGAACGTTAACATAATATCAAACCGGAGAAGCTTGGCGTGGGTTAGCACAAAGAAGACGGTGTTGTACGAGATAGAAGGATCATACGGTCAAAGAAGCTGCAAGATAGTGGACGAGAGGAGGAACAAGAAGAAAACAGCGGAGATCAAGAGGAAAGAGACGATGATCGGAGGAGTTGCCTTTGGCAAAGATGTGTTTAAGCTCATAGTTGAATCGGAGATGGAGCCTCGTGTGGCCATGGCATTGACCATCATCCTCGACCAGATGTTTAGATCTTCTTGAATTTTCTTCACCCTCTTTTTTTTTTTTTCACGGTTTAAAGATTTTAACGTGTATATTAGTTTACTTTTTTTTTATGTAATTTTTATGCAAAGTGTTCCTTCCTAAATGTACACATGGATAGAGACAACTTTAGAAAGAAAAAAAAAAAAAAAACAGAGATAGTTTTATTTTGTTTTTCTCGTTTTGATTTTGGCCTTTGGGACTACAAAATTACAATCAACAAAAATATCTAGAGACGAATCAACGATGACGGTTTTGGTAGAGGCTGATGATGAATTAAGCCGGCTATATATTTAATAAATTGTCGGTCATGACAATTTTGATGACAAGTTAATTAACAAGAAAATTTTAATTTGTTAATAAAATGATTTGATGCAAATTCTCTAACATATTTGCGATAAAAGAGTTAGTTTCTTAATTTTATAGTGAACAATTAATATCATATTTTGTGCTTTGGTCAAACTAGAATTTGATAAAAAGGACTCACACTCCAGAAATGGAGGAACTGTTGAAGGCCACCAAGATCGATTTAGCTAAAAGTCAACTACAACATTTGTTTAATTGGGAAATAAAAAAAGCCATGGAAAGGGTGAAGCAAACCTTAAGCTAAGCTCAGTTTCAAAGTCTTATTCTGATTAAGAGATATGAGCACTTGGGAGTATTAGAAGACATTTAGAGATTTGATGCAGCTATTAAGAGGTCTTTACTGCTTCTAGTTCTAAATAGATTAGAGATTTTGAACCCAAACACACATTATCTACTTTTTTCATATCGCTGGAAGCACAAAAGCAATATTTTTTGCGTTGCAATCTTTGATATGATACAAAACTTATACAGTTCTGATCCTTGCACGGCAATTATTACATAGTCAAGTTTTGATGCAAAAGCACAACAACATCATTTTGTTATGTTGGGGTTCTAAAATTGTGAGTATTCACCAAAATTACAAAACAAACACTATCATGAATGATAAATTACAAAAGTTTATATTTCTCTATTTACAAAGTCGAACAACGTGATCTCATATCAAAAACTAAAAATTTGACTTATTATTATGTAACTGTGTAATTACTATTTAGGATTCGAAGCCAAATTTTGAAATTCAGAATTCGAGGCGAAAATTTGAAAACCGCGTAAATAAAACAATAGCGCCAAAATATGATTTCATATGAAATTTATAAAATTAGGGTTTAGCGCCAAATTACAAATTATGATTTGATACCAAAATTGTGAATTAAAATTTGATCCTAAATTGTAAAATTACATAATCATATTGTTCTTTTCAATGTAACAAAAGATTTTATGCCAAAACGGCACAAAGCATATAAAAGCATAGCAGTCACCGAGACATACACATCTAAAGCTTCCGACAGTTTTTAAGCACTAAAATTTTGCGATTAGAGAAAAAAAAAAATTAGTTTTAGAGAAAGAGCAAACAATGTTACATTACACATTCAGGAAAAATGTCATAAGCGCCAAGTTTTTCTTATGATAAAATCCTTTTAATTCCATAGATTCAGATTAGCCCATTTGGGTGCCTTTGTTGTTGGCTGTTGCAACAGTTAGTGTTGAATCACTTTGGCCAAAAAGGCAAAAGCTTTATTATTGATGATCATGGAAGGAAGAAGAATCATAGCAAACCCTAGACCTTGCGGCGGTAGAAGAGTTATCGCCAAAAAGAGGTCTCGTCCCGATGGGTTCGTCAATAGCGTCAAAAAGCTTCAACGCCGAGAAATCTCGTCTCGTTTGGATCGAGCTTTCTCAATCAGCACTGCTCAGGAGAGATTCCGCAACATGCGTCTCGTGGTATGTTATATTCTGATTTCGATTTTATCTCAAGAGTTCTCAATTTGGTTCTCCAGCTCTCTACCAAAGTCTGATTCTTTTGCGTTAATTTGAATTCAGGAGCAATATGATTCGCATGATCCTAAAGGGTACTGTTTAGTTTCATTACCTAACTTGTTGAAGCGAAGCAAAGTTATTGAGATTGTCGCTGCTCGAGACATTGTCTTTACTCTTACTCAATCTGGTATCTGTGCATCTTTTAGCAGAGGTACTCACTCTTCTTCTTCTTTTTTGCGTCATCCCTTTTAACTTTTTTTTGTTAGCTTTGTGTCATTGTGAGTTTGACGATGGGGTTTTGGTTTATGTAATTGCAGAAACGAATAAAAGGGTTTGCTTTTTAAATGTTAGTCCCGATGAAGTCATCAGGAGTTTGTTCTACAACAAGAACAATGATTCTCTCATCACTGTTTCTGTTTACGCCTCTGAAAATTACAGCTCTTTGAAATGCAGATCCACTAGAATCCAGTATGCTTGTTCTTCTGTTGTTATGTCTTTTTAAGTTAGCTCTAAGACTTGTGGAAGTAATGTTTTTTCTTTTTCTTTTTTATGTGCTGTTAGATATATTCTGAGGGGTCAAGCAGACGCGGGATTTGCTCTTTTTGAGTCTGAGTCACTAAAGTGGCCAGGTTTTGTAGAGTTTGATGATGTTAACGGGAAGGTGCTGACATATTCTGCACATGATAGGTATTATCTTGTCTTCATTACCCAAACTGTGTTGACTTGAAGTTCTCCAACTGAGCCACAATCTTGCTTTGCAGTGTTTACAAGGTGTTTGATCTGAAAAACTATGCCTTGCTATACTCAATATCAGACAAGAATGTTCAGGAAATTAAGATCAGGTGACTTTTCTACATCTTTCCATGTGTCCCGTTTACAAATGTTGATTCATAGTGTTCTTGATTGGGATTGAAGACTTGTCACATTAACTTGTGCGTGTATTTTACTTGCACCAGTCCAGGGATAATGTTGTTGATTTTCAAGAGAGCTGCAAGTCATGTTCCTTTGAAGATTCTATCAATTGAAGATGGCACAGTTCTCAAGTCCTTCAATCATTTGCTTCACCGAAACAAGAAAGTTGATTTCATTGAACAATTCAACGAAAAGCTTCTAGTTAAGCAAGAGAACGAGAATCTCCAAATACTTGACGTGAGTAGTTTTGTTCTTGGTTCAAGCCGCTTTATGTCTTTTGCTTTTTTATGTTTCTAATAGAGTTTTATGTTCTTAAAGGTTCGAAATGCTGAGCTGATTGAAGTTAGCAGAACTGAATTCATGACACCATCAGCATTCATATTTTTGTATGAGAACCAGTTGTTTCTAACGTTCAGGAACCGAAATGTTTCTGTGTGGAATTTCCGCGGGGAGCTTGTGACCTCGTTTGAGGATCATCTTCTTTGGCATCCAGACTGTAACACAAACAATATCTACATAACAAGCGATCAGGATCTGATCATCTCATATTGCAAGGCTGATACCGAAGAACAGTGGATAGAAGGAAATGGTAAGCACTAAGCAGACTCGTTATCCACCCTTAAAATCAAGAAACCTCATAATAAATGATCTCCCTTTGTTGTGACTTGTTAATGCAGTGGGGTCGATTAACATAAGCAATATCTTGACTGGTAAATGCTTAGCTAAGATAAAAGCAAATAATGGTCGTCATAAGGAAGAAGACGGCAGCAGCAGTGATTTGGGGAACTCCATTCAAGTGAGAAGTGCGGTTGTTGAGGCTTTGGAAGACATAACCGCTCTGTTCTACGACGAAGAGCGGAATGAAATATACACAGGAAACAGAGACGGCCTTCTCCATGTCTGGTCTAATTAAAGCTACCCTCACCATTTGTTTTGTTTACATTAAATCAGCTTTAAGATCTCTGTGTCTTGTACTGTTTCTCAATTGTGTAATATCATCTGTAATTTACTTTGAGTTTGAACAGCAATTGCAGTTGTAATGAAGCAGCAATATTTGGGGGGATTTGGCTCCCATTTATGTACACTAGTATAATCATTTGTCTACTCTTTTTCGTTTTCTTTTTGACATCAATTTATTTGTCTACTTAGAATATTAAACTAGAGCATTAAGATTCTGCTCTGGCACTTTAATTGTCTACTTAGAATATAAGGGAAACAGAGACGGCTTTCTCCATGTCTGGTCTAACTAAAGCTACTCATCATTTGTTTACATTTATCAGCTTTGGAGCAGATTTCTGTATTCTGTTTCTCAATTGTGTAATATCATGTGACCTGTAATTTACTTGTGTGTTTGAGTAGCAATTGTGGTTGTAAGTTGTAACAAAGCAGCAAATAACAGATTTGGATTCTCTTCAGTTTGTTTTGTATTAGCACAAATCTATCTCAAATCACAAAGATTAAAACACCAAGATGATGGTGACAATAAACTTGAGCCATCAGCTTCAAAACTCCAAAGAGAAGCCTGATCAGTGATAGAAATTTGGAATTTGCCAGAGCTCAGAACTGAGATTTGTCAAGGTCGTCAAAGTAGGGATGGTCGAGACTCGAGAGCAGCTTTTGCTGAGATTCTATCAGCTGGATTGTACCTCAGCATTTGTTCAAAAAGGTTCAAACAAATGATCATCAACTAGGAACCCCAACAGAAAGAATCTGAGAATTCCACTAAAGAGATCAAATACGCAAAAGAATCTTAGGCCATTTTCTCCAGCAATGGTAATGTTTTAGAAGAGCATAACCGTGAGAAGATCAATTCCTTCAGGAGATAGAGATGGAACATCACGTGATCAATCTTGAGGCTCCCACTTTGGATAGACATGCCGGTCACGCATTGCCAATTTGCCATTACACCCGGCCACTGCTGCTCTGCTCAGTTGATACTACTACGATCTAAATGAATTTACAAGATGTGCTGAACTGGTTTCTGAACCATTCATCGGTACATACACACACTAGGCATCAAAACTATCAAGAAATGAAATTTAGAATCCAAACAAGGAAGCAAACACCTGAAAATATGAAGTAGCTGCTGAAACTCAGAATCACCAGGGAAAAGAGCTTGCCTCCTAAATATCTCGGCTGCAAATAAAAGAAAAGTGGGAAACATCAATAAAGGCAAAATAGTAGAACAAAGATGGGATTCAAAAGAGTAAAAGACGGTTGAGTACAAACGAAATATGCATCCAACAGACCAAACATCAACAGCACTAGAGTAATGAGTAGTCCCAAGCAAGACTTCAGGAGCTCTATACCAGAGCGTGACAATCTCTTTTCAAGTAAACAGTTATTGTTCACGTACCTTGTCGTGTTTCCCGCTCCTTTAGGCTTCCACGTACAAATAATATTTTGCATTAGTCAAAGCCATTTTTAAAAAAGGTCATGAGTTCTGAGATTTGACTAGTGTGCATTGACTAAGGAAAGACTTTTTAAAGGTTTGATTGTGAACAACGGTTGGTTACTGATTTACAAGCGTCAACATAGTTATTTGCACACCATTTACGGTAATAATAAAGAATATGTAGTCGTAACTCGTAAAATAATATATAATTGTGCGTTACAACTTACAATTAGGGAGGGACTTGGAAAGAGCCATGAGAGGATGGATATAAAAAGACCACTCAAGTCTCAAACAACCAAATAACCCTACAAAAGAAAAGAAACTTTTGGGACAAAATTGCAGAAGAAACACATTTATTGGGTTGTTAATTATGAAAATACATAAATGTCAAGAAGGCCAAAAAGACAGCTCTCTCTCTAGAGTCTAGACTAACGAGCGATTGCATGGTTGACACGTGTTCACTTTTAGCGGCGTTAAAAGATACGGTCTACGTAGTCACGCACACACCTCAAAGTTTCTCCCTTTTATTATTATTATTAGTCTTCTTCATCAATTTTTTTTTTCTCATTAATTAAATTTTTATTCACAGAATCAAACGGCGACGACGGTTGATTGTTTTTTTTTATCCTACACACAAAAAAAACACCAAATTTTTCAACCTTTGTAACAGAGAGATCCACGCTGTCACTTAACACAACTTTATAGTTGATTTTTTTTTTCCTTTTTCTTCCCAAAAGATGAAAAGCAAAATAATTGATTTTTTTTTTAATATCAAACAAAATAGAGGAAAAATTAAAAAAAAAAGTCTGGCGTCTTTCCTGCAGAATTCACATTTGGTGTCTGCTGGTTTTGGTTTTTCTCTCTCTATCTCTCTCTCCCTCTCTTTCTCTCTCTCTCTCTCTCTCTCTCTACTATTCTGCGATTTCCATCAAACCCTTTAGAGCAACAATCTCCTTTGGTTTGGTCCTTCTGTACAGACAGAGGAAGCAAGAAAGAAAGCCGCAAAAACCAACCCATGTCTGGTTTGTATAATAACTCCTCTTACTTCTCTCCTGCTCGTGCTGCTTCTCCTCAGATTAGAAGCACTCCTGAGATCGACAGGTTCCCTTTTTTTTTTTCTTTTTTCCAAATATCATCGCAACTCTCTATTTTTGTTTTTAATTGTGCAAAAACCGATCTGTGTTCTGTTTCTTGTTCGAACAGCTCTCAGTACTTGACGGAGCTTCTCGCCGAACATCAAAAGCTTACTCCTTTTATGCAGGTCCTACCCATATGTAGCCGTCTATTGAATCAAGGTTCGTCCTTTTTTTTTCTTTTTCTTAATTTTTTTTTTTTGATTCTGATTCGGATCTAAAGCTTTCTTTGTTTTCCCACCACCATTAAAGTGTATATACCCCTTTTAGCTCTCTATCTTCTGATTTCCACCAGATTGGGGGGAATGACTTCAAGTCATTAGATTTCTTTCTTTGTTACTAAGCTATTTTTCTTACAAAATGTTCAATTCAGTTCATTCAATTAGTCCATGAGAGTGGGATCAAGTTCGTTTGATCTGATTCTTCAATTTTGTCTGTTTGAATCCAGCATTAGCTATACTTTATTACTAGCATTTTAGAGTGTCAAATGCCTAAAGAGTGATGTGGTTCTTACTTCTTATAAAGAGTTCCTTAATTTGCAGAGATGTTCAGGGTATCTGGAATGATGTCTAACCAAGGATTTGGTGATTTTGATAGACTTCGACACAGAAGTCCCAGCCCCATGGCTTCTTCTAATCTTATGTCTAATGTCTCTAACACCGGGTTAGGCGGCTGGAACGGCCTCTCTCAGGAGGTAGGGTTTCATCACAGCACCAAGTGTTCAGTTTGCCTGACTTATTCAGTGACACAGTTGTATAGTTGGTGATCTGTTTTAAGCCATGTTCTAATGTTGTCTAAAATTTAACCTTTCATTCACAATGTCTTTGTTTATATGGTTAAGAGTACTAGAATGCTATTGCGCTAGCTTCTGTTAAGCATTGTGAGATAAGCTAAAACACTCAGTTTCTTACAGAGACTTAGTGGAACACCTGGAATGACAATGGATTGGCAAGGTGCACCTGGAAGCCCCAGTTCATACACCGTCAAAAGGATATTGCGTCTGGAGATTCCTGTAGATAACTATCCTAATGTGAGTAGTTTTCATATTTATGTGTGTTGTTCATCATATGCTCCATCATAGATGGTCATGTTTCTCAACTCTCCATTCTTATTTTCTTCTGTTTTTTCAGTTCAATTTTGTTGGACGACTTCTTGGCCCTAGGGGCAACTCGTTAAAACGCGTTGAAGCTACCACAGGTTGCCGTGTATTCATCAGAGGAAAAGGGTCAATCAAGGATCCTGAAAAGGTAAAATTTTATGAAATATTTGGGACTCTGTCAAATGCTTTCACAAATAAACCAACCAGTTGAGTCTACCAGATTGGTATTCTGGCTTTTAAAAGAGTATTGAATAAGATGTCGTGTGCTTGTGCTTTTGATGATACAACGTAGGAAGATAAACTAAGGGGAAGACCGGGATATGAACACTTGAATGAGCAGCTTCACATCCTAATAGAGGCAGATCTTCCAGCGAGTATCGTGGAGATACGTCTGCGACAAGCTCAAGAAATTATAGAAGAGTTACTAAAGCCTGTGGTAACACTCATTGTCCTCCTCAATTATGTTAGGTCTATTATATGTTTTGATATCAGTACAAGGCATTAAGAGAGTAGTCTCGTCTTCCGTGGAGGGTATTAAATTGGAAGGACACGTTTTTCTTTTAGGTTTTTCTGTAGCTGTTTTGCCTCATTGAGACTATAGTTATTACCTGTAGGGTCTCTAGTCTTTTGTCTCAGCGTACATATTTCAGTACCATTCTTTGGAGTTTGTGGTTAGTGTTCAATTATGCAGACATGTGTGACCACTACTCTGACGACCAGCACCAGTCAAAGTAGCAATTGGTGTAATCGCAAACGCCAAAAATAAGCCATCTTCTATTCAAACACTGACATTGTTATGTCTTTGACTATTCTTATTTGTTACCAAAATGCAAGCATAATAGGAAAACTTGGAATCCAATACAATAACATTTTTTGTTTGTTTGCTATAATGAAGGATGAGTCGCAAGATTTTATAAAGAGACAGCAGCTGAGGGAACTAGCATTGCTAAACTCGAACAACCTGAGGGAAGAGAGTCCAGGTCCAAGCGGTGGAGGAAGCGTTTCGCCTTTCAATTCAAGTGGTAAACGCCCCAAAACAGGATGCTAAGAAGCGTTTTTTGTTTGTCTCGCCTGAAACGCTCCTATAAAGCCGTATAATGGTTTCTTCAACCAAAAGTACATGTCTGCATGCATACACAGACACGCATGTGTATATTTGGTTTCTCCAATAGTGGCTGCAATGGTGGTGGTCTGGTCTTAAGGCCTTCCTGGTTTCTCTCCGGTGAGTGACCATGAGTGGCTATTTTCCTTTTTCTTATTCCATTTTGTTTTTTTTTTTTCTCTGGTCGTCTTCATGAGACTACATCAGAGAAACATTATAGATTATTTAAAAAAGATTCATGCAAAAAAGGGAAAAAAAAGAAGAAGGTATGAGAATATATATTATATATAGGGAGAACATAGATGTGGTGGCTTGGGAGGGTAAAGGGCGAGGATTGAAATTCTTATTGTAAAAACATAAACCCAAAAAAAAAAACACATTTATTGGATTGATTCTTATCGTTTGATTTTTCATTTTTGAGACTTTGATGTAAAAGTTTGGTTCCTTTTCAAGTTCAAATATTATATCTATTTATTTTTCTTTGTAAAATTTTGCTCTCTCTTTTCTACAACTTGAGTTGGTCAGATCACTAGAACTTGAGTTGAGACATACCCTTGTGTATGTTGACAGTTGTACATGTATTTTGATTGGTAGAAAAAGTGGTAAAAGTAGAAAGTCTTAGGGAACAAAGTACATAGGATTGGGAATCTTGAAGGTACGATCCCCTGAATATTCTCCTTGTAAGTCACTCCACTGATCTCCCACATTGCCCCATATCCTGTAACCTTCGTCCATCATCTCCTTTCTGATTCTTGTTTTGTATGTTATGGCGCTTTGTCTTTTGTTATCTGCTGTCCTGCAAGTACGTACGTAGAATGTTTCTCCACATATATTGTATGTATGTGACTTGATCTTCCAAAAAAAAGAATCTTTAAAATAATTAAGCAAAGCTTCCCTTACCTCATAATCAACCTTTCATAACCAGTGAATCCTTGGTTATGCAAATTTTCTTCTGTTGCCTGACGAAGGGTCTCTTCATCTCTTCCGGTTACTAGGAAAACCTTGAAGCCTGTTTCTATTAGTGTGTTAAACAGTTCAAGAACAGGTTGTATTGCTTGACACTCTCCTTTCATCGACCATGTTCTGAATCCGCTTGGATCATAAGGGTCGCATCTACATATTTGACAAATTAAACATATTATTTGCCACATTTTTGGTATCCTAGCTAGTATATTCGGATCATAGGTTTAGGAATGTTTAATTCATGATGACACTTTAAAATGGTCCAAAAAATGATCAAACGACGCTATTAGCCAAATAGATTCAATGGAGGAGTAAAATTGTGACCTAAACAAAAAGAAACAAGAAGTTTACGTATATGCGTACCCGTATCTCTTAAGCCGATAGTAAAAAACGTTTGACAAGCAAGTATCATCAACATCCAAGATCCATGCGTCCATGCCATCACCAGGATGGACTATCTCATTGAGATAAACCTTGATTTGGTCCACAATTAACTGGACGTCTCTGTCATATTGACCAGCAAGCATATATACCTCAACGTAACGGAGACATTGCAGAGGAACGATGCGCCACAAACGTACATTGTTGGTCTCTACTCCAAGTCTCCAGCTTAAGCAATAGCTAGCACCATAGTTTCCGTCCATCGGTATCCATGGACTTGTGCTGGTTGCCACTGAGGATATTGTCAGAAATATGAGAAGCAACGTCTGTCTCCTACGCTTGTGATCCATTTCTCTTGATTCTTCTACTTTCTCTAAGTACCCGTGAAGGTTTTATGCAAAGATAGGTAGAGATCATGAAGTGTATGGAAAAACTAGTGACTCGTGAGCAAAACTTGTTAAGAAAGGAAAGAGAGCAAGCTTGGTTGGTGAAACAAGAAGAGTACTAAGTAAGAGGAGAAAGTAATAATGCTTGAAAAGTGAAGATCAGAGCTAGTAATAATACCTAGAGATATGATGTGGTGGTGGTGGATCAGCTTAATTAGTATTGTAGTCGTGTTGTAGACTCGTATTTAAAGAGTTCTGGTTCGGTAGAAGATTCTGGATGAGGTTTCATCCACTAAGTCGCACCATTTTAACGACCAATTAACTTAAATTATGAGATAAGCAAAAGAATTATTAAAAATTCTTGCAAATGGGGTCAAAACCAAGCACCGAATATAGTCACTAATACACATCTATCACCACTATATATATATATATTCTAAACACATTCACATCCTCTACTATATAACTCCTCTAATAATACATCACTCGCATTTACTTACTAAGTGGCGCATGATATTCTTTTAGTTAGTACTATATACAACACTATTACACTAGGTGGATGAGCTCACTATAATTTTCACTTAACTCAGTTTCCACTTTCCAAGGTCATATCATATCCAAGTTTTAAGGGGTTTCATCTTAAGAGATGAGCTGGTTGATAATTTTAACGATCATCTGGTTTTTATTCAACATGTTTAATTTGTAAGTCTCCAAGCTAATGCAATATAGTAAGACCCCCAAAAAAACATTGTATGGTTTCTTAGCTAGAGGTAAGGAAAGCAATGGATTGGTGTCAAACCAACAAAAAATGGACCGACCAAACAAGAGTTACATATGTGGGATTGGATGCTGACAAGGATTGGATTGTTATTGACAATTGTCAACAGAAAAGTGGATGACACGTTACACGTACTAGTCTAATGGAAAATGTAAAGGACACCAACTAATAATGAAGTTTTTTAGAGTTGTCAACACTACTAGTCTACTACTAAATTGGCAATTCCGTTAAAGAGTTGTTGTTGCTTTAGCCTTTAATCATTAAAAACTAAAAAAGGAATACTCTTCAACCACTTAACTAAAACATCCTCATGCCCACAACAACCAATTAGCTTATCTCTTTAACGCTCCTTTGGTTATTATTTTTTTTTGTTTCCACTCCGTCCCTCCCTTCGATTTTTTCATAGATTTGAATGCCACTTACAACACTAAAAAGTTAAAAGATATATTATAAAATACCAAAACTAGACCACTAAGAAAAACATATTGTATAGAGAAAATTATCACATGTGTCTAAATGCTTATATACATCATGTCTCACACCTAGCCATTGTCTAGTAGTACTGAAGAGTTTGGGTTTGTTGCTTACATGAGTCTTGTCTTCGCTCAGAGGCTTAAGACTTATGTTTGAACTTTCATGATTTAGTTGAAAAAGAAGTAAAACAATATAACATGGTGCACTCAGTCATCATCATCATCATCATCATCATCAATTCATTATCCTCATCAAAAAATTACAATAAACATCTGTATTTTGTAAGTGTTGTGAAAAGCTAATCAATGATCCTTGTGTATCTATGTAAGGTCCCTTAGATCCAAAAAAAAAAAGAGGGAGCGAGAGAAGTAGATGAGATAATGCAGCTTCTCTGTCTCCAATGTATTGTTAAGTTTGACAAAAAATCACATGAAAAATACTATTTCTTTGCCGCCAAATCTGCACCACTCACGTATCTTGCTACAAACGAGACGAGCCTGAAAGGAGCACCTATGAGTGGAGCGTCCACCAGAGGCACACCAGCACTTGCTTCGTCTTCTCTGGCTACTACAACCTGTGATTCCACGTCTACTTCCCCATTTGCATTCACAGAAACTGGCACTGTTTCTTCTATTTGGCCTTCTGACATATTTCTCTCTACCAGTGCAGTATCTATGCTCTTAGAGTTTTCAATTCTAATCAACTCGTCGTGTATGGGTATTTCTTCTAAGGATTCAGACTTCTCTACTTCAATTGCTAGGCTCTCAGGGGATGAAGGAGAAGCATGCTGTGATTGGTTGAGCTTAATACACAACTCGTTCACCTGACAACATAATAATAATAACCAGTGAGATTTTCAATCATTCAACAACAGAGTAACTTGGTAGATATATAGCCATGCACTTTACCTTTTCAACAAGTTCAGCGTTTTCAGTGATAAGCTTTTCAACTAGAGTACACGCTGCTTCAATCTGTGAGTTTAATTCTTCCTCAGAAGCACCCTATATCAATCATCATAAACCGTTCATGCATTTCTGAGTTTCTTGCAAATTGTAAAAGTATTCAAAGTCTAACCTTTGCATTACTCTCATGATTTTCAAGCTGGATTTGAAGATTGGATACAGGTTCTGTAAGACTCTGACGCTGCTCTAGAAGATTACTATTAGATTCCTCCAACTCCGTAACCTGCCAAACTTTGTTTTAATCTTCATATCAGACTAATTCTATGCAGTATTATAAGTAGCAGCTTCCTGTTTTACACGAGCAAAATCACTAAATGGTCTCTTAGGAGGCTACAGTTTCGTGTTCAGATGCATTTTCGTGAACCACCCTTGGAAATGAGAAAAACAATTATGTGACACGTACCTGTGCTCGTAGCCTTGCAATTTCATTGTTCAGGCTAGAGATCATTTCTCTGGATGACTTCTGCAGGATTTAATGTGTATGATGAGTAAATAGTGACCATCTTATTTTAACTCTTAAGAGACTCAACTTAAAATGAGTCTCAAGCTTTTATAGTGTAAGATAGAGATACCTCCACATTCACCAAGGATTCTTCATCATGTTGAAGTTGTTGAACTTTCTTTTGTAGACTCGTCTAATTAATAGAATGCAATAATTACTATGATTAGGCAAGGGAAATGCTTAACAAAAAAGCATGCAACTGTCATCTCCAATGATTGGAGACATACCTCTTTCTGGGTGAAGGTAGATCTTTCATCCAGCAATTGTCTCACCTGGGCTTCTGTACTAGACTGTCAAATATATATAAATGTCAGAACTACACAACATCTTCATGCATATAAAATGTAATGTAACATCTTTAACAATCTTATCATGGCTTTCTTTCACGTTAGCTAAGACCAATTCTTAGTAGATAATGCAAAATACCAGAAGTCCTAATTTACTACTGGAGATATAGTTTAGTAAACCCTAAACCATAACTCCTAACCCCTAATCACTAAACCCTAACCCCTAATCACTAAACCCTAACCCCTAATCCCTAATCCCTAATCCCTAACCCCTAAACCCTAAATGCAACTTTCACATGATCACACACAAAGGAGAAAGTGTAGTACTAAACGAACACTCCCGGTGTTGAAGATGTCTCACCATTTCACGAAGAAGCATGTCGTTCTTGTTTTTGTACTGCACAAGTCTTTCGTCCAACTTTTCCTGCATAAACACATGTTATGTTGACATTCAACTTGTAGATGATCCTACAAAATAAGAAAACTATGGATACGGCTTTATGCTAATTTCTTCACTAACTTCGTTTTGTTTGTGAGCTTCATTTTCAGTCCTCAAATGTAAGAGCCGTTCTTCCAACCGTTCCTGTGAAACACCATGTAACTTTAACCTTCAGCTTGCAGATAATGCAGCAAAATAATTAAGTTAGGATATGGCGTTATGCTATTTATTCACTAGCCTCATTTTGTATGTGAGCTTCGTTCTCTGTTCTCAAACACAGGAGCTTTTCTTCTAAGAGTGCCTGTAATAATACATCAAGTTATTTTGACCTTCAGCTTGCAGATAGTGCAGCAAGTTAGCTAAGTTATGGATACAACCCCATTCTTTAAGTTATTTCTTCACCAACCTCATTTTGTATGTGTGCTTCATTCTCTAGTTTCAAATGCGCTAGCCTTTCTTCCAATAGTGCCTGTAATACACCATGTTATTTTACCTTAAGTTGCAGGTAATGCAACAAAATAGCAAAGCTATGGATACAGCCTCATTTTTAAAGTTATTTCTTCGCGAACCTCCTTTTGTATGTGAGCTTCATTCTCTGCTTTCAAATGCACTAGCCTTTCTTCTAACAGTGCCTGTAATACACCATGTTATTTTTACATTCAGTTTGTAGATAATGCAGCAAAATAGCAAAGCTATGAATACAGCCTCATTTTATATGCTATTCATTCACCAACCTCATTTTGTATGTGAGCTTCATTCTCTGTTTTCAAATGCACAAGTCTTTCTTCTAGCATTTCCTGTAATACATTATGTAATTTTGACCTTCAGCCTCTAGAGTCTAGATAATGCAGCAACATAGCAAAGCTATGGATCCAGCCTCATTTTCTATGCTATTGCTTCACCAACCTCATTTTTTATGCGAGATTCATTCTCTGTTTTCAATAGCACAAACCTTTCTTCTAACAGTGCCTGTGAAACACCATATTAAAATTGATTTCTCAACTTGTCGATGAAGCACGAAACGGAAGGTAAAGAAAAGGCTTTAGTCTATTCTTCACTAACCTCTTTCTGTAGGTGAGCTTCATTCACAGTTTCTAAGCCTCTAACATTTTCTTCAAAACCAGCCTATTAAGACATGTCACTTTATTCTTTACTATTCCATGTGGAGTGGTAACCTTTAAGACAAAAATAGAGCTAGCGAAGAGTATCACCTCTTTCTGAAGGTAGGAGCCATTTTCATCACGTAACTGTTTGATAGTTTCTTCCAGCAGCGCCTACAACAGCATTACAAACTAGTTTTGGAATCCAAGTGAAAAGATAGAAAACAAGAGAGACTCTTCATGATAATAAGGAACAAAAGATTGATATCTCACTTGGGTGAACAATAACAGATACTAGTGTTAGCAAATCTTTATCAGCTAACTTATAGATAGACATGCAAAATTTGAATTTAATGCAATACTATTGTTCTTCTATCTTTCTCATCTACAATCCCAAAGAAATAACAATAATCTACTCTGCCAACTCCATAAACTAAATAACGAAATTGCATACAAGAAACAGTGGGAAAATCTGACCTCACTTGTGTGAGACTTGTCCTCAACACCAGAATCATCTGCCTGCTTGAAATAAGAAGATTAAAAAGTATCAAACCATGAGGACGCACCTCACTTGCACTATCCCATAATTTTAGTCTACCATCTCTATACAACCCAAAAGATAACAAGTACTCTTAAAACACATGGGTTACAAATAAGCAGACACCCACATAGTAAAAAGATATACACGAACTTGCATTCAATCAAACCACACAATGTGGCATAAACATATCAACAATATCAAACTGCATTTACATGTAAACTTAAGTTAATCAATCAAATTTAACCCAATGTCCTATCATCAACCCAGAGAACCAAAACTAATGTAGCGCTGTTGCAATCGATCTTTAGATATATAATGAACTTACAGTTCCGACGACATTACTGATCTGGTGAGATGGTTGCGACTCATGGGCATCTGGGCCTCCGCTAATTAGAGCAATGTCACCATCTCCGATATGATTTTCATCAGCAGAGGTCGTTACACCGGAAGCAACAGCGTCGTCTGCACGTTTATTACTCTGCTTGTTCTTCTTCTTCTTGTTTCTCTTCTTCTTCTTCTCGTCTTCCATTACCCTGATCCAGCAGCTTCCAAATGTATCAGGATTCGAAAAAAAAAATCCAAAATTTATCTCATCCTAGCATAAAGCGATGAAATTTATATATAACGAAGTCAGATCTAAATGAATTGCGCGGAGAGGAGAAGGTTAATGCGAAATAACGAAGAGAGAAAGAAACCAAATTGGAGGAAAAGAGAAATGCATAGATTCGTAAGCTCACTTTGCGTTTGCGGGTAGATGATGGGATGGCGAGTGATGATAATACGACACGAAATCGAAACCTTAGGGGAAAGGACAAAAGAGAAAGAGGTCGTCGAACGAGAAACGTATTTAGTCCTTTTTAAGTCTGACGTCTCTTACCCATGGAAGCAACAATTTTATTAGTCGTGGGACTTTTTATATAATAAACTCACCTTCCCTTTTAGTCCGTCCACCATAGAGTTCTCTAGGTATGTGCAATTGCTCTTCTTCCTTGTGCCTTTCTCTTCCCGTACTCAATGCTCGACTGGTGGTGAAACCCAATTCAGAGAATTGTAGATGGAGGCTAAAAAGGATTCAGCATTCGATCCTCAATTGCTCAAGGAGAAGTCACGACGTCTCAGTCCACAAAATTGATACTTTATTATCCTCATCAGAAAGAGGAGCTCGGTGTTGTTTTGATTCGAAAAAGTCTGCCTTTCTCGGGGAATTCAGCTTTAGAGAGAAATCGAGTGACGGTTTCGTCTCTTGTCTGCGTTCGTCGTCACTACCTAATGAAGAAGATGCAGTGCATCAAATTGTGGAAAGTGATAATGTAGAATTAAATGGAGAGAGTGATTTGATTCGACTGGTTGGTGCAAACGAATTGACTATTACTGGATCGAGAGGATTCAAACAGACGTCGACGAGATCGAATCTTGTTGCTAAGCAAGTCATTAGTATTCAGTCAGCTCTGAGCTTAGGATTTATCTCTCAGCTCTGGGTTGACACTACTTCTGTGAGTTTTTGTTACATCAGTTACCTTTTGAGGTTGCATTACATCAGTATTGAGTTTCAAGTCTGGTTCTTTTTTACCAAATTTGGGAATTGCAATGAGCTTGATCGTTCTGAATTTTGTTTCAGTGGTTGGTTTTGGTGGTTGATATTAAACCAAGCTTGCTATCTGGAGAGTCTGAGAGATTCCTGCTTAAAGACATTACCAGGGTACTAGTACTAGGTTTGGTTTATACTACATTGAAACTTGTTTCTTCTGCTGATTATGTTTACATCTCAGTTTTATATTAAGATCTCTGTAGGTGGGTGATGTTGTGCTTGTAAACGATGAGACTGTATTGGATACTGAATTCAAGATGGTTGGCCTTGAAACACTGGTATATATATATATATATATATATAGTTTGATTATCCCTCTTTAGTTGTTGTCTTGTGAATCACCCACTTGTAAGCAAGTCTAAGATTGAGTTCTCATCTTTTGTATAGGTAGGTTACAGAGTAGTGACACCAGGAGGCCGAAACATTGGAAAGGTGTTACCAATCTTTCTAGAACTTATTCAGTGATGATATATGTCTCCTTGCCAATATCTTGCCATTAACTTAAAGCGTATGATTGATTTTAGGTTCGAGGTTACTCGTTCAACATTAACTCAGGAATAGTTGAATCACTTGAGCTCGATTCCTTCGGGGTAACCATCATTCCATCAAGCCTGGTGGGTAAATTTTTCCCTTCTAAGTCCAAATAAAATGATTTGGTTAATGAGATACAAGTACAAGCATATAATCTATATCGGAATAGCAAAATGTTATGATTAACTATTTGGTATGTGATAATGCAGGTGAGTACATACAGATTAGATATCGAGGACATAATCGAGGTCTTACAAGACATAGTTGTGGTTCACGAAGCTGCAGCTTCTAAAAAACAGAGGTTGACTAAGGTATACCTCTCTTGTAATGGATTGCCTTGGGACTTTTTCTTGTAGTCATAAATGGATGATTGAAGAAAAACTCTTAAATCCAGGGACTCTGGGATGCTCAGTTTGATAGTGAATACTCTGATGTTGAAGAGCTTCAAAGTTCATCTGATAGAACACGGCGAAGGAGAAACAATAGATCCAATCGAAAGAAGAGAGATTTGGACGATGAAGATTGGGATATATTCCGCTAGAAGTCTTTCATCCATTGTTTGCCCATCACCTTGACATACATCTGTATTTTATAGAGGAAAGGAATAGACTTATTAAAACATGACTTTCACAATACTAAACAGGTCATGTTCACAAATTCACAATGCTATACAGGTCTAGTGACTTGTTTCGCTGTATCTGATAAAGAACATATATTACTATGTTTCTTGTTTTGCAGTTGAATCCAATCAGAATCAGTTTCACCTTTCAAGTGATGACACTTATTGATCAATATCCCATACACTAAAGGCTGTTAAAGTTCAGCTGTTCGAGATCATAATAAGGAGGACAAAAAAAGAGAATCTAAAACTTTTAAAAACTTCAAAATATGGCAAAATCTGCAAGAAAAGGTTGAGTTGACAGTTTGGACAAAGAGAAGCAACATAAATAAGAGCTACAAACACCTAAATTAGTAAATACCCCTACTCAATCTCTATGACACTGAACGATATCCTTAAACAACATCAGAGCCAGAACATTTTCAGAATACTGGCAAATGGACATGAAGCTTCTGATAAACAGAGCCTCTATGTCTTCACATGGGTCTCTTGTAATAGAAAGACACACAAGAGATCTCGTTAACAGAACTTCCAGTGGTTGTCGCAGTTAACACATGTAACATAAGTCGTCATTGGCTCATCAGCACTTCTTGTTTGCATCTGATAGTAGGTGCATTTGCGCTGACCACAACGCCCGCACTTGAACTGATCAGTAGATGCTTTTGCAGCAAGACTACGCTCGCAATCAAACAAGGCTTTCTCTTTGATCTGATTGTTCTCTTGTTTCCTCTTGTCGCTTGCCATTTCTTCAGCAGACAATGTAATGAGTCTCTCTGGTGAAATCTCCCCTGTGAGAACCCTCCTTCTTAAGTCTGGGTTGTTACTGTCCCTCAGGTTGAACATTATAGATCTGTACTTAACCTTCTGAGCTCCAGTTGAGCGACCCAATTTCTCAAACATCAGTGACTCCACTGAAACAGCAACACGGAGTGGATCACTTGCATCTACTGACTCTCTCTCATAATCATCCGCTTCTCCAGCAACCCTAGCCAAGGCCTCCACAAGCAACTCACGGATTTTGTCACGCACAGGATCATTGCATTTGAGCATTGAAGTTAATTTTGGAGGAGCATTAGGTGCCTTAGCTGGAGCCTTCATACTTGATTGGTTTTCCTTTGAGACCCTTTCATCCTTTACAGCCTGACCACGATAATCTACCTTGGCTCCATTAGTGACTTTGTTGACTGGTTCCTTTCTCTCAATCTTGGCGCCGGTGATGACTTTGCTGTCTGGTTCCGTTCTCCCAACCTTGATACTCTTAGCCGAATCACCTCTCTGAAGTTTCTGGACTTTAACAGGCGCGGGATTTGAAGGCTTCTCATCATCCATCTTATTCACCTTAGCCTCTTTGACAGTTTCAGCTTTACAACCGTTTGTGCTTTCGATTTTCTTAGCCTTGGCTGTCTCTTCAATGACAACTTTCTTCCATATCTCAAGCAGATCAGTAGCTACGCTTTTGATATCCTCAACAGGATGTTTTGCAAGAGACCTCAGCTTCTTTCCCACCTGGAAGAAAGAAAAGAATATAACTTTATCTAAAGCAATTCACACACTATCAACATTACAGAGGGTAAAGAATCAACAATCAGCAATAAGCGTATAACACACAATCTCTAATTAGCACACTTATCCATCCAAACCACGACCAAAAAAAATGTATCTCTAAATGCATGACTCGATTCATTCTGTAAACAAAGGCAATCATTGATGACCTTTAAGTAAAACATATCATGTATCAAATTTGGGGTTGTTCCCCTTACCCTAACATGTGGAGCTGAGTTCAATGTCCAAACTGGGCTAAATTCCAATAATTTCAACAGGACGTCTCATACAAAGCACTAAACAGTTTGCTCAAGCTTCTTCATTGGTTGATTTAAGACTATTCATGTTAAATTTCTGTGAATTTTTTCGATGAAATCAAATAACTCTAGTTAAGAATCTAAGGTAACAACACAAGTCAATGCAACGAGATTAGGCAATCAAAACTCAGAAATAGAAAAATTTTAAAAACCTCTCCAATCTCAAAACACATCAATCGAAAAAAAGAGACACGTATAAAACTTTTCCTAAATGCAAAGCAATCAATCTTTTATTTAGGGTTACGAGAACATCCGAAACACACCTGAGTCGCAACGAGCGTGTCGTATGTGACAGGAAACTTCTTGAGTTGTTTTAGGGCATCGAGACATCTCTCAACCTCCGGACCAGAGGATGCAACACCGTCGAGAGCTGCCGCATCGGCCGCCTTCTTCGCTCCCTCAAACAATTCAATCAAATCACTTTCCATTGTCCCTAGCTCCAACAACAAGGCCCCAACGCCGACAGATCCAAAGCCGACAGAACACAAAAAAAAAAAAAAAAACAATCCAACAGAATCTCTAAACAATGGAGAAGGTTTAAAGAGATGTTCGGCGGAACCTCGTCTGAGTCGCGACGAAGAAGATTAGAGATTACGGACTGAAACTGTGTTCCTTATTTATTTATACAACCGAGACGAAGCGATCAACGGTTTCAGTTAAAACTCGAAGATTCAACGGTCTCGATCACGTGGCTAGGTCTATGGATACTACTAGAATCACGCTTCTGCTCTTTCCGTCTTATCCCGATATTACCTAATCATACATGGGCTTAATAACTGGGCCCTTATTGGGCCAGAGTTATACTAGTTTTTCTCTTTTTCTCTGCTAATGCGAAGTTGCGAGCAGTGAACATCACACTAACCGGAGCTGTAATAAAAGAAATAGCCTCAGGTGATTCATTACTTGTCTTTGTTTATCACATCTTCCAAACGGGACTAAACCCTGTTATTGTTTGTTGATATATCGACTCACCAATCTAAATACTCGGGAAATTAGAAAATGATTGATCCCAAAAAAATTGTACACAACTTAAAAGGAGACACGAAGGAGTTTGGATATAGGATGCTTATGTTGACAACAGAAACAACATTCTCTTACCATTTTCTTCTATCCTTCACTTCTTACAAACCCATCGCCTGATTCATCTTTTCCTCCATCTTCCAAGTTTGGTCCTTTTTCTCTCTTTTCCACCAACTTATACAAGTAAAACACTAACATACCACCACTGCAACAGAAACCCAACATATTTTAGCCTTCTTTCTGGTAAAAATCCTAATTAACCATTATATGCAAAGTTAGTTTTAAGTATGACTAAATCTTTATTAACATATCTCATTGGGGTTTAGCTTAAGAACTTCTTTCAATCATCTTCCTCTAGTGTTTTGTTTATGAAATCACAATGTATAATGATTGAAACTGAGTTTTTACCTTGTAAGGGTGTTGAAAAAACCTAAGAACGTGGATTTCTGTAGATAGAGAGAAAGGAGAGTGAATTAGTGTTTCGTTAAAAGCCACTGTTCAATCAATACATATCAATCATTTGAAATACAATTTTGGGAAGTGAGAGTTACCTGAGACAGTAGCAACCGCAGCTCTCTCAAAAATATGATTGCCACTATAGCTGTTGAACATAAGAACACGGCAACAAATGAGTGTCAACAAACTTACTTTACATCTACTCTCAAACCGAAATGTCGGACAACCTCATATATCACATTGGCGAAAATATAATTTGCTGACTACAATCAAACTGTATGATTGAACCGGTATCTCTTGAATCAAGGCTCGATTCTATACAAATCAACAATGCAACTCTAACTAATTCTTTCATGGTTAGCTACTAGGCATGTCAGAGGGGTTTTCAAATTCAAACTTCAAAAAAGCACAAATACAGGTAGTTAAAACAAAAGAGGTAGTAATTGGTCTAGCTTTGTGAATAATATGTCAGGGATTTAATACAGATGAAAAACTTCACTAACCCATCTGTCCTTTTAAGAACTTGTTAGATGATTCTCCTTTCCTATGAGACTTTAGACTAGCCAGGCTCAGTGCGAAAATTGCTCCGCCAAGAATGACCCCAAACCTAATGGCAGGAATGCTTCCACATACCATAAAGTTAATGAAACCACCAACAAGCAGGGTCAAACCTGTAAAGTAGAAAATAATGATCATCCTGTTCCTAGATTACGCACCATGGAAGATTATAAACGATGAACAAAATAAATAACATGTTTACCATAGGGTATTCCAACATGGAAATCATTTGCTTGGTCCACATCTTTCAGATCCTCAGTAGAGGCGAATGCTTCAACGATCTCTTTGACATCTGAAGGTGAATCTTCAGCTGCTTTCATAATAATTTCTCTACCCTCTTCGCTAACAACTTTAGCTTTTGTACCCAACTCCTCTTTCGCCTTTTCCGCTTGAATCCTAAGTTGTTCTGAAGTTTCTTTCAATACCCTCATCGCCTTTTGGGAGTTAACAGAGTATGCCTCCGATGACACGCTCTGCATCTTCGAAACCTGCTCTTTAAAAGACTCGAGAGTTTGCTTCCATGCTTCCTGAGATTTACCATCTTCAATATCACTCTTCTCCTTCTCCACCTCAAGACCTGATTCTTCCTATTTGAACAATGGCGATAAAGGGTAACAATCAAAACATGTTCTTTAGCTAAGCAAATATCATTTGATAGCAAATACTAGTCAAAACATATACACATGCATCAAAAGAAAATGCCAAATTCAAACCCCAAATTGCACCTCACATGAAATTAGCAGATTATATTTGCTTAATCAAGAATATTTCACCAAAGTCCAATTCTTTTCGAGCCTCGGAGCAATTTACAAGATAAAGCATCTAAATTCCGAGATACCCAAAACAGAAAGTAGAAGTTTTGAGCACTACCACACTACTCACCGAATCTTCGTGGGATGCAGCGAGAGCAACGACGGATCGATTGAGCAAGACTTCTGGACAACAAGGGGAGCTAAAGCCGAAACGTATCCTTGTAGATGAAACAGCAGCTCGAGGAGCACTGAAATGGCGTCGGCTATGGAGGAGAGAACGTGGTGGAGCACACAGAGCAACCGGCGGACGAGAATGAGCTCTGTAGAGCAAGGTCGAATTAGGGTTTCTGATGGACATCAACTCCATAGGGATGCTCATCGCCTGATCAAAACGTCGCCTAGGTGAGAGAAGTCGTCGGGGAAGTAAAGATATGGATTTTTAAGCTTAGGGATTCAAAAGCTATGTATGTGTGTGTTGTTGTGAATACTTCAAGTACGAAGCAAAGTATCTCCCCATTTCCGAAGGATCGACTAAACCCAACAAAGGAAGAAAACGACGTCGGAACGTTTGGAGATACCTAAGTTAAAGCGAGTGGAAAATATCTTCTGTCACACTATTGTATTTGTACATGAAAGCGTTTGGATCAAACAAAATCAAGAAAACAGCTGGTTTTGCAAGAGTAGACCCTCTGAGTGATCTAGAGTCTTTCGAATTCAACCAATCTTTCATAATCCCTGACCGAGGTTAAACCAATCTTATCTGTCCGGTTAACTTTAGTGTGCATTATGGTTTCTATTCTAAAACCTTGAGTCAACGCTTCAACTAAGACCTTGAGTCAACACTTTATCACTCTAATAATTGCAGATCGGAAGAGTTTTGGAAACATTGAACTATAGACATAGTTACGGAATTTATGGTCTCACTTGACCCCAAAATAATAATCAAATGCAAAAGAGAGACTACTATACCATCTGAGTATATCTATCTACCTACTACCATGCATCCATATTCCATATCATTAATTTTTTTATTATGGTTGGGAGATGCAGATGTGAAGCATTTAAGGCAGAATCTAACTCAAGTCCATATAATGACGAAATGTGTACATGCCATCAAACTCTTCTACAAAATAATTTATTTCGACACGTAATATACGTATAGCTTAACTTCCTTAATTAGTGCTCATAAATTTAGTGAGTGAGCACTAATTAAGGAAGCAATCCATCTAATCAAAGTTAATACTCCAAACTTGGAGATTAATTATATCCATTTTGTGGAACACACGAACTTGGAGAATGTCCCGTTTACTTTACAAGTCCTGATATAAATTGGTCCATCACGTCCCCAATTATTGACGTAAATGATAATAATATACTTGGCTCACAAGTCCTAAAATTAGTGTCGATTCTTGTTTTTAGATTTCCATTATCAAATAAAGATACAAAACTGTTGACATACTTGATGCTTCCCAACTGTAATGCATTTTAATCATCTAAAGAAAAAAAAAAGGTGGATTATACTAATTAAACTATTAAAGCAAGCTTAAGTAAGAACACAGAGCAGGTTAAACTCCAAGACTGAAATTTTCATATAACGTTGGTTGAGATTTGAAAACATAGTAGTGACGATCACATAATAGGAACGTCCACGATAGGAAAAAGAGAACAGGTAGATTAATATATATAAAAAAAACTCTAAAAACAGCCATTCGAACATCTTATTTTAATATATGTTATCTCATCCATCTTATAACATTCGAAACGTCCGCTAGTAGCTTCATCAGTGACCCGTCGCCCATCACCTCACGCTGCAACCATACACAAATCAACACAACCCCGTTAATATAAACCATTTCAATTATTTTCAACTCAAAAAACAAAATCGTTTTTCTTTGGAACCCCTCTAGTTAGTTTACGCTGTATATATATATATATCTGTGAGAGGGTGAGAGAGATTAACATACGTCTTGCAGTTGGTGCTGGTGCTGATCTTGTAAGGAATGTTGACTCCACATGCCTTAGGGATTCCAGCTGCACGGCCAGCGTTGAGACCAGAGCCTAGGCCTCTAGCGGCATTTTGAATGCAAGTGCATGCTTGCTGACGGTCTGGGGTCGTACGGGCTATGCTGTTAAGGTTTCTTACGCCGTTGCAGCATCCTACGGGAATGATACCACCTTGGATCAGGTAGCCAATGCACGGTGCCAAGTTGCTGTTAACAGCGCCACAACTCAGAGCTGCGTTAGCTGCCATTGGACCGGCCACAATCATGCAGGCCAAGACCAAGCATGCCAACTTCATCACTCCGGCCATATTTGATCTCTTAGTTAAAGAGGGTTTTTGTTTGGTTTCAAAAAAAGGAGATGTGTCTAAGTGATAGATGATGAAGAGAGTGATGAGGGGAGTGAGTGTTTATATAGAGAAGGGAAATTAAAGTGTTGTTTATGTAAATGTAAATGCGATAGACTATAGTGGGACGGAGTGGTTGGTTGTTGTACTCATCTAATGTAGAGATTCATATATATAATTATGTAGGACCTCTCTAATCTATTTTTTTATTTTTATTTTTAACATGTTAACTCGATATTTTATCTTCGGAAGAGTAATATATATTTCTACCAAAAATAAAATTTACTGATCTTACTCATGCTTCTTATTTGCATATTTCATTGTTTTGTTTTGGTATGCACTGTTATAATATAGTGTTCAGACTTTCACTTTATAAAAAGTTGATGTAAAGAAATTTACTAACAAATAGTAATAAATTTTAACTTTTAAATAATCAAAATCATGAATCATTGGCTTAAGAAAGTTGAAAAATGACCATAACAAAAAACTAAGGAGAACATTTAGGATTTTTAAATTAAAAAGTGTGATTGGTAAAAATCAAACTTTTTAAACTTTTATAATATGTAATAGTCTTAAAAAGTGTCAACCAATCACCTCTTAAAACTATATATAGATAGATGTGTTGGGTAGAAAAATTACTTTAATTTACATTGAAATGTTATTGTCATTGTAATAGCGTCTATACTCTCTATTCTATCTTAACATCTGTTTATCTTTATAAGTTAACTTTATTTTTCCAAAAATATATTATATATAATTAAATGTTTTTTTCATACATCAAATAGACAACGGTTGTTAAGAGAATACCAAGATCATCATTATTGATGAACTCTTAAGAAATTTTAAGCTAAAAAATATGAAAAAGAAAAAATTATATAAAAAATGTCTTAACGTTTCTTAACTTAAAATTTTCTTAAAAGCTCATCAATAATAATAGTCATCGTGAAAAACTTCGGAGCATGTTCGGTTACACGTACGTTTCCTATTATAAACTATCCATCACTTCCCATTAATATCCGACTTTATGGATCACTAGCTAGTCCGAAGATTAGTGTGTAATATTTTTTAATTGAAAACAATATGAAGTGTTGTCATACTAATGAACACTTCACAGTGTAATGCAAGATAATAAAGCTATCCATATCGATTGAACTAACTAAGTACGTATAGCTTAAGTGAGAATGTAGAGCAACGTAAACTTCAAGTCTGAAATTCATATAAAGTTGTTTGCGAACATAGTACACAGACCGAGTACATAATAGGGGAACATCACGATAGAAGAAAAAGACAGGAAATTAAAAACTCTAGAAACAGCCATTCGAACATCTTATTTAGTATTAATTATCTCATCCCATTATATAATATTCGAAACGTCCGCTTGTAGCTTTATCTGACCGTCGCTCATCACCTCACGCTGCAGCCAAATACAAATTCACACAACATACCGTTAATATCCAACCCAAAACCAAGTTAAATATACTAACACATATTGTTTTTTTTCTGTAAAACCACTCTAATGTTACGTAGTATAGTACTGTGTAAAATATAAAAGAGAGGCTGCATGAGAGAGAGAAAAACATACGTCTTGCAGTTGGTGCTGGTGCTGATCTTGTAAGGAATGTTGACTCCACATGCCTTAGGGATTCCAGCTGCACGGCCAGCATTGAGACCAGCCCCTAGGCTTCTAGCGGTATTTTGAAGGCAAGTGCAAGCTTGCTGACGGTCTGGGGTGGTACGGGCCATGTTGTTAAGGTTTCTAACGCCGGTGCAGCATCCTGCGGGAATGACACCACCTTGCATCACGTATCCAATGCACGGTGCCAAGTTGCTGGTAACGGCGCCGCAACTCAGAGCAGCGTCAGCAGTGATTGGACCAGCCACGATCATGCAGGCCAAGAACAAGCATGCCAACTTCATCACTCCGGCCATATTGATCACTGACTTAGAGATCTTCTTCTTTTCTTTCTTTTTTTAGTTGGTTGGTTTGGAAAAGGAGATATGTGTGTAGTGATGGATGCTGTAGAATGTTGGGGAGAGCGAGTGTTTATATAGAGAAGGAAAGTGTTATGTTTATGTAATGTGTGAATGCGATTGATTAATAGAGAGTAGCTAGAGCCTAGCGGTAAACGAGTGAGTAGTTGGTTGTTGCTCTCATTTAATGTAGAGCTCCTAATTCCTAACTTTGTAGGACCACTCATCTAATTTGTTTGACATGTTAATTTCAACTTCTATCATATGAAAATTGATAACTCTACCAAATATACTAATTCAACTTTATCATATGAAAAGTGATATAATTCTACCAAAATACATTTCAGTTACTAATATATATACTCCTCTGTTTTGCATTCTCATTGTTTTTTTCTTATATATATATATATAACTATGTTCAAAACTATAGGTGTGCAAGCATGCATGTGGATAAGAAGATAGTTTTTTTGACATAGGAAGCCACTAAACTTTGTGTATTCAACACAAAGACTGTTTTACAAAACGAAAAAGGCTGAAACCAACATGAGTTTATTTGGACTAGTTGATCGAACAAACAATTGAAGACTTTTTAACCTAGGATGTCTCTGTGGGTTTAAGATGAAAACAACGTTTTCCTAATGTATAACTAAAATGATTTTAGTAAATGAATGTCTATTTTATATTTGTTTTTTTTGGCATAAAAGTTATTTTCTCCGTAAGGGATATACACGAAAAGATGTCGGTTAGTACAGTCCTCCCACACCATAGATTGTTATGTAGAAGGTTCGTCTTTATGTGAAAATTTGACTGATACACATATCTAATAAAGACTGAATGCATTGTGCATCACACATGGGTAGGATGGGGTCACGGTCGGTTCCCTGAACTCTCTCTATAATTATTTGGCTTTGCTTTTCAAAACCATCACTCACTCCTTCGTCCCATTAGCTTCTATAGTACTATTTCTAGTCTTATTTTTGGTAAAACTAGGTGTGCTAGCTGTGTGTTTTACTTTTATTACTGGTACGTTTCGTTTCACTAGACATAAAATCTTAAACTTTTTTTTCAGGAGGACTAGAGAAATTGATTACTTATTTTCAATGTAGTGTGTGTGTGTTTGATAGTAATCAAAATACCCGGTCCGAACGACGAGAGCGGGATTAACACAAAATGCTAGAGTCTCCGATTATTGTATTCCTTGTTATTTAGATAATACTACAACTTATTCAATGATAATATTATTATTATATAAATTTCCTCTATTTGGCTTTCGAACACGTCAAAACAAGCTTTTTAAAAGTTTCACACGTATGTAAACATTATTTGCAACCAAAAAAAAAAAAAAATTGCTGTTAAGAAGAAGGGTAAAATCCTATTTACTGTTTAAAAATAATATTGTCGGTGCCTAAATTAAGCGCTACAATGATTTATGCCTTTTTTCCTATATTTTCGGTAAAAAAATTGATAAGTAGGGCACCGAGATTGCCACATGCAACATATTATCTGTACGCACAACACGTGTGACCATAAAAGATACATTCGTATTAAGCATTAAATGTATACGATATAACGTCATGGTAAGGGCTAGTAAGGACCATTTATACGTGTTAGAAAACTGCAATCAAACATTGTGAAAAGCCTTTTTAAGTCGGAAATTACGACATATATAGACAAAATACTTAATCTGGAGGAAATCTATAAAATTTAGCAAACAACATAATTTACTTTTTTCTAGAAACTTTTTTTTTTCCCCAGTGTTTGATGTTATATATATATACTCGAGAATTTACCTCTTCAACATGTAGATTCCATAAAGTAATATGTGACTGAGACGTGTCTAGGAGTGCATTTTGCGACATTGGAGAATGGAGACTTTCAGGCCGTTTGGCGCACTTCGGGCACATACATGAACGTAACTATATATTTTGACTCAATGGCGTCTGAAAATGCTTCACATCAAATCATTTATAGCGGTGGTCGGTGATATTGGATATTACTGATGTTGAGGAGAGCAAGTTAGTTTTGACTATGGTAACCATAAACCATCTCAAAGATGACACCAACGAGTGGTACAGTGAATGCAAGAACTTATTATAAGAAATGTGAACGTAGATGAACACTTATATAGTTTGTGTAAAATATAGTGTAATTATATAACAAAGTGCATGTACATACATTGACAAATGACAACTACTACGGATCATTCTAGATTTAGGTAGATTGAAATTGTGTCAAACAGTAGAGTAAGTGGTATTGGCTTTGGGCCGAATAAGGCTTGTTGTATATATATACTCTGAATCTCTGATACAGAGTAAGTAAGAGATTGACATACGTCTTGCAGTTGGTGCTTGTGCTGATTTTTGTGATGTTTTGACCAAATAATCCGCATGGGCCAAATCAATTAAGTGGGCCAAACATCAATTACAAGAATAAAGAAGATATGAGCTTCTGGACCTTCGTCCAAACCGACTAAAGGAGAAGAGAGCCTCTATATAAAAGTCAGGGTTTTGTATCAGGCTTTTTTTGTTTTTTAAGAGATACCGATTTATATATAAGAAATAGTCAGAGTTTACAGTTTTGCGGAAGAGACCAGATTGGGAGGTGATATAAAAAAGTACAAGAAATAGAGTGCTATGGTTTCACATCAAGGCAATTGGAAAACAGAGAACCAGAGGGAGAGATAAGTTTCCTGAGGATGAGCTGACTGATTAGTGGAGTTTGCTCGGTCCATACCTCCTAGCTTCCTTCTAAGGCTTTTTGGTGTGAAGTTTGCTCGGTCCATCCCTCTTAGTCCATACCTTCTAGTTTCCTGAGGAGTAGCTGACTGATTAGTGGAGTTGTCTCAGGCTTTTTGGTGTGGTCGTGAGTGTTATCTTCTTGAGCCGTTGGGATATTACAAGAAACGGCTCATTAGGTGAATTCGTTAAATCTTGGTGTCTTTTAATTTGTTAGTTAGAGTTGTCAATTGGCAACGAGATATAAGTTCTCAGATCTTAACATGTCTATTTAGCTAAGCAAGATCGAATGATTGTAGAACCATTACATTAATAGATACATGTGTCACTCTAGTCATCTAACATCATGTAGAGCTGTTTCTAGTTATATAGGACCCCTCGTCTATTCTTTTGACATGTTAGTTCGATTTTACCTGAAGAGTGATATATAATTCTACGTACCAATTCTATATTTGTTGTAGTAAGAAACATGCCATTTATGGGGTTTTATTGTAGTAAGAAACATACCATTTATTGCCAATAGTTTTCTTTCCACAGGTGTACGTTTTATACTTTTATATATAATAAATGTTGTTTTATAAGTGTAGTATATGGTGACCCAAAAAAAAATATAGATCATCTCGATTGAACTAATTATAAGTACGTAAAAGCTTTAGTGAAAATATAGAGTAACGTAAACTTCAAGTCTGAAATTCATATATTGTTGTTTGCGAACATAGTACACAGACCGACTACATATAATAGAGGAACACCACAATAGTTAAAAACTCTTAAGACAGCCATTTGAAACGTCCGCTTGTAGTTTTATCTGACCGTCGCTCATCACTTCACGCTGCAACCACAGAAGAACACAACACCGTTGATATAAACTTTTCAAATCTTAAACCCAAAAACAAGTTATAACATATTATTATTCTTTTTCCTTTTAAAACCCATTTAGTTTACAGTATATATGATATATGAAAGGGGTGAGAGTTAACATACGTCTTGCATTTGGTGCTAAAGCTGATCTTGTATGATATATTGACTCCACATGCCTTAGGAAGTCCAGCTGCACGGTCAGCGCCAGGGTTGAGAACAGAGCCTACAAGTCTAGCGTTTTTTTTAATGCAACCGCAAATTTGCTGACGGTCTGCGGTCGTATGAGCCATGCTGTAAAGGTTTCTAGCGCCGGTGCAGCAAGCTGGGGGAATGGCACCACCTTGTATCACGTATACAATGCACGGTGCCAAGGTGTTGTGAACGGCCTCACAACTGATCTTAGCCGCGTTAGCTGTGATTGGACCGGCCACAATCATGCAGGCCAAGACCAAGCATACCAACTTTATCACTCCGGCCATATTGATCACTGACTTAGGTCTTTTTTACTATTTCTTATTTGTTGGCTTGCAAAAGGAGATGTGTGTAGTGATGGATGATGAAGAGTGTTGGGGGGAGTGAGTGTTTATATAGAGAAGGAAAGTTTATGTTTATAGAGTAGATCAGGCCGGTATCGGAGTAGTTGGTTGTTCTTATAGTAACAAGTTGTTACCCTTAGTTAATGTAGAAGGTCCTATATCCTAACTATGTAGGACCTTTGAAAATCATCCAACACAAATACTGTTTTACAAAATGTTTTTTTTTTGGTATCTAATTAAGTTTACCCTTTTTCGAACGAATAATCTCTGAGTTGAAAAATAAACAGACAAGAAAAATCAACAAGCGAAAAAAGCCTGAAACCAACATTAGTTTATTTGGACTATAGTTGAACAAACAATTGAAGACTTTTAAATGTTTTCAAATACAATATTTTCTTTTAGGATGTCTCTAGGACTAAATTGAAAACAATTGTCTCTATGTATATGATTATATGGTTTTAGTAAATGAATGAATATATTTATAAATGAAATATTTATACACCATGAAGAAGACAGTTCATCTTTGTGAAATAATCGACTGTTAAACATAATAAATATCGAATGCATTATGCACAAAGACGGACCCGTCAAATACAATGGTGCGGGGTCAGTCGACCCCATTAATAATTTTTAAAATATAAAACGAAATTATTAGTTTTTAATGCAATTTACTATAGTGAACCCACCAAATAGTTTATTTAGTCCAAAATCTATTAATAGAACTTGTTTTTCATTTTAGTTCAATATTTCGAAGGCTCACTTGAAAAAATCATATCCTGTTTTTAATTAAGATGAAAGAAAAAAAAAACTGAATATTCTTTTTTTGTAATAAAGCAAAAATTAAATTAAATTTAAAACATGAGTCTATTTGAAAAAAAAAAATTTCATATTTATATAATAAAAGGATGTTAAAAAAAAAATTGATCCCGGTAAAAATAGGGATTTAGATCCGCCAATGAGTATGCATCACACATGGGTGGAATGGGGTCACGGTCGATTGCCTGGACTCTGTAATTAATTATTGGCTTTGCCTTTTAAAACCATAACTCTCCGTCGTCCCGGAACTGACTATAGTACTGTTTATAGTCTTATTTTGGTAAAACGAGGTGTGCTGTGTTTTGCTGGTACGTTCTATACTAGATTTCCATGAGGCAAGTTTCAATTTAATCAGGAGGACTTATATAAAATTGATCCCTTATATAAAATTTAGTATACGTGTATATTATTACTAGTATATTGAGAATTATTAATTTATTAGGGACCAATTCTAGATTTTTGTACAGTGAAAATGTGTGCAACAAAAGTGTAAGCAACGGTTTAGGTCTGCAATATATATGATTGGGTGGGATGGGTTTGGTTTGGACTGAAACAGGCTTGTTTCTTGTTGTATACACATTACAATATTCAAAGCCATTTGGTTTAAAGCATCAAATATTGTGGCCACTTTTCTTCACTACATACATCTGAATTCTGAGTCCCGACTTACACATACAAAGATACATATGGCCGGAAAAAAAAAAGGAAAATATTAAAGATTAATTAGCTTACATGTTAATCAAAGCTAAGCTCAACCAATTAAATGGTTGTATCTTTGGTATTTTAGTTTGCCAAAAAATAATTCCTATATCATTAACAATCCGTTAAAATTGTCGATTGATAATTTTAACATTTCTAGATTAGTTAATTCGTGTTTTGTAGTAAACCAGTCTCCAGATCATTGCTACAACCATCATCCTCGTCTTCTACTTCAGCATGGACGGTATCTTCTTCCGAGTGACTTTTATCGGCTGCAGCGGAGGTAAGTTCCTCTGCCCGCTTCACTTGATGGCTCCAGTCCGTTCGGATCAACGTATAAAGCATCATAACCAAACACGTCATCTGTGCAGACAACAGCCCAAACCATAGCCCACGAAACCCAACCTTAAACCCAAAAGTGGTTGTGACTGCCACAGGCAACCCCACAATGTAGAATGCGCATAGGTTAACGCGTGCCCCATCTTTAGGCCTCGCCGTCCCTGTCAAGACTCCACACGCAGCCGTCTGCGGCGAGTTTCCAATCTCACAAAGCCCCAATATCGGAAGCGCCGATGAAATCAGCCCGAGAATCTCCGGTTCGTCCGTGAACATCTTTCCCCAAACCGACCTAAGCGCCGATACAAAAACAGCAGCTGCCAACCCGTACGCAACTGCGAGTATCAAACCAATCACGGTCGTACATTGAGCCCGTGTGGGTTGGCCACCTCCTAACGCATGTCCTACACGGGTTGCAATGGCACTGCTTATCGCAAACGGGACTACATATAATATCCCCGTGGTCTGTATCAGTATTCCCATGGCGGCCACACTCGCTTTAGGGTTCCCAAGAAGCCCACATAGAAAAAGCATGATCTCATACCACCAATACTCCAAGCACACCGAGATAGCGCTTGGTGCGGCTAGAGAAAGCAGCGGCCACCAGCCGCGGAAAAGGGACCGCAAAGCGAGCCCTTCCCACGGTTTGATTATAGAATCCGAGAAGCACGTGTAAACTAGCAGTCCCACGTTGATATTCATAGTGTTAAAAGCCATAGCGACCGCAACGCCCTTAACGCCTAAACGCATACGTATGACGAAAACGTAGTTGAAGAGAGGGTGAAGAAGAATGGATACAATGGCAGATATTGTTAACGGTGAAGTCAGGCCTTGCGTTCTGAGGAACGTTCGTAAGGGGTGGAGCATTGCCTGAGCTAGGAGCTCCGGGACAAAAAAGAATATGTAGATTTTGGCGACCTTGGTTATATCAGGGTCTTGACCCAACATCAAGAAGATGGGTTCAATGTTGAGCCACGCAACGGCGATTGGAATGGAGACCACAATAAGAAGACAAAACATTTTCTGAAAGGTGTGGCTAAGTACGGTCCATCGTTTGGCTCCGAAGGCTTGGCCACAGATTGGGTCCATACCAACGGAAAGGCCTTTGAGTACGGAGACCCCAGTGATGTTTCCGAAGCCCATGGCAAGTGCACCGCCGGCGAGTTCTACTTTTCCGAGGTGGCTCAGGAACCACATTGATATTATTGATCTTGAAAAAATGAGAAGTGATGTCATCACGATCGGGCATGCAATTTTTGTGAGTGACGCCATCTCCTCTCCCACCTGCATGGGAAAACATATAAAAGAAATATACGATTTTTGTTAGGTTTTTTTCAATATTATAGAACAACTATTTACTATTTTAGTGTTATATATATAACTAGGCTTCTAGTTTTAGCAAAACGCACTCAAGAAAATAGTAGTAATATAGAAAGAAGCGCATTGAGCAAAGAAAGAAGAATTTTTTCTTGATACGAAATAGTCTTTAATTAATATCATATACAAGAAAATGAAATACATATGTTTAGTATTTGAGCGTGGTTTGTACGTACACATTAAAAGTTAACTAACTATTATTTTTTTATCTAATCATAACTAAGTAAACAAGTGTGCTTCTAATTAACAACTTGTATAAAATGGTAGATAAATAAGCTTTTTACATGAGTCTTTTAATATCTATAAAGAGCTTTCAACACTAATATTTTTTGTAAATGTAAAATAAAATCTATATAAATAATTTCATAGTGAAACAGAAGGACATACGATACAAAAAAGAATATTATAAAACAAAGAGCAAACTGTAAGCACGAGGAAGATGGTCGCATCACATGGCCACTGGGACTGGGATGAGAAAGTTGAAAAAGAAGAGAAAAAGTTTAAAATTCTATATACAACTTTTAGAACTGAATAATCAAATTCACAAGTGACAGAAAAAGCTAATGGCTAACTGTACCAACATTCTAGGATCTTTTTAAAAATAAAAATCATCATGGGTTCTAAAAAGCTCACCTTTTCAATTTTGATATTTTCTTTTTTTGAAACACAAAATCAGCTTAGATATTATTATGTCTTTCATTTCATTTCATTCATGAGCTTCATTAGCAATAATATCGATACTTTAAAAACATAAAACCGTATAAAAACTAAAATATACATACACACTTGTAAAGTATCATGAACTACTATTGAGATTCATGAACAAAAATTGGATAAGGATTACGAGAAAATAAATAGAAAAGTATCCAGATTAATGTATTAAAATTGGTATTAATAATTAAGAACTTTGTTGTACTAAGTAAAAGGAACTGATATTAAAAAAAAAAGAAAAGAAGAATGGAATGTGAGGAAACATGTATAGAACACTTTCCTAAGTAAGTACAACCCAACTGTCAAGAAATAAAAGGTAAGTACAACACAAAAAGCAACTCGCCCTCTCAGTCCATGAAAGTGATGCTTGAAACACACATATGAACATGTCTGCAAACTCAAACATCATATCTACTTATATAGTTACAATATAGTGGATGTCGTCTATCAAATTATTTGTCAACACTGCGTCAGGTATAGATGAAGCTTTTCCTCAAGCTATATTCATTAAAATGCTATAAAACAGTCAAAAGTAACATTTTAATCCACTACAAGATCAGTTTCCAAGAATTCCATATTAGTATTTACCACCCCCAAAAAAGTATAAAAATAGCTGTAAAGTAATACAAGAATCCATCAAAAAAGCAAAACTAGCAGAGTGACTTGTACCCAAAAACTACTCTGAAGAAAATGTAAGAAAAACAAAAAGAAGAAGAAATTAAGGAACCTCGTTAAAAGGGATGCGACGGAGACCAGCGGAGAATTTGGGATGGTTGCCACTAGTTTCTCCTTTGAGGGATGAGGTTGAAACATCGCATTCTCCGTTTATAATCTCACTAGATTCACTTCTGTTCATGTTGGACCTGCACATGCTCATATATTTTATAAGAGATATAGTGTTATCACACTCCGTTGTCACTTACAACATATATAGATAGCTCACTATACGAAGTGTTTTGTTTGTATGTGTGTGCGTGAGAGAGAGAGGAAGAAGAAGAAGGTTTTAAGCTCCTTCCCCCTCGTCTATTTATGTACGCTTCTCTCATTTTTTTTCTTTTCTCTGCTTAATAGTTTATTGGGAACCTGTTGCTTAGTTTGATTTTTTATTTTTAACTTCCACAAAGTCATCTTAGACTGACCAGTAAACTAAAGTATTTCCTTTTAATTTACTTTATTTTCTACTTATAGAAAGGCTGGTTGACACTTGACACTTTTGGTAAAAAAAAAAACAAATATAATATGAGTTCACATATATTGGTGGTTCTTCAGAGCATAAAATATTTGCCAACTCTTGCTTCACTATATTGTATTCTTCCCTTTGAGATTAGTGTCTCCACATATTATCAATATATAACCTTTCTTCTTTAGTTTAATTACAAATGTTGTTATAATTTACTATTTCTTCATTTGATTAGTTATGACTAATTTACTAACAATATATTATATACGTGTCAAAAAGAATGATTAATTATATTTAATTCCTTAGTTACGCATAAACAATACACAGTACAAATTACAGCAAAATAAAATACATGAAAGCATAGAATATAATACAATAAAACATCAACCTACTGTATATAACCAAAAAAAAATAAGAATGTATTAAAACGCTATTAAAAAAAGAAAGTAATATATTTTTTTTTGAACAAAAAGTAAGAAAGTAAAGTTAAGCAACATAGTATATACTATACTTTTTTCTAATAGAAATAAACACCATGACCAGGTCTTACTCATCAAAGTCATCATATACTTCAATATTAGTAGAAAGTAATTGGTCTGTTTTCTTTTGTTTAAAAAAGAGCTTTGCAAAACTAGTTATAGAAATGAGAGCTATGTTACCTCCGATATAACATGTTTTTTTGTTAGGATGTAAGATGTTTGATTTGGATAATGAAGAGAAAGACAACAAAGGTCAAGTGAGATCATCCCATTATATATATATCTATATATATGATATTTGAGAAGTTAGATATTTTATACTATTTATATAAAAAGATCAAGTCCCTATATCTAATTGGAATGCCTTTCATGATGAAAGTGGAGAAACAAAACAGCTTTGGGGACTCGATGTATATCAGTTTAAGAGAAACCTTGAGAGGATTAAATTGTTATTTATATCTACAATATTGTACCTATGTTTAACTCCGCATGACTAAGAAAGTATAAAAATTCCCATCATAGTCAGTAGTCACACACAAATATAGGTCTAAACATTGTAATCAAATTCATACACATGGACCATCTAAATGACGAAGAAGATCTTGTTCTGGTTCGACGTACGCCTAGCTATATGTGCTATAGAACTTGATGCAGCAGTTAATGAACTTTGTAGACGTTAATTTGTTGTCCTCTATGAGTACGTTCAAATGAGATGATATTGGTGTCAGTCCAAACTATTGCGATTTTCTATATATTTTTATTTAAGAATAAACTCTAACATTGTAACCAAATAAACGTTCATATGCCGAATTCTGATTTAAAATCAGTAAATTTTACAGAAACAAATATCCACGATATATTTATTTTCTACAAATCCATAAGGTATCTTTTTATTATTTGAAAACTGAAGATAACTAATTTGATGAGTTTTGTCTCTTGGTAAAACTGATTCATTAGGGTTTTGGACTCTTAGTGTTCCAAATATATATCCAATTACACCCCTAAACAAGAGTTAGAAAATATGATTATTTTAGATAGCTTAGCTAAACTACGTAAATATATATATATATATATATATATATATATATATACATGTGCAATATTATAAAACCGAGCCTTATTACTTTTGGAAAACACATGTATAAATTACGTCTTCTTAACATAATTAACCAATTTATTAATGCAAGTGTTTATTTTTATTTTTGGTCATTTTCAATCATTTTGCCAATTAACATAAGGGATAAACATCATAATCAATAGTCTACATTGCTGAAAGGTAGAAACCAATTATTCAATTAAACAGTGATATATATATTAAGGGCTTCTAGTTGTAATTTACATTTTATAAATATAGATTTCTTGGATAAGGTAAAAGATTCTGAAGAACAAAACTAATGATGGTGTCATCTTAAAGGCATTTTTAGTTGCAATTCTCTTAAGATAAGTAAATTTTTTCGATAAAGTGAATAAGTTTTGAGATACAAAATCATTAGGGGAGATGCGGATTGTCTACTCAGAAGCATGCACAAGAGTTTATAAGGTATTTGATACATTCATAACATCTTCTTTGATAGCGACAGCTTTTGGTCTTCACCAAAACTTGCTCCATATGTCCTCCCTATTGCGAGACCTACATAATTTTAATTAATATCGTTTCTATACCACGAACAGCTTATTTTATTAAGCACGTATTACGTATATAGATTATAAAAAACTGTTTTATATTTTAGTTCTGCGCTTCTAATTCGTTTTGATATATATAGTTAAATTTGTCATCGTGTTGCCCCAAAATCCTAAGGAGTAAAACTTTATAAAGACTAATCGAACGGGGACCATTGTCGTCGAAGCTTACTAACGTACGGAAGATGCTATGACTAACCAATTAGTGTATAATCACATGCATATGCCCTTCAAACTTCAATTATGCACTCACTCACAAGTCACAACAACACTTATCTTTTCTATTTTGTATGTTATAATATAAGATTAAACACTTGTTAACTTAGTTGGTCCACTTATCTAAATTTTTAAAACAAAAAAAAAAAACTACATAACAAGACTTGGTTGGTACAGGATTTTATTTTTTTATTACCCCACGAAAAAAAGAAATGGAACTCAGAGACGGCCAACAGCTATAATGATATACAGTATAGTAATACATATCAACGAGACAACGACCCTTCGACTTGGTTGGGGTTAAATTAACTTACTTTATAGAATTTGTTTCTCTTAGATTTGTTCATTCATGTCAACTTCGGGCTAAGTATAGTGTCTTTCCAAATAAATTTCTCGGTTGGAAAATTGTAGTTTAATTATGGGGCTTACTTATCTTTAATATCCCTAAAGGGTAAGCCACAAAAGTAAATATTAAAATATTTTATCCAATCACATGTTTCCACTTTGTATTTTTTTTTTTTTTGTTTACTAGTATTTATTTTCCTACTGTTTATTCCATACAATAAACTCAACAAGCTTAAAGAAACTAATTAACAAAATAATTCACTTATTATATCTAAAACTGTATATAAATTCATTAATCACCAATTTTATTATTTTGGCTTGGCCGAGTGTGTTATTTTCGTTTAAAATTGTTTAAAATTAATACGCAGAAAATTATAATCGCTATAACGTGATTCATTTTTCTATATTTTCAACCATGAGAATTAACTTTTACTTGTTTCTATAATATCGTTACTGTGTTATGTGTTATTGACAATTTTTTAGCATTTAGTTTACTCAAAGTTAAAACCATGTAAATATTATCATATTCGTATACTGTTTATTAATTTATCGAGATATTACTTTCATTTGTTGTTCACTGTATAATTTTTTGTTTTTTTTTAATCAACCGTTGACTGTATTATCTACCTAGGCTGCTATTCTCACTTCTATGGACTATGTTCCTTACAAGAAGAAGTTCAAAGCCTTTTATCTCCTTTTAAAGGCTAGCAATCTCGCCCTTTGAGATAATTACGCAAGCAACCAGAAACTATCATCTTCCGAAATTTGCACATCTGGACCGGTTCAAACATTCAATGCAGCCCACATAATGGCCCAATCCAAAGGTGAAAGCGCGTTTTCAATCTGAACATAAAATTATATTCAAATCTTCACAGCCGAAACTAATGAGGTTAGAGAGACCCCATGATCATTGATCATGATCGTTCACCATATCATAAAATAATAGATCAGTAATGGACCCTCACTTTCTTTTAAGAAATCATTAACATAAAATTATTAGGAAATAATACAACAACGAAATTGAATGTGCCTCTAACAATCGAACAAGTCTTTTTGTTTCTATTTTCCTTTTTTCTCGAGGGCGGATCATAGTTTAGAACCGCCCGAGACCTTCGGATCTTTTTCTCTCTGTCTCCGATGGCTCTGATGCGAACCAGGAGCCAGTTGAACGTATCTTCTTTGACTCCACCACCACCACCTCCGTCTCCGATCCCTAGAGCCAGGGGTTCACGTTGCGCTGCCAGCGAGATTCTCACCGAGATCATTGAGAGATCCGTTCAGGTTCCTGAGCTCACGCTTCCTGAATCTCATTCTGGAGGTGAATCTTCTGGGTCACGTCATCTGATCCCCGCGGAGATTGATTTTAGGTTATTAGCGTCGAGAAGAGAAGGCTCGGTCGATCGGTTGGTGCGATCCGCGAGAGAGTTTGGAGCGTTTCGTGTGAGCTACCATGGGATATCGGGGGAGGAGCTGAGGTCTCTTGTGAGGGAGTCTGGTCGGGTATTCGGTGTTTTAGAGGGAAGAGACACCGGGTTTCGTCGGAGTGTTGTCGGAAACAGGGACGAGATCGAGTGGGTACGGTCGTGGAAAGAGCGTATGGAATGGGCTCGCGAATATATCGGACCTGAAAGGTACCGCTGCTTCAGGTATAAAAACATCTTTGAAAAATGAAGTTTTAAAGCTATAATACATGTTTAGGTTGATGAATAAATGCTTCGTTAGAACTAGTTACCTTGTGTAATACGTGAAACCTAGGTTTTCTTTATGCTGCTGATATTGTTATGAAATGTGTCACAAGTAACCATGTATATTTCCAAAATAATTGATTGAAATCTTTAATTCGTTGTGCAGCCAAGAAATGGAGAATGTAGCTGATAAACTTGAAGGGATAGCGAGGAAACTAGGGCAGATAATGGTAGAGAACTCAAGAAGACAAAGTGATAAGAGGATACAAAGAGGAGAATCTGTGCTCAGCGTTTACAGATACAATCATGAAAACGTAACTGAGCAAAGCCCTCCTTTGCCCAAAGAGAAGACCGAAGATATGCTCCATTACACACTTAGCCTCCACCTTCCAGCTAAGAACTGCGAGTTCCGTGTCAACTCAGGGAAAGGCCCGCTTTCTTTTCATGCTGATCCTGACACTATCCTTGTCACTTTTGGTCGCCAGCTTGAGGTATATGCAAGAGCATTTAAACACTTTAGTTTTTATATGATATGGTCAATATCAATTGTATACTAATCTTGTAACAAAACTGTGAAACTATTCAGGAGTGGAGTTTAGGAGAATTCAAATGTCGTCAAGGAGAAATCATTTATCATCCAGATGCGTATGGTTCGCGCACTTCCTTCTCGGTAGAGCTCAAGTGCATGTCTCTTTTCTTGTCACAAGCTTCTATTGCAACGTCTAAAACTTTCTCTTTAACCCATCAGATTTTCACTGCGTTACTCCTACTTTTTATCTTCCAATCCTTTTGGATTTTTGGGTCACATATATGACCACTTAGAATATATATTCACTTATATATGTGTATATTTTGTTTGTGTGTGGGAGAGACATATGCGGGCATTTGAATCCAACGGGTAAATTAAGTGTGTTTATCTATTAGGTGGAAGCTTCGGTTGTATATGTAAAACCCAACACAGATTATTTGTTAATCGTTAAAAAAGAATACCAATAGAGAATTGATTGAGTTTTTTACTTTGTTTGGATTCAAATTTATTGACTTTAGAACACGCAAATTTTCCTTAATTATAAGCAATTTGTGTGTTCTTGAATACGATGTTCCTCTTTTCTGATGGGTATGGGGTACAAATTATTTGTCATAATATAAAAGAAGATCTAATGTAATTTCGTAATATAACTTTGACACAATAGCAAGATAAACCATAAAGAATTGTCTTAGTTAAAACTTAAAACAACGATGAAGGTCCTAGATCTAAATAATGATTGTTTTTTTGTTGCGAAATTTGCTTCTTATTAGATCTTATAATAATTTCTAAAATAAATCAAACCATGACGATGTGTGACGAAGAAGAAACGTCCTGGCTAGATAGAGTGACGGTGTTTGTGCTTGTGATGGTACGGACGATGTTGATGGCTTACGTACAGCATCACGGTGTCAAAGACGGTGTCTCCTCGAAGCAAGATGTCTTTATTCCGTGATGACGGTAACAACGAGAATCAGTAATTACAAAAATAAAACGAATGTGACGTATTACTTCTCTAAAGAATTGAGTTTCCATAGCTTTTGGGATATGTATGACTCCACAATGACTATCCGGGACGTTCTAGCCAGAACTTGATTGAGATGATCGATATGCCATATATGGTACAATCGAGATGACTTGACAATCATCAGGTGTTTGGTTGGATGGTACTGCAGAAATGATTCAATGGTCTTAGTATGTTCCATTTTCACATTTATTAGATAAAGTCAAACTAAAATGTCGATATATATATATAGCAAAATACCGTTACGAAAGCGAATACATACAATATTGGAAACCATAATGAATGAACAAGAGTTATATTCTTTATTCGTTTTACTTTGTCGATTTTTTTTTCTGCCTTTGTATACTGTCCTAAAACTCAATTTTACATTACATATTATGTATGCGCAAGTTCACGTGTAAGGATTAAATTTTGGCTTTTTCAACAGCAAAAGGGGTATACTAGTATGATTTACTCCACACACGAATGACTTGGATCCACGAATCCAACTTCAAATTAATTATGAGAATAATCCTTATATTAATAAAAATCTCCAGCTATCAAAAAAGTAGTTATTATAAGCTATATATTGAATTTCAAACATTTAAATGTTATTCTTTTGTCATTTAATATAGTATTTACTAATTGGATAATGTTATTGGTTTGATTTGGTAGCTACGGTTAAAGATATTTGATCAATTACGATAGATTATTACGATTGTTAAGGGAGGTTGATCAGTCCACAGTTATAACATTATCGTGTCTAAACGTCTTTATATGCATGCATACATATGTATTTGGTGCTTAATAATTACATAAGCAAAAGATTTTGTTCTTTTGCTTTTTTTGTAAAATTTAGTTCGCATGATCAATCCTGGTCAATTGGGATTCGACTTGCCTACAAAGAGAGATTACAAAAGAAACTCAAGACCGGTAGTGTTAAGCTTAAACCATCTCCATGACTCCATTAATAAATGTTTTTTTTTTTTTTTAACATTCAATAGATAGATAGTAACGTCAATCCACGTTGTTGTTATCTACGACGACATTATTCAAAGATAATCTACTTCGAAGTTATCCTCTTCTTCTTTTCCATAAAGTTTTTTTTGTCAACGATGTAAATTTTTTAAAGAAATATATATCTATATGACTTTTGAATCCCACCTGGAAATAGAATGGTTTGGTTGACCTGACAAGTCATATTTATTTTTTTGTAATAAACAATAACATAAAAACACATAAACCACACAACTGTAAATTACTTTGGGGATCAAATGACTCTTAACCTGGTTGGTATAGCGCAACTAATTCGAATTGTATCGCATTGAAATTGTCCTATAAAGATTATTTCTTTCATTTTATTTGTTTAATCCTGTTTTATCATAAAGTCAAACAACATATTAAAATAATGTTTTTGTTTTTGTTTAGAATAATGACTTACGTGGCAAGTTGAGGAACTTGAATAAGAAGAGGCACCGCGCGCATGTCTTTTCAATTTTCGAATTGTTGTATTATTAACAAACTCTATTAAGACTGTTTCTCTCTGTTAATGGCCGAAGACTCAAACTCTTCCGATTCAATCATCGTTAATGTCATCGGAGATGATAACAAGTCCGCGCTCTTCGGCAAGTACGATCTCGGGAAGCTCCTCGGTAGCGGCGCGTTTGCCAAAGTCTACCAAGCGGATGATCTCCAAAACGGCGGCCAAAGCGTTGCGATCAAAGTCGTCCAAAAAAAGCGTTTGAAAGACGGTCTCACGGCGCACGTTAAGAGAGAGATCTCCGTCATGCGCCGCCTCCGTCATCCTCATATCGTTCTCCTCTCCGAAGTCCTCGCCACCAAGACCAAGATCTATTTCGTCATGGAGCTAGCCAAAGGCGGAGAGCTTTTCTCCAGAGTCACTAGCAACCGTTTCACCGAGAGTCTCAGCCGGAAATATTTCCGGCAGCTTATCTCCGCCGTGAGGTATTGCCACGCAAGAGGAGTGTTCCACCGTGATTTGAAACCGGAGAATCTCCTCCTCGACGAGAATCGAGATCTCAAGGTTTCCGACTTTGGTCTCAGTGCGATGAAGGAGCAGATCCACCCCGACGGGATGCTTCACACGCTCTGTGGAACTCCGGCGTACGTGGCGCCGGAGCTTCTCTTGAAGAAAGGCTACGACGGTTCCAAAGCGGATATTTGGTCGTGCGGCGTCGTTTTGTTCCTCCTCAACGCCGGTTACTTGCCGTTTCGTGATCCCAACATCATGGGACTATACCGGAAAATTCACAAAGCTCAGTACAAATTACCGGATTGGACTTCTCCAGAACTACGGCGGTTCCTCCGCCGTCTTTTGGAACCAAATCCGGAACTGAGGATCACCGTCGAGGAGATTCTAAAGGATCCGTGGTTCAATCACGGAGTAGATCCGAGCGAAATAATCGGAATCCAAGCCGACGATTACGATCTAGAGGAGAACGGGAAAATTCTAAACGCTTTCGATTTGATCACGTCGGCATCGAGCTCGAATCTCTCCGGTTTGTTCGGAAATTTCGTGACGCCGGATCATTGCGACCAGTTCGTCTCCGACGAGAGTACGGCGGAGATTATGGTAAAGGTGGAGGAGGTTGCGAAGCAGTTAAATCTGAGGATAGCGAAGAAGAAGGAGAGAGCGATAAAGCTTGAAGGGCCGCACGGAGTAGCCAATGTCGTCGTTAAAGTTCGCCGGCTAACAAGTGAATTAGTGATGGTGGAGATGAAGAACAAGCAAAGAGACGTCGGACTGGTTTGGGCTGATGCTCTTAGGCAAAAACTACGTCGTTCCATTAACCAACCGGTTTATAGAAATCCCTGACCAAATCCGTTATTAAATGGTTTCGAACCGTGCGTGAGATTTTTTTTGAACTCGGAATTTTTCAACGTAAAAGATCCAATCGTGAGGTTTCAACAGTTGAACAAGAGAACCGGTTTTTAATTTTACAAAAAATAATTGATAGAGGATTCGAAAAACATCATGGTGAACCGGTTCGGTTTACATTGGAGCAGAGAGAGTAATGGAAATGATCCGCCTCTTTGTATGTACGGAAGGAAGAATACGAACCGGGTTCTTATGTTTTTTTCGGAGCAAATGAAACATAAAATTTATTTATTTTATATTTGTCGGAGAGAAGTTGACCTTGAATAAAACTCTGATCTAGTCTCTGTGTACGTGTGACTGTGTGTGTGTGTGCAAACTTGGGCCTTTGTTTTTGCTAAGGGACATTGCTACACCGTTTGTAATAATTATCGTTGTTGATTGTGATTGGTAATCGCACGAAGCTTATAAGAATCTTTTTGTAGTAAGCTTATAGATGTGCTCAGTTTAGATAGATAATTCAGTGGTGTGGTCCATTCCAAAAAGTTACTATGCAATGTAAACTAGTCGAAGTCGAGTCAAATGAGAGAAGAGCGATGTTATAAAGCAATAGTAGCTGTCGGTAATTACGTGTTAGGTGTATGCAAAGACTATCGAAGCTAACCATCTTTTTTTCAAGTAAAAACTCAAAATCTTAGGTTGAAGAAAACCAGAGGACAGAGACAGACGAGATATATCTGCGAAAGTTGTGTCCCAAAATGATTTTCAATGTTTGTTTGCTTTTTTCTTTTTTTCTTTTTTTACTTTCTTGAATTTGTGACTACCAAAACGACTGTACATCTTGGTTTAGGTACTGACCCTCCACAAATTGCTTCCCAGTCCCATCCCCAGTCTTCTTCACTTTCCTGCACATCATCAACAAACACCAATATCATTACACAGTCCTCTTCATTGCTATTGTTCCAAATGTAGCAAATTTCTAAACAAACCTAATCTACATTATTGTATTTCGGAATGTCAAAGAGCTAATCTAAAGCATGTTACAGGCATAAGCTGCTCTATAGCCTAGGAAAAAGTTGACTAGTTCCTTAAACCAAGTTTCCTTGGACACGTTTTTATATTAGTCATTTGGAGCAAAAAAACAGAAAGTAGAGGTTCTGAACAAACTAGTCTTACTTGAGCCAGTGATTCGGAGAAGGGAGTTCAAATGAATTGTCTGGAGCCAACCCAGTTGGACTCATGTACGCCATATTATTCAAGCTGGCTTCTTCTGGTCGACTAACAGACAAAAGACTCTCTGTGCCAGATGATGCGGGTAGGAACATTTTCTGTGCCCAGGGATCATGGTTGCTTGGACCAGCAATGGGACTGAACGCGCCACTTTTCTGATCATTTTCAAAATAGTCCTTCCTGTGTGAATATGCACTGTGAAAAGGGTCATCTTTTGCAAATAAAGATGATGTCCTATTATGAGGCACATGATGGACAGCATTTTCCTCATTAGATCTAGTATTATCTGAAGATAGAAGGAGGTCTTGGCCAAAGGTGGTCTTCCACATTTGCCAGCTTCCATCATTAACTTGTTTTTCATCTGCAACTCGTAATCTTGACAAGGGAGATTCAATCGGAGATGGCTTATTGACTTCACAAAAAGGTGTATTCTTCAACAAGTGGGGTTTTTCTAGCCCTACACCAGTTTCAAACTCGGCCCTTAGATCAAGCGATTCTGAAACAGGTCCCAGAAGAGATATTGGATCCGGAACATAACACGGATCTTCAAAACGCTCTTCTTCAGGCATAAAAACACGTGCATTTTCCCCAGGCTGAGGGAGAACAATATCTCTTGCGGATGAGAAACCTAAGCTACTCATAGTCGATCCGCTGGAGTACGTAGGTATAGTGAATGGTGATGGGAGTCCAAAACTGATGGGGTTGTCAAAGGTTCGTATTGAATGATCTTGATTAGGAACCTGAGAACTCTGACCATCTTTGGGCTTTGTACTAGGTCGACTTATAACATTAACATTGGAGGAAGCAGGCACAGATGGCGTACGGGCAAAGAGTTGCTGCCATGATCTTTTAGGTTCTCCACTTGGTTGTGGCTCAGAAACAACCTGAGGGGAACATCATATTTTTGTTAAGTATCCTTATAAAACAATTTGAAGAAAACTGGTACCAAATCTAAGTTGAACCTACTTCAAGATACCAAACTTATCAACTTAACATGAACAAGACAGATGAGTTTAAAAGAGAGGAGTGGTTACTAGTTTAATTATTCATATCGCAATAGCATAAGAAATTTGGCAAGAACACTTACATGACGATTAGTATTCCTTTCCACTCCATTTGAACCAGATTTTCCAGCAACAAATTCAGGAGGATTAATATGCCTAATCTGAGCAGGTGCATGAGAATGATCTGCAGAGCCAATGGGCTTATTCTCTTTTGCAACTGTAGCTGACATATTGACACCTCTTCCAAAGAACCGGTTATCTGTAAAAGCCTTAGAAGAAGAGAAGAATGTACCCTTCACTCGATCAAAATACCTACCGCCAGCACCTGTCATGTTACTGTTACTATTAGCATTATCTACACCATGCCCATGTCTCTTTTCCAAGTTGGGACTCCTGAAATGATCATTTTTATCAAGCTCACGCTTATGGTCAGTATCTTTTCCTGTTCTCTTATCAAGCTCTTCCGCATCAGAATTGCTCTTACTAGAGGCCTTATCTCTTTCTTTTTTTCTCTCCTGACGCTTTTTCTCTGTCTCCCTTTTGGTATCTTTTTCCTTGGAAACAGGTGATGCTTTGGTGCATTTCTCGGCTTCCATCTTCTCATCTCTTAACTTTCTCCGTTCCTCCACTAGTCTTGCGACTTCCTCTCGTTGTTTTCTCTCTTCTTCCTCCAAATGCTCCTTTTCAAGCCTAGCTTGTCTTTTCTCCTCAGCCTTTCTGCGTGCTTTCTCAACCCTACTCTCATGATAGCTGGTCCCATTCTCACCCTGCCTAGCCAGCAATCGTCTCTGGTCAGCATCAGTTGACGATTCATCAACTGAAGAGGTAAAGCTAAAAATCTTTCTCCAAAGCCACCTAATGCTCATGAAAAAAGAAGTAAGCAGTCGGCAAGCAAAAACAACGCCACTGGGATATGATTTTTCCCCCAAACAGTTCTCATCTTCACCAAATGTACTACCACTAGTATTCCGCCAATAGGCTGACTCGCTAGACCATGTGCTGTTTTCCGGCCATTCTTGCCCATGCATCCAACCATTCTCATTCCATCCCTTTCCATTCAACATCTTACCACCTCTTCCTACAAGATCTTTCAAAATTCCAGAACCAGAAAGTCCTAACCCTGGAGGCACAGGCATGTCTAAAACAGGTCTCTTTGATATATGCCCACAATATGAGCACATAAAGCGTCCACCACCTGGGTTTTGGTCCCGGTAAGGCGTAGAGCAGTTACGACAACGTCGTGTAGCAGTTTTCTTAAGCTTTTGCAATTCCATAGCTTCCAACCTCTTTCTCTCCCTAAGACGTGCATTTCTCCGCACCCGCCAAGTAGATAGCTGAGGCATCAAAACCTCGTACCAGAATAAAGTAACCAAAAGCACAAAAACACAAGCTAGCCTGGGAGAAGTGATTTCGAAACGAAAAGCTGGTGGAAGAAGCTGAGACAGAGCCCATAGTCCAATCAAAGGTAAGACCAACCAAGGCAGCATCGTTGCAACCCGGCGAGACCACTTTTGAATCACACACAATATACACATTATCCTCTCAAACCAACCCTTTTCTTTCTTCTTGTTATCAGACCGTAATCAAACCAAAAACCCTAGACTTTCAGAAATGTTTCAACTCAGGGGATGTGCACAGAACAGAAAACCCTAACCCTAATCTTCCTGCTAGGTTGTCGTATATCATCGAAGTACACTAGTCCCAGCTCCAAAAAAAACTTGAGCAAAAATTAGGGCTTCAGGAGAATCAACCTAAATGCAAGAGCGACATTTGAATCAAATTGAAGACCGCCCAACATACACAAATTGGAAAAATTGATTCGATTTACACAAGTAATGACCGGAACCAAGAAAACCCAGTTCGGGAACAAGCTCGAATTAACTCACGGTGCAATGTGATGATAGTGGGCAAGAGACAAAGGAAGAAACTTACCGTGTAAAAGGAAATTAAAGGGCGAGTGCAGATTCGAGATTCGGATCCAATTGGGGTAGAATAGCGTATCGTATCGGTTCTTGGCAGCGAAGAAAACGAAAGATTTGATATAGAGGACGATGACGAACGATGATGATGATGAGAAATGAGAAGAAGAAACAGAACCGGGTGGTGAAATCGGGGCTGGGTCCTTAATACCTATTCTATTAGTCGGTGGTGCCTTTCATGCGCCCCCTTCGTTTTAGGTTTATCCAAATACACACAAATAATATAATTTTTATTCTATTATCTTATTTTTCACCAATTATTATTACATACTATAACATATATCGAGAGATTAATTAAAAAAGACAATTATCAAACTTTCTATGATTTTTTTTTTCTATAAAATATATGAAAATTGAGATTATAATAAAGAATAATTAAATTAACATGTGATTTTCCAATTTTAATTGGGTATTTTTTCATTTAAAATTTTAGTGTTTCTTTTTTTTTTAATTGTTGATTAGTTTTTACTTTTAGATAACACAACAAAATAAGAAAAAATAATGGAAAATTTACAACAATCGTGAAAAAATGAAAATGCATTGTACTTTAAACACATGGAATGAAATAACGAATTAGTTAGATAAATATGGAAGATTGTAAAGTTTTAGGTGAAAGACCACCTGTTTCTAATTAGATGTTAAACAATCAAAAGTTTTCATTTTAGAATATCATTTTACCCTTAACGGTATTTTATTTTATAGATTAATGTTTGGTTTATATAATATATAATATATAATATAGAATAAATTAAGTTATTTTTTGTCACACAAAAAATATTGGTTATCATAGCGACATCGATTATCGATTTGGCAAACAACAAAGTACCATTTAAAAAGGAAACCACAATTAATTTTATAAGTTTTCTTCGGCGATTTTCAGAACTTTGAAGTTGTGCCTTATATTATGAGTTATGATCTTTTATTCTATTCGTAGGAGTTGATATGAAGAAAAATAAAAGGATAACATATGAAAAGTTGGTGCTCACTTAAAACTTTCCATTGTTGAGATAAGATTTTGGTACTGCATATATCATATATGTCTATATGAGATAAGAAAACAATTGTACTCTTTAAAATAAATAAGTAAGCAATCAAAATTAAAATGTCTTTAAAAAAATATAAAAGAATTGTGTAGTCTTTAAAATAAATCTCAAACACACGTCAAACACTTGACTTGACCCTATCGTCGTAACTCGACGTGACGCTACCGCAAAGCTCAGTAGATTTTAATGTAGTGGTTAATGCCAAAATGTTGGTATGTTTACCATCACGATGAACTTCTTTATGTTTTTGTTATTATAATTCTTTTTCATAAAAAAATTGTTGTAAACTCTAAAGTTTCAAAAGCCAGTACGAGTCTTCTTTGACATTAAAGCGTCCTTTTTCATCCATCAAGATCACTCGTTCATGTCTTAACTGTTGTTATAGAACTTCTCTAATCTAAGAGATCAAAATAAGAAAGAAATGTTTATACAATATTATATATCTACAACATCAGGACCTGGAGATCCTCTTTGTATAAAGATGAGTAGAAACCTCAAATCCGAAGAACTTGCTGTTGATATAGAAGACTAAACTATGTTCAAAACACTAGGGACATTGGTATAAATAAAAATACACTTTTAACCATTTGACGGATCAAAGCTAACATATGGACACTACACACAAACTTTTTAATATGTATGGATATTGAGTAACGAAATCAAATCGTTCTGAGAGTAACCAAACGCTTAGCTTAATTCATTGCATTCAAAAAGTGGTCTTATTACAACTGAGCAATATATCCCTATTTAAAGTAAAATATGGCTGAAAATAAAGCAAAAACCTATTAATGACTGTTTTGAAAATCATACAGAAAAACTAAGTCAAAATCATACATATCGACTCCTACTTACCCCTTGCTCTCTTGTAGTGAGTATGTACGAAGTTTTGGTTTATGCTCGATAATACTATTTATGTTCATATATAATAGTCGCACATGTTTTCACTTCTATATATTAACAGAAATAGCCGACAATAACATTTTGCTAGCACATGTTCTTGGTTCTGGAGGTGTACTTAAGACAACAAAGATTAACATTCCTTTACACTGAAAACACAATCCTCCAATGAGAGAAAAAAACAAATCAACTGTATCCACAAAAACCTCCAACCAAAAATTTTGATTCTAAAGGCTTCCTAAATAAAATTTGTTGAATTATTCCATTCTTAGCACGAGAGTTATGGAATCAAACATCACAAATCCTCTAATAGCAAATATATTTTTAAAAGAACAACTACCAATTCATTAAATAAAGAATATATATATATATATGTATATATGCGTGCAATGATCATATAATTAAATGTTAATTTGTGTATATATATATTTTCAGTCAGCCAATGATAAGGCTTCGCTGGCTATTAGGCAACAACAAATGCAAGCCACGATTTTAATAACACACACAGCATTGTTTTGTTACTTACGCTCCGTGCGCCTCATAGCACGCGGCCACGCGTCGAGTTTTAACATCTGTTAATCACAGTAATTAGTTAAATTATCCCATTAATCACTCCCGCCACAACGCGTTTTCTTCAATTTAACATTCCAAAATCGCGAAACCTTAATTAGCTTACATATGTCGTTTTTATTACAACTGAGTTTTACTTTTCTTCCAAGTTTGTTATTCCTCTTCCCCCAATCTTCGCATTTAAAGCAAAACTGACTCAGACCAAAAAGCTTTGAGATCTTTTTAGAATGACGAATCCGGACAACCAGAAGCCGGTTGAAGTAGCCGACGTGGAGGCGCCGGAGAAGACGACCGAGACGACTGCGCCGTCGTCTGGAACGTCGACGTTTTCGGCGATTACTCAGAGATGGAAAAGAGAGGATTTGATCAGGAAGGCATCTCCGATCATGAGAGGATTTTGTCTTTTGTTCTCTCTTCTTGCTTTCATAATTATGGTCTCTAATAAACATGGCTACGGTCGGAACTTCGACGAGTACGAAGAGTACAGGTAATAAAAATCAAACATTTTGAAACTGGGTTTTGTCAAATTTCGATTGAATTGAGATTTTCTTATTTTATTCAGATATTTATTGGCGATCTCGATTCTTTCAACATTATACACTGTGTGGCAAACTTTCTCACATTTCTCCAAAAGGGAATTTTTCGATCGCCGGACATCTATTTTGGTTGATTTCTCCGGCGACCAGGTAATGTAGAAGCTCATTAGCAAAAAATTATAGACATATGTCGAGGTGGTTCAATTGGAATGTAAAGTTATGATCTTTGATGCAAAAAAGGTGAATTTTTTTGCAGATTGTAGCGTATTTGCTCATATCAGCTGCGTCGTCTGCAATTCCATTGACCAACAGATTTAGAGAAGGTCAAGATAACATTTTTACTGATTCTGCTGCTGCAGCTATCAGCATGGCTATCTTTGCATTCATCTCTTTAGCTCTATCTGCCCTGTTCTCCGGTTACAAACTCTCCACTCACTCTTTGATTTGAATTTTTTGTTCTAAAATATTGTGCTCTTCTATACCATTTGTGATATCTGCAATACATGTAAATGTCATTCTTTTATGTGTTCATATAGCTGATGCTACTTTGGGTGTGTGACTCTTTGTGTGTCAGTGTGTGTGTGTGTTCTTCTTTGATACATTATACAAAGTGAAAAAAAAATGTAAAAATTCATTGGCTTTATTCCATTTTTTCTAGATTTATGGTACAAACATTAAACATATTACAGGCGTGTAAATAAAAACAAATGAAAAAATTTCTCTATGGACTATAGACTTTAGTCTGTCTTACTATCCTGCAGGATCACTAGTAAGTAGTAAAAATCCTTTGGTGGCAGAAATGTACAAAAGGAACAAACAGGTTCCTTTTTTTCTTCAGGGCATAAACGAATCGAAAAACGAGGTCTCCTCGTTTGGTTCTTCCTTTGCTCTAGAGAACCCATCACCAACAAAGTTTTGTAGCGTTTGAAGGTTGTTATTATTGTTGTTGTTATTGTTGTTCATAGCGTAACCAAAAGACCTTGCATTAGTGTTGTTGTTGTTGTTGTGCAGCATCTGAAGAGTATATGGTGCTTGGGAAGAAGTAGTGTAGTTGGAGTGACCAGCAATAGCAGCTGGTCTGATTGGGACTGAAGAAGCATCCTGTGGCGCTCTGTTTGTGGCGTAACCACTACCACGAGCTGCAGGTACATCGTGGTTGTGTTTTCCTTCGTAGGTTGTGATTACTGCTCTCATATCATGTGATGCTCTCTCAACATGTTTTCTCACTGGACAACCGATGGTTGTGCACTTGTAGTAGCTTCTGTTAGATTCATCAAGTGAAAAGGAAACAAAAAGGTCAGATTCTGAAGAAGCTTGATTATGAATTTGTGATTATTGAGAAGCACAAATGTTTATGTTATTTACCTTGGATTTGGGTTTCCTTTAACGACTTTCTGGCCGTATTTTCTCCATCTGTAACCGTCATCAAGAATGTCGATATCACTTGTTGTTTGCACTACAATTCTAGGCTCTCTCACTGTCTTGCTTACACCACCATTCCCACCATTGGTTTCATTTTCTCCTTTCCTGAAAACACAATAAACAAAACATTTTAGAACTTTCTTTATTATTCAAGATTGTTCAAAGAGTAGGCAAATATAGGAGCGATGATGATATGAACCATCTCTTTGCTTCAGGTTCACTTCCACAATCTTCTTCGTCTCTGCTGACAATCGATGAGCCTTGTTCAAACTCGTCGTCTCCCACAGAATCAGAAGTGGTATTATCATCTTGTTGCATAGCAAAGGAATCAGAGTGATGGAAGCTATTATTGGAATTAGGTTGATCAGAAGAAGCTTGACGATGATGATCTAAACTGGCATTGTACACAGCTGAGTGAAAAGTGGAAGAAGAAGACGAGGAAGATCTTCTAGTGGATTGAGGTTTGGGATGGTTATGGCTTCCCTTATACACAATCTCTGTTATCTGACCTTCCAAAGATCTCTCCACTTTCTTCTTCGTTGGACAACTAGGGAAAGTACACTTGTAGTAACTCCGAGGGTTCTCACTTCCTTTCACCTGTTTCTGTCCGTACTTTCTCCAGTTGTAACCATCCTCACCTTTCCTTTGTTCTCTTCCATTGTAAGAGACAGCTTGGTTGTTTTGACGAGACTCGTTTTGACTCCATTGATCTGACTGGTTCTTCCTCTGTTGTTCCTGATACACAAAACAGAGTTCAGTAACAAAAAATACAAATGAAAGAAAAAGGGATTATAGGATTTGAGGCTGTTAAGGAACATACCTGAGATTGAAAGATAGAACTGTTGTTGGTTGTAGTTGTTGTTGTCGTCGGAGCAGAAACTCCTGACGATTGTGTCTGGAATGAGAAATCGAAGAAGTTAATGTTGTTGTCCTTCTTCTCTCCCTCATTTATAAGTTTCGTGTTACTTTCATTTGTGATTAAAGCTCCTGTGGTAGGAGAAGCAAGAACCTGCAAAACCATCCCAAGAATTAATATTATTATCCAATCAAAACCAGAGGTTTCCTATCAAACATTAAGGATCTTGTTCAGGATCCAAGAAAAGAGACAAACAGCAATTATTATAATTAAGAAATATAAGAACAGAATCAAGAGTTGACTCTGAAACTCATTTTCTCTCTTTGAAACCGTTGACTCATGACTTTATATTACTTCCGATTATACCAATAGACAGATTTTAAATCAAAGATACAATACAACAAGCCCCAAACTATGGACTAGTTCGATTCATCTCAAAAGAAAGAGAGAGAGAGAGAGAGAGAGGGGCTTACGTGAGCAGAGGAGGAGACAAAAGCAGGGGAATCGAGGAAAACAGAGGGACTGAAACAAGTGGAAGGAGAGACAAGAGAAGGAGAGATAGAAATGGAAGAAGGAGCAAAAGATCTGAACTTTGGGATCTCAAGATCTTCCAAGGAAGAAGTGGACGTTCTTCCGTTTTGTTGAGACCAATTAGTAGCAGCAGCAGAACCATTCATGTTCTGTCTGGTTCTGCTATTGTCCATTGTAAGAAGAGAAGAAGCAGCCATACGAAGTTGAAAAGTTTGTTATACGAAAGACCAAACTCGGATATATATAGAGAAGTATCAAGGTGGGGGAGCTTGGAGAAGAAGAAGAAGAAGAAGAAGAAGAAGAAGAAGAAGAAAAAAAAAGGAAGGAGAGGGTGATTGTAATGTTTTTATGTAAATTTTGTTAGTTATGTCTGTATATATAAAACATATTGCACGGTCTGATTGGTGAATTTTCTTTTTCTCTTTTTAATTTTTATGGGGTTCACATATGATGAACTAAAAAAAAAAAAAGGGTGTAAGTTTCTGAGAAGGTGATAAAAAGTTTGACCGTTGAAAATATGATTAGAAGAAGAAGAAGGGAGGGATGGTCAGACCTTGTGGCCTTGACTCTCAAATACGTTGAATGGATTTTATTTTAGAGGCGGCTTTCATGCTTTCATCATCTTTGGATGCCTCTGACTGCCACGTGTAATTTTATATAAATTTCGATATATTACTTTTGTAAACAAGTTGAGAATCTTGGAAAATTTTGAGTAGGTAAGGTATAGTAGATTAGTAGTAGTAGTAAGAAAGGTTTCTTTTTAAAGGACATTATTAAGTAAAGTTTTGGAGTGAGGTTTATTATTTTGTAAACCCATGTGCGGCTATTTGGTTTTTGATCTTAAACATTTGTTAGAAGGGCTTTAAATTCTATGATTAGACAAAAATTTGTTTTTGATAAAGCATGATTACTGATTAGACAAAAATTCTAAATTCAACTCAGATTATTAGTATGAAGAATAAAATCTAAGCCTATTTACTAGAAGGGTTTAAATTTAAGAATATTGATTATTTATATATATATAAATAGGCATATAAAAAAAAACCCAAAAACCCCATAGTTTTGTAATTAGTAAAACTTAGAATATCAAAAGATTTTGTAATTAACGGGTCAAAAAAGTTTCACTACATGAACCCTTGACCACATTTTAGTGTTGCTTCTATTTCTGTTGAAGGTAGTCCCTCAATGAGTTTTTCTTTTCTTTTTATTTTCTTGTTTTTTTTTTTTTAGTTTTAATGTTAAGTAACAATGTTTTAAGAGAATATACATATGTGTTGTGTCAAGCCGTAGTGTAAATCGTCAATCGCTTAGGTAAATAAAGTGATCAGTTTGTCTTAAAATTTTACGGTTGTATATGGTATGGTTCTTCACGTGGGACTAGACTAAAAAACGTCATGGATTTTGTGTCGCTTACTTGCAAGTAGCATGCAACTCTATGTGATCCGAATAACAATATTCTTCAGTCCAAAAAGCCCCAAAAGTAAATAGCCTCTTAGTTTAACACACGTCTTGTTTTCTCTACAGCTGACACGTAAACAGACGTGGCAAGAGTTGCTTCCAGAATCATTTATAGTTAAAAAATCATGTTCGGCACAGGTAAGTGAGATATTTTCGTAGTCTTGCTTTCAAGTTTTCAAGTTTTCAAGTCTCTCTCTATTTGGCAACAGCAGCGATGCAAGAAGCCGACGCATCACAACAACGGCCATCGAAGTCTCTGACTGATCGAGTAAAGACGAACTGTTTGTCCATGGTAGTCACGTGCCAAGAAGGGTTTAGCTATGTCAAAGCCTTCTTTGTTGGCCAGGTACGTATACTATAGACTAGACGACCTCGTTTTGATTTTGTAATCGGTCTTGACTCTTGAATCAGTGATCACATGAGTTACTTAGTTGATTGACTTCATGTTACTATATATCTTTTTTTTGGGTTTGAAAGACGAAGAAGTTGACGGCGAAGAACGAGAAGGAAGCTACGGAGGCTCATCTAACGGAGACAAAGATGCAAGTTAACGCAACCGATGAAGCTGAGAATGCCAAGAAGAGACTTCATCAATCTTCTTAATTAATGGTTTTTTTTAACATATATAATAAGGGAGCTTATACTTTATTAAGTAGCCAACCACAAATATCTGTATTTTTTTTTTCAACTGTTTTTCTTACTAATTATAAATGTTATTTGAATATGGATTTTTAATCTATAATTCTTTTCTCAAAAGATAAAGCGGACCATTTTTCATTGTTATTATAGGAAATACATAAAAGTGAGTTCATACAAAAACAGAGTGATGAGTTCAATCTCAGGTTTGTTCCTCAACAGTCAACAATAGTACTCCAAAACACATTTAGTTTACTTTATTACTAAGCCAATTAAGCTACACGTTTTCGAGAAAAGATTAAAATTGTACATTTGACACAACTATCCCTTTTAGTAGTTATCTATGTTTGGAAAAATGGTGGCTCATTCCACAACATGACAACATTAATCACATGTTTCCACGAGAAGGGAGTAACTTGAATAAACATTTGTTCAACAAAGGAATCTTTTCAAAGTGAAAAATGTGGTTTCTAATGCGGTAGAGATGTATTGTATAGAGCATTCCTGCTAACGTGACCGTAGAGAACGAGATCAACGTCAATATCCAGAAATCCTGAAACCAATTAGTCCTAGTAAACGTTAGTTTTGCATACACAATTCACATTTTTATAACATTTCACGTTGCTGCTAGTATTCAATTCTTACAAAATTTAACTGAAAATGTACACTGGAATAGTTACCTTTGGATTGGAGACAACGATACCCAATAGATAGGCCATCAAGTCAAGAGCCGACTGCAATGAGTTCTGAACACCTCCAACCACACAACGGTCTGATTCTGAAACGAGATCCTAACATGACCAAAACACATTACTTAAGGACTTAGGTTCTTTGTGTTTGGAAAAACATACGTACTATATATGGTACAATCCTAAAGAAAATGTAAACATACCTGCATTTGTTGGATGACAGCAAGATCAAACATCCACAAGCCAAGCCTTGAAGCAGCAACTCCAGCCATTAGCATGTAAGATGCTATTTTATCCTTTTTAACCCAAATCGATCCAACGCAGACCAAAAGACAACTCCACCGCAAACAAGAACCCTACTTTTTATGTCTCATATAAACTTGATTCTTAATTTACTCAGGTTCCATAACATGGTCAACTTCTACTAGATTGATATAGTATACACCTAACAATGATAGTCAAAAAAGATTCTTATAAGTTATAAGTTATAACCAATCAGATGAATCAAAATGCAGTCCATATAAGTATTTCATATTAGACTATCAGTTTCAAGTTAAATTACCTGCGACCAGAAGGACCAGAGACCGGTTCTCAGCGTCGAAAGGCGTGATTGCATTAGAGGATACATGAATGTAGCCGCTAGTCCAACCATTGCACTTATTCCCCTGCCTATACCGATGATATATGTAGGTATCCCTTCCCACTGCAATGTAGCCGTCATCAATGTTCCAAAGCTGTGTCAAAATGGTACATAGAAGATATATTCAACAATTATCAACTCGAGTGGAAGGAAATGCATGTTCCATCTCAGGACTCTAAATCATAAAGAGGAAGAGAAATGGACCTGAGGACGGTGAAGAACAAGAGTGCTAGAGAAACTCCGGGAAGTACAACTTCTTGACTGAAATATATTCTCCAAGCACCAACAAAAGAGGAGTTAGATATTCTATCCACAATCTTCAGGATCCCGGTTCTACATTGTGGGGGGCATTGAGAGCCCTCCTCTGTTCTCAGAACAGTAGATATAGCAACAGGTGTATCAGTTTCTTCTACTGGATCTGTCCGGGAACGCAAGATCCGTCTCTCATTGCTTCTTGCTATTGCAGGAACACCACTATACACAGAAATGAAGAGCCAATATTCAAGCCAAGCGGTTATAGTAGCCCAAGCTGCAAAATTGATCGCTGACGCCTTAAGAGAGACAAAACTGATGATCAAACCGGTAATGACTGGAGACAGTAGCTTTGAGCTCAAATCAATGCCTCTAATGACAGAGTTCAATCTTGTCAGTACAGCTGGTGGATGACCTTCCGACATAACCACAGCCCTGTTGGTTGCCAAAAGAGCCAAAGTAAACTCACTATAAAGATTGATTTCAAGTGTGCATATATATACAGTCTGAACATTTTACCAGTCTCGTTCTATCAAAATGGTGCCAGCAAGAGTTGAAAGCACTCCAATGGCGCCAGCAACATTCGTTAACACAACCAAGATTGCAAACACCAGGAAATTCTGAGACTTGAGATCAGAAACTAGCAACAACTTGACGACTGCACCACCAGCAATGGTGTAGGAGAGGTTCTGGAAAAGGAGCCAGAGTCTTAGAACTTTAACGTAGTCCATTCCTTCGACCCATTGCCCCACAAATGGACCAAAGATTGCAGTAGAACCAGATTCTATTGCTCCATAAATAGCCGCAAGAAGCAGAGAGTTTGGCCACAAGTGGATCATATACAAAGCAACAGAGAATTCCCATGTTCTGCATCAGAATAACCAAGAAACTCATATACAACTCATCTTAACACTATGAAGTAAGTTTTCTTCTATTTGCTTATAAACCAACTCTCCACTCATCCAAGATTCTAAATCAATTTAAGAAACCCATAATAATATTTAACAACGAAGTTATGTTTTAAAGTGAAACCAATCCACCCTTTCTAGCTTCTTGAATTGTAGAACGTAAGAAACAACAAAAAGAATATAAATGTGTTTGGAGATAATAAACGAACCTGGCACTCCATCTGGCAAGAAAATATCCAACGTAGAGAGAGTACACAAAACGGCGTCGTAAGGTAGGTTGGTTTTGTGGCTGTGCTTCTTCCTCTTCTTCTCCTTCACGTTGCTGTTCTTCCTCTTGAACAACTCTCAATTCTGTCTCATTCTCCATCTTTTGCTGAAAACTCAGATTTAACATCGATCAAACGATTCAGTATTCATTTGTATATCGAATTCTCAATGAAACATGACATCTGTTGTTATATTAGCGTTTTTTTTATAGACATCATATTGCATGAGCGTTACTATGTGACAACAAAGTCCTTCATCGAGAATTCCGATAAATATGAATAATCATATAAACCATTATCAATCTAGAAAACAAAAAACAATAATCTAGGAGTAAATTAATCGGAAAATTCTCAAAAAAAGAAAGTGATTCATCAACTGACGCTAGAAAGTGAGAAACAAAAACCTTGTTTATGCGCCGTAGAGGAGATTGGAGAATGAATGAACGAACGAAAATAGAATCCAAGAAACTCAGAATTACTTTTTACTCTAGGCAGGGCAGTCTTATTGGTGATATTCAAAAGGTATGAGGATTTATATTCCCACTATGACACTAGTGTTAAAAGAGAGTACTAGTAGAATCAATGAGTGATGGTCGAAGAAGGAAAAGAGAATTTGTGGGAATATATTTTTGAATTCGTGTGTAAAGTGAACATGAATTATGGTTTAGATTTTGAGATTAGTTTTAAGAAACAAACCAGTCTGATGCTCTAAGTAGAGAGTTTGAGAAGGAACATGTTACAATTCTTCTATTTCACTATTCATCTGATTAATCCGTTCTTTTCGATGCAGAATGCCAAAAATACTATGATTTTGAGATTCAAATATGTGTTAACAAACAAAAGAAACACACCTAAAGCCTGCAGGTCCAAGTCCTTGTCTAAATCATCAGATAATGTAAGTTGTACAAACTACTTATTGAACTAAAATGGATTTAAGCAATAAGGTATAGCAGGTCATAAATGAAGCTTCTCATGAACTTTTTCTCCTTGATACTAGTTGAAGAACCCTTCTGACATTGTTTACTTTGGAAAATTAGAGTGTGACAAAACAATACCTTAAACCCCCTTTTCATTGCTAGAATCATACAATATCAGCAAAGGTTTTCACCAAGATACAAAAAGAAAACCGAAAATCTGAGTAATAGAGCTACAAAATGATTAGCAAGCATCAAAAGACTTAGCGCTGATACAAGATATATAGTGCATTGCTGGAACTTGGAACATCCAAGCTTGAGACAAAACTGAACAAAAACAAGCTCTTTCCATCAGGGTATGCTAATCAGACTCTGAATCTGAATCACTTGCGTTGTAACCTGAGAAATCAGAAAAGAAAAAAATCAAAGTTTGTAATCCAAATCCCCAAAAAGGATCAATTGATAAACTAATTTGACAAGTAATATTGAAAGAAAAAGAAAAAAGACCTGGTCGTTTATCTTTCACTTTCCACACAGAAGAACGAACTCTTGATGCTTTTGTAATCCAAAGTTTCCCCTAATGATGACAAGAAACAGAGAATTAAATTTCAAAAAAAGGTCAAAAAGGAATAAACTTGCAAAATCAAACTCATCAATTAGAGATTACTAATCAACCAAAGTATAAAAACCTAAACTTTGGAACGATGAGAGTACAAAAAGGGATAAAGAAAAAACCTTTTTAGCATCCTTAGGGATGCCATAGCCAGAGTTATACATCTGACCCAGTAAAACCTGCATGGTGATGTTCCCAGCTTTAGCCTCCTCAAGTGTGTCTTTGAACCACCGCTTCGCACAATCAGAGACCACCGTGGACAGCGGAACGAAGCGGCGGCTACTATCGCTGGTGGTGGCGGGTGAGGAATCTTTGACGGGACTGTCCATGGAGGTGATGGGTCGGATCGGTTTTGAGGATTTGATGAATCCAGCTGCTGTAGCGGCTACCCCTCTTAGCCCTGTTTTGATGGGAATTGATTTTCCCATAAACAAAAATATATAAAAAAAGGAAGAAGTTTGGATTTGTGATTTTCTTCTCAAACTCTCCTTTGTTTGGTTTTTGGGTAGAGAATATTCTTCTTCCTACAGCGGAGTTGATTAACGTGGTTTGGTACCGGTTTGGTCAGGTTTATAAAATTAATTTCATGTTCGGTTTGATTTTGGTTTTTCTGATACCAACGGCGTCCGATACATAGTATTCACACACTCGTAAGCTTTCAAGAATATACGTTTCTAAATTTAGATAGATTTTCAGTTCTACAGATGTCACAACTGTATTCCAAGATTAGATATTCGTATTTTATGCTTCTTACAGGACAATATAGATCCAAATACTGAAATACACACATACTGATTGAGGACACATTACATAGGGAACTAAAAGAATGTTCTATTGAGAAAAAAGAATATAAGAAAATAAAACATCACAGAGCTTTTTGTAACGCTAATGTAAATTCCGCAACTTACTTACAAGTTACAACATGCACGCACAAACCTATAAAACAGTATACAATATACATACATACACATAATATATGAGCGATGAGATGACAGTACCGCATTTTGATGTTGTTGTTATATGTCTTGAAATAGAAATTGTATAACCTACCTGACTCCAAGCGCTTGCGCACTCATCATGAAACAAGAACTGACACAGCGGAAAAGCCAACGATCTTGGATCTAAGAATCACTCCAACTATCTGAATCTTCGTCCTCATCGCTTCCAGCCATTGCCTGCACCCGTGTCATAGGGGTTAGGAATAAGGATGTGTCATGTTTGTGCGTAAAGATAAAAAGTGAAATCTTAAATTGGTCTAGGATCAGGCTTATAACTCAATGTTTCCACTTATGAAACTACTTTGGGATCCAATGTAGGACTACATTCCTGACTTTCTTTTTGACTCATGTAAACATCGACATGCTTTGACATGATGCCTCTAGCTCTAGGATTAGTAAGATAAAAAAAAAAACTAGAGAACGTTTACTATTTCAAAAGGAAGCTGAAAGAGAGAACGAACCTGGCGTATTGTGTTAGCTTTCTCTAAGATTGCAGCTACCCTTATATTCGTTTTAGGACCAGTTTGGATGCTGGGTCGTGTAACTGCTGCAGGCTTCAGATTGACGGACTGCATAGACAAAATAGGGTCAAAAACCTCCAATCTCAAACTCTGTTAACAAGCTTAGATATTGCATTTGGAATTTTACATTATCAATACAGTACCCTTTAGACCTACTGCATTAGCCGGAGGCGAATGATACAAATTACGACAATCAACCACAAATAAAGAGGACGGAAAGGACTGTGTAAGAATAAAAACAATGTTGCTACCTTATTTCGAATTTGCGCAAGCAATGAATCTTTGTCGTCTTGCTTTGATTTAATTGGTGGGTGGACCATCTCAGAGACTTTCTTCATCTGCCAAATCATCAGGACAAGCGATTAGAGTCAAAATTTTAGCATAGGCATGGTATTGCAGATGGGATGTAATTATTACTGTGCGTCTGTCATGAGCTGCAACGGCATCAACAAGCGGACTTCTTGGCCGAGGAAGCCGAACCATAGGGACTACTTCTGGCTTATCTGTGTCCAAGGTAGGTGCAACAGAGAACGCGTTGACAGGCCACATAGCATCTCCCACTACACTAGGAATTATCTTCTGAACTGACGTGTGTGATGCTTCAGCTGTATCTGTATTTGAAGCATCAGGAACCCAATGACTCTTATCTTCCACTTTAGTTGATTGAGTTGGTGTCAGGGCTTCGGTTTCAGGGCAATGCTGATCATCGCTTGAGCTTTGTGACACATGCACATCTGTATCGTTCTTGATATCTTCGTATTTTGTCGATAAATCCTGAGGCAGCTGCAATAAAGGCTCTTGTGAATAAACGAGCTCATGGTTCTGAGTTGCATGATGATCCAAAAGATTGTTCACTTCAGAACCAAAATCGTCAAGAAGTCCCTGATTAGGCATTGTAGGGAGCTCGGAACTGTCATATTGACTATTCAAATCAGTGCCAATGCTTGGGAACTGAATGGAGGATTGCAATGGGATTTCTGATGCATTGTTCACAAACCCTCCGGTATGTTTTTCTGATTCGTCACTTCCTAAAGATATAGACATCTCTGGTGATTTAGACCCAATTTGAACGTCCAAGCTAGAACCACTGAGTGGAACCACCGATGGAGAGGTTTCGACTGATTCACCCATGAAGGTAGGAAAAGAATGTGGAACCTTTCCAATACGCCATTGCATAGGAGGAAGGGGTGGCAGAGGAGGCATGTCCTCCTGGTTGGGTGGAGTAGTCTCGGGGATCAAGCCAAAGCTAGGAAAAGTAGGCTCCAGATTCAATTCTTGGTTAGGTCTGTTCAATTCTATACCTGCAGATTGTGGTGCATATTCTAAACCAGCTGATTGTGGTACAAACTTTAAACCTCCGAAAACATTTGACTGCAGAAATTCCTCATCTGCAACTGTATGGCTTGCACAAGGTGTTTGCTCTCTTACTGTCTGCTCAATAGCCTCACTCTCTATAAGGTTCAGATTATTCGCTGGCGAGGAATCTATACAATTATCAACAAGAATGCTCTCACCAGGATAACTGGTTTCTGTGTCTCCGTCCCTCTGATCGTGAGATGGCTTGGGACTTATAGATTCAAAACTTGCCAGGTCACTGTTGTCTAGGGCAGTACTCAGACCTTCTGAAGACACTTCCAGTGGGCTTTTCTGCTTTTTTATCTCTGACTCTAGATTATTGTCTGCTGGTAGTGCCTCGTCAGACTCTACAACTGTATCTTGGCAAATCTCTCCAGCTTCAGAAGACGAACGATAAATATTAGTCGAAATCCAAGGCAGAGAACCATTCAAACTAGTAGATGACAGGCTAACGGCATTGTTAACACCACCACTGGAAGTGTCGCTGTCGTTATCAGACACGGCAAGATCTATGGTCGGGGCAATGTCTGTAGTTGCATTGTCCAGCCCTGAAAGGTCATGAAAATCTTCAACAGAGCCATCACTTTTGCTACAAGTAGGTGAAGCATCTCCCACCAATTTCTCTCCGCCCGAGTTAAAATCAGAAGTCATCTTACTATTGACTTCAGCAGGCATAGACATTCCATTCTCTAGTGTGTCTTCATGGGACTCTGATACAGATACATCAGCCGTGTTCTCAAATGCACATGATTGTTCACTAGAGATCTCAGCAACTGAATTTTGAGAACCAACATCAGCAACTGAAGTTTGAGAACCAATATCGACAACTGAATTTTGAGAATCAAGGTCGGCAACTACATTAGTCACTGTAACACAATCAGTTTCATCACCCGGAGCATCTTTTAAATGAATTTCATCAACTGTACTTGGACCACAAACTTTATAGGGCATATCAGGTGAAACTTCCATTCCCATTCCAGCTGAGTAAGGTAATAGCTTTCCTGTTAGGCTACTACTATCATTGCCTTCAGGATCGCTGCCCGAGTTTGCTACAACTTTAGAAGAAGCAACTGTAAAGTTTGTCTCAATATCATTATCACCGAAAGGTAACATTTCACCTTTTTGAGTATCAACAAAAACTTGAGGACTAGAGCCTGAGTTTACTAAATCTGAAGAATGATCAACCATATAGTTCTTCTCAATGGTGGTATCGCATCTGTTTCCTTCAGAAGTTGAACAAATTGACGAAGTTTCAGAAAGGAAGTTAGAGTTTTTAGCATCAAAAGATGCACACGATCTTGAAGAATCGATTGAATCCACCTTGCTTTCATCATTGCCTCCCTTAATTAGATCAGGCCTAACAAGTTCTGGAGAAGTTTCAACGACTACTGGTGCTAACGATTGAACAGTCAGTGGACATGATTCATCATTCTGAGAGACTGGCCTTGGACTTGAACATATATCTTTCGATCTTAATGATGTCTGGCCATCTATATTGCTGCTACTAACTGATTCCTGAACATTAAAATCATGAGACACTTTGCTGGCTTCAGGAGTTACAAGGGACATGGAGTCAACCAGCTCACTCTTAAAATTAGAAGTCGAAGTTAAACATCCAGAAAGTTTCTCTCCATCAGATTGATCATCAATGGATACGCTTGCAGTGTCCGAGTAAGAATAACTAGTGCTCCGTTTCCCAACTGAGCTTCGCCCATTTTCTGACACTGGTGTGTTTCCATTTGAATGAAAAAATGAAAATTGAGGTGGGTCCTCCACCCTTTCTTCATCCGCATCAGAATAAGTATGATGGTTCCCATCCTTCAAAGCATCTGATCTATTCTTAGGTCTATACTCATCGTCTGTTTCTGTTTCCGACTCCATGGTGGCTGGTGCGTCCACATAATTGTCAGCCTCACTGGTTAAATCTTCAGAATAACTCCTCTGTTGAAAAAATCCTGGCTTCTCGTTCAAATTAGTTTGTGAATCCTTTATAAAAGTTGTACCAGGGACTTCACTGTAAGTAGATTCAGGCACTGTCTCTATATCTCTTTCAATAAATCCCCCATTTAAGTTAATATTTGCCACATTTTCCTGCTCCCTTGGTAATGAAACCTCTGCGCTGCTTCCTCCGTGAGACTTCTCCATAGCATCCGCCATACTGATTTCAGGTATATCGGTTACTATATCTCTAGTACTATCCATATTCCATGTCAACAGTCCAGGGTTTTGAGTGATTACTTCATAACTTATTTTACTATCTACACGTGTCTGAACAAATTTCTCCATGTAGCTTTCCCCTGATTTTGAAATAAGGGAACACCCATCTAGCTTTCTAGTTTTCAACTTCACAACGCGCGCTGGATCTGAATGATGAGTCTCTAAATGCTCCTCCAAAAACAATTCATGCAATCTGTGCCAGTTGAATGATTTGAAGCAGCCATTGTCACTCAAAGTCAAATACCAATATGGGAACTTAGGGAATTATGAAAAACATACAATACATCAAATAGATCATACTCACTTGGCATGTGATGATAGAGCATTTTCAGGTGTTCCTCCATTCCTCCATTGAGATGCTCTTCTCTACAACAGATTAAAAGGAAAAACTATGAGAAGTACGGAGAGGAGAGGAAGATATAATTACACATTCAAAACACCATGAGCTTAAGCATCCTCATTGGACCTGTCTTGTTTAATGGTACGCTAGACAAGAACATATAAGAGAGAACCTACTATTCAGAAAATCTACCATGCTTCTTTTTTCCTACTTCTAAAGCCTAAACTAAAACTACGTTTTGTCTACCATGTAACAGAAAAGTAGACAAGAACATATGAGAAGCTCCCTCATTCAGCAGTACTACTACCTTTGCTTTCTGTGATTTCTTCTCTCTCTGAATATCATCCCATGATTCTTCATATGAAGACGTTTCGAGCCTAACAAATGATGGATCGGTGTAGCGTTTCAAGCATGCTCCAGCTCCCGAGATATCAAATCTAATCAAACCCATCAAAAGATGTTACATCCTCAGCTCTCACAAACTACTAGTCCAGAAGAAATATTAGCAGAAAAGGTAAATCATACTTGTCCAGAAGAAATAGCCTAGGGGGACCTCTGCATTCCTCATAAGAGTCCATCACACAACGGGGCAAGTCACCACGTGTAACCACACTCTGTTCCAATTGTAGATTTGGATGCCATTCCACACCTGAAATAGAGTCATAGAGCCATCTTGAAATAATCCAACATCATAGTAAGCGGACCAGATCATGAATATTCATAGCAACACCAATTCTCTGACCTTTATTAGAGAAAAATGGTGAATGATCGGTCTGACATAGTAATGCCTTCTCTATCGAAGGGAACTCTGCTTCCAGCTGCTGTACACGAGCCATTAGACCATGGCTTCTAGAAGCAGTTGCCATCACTTCTTCGTGCAAGTCATGGAACATCTCAGCAGCAAACCTTCATCACAAATCACATGGATTTCAAGTCAATTTCATCGAAATTAAAAAAAAACCATAGCTACTAAATCTAGATTAGTAAAAATTGTAGCTTTAAACTCGTGGGTCAAAAAACAATAGATTCGGAAACCTCAGAATTTGCCGCGATTAGAAGTCAAATAAATAAATTACGATTAGAGAAAACATACTCGGCGAGATCACCGAGTTGACGCAAAATGCCAACGAGACCAGCCATGGCGACTCCTTCGAGCAGAGCTTCGGGGTCATCTTTATCAGCAGCTTGGTACAGATCCGGATCTGCTAATCCGTACTCGTTACGAGACTGGTACCTCGTCAACGGCATTGTTTGAGCTCTCTGATCAGCTCCCTAGTTAACTTTGTTCAATTTCAAAAGGGAAAAACTTTACAAGGAAGAAAGACTACAAAAGCTCCTCTGTCTTCATTGAATTAGTGACCGACCACATTAGAAATGTGACGACATCACTAGCTGTAAACTAAAAAACGGACTTTCTGTGGTTTCGAGACGGCGGATATAGGTAGGGGCAAAGAGAGAGAGAGAGAGAGAGAACCTCAACGCTTAATTCTTTTAGAAAATTGAGAAATTGCCTAAAAATACATTTTTTTCCTTTTTCACTCAGCCTAAAATACTTAAAAATGGTTACTTTTTAAAAAGTTCTTTATCAAACCAAACATTGTTTCAATAAAACCCTGCATTTAAGACCAGCGACCCCTCGGGAACCTGTTTTTTTTCCAGCACTAGGCTGCGCGACTGAGTTTTGGTTCATGGACTTCATAATTGACATGTCTAATTGTGATCCCTAATATGGAAACAAAACACAAATCTAATAATGTTTTTTTATATGCAACCGATTAGTTAATAATAATCTATCTTATTATTTTTGCAACCCTTTTTTTTGACCACCTTTTGTTTCATACAATTTGACACGAAATGCCCTTGAAAACTATCAATCTAGCTATTTTCATTAAGGTTACTTGTGTAATATAGATTATCGGGTCGGTTTTTGTTTTTGATTTAATACCCGATTGCAATGGACGGATCTTTACTTCTTTCTCCAGGGTAAATCATTTGAATTGTTATATTAGTAAACATAATAAATGCGAAGATTGTTGACATAAAAGTTCCTAAATCTTAGCTTCTCAAAAACTATTAACAAAATAAAAATATGATCTTTGTAGAATCAAAACCAAATACTCCTTGGAGTATAACATAGTGACTCTATAGCAATAGCTACTAACCATATAAGAATTTCCCTGCTATAAATTCCGATTGTATACACATACTATATCCATATATAAACATCCTTAATAATAATAAAAAATCCTTAACTTATACTATTTACTAACAAAGTTCCCTAATATTAGCCAAATCATTTTCGAGTCCATAAATATAATCCATGAAAGCTAATATCGTTCATATATGCTTATTTTATAGTAACCATTTAAAATACTTTTCCTAATTAAGAATATTGAATTTCTGATAATATAGGTATATGTTACCTGTCAATATCTTCATAATATTAAAACTTTATCAACGATCACAGCCTAAAACCCTAGAATCACTAATTCACTTGCTTATACTATAAATATTTGTGGACACATTCAATTTTTGCACCCATCTCGACTAAAAATATCTTAACATTACCAAACAATATAAAACAATTTTTGCTTCCTTTGCTTACCTAAGAGACATCCGTCCTTACAAAAATTTAACAACTCTAGCCATGCCAAGAGCAAGACCATGTTACATAAACTCACCAAATCTTTTTTTCGAGTAAGTATACCATTTTTGTATGATGAACTCACCAAATCTGTAGATCATCTAACACACTCTTTCATGAGAAATTACTTACTTAAGATTTGATATATTCAGGGTCAAACGTCAAATCTCAGTATACAAGAAGGTGTTTGCTAGACATGATCAAACTTCACTGACGCCACCTCCGTATGAAAATCATGCCACAAAAAATTAGTTTACAATGATTATTAAGTTAACCAATTAATATTATGTTCAAACAGATGTAGTATATCTTGATCGTTATATTTTCTATGCTAGGCAAACAATGTTTTGGTCCTAATTCATGTATAACCAAACAACAATATGCTAAATGAATTTTGTATAAAACTGATTAAACTATAACGATTAAAAATATATACATTAAATACTAGACCCGTGGTGTACCACGGGCTAAAATCTAGTTGAAAGATAAAAACGGAGCGAAGAGTCTCTTTTAAGTTCACTGATACTTCTCTGCAGGAACATCAAAAGGCGTTGAGTCGAGTATAGGTATGATTCGCCTTCTCCCCTTCCCACCTTAAACTTCTCTGTCTTTATATATCTCTTGCCTCGTCACTCCTTTGGATATATTCTGTCGTCGTTTACTACACTTTTTCTCTCTGGCTCTCTCTGAGCTCCAAGTTCAAGTTTTTATCTTTAATTCGTTTTTGTTTTGGATTGGGTGAGATTCAGGTTCAAACATGTCTTATATTCCACCACATAAGAGGCATTCGAAGGATCCGGCCAAACCATCCCCTGTTCCAGATTCTCTTGTTACAGAATTCAAAAAAAAACTCGACTTTAACAGTAGCAATGGTTATCCCAACCGGATAGTCTATTCAGGAGATTCCATTTCTAAATGGTTTCTTGTTGGTTCAAATGGAATCGAGGCTGAGGTTCCTTCATATGTTAAGTTTGAGCCTTTGTCCTCGGATTCTGTCGAGTGCAGAAAAGGAGTAAAGCCTTCGGTACTGATGCACAACAATGTCCAAAACGGTAAAGAATTGTGTAGTGTTGTACTCCGTTTTAAAAAGACGCAGACTCTTTTGTGTGTTTAACACAGTATTTCTACTTTGGTTTTCTGTTCGACAGTTCAAAGATCATATAACGAACATTAGTTGCGACTATTTTGTTATTATTATGATCGTTCTTGGCAAAAGAAGATTCGTTGTGTATATTGAAATGTGGTTGTTTATATGTTTATATTCAGCAAATATGAATATTGGAGAGAGTGAAGAACAAAGAACTCAGTGGCTGTTTGTAGCAGAGAAGGTTGAGGAGGATCTTGTGTTGGCATATGAGCGAGCTAAGACTAATATGGATGAGCATCATGTATTGAAATTGATTGCTCGGTTTGGCAAAATTTTCTTCTATGGGTAAGCGATTCAACTTCTGATCTGCCATCTTTTGCTTACAGAAACTCTTTGTATTTCTTTTAAATGTTACATTATATAACCAGGCATCAAGGTGGTCCTGTGGGTGAATTTTTGCCAAAAACTCGAATAAGGTGTTCTCTGCAGATGTCCCAACGTCTTACTTACAACTCATTAAGTCTGAGGTTGTACCAAACCATGGATTCTCTATTGACTTGGAAAAGGAAACGTACACTGTGAAGGTACATGTTTGGATCTGTCCTTCTGATGTCTTTTGAATGTGTTTAATTGTGGTTGGTTTCTATTCCCAGGTATCACATTATACTCGTCCCAATACAACTATCAACTGCAAATGTTCCCTTAAGGAAGATGGACGGCTCAGTATGTACAAGGCAAGTTTCGAGTTCTTTGTGTGTGTGATAAGAACCAGAGTAAAATCTCGTCTTTATTCCTCAATGATTCAGCAGGAACAACAACATAAAACAAGAATCAAAGATAGAACCATTTTCTCTCCATATGATTCATCTCATCATTGATATTAACTTGATACATGCCAGGTTTTTACGTTGTTTGTCTTTGATTGAACTTGAGTATTTTGCTGTTGCACAGGCCGAGCTTAATCCTGTAAGGCATTTGGTTGTTGATGTGTCTTGCATTGACAAGAATCTTGACATGAGACTCATGCTCGCTGCCAAGAGGAAGATGACGGCTCTTACAGTGAGTTGAATTTGATTTATATATAAATTTCTGGATAAATTATGCTTCTTTTGGGTGATCTTTCTATGATGGGCAGGATAAAGAGATAAGCAACATTAAAGCGCTATTGGATTCAGGAACTGTTGATCCAAATGTGAAAGGTGGTTTAAGGTGGCCATTCGGTAAAGCTTTATCTGAGGATGGATACAAAGTATTTGAATCTTGTCACGGTAGAGTTACTATCTACAAAAACCAAACTCTAAAGCTTAAAGTAAAAGAGACTGATAGATTCAATGAGAGGGTTGGGATAGGGGAAATCAAGAGGGAGGTGTCCCTGAGACTTAAAGACCTAAACTCTAAGTTACAGGTAAATTATTGTTGCTCTTGTACTTTTGAAACTCTTTTGGAAGTGTAAAGGATTGATTACACTTGCCGTCTGCAGGAGCAAAATACTGAGAAAAGTTGTGTTTTGGAAATGCTTCGAAGTACTCTTGGATCTATATGGGACTTATTGCATTGTGATCCCTATCTTACATGATAAAGAACCATACGATGTTGCTCGTTCTATCGGTGTCTCTTTTACTTTCTGCTGTGTCTCGGTTCGTTTTATTGGTCGTCTCTTTTACTTTCTGATGTGTGTTGGTACAATAATGTTTTGGGTTGTTACCAATCATTTCATGTATCTGAACTTGGTAAATGGTACCTAGATGACTCGATGCATATTGAAGTTTCCTTTTACTTAAAGAAAATAACTCAATGCATACTGGCGTTTCTTTTTTACTTGATGGTCTAGTCGTCAGCCAAGCAGGACAATACAATGAAAGATTCCCAACTCACACATTCAAATTTGGTGAATATGTTGTAACTGGTGCAAAGAACAAATCTAGTTCCAAAGTTTGAAATAAATTAAGATTTCTCTTTTGCTTTGATCACTTCACAAATCCTGGAACAAATAAACTAATATCCCTTCTTTTAAGTTATAAGTTGTAACTTATAACAATCATCCATAAGACCAAATACATCAATTTACAGCTATTTAGAGTTGATCCATAGCGCTCACACCAGGTGTGCTAAAAGTTCAACTGCTTTATCCATCAAGCCTTTATCACATAACCTGCTAATGACTTCCTCAGTTCTTGAACTCTTAGCAAACACGTTCATGTTAAACGCTTCCTCCAAAAAACCTTGAGCAGAAACAACATCACCTACCTCAATAAATGCGCTAATCATAATATCATATGTGTGGCTGTTCCGGTTAACTCCATTTATCCCCATCTCTTCCCAGAGAGTCTTAGCTTGACTCAGATCCCCAGCATTAACCAATGCCTTGATCAATATATTGTAAGTAATCACATTAGGCTCAGAACCTAGCTTGTTCATCGAAGACATCATCTTTAAGGCGCCTTCAATGTCGTTCTGCTTGCATAAGCCATTCATATACACATTATAGGTATAAACATCAGGAGCCAAGCCTAACAAGAGCAACTCATCAAAAAACTTGTCTGCTTTCGAGTACTCCGCATCCGCAATTACCCCTTGCAACACGATAGTATAACAAACAATATCGGGCTCAATTCTGTCACATTTCATCTGATTCAGTACACTTACAACTTCTTTTCCTCTTCCTCCTTCAACCAAGAAACTCATAACGACTGTATAATCCCGCAAACCTGGTGAAAACCGAGTCTTTCGCAAATCTTCCAAGTATCCAACGACATCGAAACATGACGAATCCTTGTGTTTACATACAGAACTCAGTAACTGAGAGTATAATCTCGGATCAACAATAACACAATCAATACTCATGTATCTCACTAACTCAGTAGCACAATCTACCTCACCGATTTTACATAGAGCATCGATCAATATCCCAAATGTAGATTCCTCTAACCTCACACCCATTCTACTAGCTTTCACCAAAATCTCAGGCACCAATTCAAGACTCTCTCTTTTTCTCACGAGAACTAAGAGCAGAGCATTGAGCGTGTAAGCAGAAGGCACACACCTGAAATTAGGGATCTTGAAGAAAACATCGATTGCCTCTCCGATTCTTCCGGCGAAACCATAAGCAGCGATGACATCCCTGAAAATGGATTCAGGTGTATCGAACTTCTCAGAGACTTCAAGGTGACTGAGAACAGATGCAATGTTCTCGAGCTGAGAGGTTTTAGCTAGAGTTTTGATAACAAATCTGTAAGCTTGAGGCGTTGGCTCACAGTTATGGAGTCGGAAAGAGCTTACGAGGGTTCGTATAACACCACCGTCCTCTGAATCTGCGACCGGACTGCTTCTTAGCTCTTCCATTGCATATTTCTGCTTGAGATTCTCGTTCCATTTGGTTTTGAAGGGAGAATGAGGAATTTTTCGATATTTTCTCAGGAAATTTGACATTCGGTGCCATGATGAAGATCTTACCATTTCAATTCGACAATGATTGTCGAGTGGAAGACATGGAAGAGGACATGTCATGTAGCTTCAGAATCTTTTGTTGTCGGTATTTATTAAAAGCCCAACTAAATTTTAATTGAAAGCCCACGATTGGCCCAGCTTCGTTTAGGTTTTTTTTTTTTTTTTTTTTTTTTTATATATATACATTACACTGTCCTTGGCCGCAAGAAATCAGAAGAAAAAGGTTGAAACACAATGACGACGACGATGATCTCCAACCTTCCAAGAAATTTGATAGAGGATATTTTATCTAGGCTTCCCTTCAAATATATGAAAGCTATGCGTTTAACATGCAAAGTTTGGGAAAATATATCTAAAAGTGAGAGCTTTGCGAAGATGCACATTGGTAAAGTAACAAGAGAAGGGGAGTACTGTATGATGATCGTGAACATGTGTCTCACAAATTTTATCTAATTAACGACGCCATTCATTAGATAAATGACTCTGACTCTGACTATACCAAAGCACTAGTTCCGGACCCGCGCTACAGCGCAGGGAAAAATTACCGGGTTTTTAGTCTTTTGTATGTTGCGAAATAATTTTATTTGTGTTTGCTTTACTTTATTTTCATCAGTAATTAAATTTTATCATTTTTAGATTGTATGTGTTGGTTTCAAATATGTTCAAAATTATTTAAATTGTATGATTTTAGTTGGATTGTTAATTTTAGAACAATATGTGGCATATATACATGTATAAATATTATACAATGAAAAAAAAAAGTATACAGTGAATCATTTTTAAAATTTAGGGATTGACCCGCGGTACACCGCATAATCATAAATACATGATTTTAACTTGGACCTTTCATGCAGTTTTGTAAAGTTGCAAATCTCTAGAATAAACAAATAAAGAGCCAATGATTTCTTATTTCTTATCGTGTTTAAATGTAAAATCTGTGTTGATGTTACAATTTTGTGGTAGCAAAAACTTATTTAAATAGATCATATTTTCTTAGGGTTAAATTGAAAAAAGATTAGTTTTATAATCAAGCCAGAAATTCGAAACTATTGCCAAATAAATATTAAAGATGGTCATAGAGAAAATATATATATATATATTAAAGATGGTTGAAAATGAAATATCCCGTAACTGGTGTGAAGATCATAGTTAATATAGGAGAAAACTATACATCCAAATATCAATATAGGTTATTTAAGGAAGACTTTGTTTTGAAATATTATGGATAATTTGATAATGATTATTATATATTTAATTTATATTTCTGATTTTTAGGTTAATTTGTTAAACCAATATACAAAATCATACATTAATGTATTTTTCCTTAAACAAATTAAGATTAATGTACTTTCCCAAACCGATATTGATGGTTTAATTTGGTAGATTTTGAAATAATATATATGGAAACTGGTATTTAATATCCTTAAACTTTTAGTAAGATCCAACTGAAAAATTCCGGGTTAATTTTTTTTTTAAAACCCGACCCAAAAAGCATTTGTACTTCTCTTTTACTATAGTAGGGATTCGTTAACATCATAGGAGAGGTTGGATACTTTAATAAATTGGATCCTGGATTTCCTGCAGCCAAAAACGGTTGGTCTCGTGTGTGCACTTATGTTCCAAGTTCGATCTAAATCAATAAATTTTTTGTCATATTTTTGGAAGAAAAAAAAAATAGTGGTATTTTTGAAAAGAAAAAAACTTAAAATGTGATATTCAAGGGAATTTCTCTTAAACTTTCCCTAAATGATATTTTAAAATACATAAATATTTTTTAGTTCTCATAAAAATATGAATATAAAAGAGAGTAGAAAAAACAATATAGATATAATTAGTCAACAATATAGATTCATTCATTAATCATCAAGTACCACAATTTCCACCTGGTCCTCCAAAAGAAAAAGATACCCCATTCGTCTTTATATAACCCCAATAAGATAGTCTATAGCATTGGTAAGAATCTGAATATTGTCTTATTTTTTTATCTTCAATATCAACATTTTGATATTTCTGATTCCAAACTTTAACATGCAAAAAATGTGAGCTTTGATGAAAGTTGAAATTCGGAAAATGACCATTTCCCATTGGAGGACTGATTCCGTCCGGAGATGTAAATGTATTTCCTCCATAACGTACCAAAGAAGCTCCTTTGTTTAGATGAGTAAATAACTCTTTGGGCCAGTATCCAATTAATTCATTAGAAACTTTTAGTACCCAGTTTCCAGTGAAACCATCCTGATAAATATTAAATCGTAACAAAAAAACTATTAGACGAAATTTCTAGAATTTATAAGTACATATGTGACATCAAGAAATTCTACCAAAAAATTATACAAAATTTATTTTAATCCAAAACTTGAAATTAATATAAAGTAGATAAATATTTACCTGAAAAACTTTTGGGTAAAAACCAATTGTTTCTTTACCACCATAAATAGAAGATCTATCAAATACAGTTCCAACCCAGGGTTCTCGAGTAACAAGAATAAAGCCAGGACATTTCATATCATAACATCCAGTTTTTTTATAGCCATCTGCCTAATAAATTAAAAAATAAAAAAGAAAGGTCAAAGCTCATGCAAACAAAAAAAGTAAAGGCAAAACCTTTATTCGTTTACCATGTATAAAGAAACATTATTAAAAAGTAATTAATTTACTCACAGTCCAATATATTGTAAATCGTGTCGAACTGTCACCATATAATCTTGGATGCACCTATTAAAAAAACATGAAAAACAGAAATTTCAAATATAAGAATGAAAATGTTTGTTTCAAAAAAATGTATACTCAAACACTAATTCTCCAATATATCATGCACTAGATCACCACAAAGTTATTCACCACAAATGATAACAACTTACCGCCCAACCAACTTGTATGCTGTTGAGTTGATCGCGAGGTCCGTTCTCTAACCAAATTTGACTTTTACTGTATTGGTTATTTTGTAGTGTCAAATTATGAATAGTTATCCCAGCTTCTGCTCCTCGATAGATGCTCCCATCCAAAACAGTCTCAATTGTTGCAAACTGTATATGACATAAATAAAAATGTTGATAGTTATACTAAATTTTGCATGTCTTATAATCACAACACACTAGAAAGAAGAAAAGAACTTGACTGCATATAAACATTTTTTGTGTTGTGGATAAGATAAAATGTCATATGGGATGATATAGATATTTCGATAAAAGTATGATAATAGAGGAAAACATACATGTTGGCCTGGGTACTGAACCGTGTCAAGATGAATGCTCTCAGTTCCATTTCTTTGCCTTAAAATTGGTACTGTTCCTTTTGGACAACTTTGATTATTTATTTTATACTTATAAATTGTTGTTTGGCTTTCATTTGAGATGAATTGTTCCTAGCACATAACACAAGAATAACAAAATTAAGTTAGAAAAATAGAATTAAAACAAATTATTCTCTACCAAAAATATTTGTTAGCCATATATCATTGAAAAATATAAATTATTATACCGGGATCTTGTGGTGTTTCAACAATGGATGTTCGAAAGCTGGTTGTTTATATATATTAACACAATCAAAATCCTGTAAAATCAGTTATGACTTAACAAATCAAAAATATTATTATAAGTGATAAATATTATTAAAAAAAAAATCCAAATTTATAGGTAAATAGTGGACAAACAAAAATAGAAGTGATAGAATCTCACATCAATGATTCCATTGGCCCCTAACGTTAAAATCATATAAGAAGCAAGAACTATCACAAGATGTAAACCCATTGTTAAGTTTTACTCTTTGGTGTCCATTGATAATTTAAGGATATATATATAACAATAGTGAGTTAACGTCTAAGAAATTTGTTGCTAATCATATCCCTTCACATTTCATAAACCTACCAAAAGTATCAAATACAAAGATTTTTGACTGTTGACTATAATAAATTTAGTATCAATATTGGGTCAACCATAATAAATTTGCTGCTAGTCTTATCACTACACCTTTATAACCTACCTAAAGTGTCAAATACAAAAGATACGTTACATTAATTTCATCAACATCTAATAAATTTGTTTAGTCAATAATTATATAATTCATCTAATATAAAGTTTCCATAAGTGACTAATACAATTATTTAATTATAAAAACATAAAATATTAGGGAAAAATGTAAAAAAAACAAAAAAAAAAACACAAAAACTTTCAATTTTGGAACAAACAAATATCAACTTTCAAAACATCAGTAAAAGCACAATGTTTGGTTTGAATTTTTGATACATTAGTCAAGTTTTGTTGATTTGACCATTTTAGTATGACAAATGTATCAAAAATGACTAATGTATTTGACCATGGTCATAGCAATAAGTTTAGAATCAACTATGACTAGCAATAAGTTTTGTTGATTTGACCAGTTTAGTATGAATAATGTATTTGACCATGGTCATAGCAATAAGTTTAGAATCAATTATGACTAGCAATAAGTTTAGAATCTTATTTAGACTAAATGGAGATTGTTAACAGAAAGTTATTGCTAGTCATATCACTATCCTCTAATAATTCCGCCAAATGTGTCAAATACGAAAATCAATATAGTTGTAAAATTACGTTATAAAGTGATATTTTTATAAACTAAAAACGAAATAGGTATTGGACTGCTAATGTATATGTTGAACTAAAAGTCTTTTCAAGTATCGAATGTTTTAGTAGAATATTATTTGATGGTTGAGTATTTCATCAAAATTAAAATTATTTTAAACAAAAATAACTAAAAACATATATTTTATTAATTTTCGTACATGAATGACAATGTCTTCAGCATAGATGAATGAATATAGGAGTTTTCATTACACAAAAAAAAAAAATGTACAATTTGATTTTTGTTTTTACATTTACAAGAAAGATCTTCAATATACTATATGAGTTGAACGTATACATGTTCATGCAGAATGAAATGCAAATGTATACTGAAGATGATTAATGTGTTAACGTGAAAACAACTGATATTATGCAATTAAATTTTTTTTAAAAAGGTGATCATATGCAAACTTCAGAGAAACGATACCCAAATAAATTAGAAACAATGTTTTGCCTTATCGAAATAGTGATATTCGATTGCATTTTTAAACCGAATAAACACAAATTTTAAATGACCTATTTATCAGTGTAAATCCGTTAGCCGGTGTAACGTTGATCTAAACGGTATTAAGTATTAACCATCCGTTAGTCAACCATTTAGTTGTGCTCAGTCAGACATGTGACATGGATTTTGGCTTAGATAAAAGACGCTATATATATATATATGTAAACTTGAGTATTTCATTTTTATTGTAACAAGATATGTAAAGAAAAATTCAATAGCTCTGCTGATTTGGTTTCAGATAATATTCGTCAGGTGTGATTGGGTTCGATACCTTCTTATAGTTGTTTTTTTTTCTTATACGTGATTATGCCTTTGAACAATCATTTCAATGAAGACAGGTGTAAACTGGAAATCTGTTGGAAGATAGAAGAATACAAACACAGTGAACACAATACAAACACATTGATTCAAACACCTTTTTTTTAGCCCTTCTTGTACAGGAGCATCTCTGTATCTCTTCAGAGCAGCTGATTAGAAAAAAAGAAGAAAATCACAATAGAGAGAGATTTGATTGATCCTTTCAAAAGCATCTGATTTGAGTTTTTTGTTTTTTGTTTCTTGGGTACAGTGAAGCAGTGTTCTTTTTCATCACGTATTCACACTGTTGTTTGTTACTAGTAACCTCAAAATTTTCATTTTACATGGCGAGTACAGATCATACATGATACATAGTTCATTGCTCTGTTTTACATGCTTTCTTGATCATCATCATATCCTTTGTCCCACAGAGATAAAGAGCCAATGAACTTGTTTTAACTTTCTCTTTTCACTGAAGCCATGTGGTCGAGTCAAAATAGAGTCCAACTGGGTCAACCCTTGTATCAAACCCGGTTCCAAAATAGCAAGAAAGCTAAGAACAAATAGACATGGTCCTCTCTCTCATGAGAATGAATTAAAACAATGTGAACCTATGACTAAAAGAATTAAATCAACATGTTCAATAAGCTGAATTTTTGTTGTTTACGGGTCAAATCGAATAGCTGAATTTTTATTTTATTAAAGAGTTACAAATTGGTTGAATCATGATCAGTGCTACAATGTTAATTGTTAGTTCTTACTTCATATATTATATATCAATCAAGACTATAATTGTTAGTTCTTACTTCATATATTATTTATCTACAATTGTAGATAAAAATGTATCCCAACTTTTTATTATATACATTTTAGGAAAAAAAAAACTTTTAATAGACACTTGTTTGGATAATCCTCGTCCAACACGTAATCGGATGGATAGAGTATAAAAGATCAAACCTCTTAAGACTATAGTATTAAACATCATTAAAAAGGGAATTATCCACCTAATAAAAAAAAACAGTTATTCTTTAATAGATTTAACGTTGACCTTGACCACATTATAAAGACGCGTGGTGTTAACGCAGTAAATAAAGAGCGTGGAGCGGGAAAATTGCCGTCCTTAAAAACAGAGAAAAAGAAAGCATCATAATATGGATCGAATCGATCAGAATAAATAAATAGAAGAAAAGAAAAAAAAGAAAAAAAAAAAGAGTTTTTTCCATTTTATTGTGTGTGCTTTGTTTCTTCTTCGTGGAAGATTTAGAAAAGGAAAGAAAAAAAGAAACAAAGGCTTAAAACAGCAAAAAGCAAAGATTCTCTCGCTGACTTCGTCTCTTCTTCTCTGTGCCGCTGGCGAAGAAGATTTTTTAGGGTTTTTTATTTTTCTCTCTTGAGCTGGGGAATTGTTATTATCAATCGTGTTTTTTGAGCTCTCTTTGATCGGTGAGAAGATATGGCGTCGTCTTCAGCTTCGGCGACGGTGGCGGTTGATAAAGCAACCAGCGATCTTTTGTTAGGTCCTGATTGGACTACGAACATGGAAATCTGCGATTCTGTCAATTCTCTTCACTGGTAAATTCTGGTTTTAGATTTTGGTCTTAATTTCGTTCGGAATTGTTGATTTTTTTTTTTGTTTTTTATGTAATTGGGTTATGCTGGATTGGTTGATGTTCTTATATAAGGCTACAGTCACATGCAAAATTTGGATTTGGTGTTGTTTAGTTCTTGATTTGGAGTAGGAATATTGCATTTAATGGTTTTGCGTCTTTTGATTTGATCAGGCAGGCGAAAGATGTAGTTAAAGCTGTTAAAAAGAGGCTACAGCATAAGAGTCCTGGAGTTCAACTACTTGCTCTTACGGTAATGATGTTTTTAGTGAATTTTGGGGCCAGTTTATTCTGTGCGTCGTTTTTGACTCTACTTAACTTTCTGTGTATTCTTTTGTGCTAGCTTTTGGAGACTTTAGTAAAGAACTGTGGAGATTATTTGCACCATCAAGTTGCAGAGAAAAACTTACTTGGGGAAATGGTCAAAATTGTGAAAAAGAAGGTACTTCTTGTTCTGGGTTCTATGTATGTATTTCCATAGTGGTGGTTGTTCGGATTTCTGATGATATTGGACTTTACAGGTGGATATGCAAGTTAGAGATAAGATATTGGTCATGCTGGACTCTTGGCAGCAAGCTTTTGGTGGTCCAGAGGGAAAGTACCCGCAGTATTATTGGGCATACGATGAGTTAAGGGTGAGTATCTCGCTTGGAATGTAATTGATATACATGTATACATTTTTGGTCACCTTTAGTGGACATATATACTGTTTGGTCATCGTTTGTTCAAAAAATTTGAAGTATTGTATATTGTTAGCAAGTCTTGTATTTGTTGCCACTACTCATTTTCACCCGGTGCTAAATCTGAAAGTTGAGTGTTTATAGTTCCGGAGTCATGTTGCTCCGTGCTTTTATCTACTTCAGATCTTGAATATATATGGCATTTGCTTACATTTTATTGAGATCTCATTTGCGTAATTCTTAGTCTCAAGGTTGTTGTTACATGTTGCAGCGTTCTGGAGTTCAATTCCCCCGCCGTTCACCTGATGCGTCCCCTATAATAACACCACCAGTGAGTCATCCACCGTTAAGACAGCCTCAAGGGGGCTATGGAGCGCCTCAAGCTGGCTATGGAGAATCTCAAGCGGGTTATGGAATACCTCAATATGGAGTACCTCAATCGGGTTATGGAGTACCTCAAGCAGGTTATGGAATTCCTCAAGTGGGTTATGGAATGCCCAGCGGTTCGTCGAGAAGGCTTGACGAAGCAATGGCAACTGAGGTTGAGGGGCTAAGGTAAGCAGATTTGTTAGTTCAATATGCTGTCGATGTGAGTTTCTAGCGTTCTATTTAAATCTTTTTTTTTTTGGGGTTAAATTGTAGTTTGTCAAGTCTTGAGTCCATGAGGGACGTGATGGATCTCTTGGGCGACATGCTACAAGCTGTTGATCCCAGCGACCGTGCGGTATTGACATCTATATACAGCTATATTTTTGCGGGTTTGGGAATGAATGAATTGCTTTACCCATGGTTTTCCTGTTATGTAGGCTGTGAAAGATGAAGTCATTGTCGACTTGGTTGAGCGTTGTCGTTCCAATCAGAAAAAGTTAATGCAGATGTTAACCTCAACTGGGTTAGTCCTCTAACTTTAGTAATCACTCTGTATTTAAATTTTTATAATGCGTAATGATATTGGTGGCTTGAGAGGTTCCATGGTTGTGCTAAATAGTTTTTTGTTTATGTGGCAGGGATGATGAACTTTTGGGCCGGGGACTTGATCTAAACGACAGTCTTCAAACTCTGCTAGCTAAGCATGATGCAATAGCTTCTGGTTCTCCTCTGCCAGTTGCGGCTTCTGGTTCTCCTCTGTCAATTCAGGCTTCTAAACCTGGTGATTCGAGCCCCAAATCTTCTGAAGCTAAAGATTCTAGTTCCATCGCTGGTTCTAGTTCCCCAATACCAGCCACTGTGTCTACGGGGAAAAGCCCAATTGATGAGGATTACGAGGAGGAGGAAGATGAGTTTGCGCAACTAGCTCGAAGGTTTGTCTTACAAATTACGACTGGATTCAGGAACTGTGCATATCATAAACTTTGTATTTGACGCATCACTCTGTATTGTTTCAGGCATTCTAAACCGCCAGCATCTGTGACTGCAGACCCCACCAGTTCAGAGTCTCATAATGCTGCAAGCAATGCTCTTGCTCTTGCTCTACCTGACCCGCCTCCTCCAGTGAACACCACAAAGGAACAAGACATGATTAACCTATTGAGTATCACACTGTCTACACCGTCAACTCCGCCGCCTCCATCCTCTCAGTCTTCACCCCCTCCTCACGCTGTCTCAGATCAAAACACCCACATCTATCCACAGCCTCGACCACAGTTTGATACCTATGTTGCTCCATGGGCACAACCTCAGCAACAGCAACCGCAACAGCCTCCAACACAGCAGGGTTATGCTCAACATCAACAACAGCAGGGTTATTCTCAACATCAACAACCTCAACAACAGCAAGGTTATTCTCAACCTCAACAGCAGCAGGGCTACTCTCAACCGCAGCAGCCTCAAACACAGCAGGGCTACTCTCAACTGCAACAGCCTCAAACACAGCAGGGTTATTCTCAATCGCAACCGCAAGCACAGTACCAGATGCAACCGTCAACTCGACCTCAGAATCCATATGAATATCCGCCTCCCCCATGGGCTTCAACATCAGCGAATGCTTACTATACTCCAAGGGCTAATGCGAGTGCGTCATACACAGACACATCGGCCCTGTCTGGGAGATCACTGCAGCAATCCAACTCGTTCCCTACAAGAGCCGGAGATCCCCAGGCTAACTTAACTTCCAGCAATCCAGGAGTATCTACAGGACAGAAGCCGTTTGTTCCGTCCTACAGATTGTTTGAAGACCTTGATGTGTTTGGGAGCGCAGATGGGAAGCATAATAAACCGACGAACAGTAGTAATGGTTCTCAAAGCTTGTCTGGGTCTCAGACGCAGCAGAGCATGATAGGAGGAAGGAAAATGATTTAACAAAGGTGTGGGTGCTTCATATTTTCCATTTGTGAATATAATGGTGTACATTTTTATCCCCTTGTTTGATTTTAGGATTTGGTATGACATACTGATTCGCTTTGCTGAGACCAAGAGGTTTTTTTTTCCTTAGTTACTTTGTCTTCTGTTTTCTTACCTTTTTGTGGAGTTGTGTGAACTATTATTGGTTTGGGGATAGAGTTATAACAGTTGGGAACAACAATTCATGGGAATTGGGAGTGGGAAATGGAACATTACTCAGTTTCTAGTCTCTTTGGGTTCTCTTAACTTCAACTCTCAGGCTTTATAATGGCTATGGAGAACTAAACAGAAATCTAACATGTTAGTATAGTACATATAACATGTTATGATATAGTAGTGGAGGCCTATGGGACAAAAAATAAATCGAATAGGTTTCAGACTTGGTACAACCCAAAGTCATCATTCTCATTGGTTTGCACAACCAAAAATGTATTCTGAAACTCAGGTATTCAGTTCTTGCAACATCAGCATTTTCATTTTCATTGGTAACTTAGTTTGCATCCCAAATCGCATAGTGTTTTGGCAATATGAACAACATCGAGATACAGTATTGGCAACACGATGTAGATGTGATGAACTGTGATGCTAAAGATGCGATTTAAATGTTTAGCAATATTTGACTTTATTTTGACGCAAAAAAAAAGTTGTGAACAAAAAGAAAACATAGTGATTGAGAAGCAACGAGATGTTGGCTCATCAATCGTTGGTTGTTCGTACCATAATATTACAAGCATACTTCATCACAACTTACTAAACACCATCTTTCATAGTAGCATCCATCATTTTTCTTTTCTTCACATCTTCGACATTGAGTAGTCCATCGCTTCCACGAGATAATCTGCCAGAAAGAGATTTTTATTATTGTGATCATTTTTCTTTTATATTCCTTATTAACAAAGAAATGATAGGGCACAAACTTGCGTCATCCTTAGTGAAGCAGAGAGGTGGTGTGATTCTAAAGACATTTCCAAAGTAGCCTCCTTTTCCAACCAACACGCCCAATTCTGTAAAATTACTCATAGACATATTAATTCGCCATTTCAGTACCGAGTTTCACTAGAGGAGACAAGTGTAGACAAAAAACAAACCTTTCATTTGATCCATAATCTGCAGAGTCTCGGCGGCTGCAGGAGTCTTAAGGGTGCGATCACTCACCAGCTCTACTCCAAGCATCAGTCCTCTTCCCCGTACATCCCCAATAACTACATTAGGGAAGTACAACAAAACACATTGAGGCTATTTTAAAGCACAAAGTTATGAAGAGGGAGAGAGAGAGAGAGGGATATTTACTTTCGTGCTTCTCTTTCAGCTGAATGAGTTTATCTTTCAGATAAGATCCGACCATTGCTGCATTTTCCTGAAGCTTCTCTTTCTCAATCACCTTCAGAACTGCAAGACCAGCTGTAGAAGAAACAGCATTTCCACCAAATGTATTGAAGTAGCTACGGCGAGTCAATACTCCTGCTATCTCTGGAGTTGTCACAACCGCTCCCAAAGGAAACCCATTTCCAATTCCCTATTTTCACACCTTAAACCAATTAGCCAGGGATTGCAATAAAGTAAAGCTTAGATGCAGAACAAAATAAGGTTGGGACATCTCTAACCTTTGCCATGGTTACTATGTCAGGGACAACATTGTGTGCCTCAAATCCCCAGAAATTGCCAGTACGAGCGAATCCGGACTGAACTTCATCCGCAATGAACAATCCTCCAGCTTTCTTAACAGTATCATAAGCTGCAGACAAATACCCCGGGGCTAGCTCCACAATCCCTCCAACTCCCTATTCACATATGCATTTACTCTTAATCTTAATCTAGTAACACTTGTATAGATGAAATTTCAACAATAGTCAAAGGTTGATTACCTGAATAGCTTCACAAATAAAGCCAGCAATGTGTCCGGTGGTGCCATATTGAATGAGATCCTGCAAATCCTTTGCATACTTACCTCCATCAGAACCAAACACACCTCTATATGGATCCGGGTTTAAAGCATGATGAACTCCAGTCTGAACCACATTAAATTTCCACATGCTCTGAGCAGTAGCCCCCATGGTTGCAGCCGCATTACCATGGTACCCGTTTCGAATCGACACAATATCTTGACATCCAGTATACAATTTAGCCATCATGAGTGCCAATTCATTAGCCTCTGTCCCTGAGTTGGTGAAAAACACCACCTTTAGATCACCAGGAAGTTTGGAAGCAAGAGCCTCAGAGAACTCAGCAATGGCATGGTTAAGGTAAAGAACAGTAGGATGCTGAAGTCTCTTGATTTGATTGATCACTGGCTCCACCACATCTGGGTGACAATGTCCACAGTTCACAACAGCAATCCCAGCAAATGCATCTAAGTACCTCCGACCACTCTCATCAAATAGATACTGCATCTTCCCATCCACAATGTTCAGCTGCAACAAACTCTCAAAATTAATACACATAAATACAAAAAAACACACACACATCAATACAAAAATAGGAAAATGAATATTCTATTCATCTGTTGTCACTAGTCAATTTCAAAGCCTGAAAAAAAGATTCAACATTTATAAATTTTATTATAATATTATAATAGATTCCAATATTGATTCATGAATATTCGGATAAGAACATCGTAGTCTGAGCTAATTTTTAATTATAAAAAGTTTAGCTTTTTCCGATGAGCCGATCAATAAAGTTTCAAGCTTTTCGTCAATATCACACATACGGAGATCATCAACACAAAGATCATAAACCGAAGACTTGCTTCACGAATCAAAAACAATTGCCAGAAATGAAAAATCACGATTTTTGAAATGGGGCATGTACCGGTTTGCGGTAGAGACAGAACATGGAAGGACTGAGAAACTCCTTCCTTTTACCAAGGATAACATCGGCGGAAGGGCCAGTATACGGCGGAGGAGTGTAATCAAACGGAGGAAGCCTCGCCTGAAACTCATCAGAATCTTTAACGGGAGCTGCCGCCGTGGCCTGAGACGTCGACGTGAGACATCGTCGCCAGAGAGAACCGGAGATGTTTTGCACCGATCTTTTCGCCGTGAGCCTCTGCATGATCTCTCTTTTTCTCTTAAATCTCTCCGATGATTATAATATTTACAGAGAGACACTGTTTCGATGGTTACAATGATGTGTGTGAGAGAGAGGTGGCGACGTTTATTTATATAGAGAGACTCCTGATCGAATCCATTGGATCAGTGCTGATGACGTGTTTCCAGTTTATTGAGTTCTACCGAACTTGATTTTATTACAGTCATGGTCCTTCAACTTTAACTTTATTTACCTACTTATCTCATATTACCCTAAAGTCTACACATTTAACCCTTAATTGAGTTATAAATGTGTACAAACTAGACTACAATTATAATTCGTAAAGTTTGGGAAATTAATTGTAATATCAGAAATATTTATGTGTTGGAATCCAACATATTTTGAGATATTTTTCGGTTTTTTTATTTTTAATTTATTACCGTAAATGACAGTATTAATATCCAACGAATGTTGACTGGTGTAACAAGACATTCTAAGTCCAGAATTAGTCAAACGACAAACATGGTGAAATATCTATTTCAGATGGAAACAAATTATTTTTTTATAAAGAATATATATAATTAATAATTTCATCCCCAAAAAATAGCTAAAAAAGATCAACATAATTACGTTTATTATTTAGTATAATCAAATAGTGAATTTTTTTACTTTTTACAAAATAATTAATAACCTAAACAATTTTCAAAACTAACAATTCTATAAACTAATAAAAGATTTTGGGAACTCTCAATTTAGGTGACGTTTTGGTGTTCCTCAAAACCGCTTTGGGCGTTTTAGAAAGGCTAAATAATTTAATGCAGTTTTTGGTTTCACAGTTCACATTTCACACGACCAAAATAACAAACCCATGTTACAACTCATTTTCCTGACTCACGAATCACGATAGACCAATACAAGTATATATATTTGTAAAATGTTTAAATACAAGTTGTTTCGTAGACAGATCTTTTAGAAACAAGTTGATCGAGTGTAAGAATTAAGTAAATGTTAAAATCATCGTGATGATGAGTGTGTTCGGTATTAATTTGTACCAAAACATGTAATGCATTTGGTAAAATGGAATTGGTGTCATGTGACTGATCCACCTACGTTCTACGACACTATTTGGATTTGATGATAAGTACCAAAAAAACATTACATCATTTCTCCCAAAGATTGGACAAAAAATTGTCTTGCCTTTAGAAAGTAACTCATATATACCTAAAGATTAGACACAATTTGTCTTTCCTTTTTATAACGCGTATACAAAATCCCAATATCGTGGCATAAACTTATAAATACCATACAATGTGTGGAGGGACCATAGGTGTATGGTGCACGAGCTTTCAAGTGAAATGATCAAATGCGTCTACTAATATAATTGTTTGTAATTAATCAATGTTCCTAATTAGATATCCTCCTGGCGTGGATCGAAATTTTAAATTGTTTTCTGTTTGGCGTGAGCCAATTAGCCAAAGCCCTTTTAAAATTATGAATGTGTATCTAAACTATACGACTTGTGTTTGTGTCTCTCTTATCTCTTTATCTTTATAATCTCCATCCGACTAGGATTGAATTTATATAACACTTTGTATTGTTTTGAAAAGACAAGTGGTGATGCATGAGAGGAAAATGGAAGAGTTGATGATGTAGCAACCAAATCTACTTTCGCATTCTTAAAATTGGGCTTTTTGTTGTTTTTCTCATTTGGGCTTTAGTAAGACCAGTTTTCATAAATTTCATAACATGTGAGAACTTTATTTAGTCGAAATGTTCCCATGCATTTTATACGTTCTTACATTATATATCCCAACATGCATTAATCAGATAGAACTCACAACACCATCGTCGTTCTCCACGTCCCTAATTCTTCGTGAATTCACAACCCTACAGTTCTTTCTTATCTCCCCTTGAGTTCCAGTCAATGGTCTAAGATTACCCATCCTGATCATTGCATCAACGAATGCTCGGAAGAACAAGAACGTGCTGCTGCTGTATTGGTTTACTAGTGGAATAGTGTCGGCTCCTGGAGTCGAGAAGAGCTCTTGGTCACTCTGAATCAGACCTTTCCCGTTACGAAGATTGGTGTAGTATTGACTATCGAAAGCGGTTGGAGTCACGGGATCGAAGTTGACCAGAACTGTGCCGTTTCCGTTTTGTGGGCATAACCGACGGAGTTCGGCGAGGTAAGTTGGGTTTAGAGTTGGGTCTGGTCTGTTGGTTCCGTTGAAGTTGTAGAGACGAGGTGTCACGAATTGGCATTGTGCTTTTCCAAATGTGTGACCACCTACCATTTTGACAAAACATTAAGGATTTGATACATATTGTATGTTTTTATTAGATGAGTCATGTTTCTTTTCGTTTTACCAAGTCATTTTATAATTCAAAGTAGATAGAGTTTCTTTTAACAAAGCCAACCAAATCATTTCTAAGAAAGTATAGACTAAATATAAATAATTGAGAAAGTTTTTATCATTTTTAATAAAATTTTGAATTAAAACACACTTATCTTTTATAGATGAGAAACAACACGCATGAAAAAAATTACCAGAAAGAGCGACAAGATCCGAGGGGCGGTTTAGACCAACGTCAGCAAAAGCTGCTTTGAGTTGAGTAAGATTGAAAAATGGAGAGGGAAGAGCTGTATTAGCCAAATCGAAGAAAGCTTCCACGCTGTCTCTTCTCCCCAACGGAACCGGCCACCATGGACCTCCCGACTATATAACATAAAAAGCATTGACGTCAAAAACATTGATGTCTTGTTCATATAACATGTTTCGATTAGTTTCATCCTGAGATAGCCATGTAGGTAAGTCTAGTTAAATACCAAAAGCACTGATATTTGAGAGGCTATGGTGAGAATATCCGCACAAGACACCGTTCTTGGGCAAGCTCTCTCAAGGGCTGTTTTCATTATATCTACGACATCGAGACCTCGAATCGAATTTGCGTTCGGAGCAGCATCTTTCTCGGTCCGGAATGATGTGGAATTGTCAAGCAAGATTGATGCATCACAACCCTACAAAAGCCATATATAAATATTACATATAACATGAAGACATTATTTATTAATTCAAAATTGCCTTGTAGGGTATTTTCTATACGTATAGATGTAAAAGTAGATGACGCTATGGATTTCTTTAATTAGTAAAAGACAAGTGAGTCTTTACCCGAACAAAGCAGTCATGGAAGTGAAGACGAAGGAGGCTCGCGGCAATACGAGGATCAGTCTGCAGTCTCTCGACGATGGCATTTCCAATGATATCGAAAACAGGTGGGCAAGTCCTGGAGTAGAAGTCAGGCCTCAACTGAGCATTAGAGTTTGATGCTTGAAACAGAAGGCAACCCAATATTAGGGCTCCCATAGCACTGCAAGATAATGAAAGTGAAAACCCCATGTTTTCAGGAGGGAAGACCAGAAAAAGATAATACGAGTTGTGAGTGTGGATGATGGTGAATTAGCTAAGGCGTAGAAAGAGCATTATATAGAGAAGCTTTGAGTGTTTTCTTCTATAATACTTTAGACGACTATTAGGTATTGTATCAAGGCCATGTGTTTTACTAGCTAGAGTTGTTGAAGGATAAATACCAAAAAAATTAAAGTAAATTAACCGATTCTTTTGACAATGATATCTATTCTTCGCACATAATTATTGTTTTGTTGTATTTGTCGCGCTGTAAGTTTCTTATAACAACTCCATACAATATAATCTTATGGTATGGACTTTTAACTTACTAAAGTATCTGCCTATATTATACAAGAGTCTGCCTATATATATATATATCCTTCTTTCTAGAATTATTTCAAGACATACATGATTCCTTCTAAGACACTGAATTCGCATTATTGGGACTGATAAATAATTCATATATATACGACACAGAATTTAACAGTGGTACGAAAAATGTAACTGTACTATACTAAAATCAAATTTGGATTTCATGTAGGGTCGCTAAAGATATGGTTGTTGATTCATGTTAAACGTAAGTTATGTCTATGTAGAAATCGTATTACCTTCACGTTGTGAGCTAAATATGTTTTTATTAGTGACGTGTTCTTGTTAGTGTTCTTTGAGTGTTTTGAGAGAATATTTGTATCGTTGAAAAATATGGAAAAAGAGTAAACAACATATGAAAAAAAAAAAAACGATTTAATCTGCGGGCGCCAATGTATTCTCAATTTCTCTGTATACAACTTATATATGTTACATCGACGAGTGTCAACATTTACATCCGTAGGATCCATAGAGCCGATCTGACCATATATTTTACTCGTAGACGGTACACAAGTGGATTCAAGATAAATGATCTTTACTCGTAGAACCTTCCTAACAAAGATTGTTTTTCCTAATTGGCAAATATTAATTCCAAGCTTTTTCGTTAAACGAATGTATCTTCATAAGCCACACCATCACAAACTGATAAATAATACAAATCTTGCCCAAGATAATCTAAATCTGAAAGAGCAAAAGTCACCTAATACATACTCCATATACACGAGACGCTATGGTTAACCTAATCTAATACTTTAGCTCCTTGTCTTTTCTTCTCTCATTTATGACTAAGATTTGAAACTTAGGGAAATAAATAAATAAAAACATTCGAATACGTTAGTCATTCCTGAAAACAAGATGAAAAGGGAAGAAGACAAAAGAAAAAGGAAAAAAACGAAAATATTAGTCTAATGGGTTGAGCAAAAAGAGGGATAAAGATGGACTAATATTTATTTGACGACACTCTCTACATAGCTCACTTTGTTATATCACCTTTTAGGTGAGATTGAGAACAATGTTGAAGTTTAAATCTTGTAGACAAAAAAAAACTGTGTGTCGGGCAAACGTTATTATCAAGACTCTTATTTTTTCTCACCTAAACGATGACAAATCTGATATATTCTTACCAAGTTTGTTTTACTCGGAACTCGTCACCGTCTCATCTCATGTGCTATATTGTTAACAAGGACTTGCTTAGCCAATTAATAAATTGATCATTTGTTTTGTTTATAATTTAAATATCCTTTTAAATCAGACACATAAGCTTACAAAAATTGTTGATCATAATCAAAAAGTTAAGATGGTGTTAATTAGCAGTTTAGAGAATAGTGTCATCAGTGACACGCGAATTTTTTGCTAATGTCAAATTTAAAATTTTAAAAAGAAGAAACGGATACGGATTGATGGCTTTACAACACTGTACACGAGGCGAGACGACCATGGCGTGTGTTCCGACACGTCTTTATTGAACTAGTTTCAATTTTTACAAAACACCCCACCAAAGACTTTTTTTGGTTCCATCCTCGTTTCTCTCTCTTCCACTTCACTCTCCTCTTCTGCTTCTCTTTCGTCTTTAGCTTTCTCTATGGCCGAATCCCCAGAACGAGACACTGTGATTGAGCCGGTGAGTTTGAACCCTGACTCTGATCTCTCGGGCACCCACAATGGCCGAGCAGAGATCGACACTTCAGCGCCGTTTGAGTCTGTGAGAGAAGCAGCCTCTCGATTCGGCGGTTTCGGTTTCTGGAGACCTACTAATAAAGTCCCAGAAGCTTCACAGGTTTCTCTCTTTCTCTATCTCCCTCACTTGCACAAGTCTATTCTTTGAATTTTATCTGCAAAATGTGATTTTAAAGGTTTTTACTGTTGTTTGTTGATTAAGCGTGCTTGACATTGCTGGTTATTTGAATCGACAAAATGATATCATCAGATTTAGAAATTGATGTTTAATGATTGGTTCATGTCTTTAAACCGACATTATCATGAAGATAATGATGATACTTGTTTTCCCTTTCATGTTTAGCAATATTGATGAGTACATTATAAGGAATTGTTCATTTCCTAAATTTTTGCAACCTGATTTTAAGGGAAGTAGTTGCTCAAATTCATCACATTGGTGAAGTCTGTGTGTTCTGTATCATAGTTAGAAGTATCAAACTTGTTGCAATTTAGGATTTGTAAGGTAAAGTCTCTGTCTTTCTGATATTGGTGGCAGGAAAATGTGGAAGAAGTTGATATCATTGAACTCATTGCACAAGCTGCTGAGCTACAGAACGATCTGGTTCTGAAAGAAAGCGAAACACTTGAGGTGTTGAAGGAGCTTGAGGCGACTAAAGCCACTGTTGTAAAGCTCAGCTCCAAGCTGGAGCAGAGGAGTGAAGCTTGTGAGGAGGATACATTGAGAGAAGAAGTTCACGGTCATAGCAAGCCAGCAGGTCTAGTACTGAAGGATTTAAATCAGGCAAAAATGAATTTGTGCAAGATTGCTAGTATACGAGAATCTGTGGAGCAGTTGAAGAAGAAACTGAATGAGGAGAGGGCTGCACTTGAGAAGACACGCGAGAGGCTTATGGAGAAATCGTTGAAGGTGATTTCTTTAGAGGAAGAAGAAGTTAGAGTAGGATTTGCAAAGGATGGTGAAACCGGCGAGAAAGATCTTGAGAATAATGCGTTAGTAATGTTGAATGAGGTTCAAAGACTGAGCCGTGAAGCTCAAGAGGTCAAGATAACAGGAGAGAATGCACAGTCTGAAGTTGTGAAAGCAATGGCTGAGATTGAATGCACAAGAGACAAGATTAGAACAGCTAAGATAAGGTTGGTGGCTGCAAGAAAGATGAAGGAAGCGGCCAGAGCTGCTGAGGCGGTGGCAATCGCAGAGATTGAGGCTGTTACTGGAAGTAAAAACACTGATAAAGCCGAAGCTGTGACTATCTCTTCTGAAGAGTATGCTGTGCTTGCTCGTAGTGCTAGAGATGCAGAGGAAGAGGGGAGGAAACGAGTGGAAGATGCAATGTCGAGAGTTGAAGAAGCGAATGTTTCAAAGTCGGATGTTCTGAAGAAAGTAGACGAAGCAGCTCAAGAAATTGAAACCAGCAAGAGGGCATTGGAGGAAGCTGTGGAGAGAGTTGATGCTGCAAATACTTCAAAGATCGAAGCAGAAGAGGCGCTACGAAACTGGCGGTCAGAGAATGGACAGAGGAGAAGATTGTCTTCTTCGGTGAACAACACTTCCAAGTTCAAGAGCAAAAGAGAAGCAACGCGTCTGATGGATGTAAACGGTCTGAATCTGACATATGATGCTTTCGAAGGGTCCTCATCATCTTCAGTTCCTGTCTTGAAGCCAACAATGTCAATCGGGCAAATACTCAGCAAGAAGCTACTTCTTGCAGAGGATTCAGATATGAATGTTGCTAGCGAGAGAAAGAAAATGTCGTTGGGTCAGATGCTGGCAAAGAATAGCAGTAGTGATAAAACTGTAAGCAAGAGGAGTGAAGGGAAAGAGAATGGGAAAAAATCGGCGACTCGAAAGAGAAAGAGTTTCGGATTTGCTAAGATCTCTGTGTTGTTAAACAAAGAGAGCAAGAATAAGAAGAAGAAGAAAAAGATTGCTTTGAACTTGAGGTGATAGAATGATTCAGTGTTTTTTGACTTATCGTTTCTGTCTTGGTAAGTGAACCAATAGTGTAAGGGAAAAAAGTGTATCAAGTGTTTATTTTAATGCTAATCTCAGATATCTAATCCAACTACGACCATATTAGCCTTAACAGAGAAGATGTGTGGAAATTTTCAGCCATTGACCTTCTATTACAAAAGTTTCTTTTGTATCCTGAGAGCTTATATAAGAGACATAGAACAATCAGTTGAGTACTAAACCAAATCTCTCTCTCAAAGGCTCAAAAGGTAGTCTTGACTCTTGATCAGACGAGCTAAAAATCTTTTTCTAACAATATGATTTTTTGGTGCTTTAGTGAATTGTTGGAAATGTGTATAGCTGCAGACTGCAGCAGGAGCCACATGCATATGATAGCATTGACACTTGCAACTCTAAACATATTTTCACATCACATGTGACACGAATTTCACAAATTACCGAGACCATGAAATTGTATTTGCCTTCGGCATATGGAGTCACTACTACTAAAAGGGTAATGAACTGATACTGTCAAATACATCAAAGAACTCTCTGACACCTCCTCAAGGCATAAAACCATTGTTGACATCTCATGATTTTCATGAAATCAAAAAGTGGCCTCATCAAACAGCTAAAGTAAACACTTGAAGAAGTAGTGTAAAGTTCTTCATTTGTGTATCTTAATGTTACCATTTATTAAACACACAATTAATCCACAAAAAGATATACTAGTACTTTTTTTTTCCACCAAGATATACATACTATAGTACTTAAAAAGAGTTAAATATAGCTACATAAACTCTAAAAACTATATTGAATGCTAAAATAAAACAAAATATTTTAGTATTTTAATTACTTTATTTTTTGTTGACAACAAAGTTTTTTTACTTTTGAGAATTTGGAAAAATATTGAACTCTTTAACATTTAAGTATCTTCTAAAACACGAGATTTAACTTAAATATAGATCATAACTAAATCGAATTTTCATAATAATAATAGGAAACCCAAAAGAAAAAAAGGAAAAGACTAAAGAAAAAAAGAGAGTAAAATAGTCACGTTTATTGTCGGTGAGCCGTAGCAACGAAAGAAAGAGGAAGGTCAACAATTTTCTCACCCCATATATAAACAAATCTCTTTAGCTTCCCTCTTTATTTATTAATCTCTTCCCCAAATCTTCAATTCCTTCAACCCTAATTCTTCTCTTTCTCTCACAGATCTACCAAACTTGAATCTCCAATGGCGTCCACAGCACCACCAGTTCTCCCTATCTCAAATCCCCAAACTGTTCCATCCGCCGCTCCTTCCTCCGTCGAATCCCAACCACCGATCGCTACCCCGGCGTTTCGCAACTTCGTCAATCAGATCACCGATACCGTTAAAAACGGACTCTCTAAGCGTCGTCCTTGGGCTGAGCTCGCGGATCGTTCCGCATTATCCAAACCTGAGTCGATCTCCGACGCAGCTGTTCGGATCCGTAAGAATTACTCGTATTTCAAGGTTAATTACCTCACCGTCGCTACCGCGATCGTCGGGTTCTCGCTCGTGACTCATCCTTTCTCCCTCGTCTTCCTCCTCTGTCTCCTCGCTTCCTGGCTGTTCCTCTACCTGTTCCGTCCCACTGATCAGCCGATCGTCGTCTTCGGCCGTACGTTCTCCGATCGTGAGACGTTGGGGTGTTTGATCTTGTTCAGTATCTTTGTGATTTTCCTCACCGATGTTGGATCTGTTCTTGTTTCGGCTATGATGGTTGGTGTTGCTTTGATCTGTGCTCACGGTGCTTTTAGAGCTCCCGAAGATCTTTTCCTCGATGAACAAGAGCCAGCTGCTACCGGATTCCTCTCATTCCTCGGTGGCGCCGCCTCATCCGCCGCGCCTGCTGTCATTGCTGCTCGCGTGTAAAGTGACTCCGATCTATCAGTCCTTGATCTGGATTTTTTTTTTTTTTTTTTTAAATCTTCATATATGATTCGTTTGTTGAGTCCATTCCATACTTAGGATTTTTAATCTGGAAACAATAATTTGTGGATCTGGCCTAATTTTTGGTTCTTGTTCATGGGCAAAATAGCTATAGCTGAAATATATATATATCTTTGAATGATTTTGATTTGAAGAAATTTTACCACATTGTGTTAATCTTTAGCGTTTACAAGTCTTTGTATTTGAAGTAATTGGATATTTGTTTTCATGTTCAAATTCAATGTTCCATCTGCTTATTGGATCTCGTAGCCATATTCTTTTATTTGTTATTATAACTACGTTGCATACTTGCATGTATACAATCGAAAGAATCAAGTTTAAATACATTGTGTGGCAAGATCTGATATGATATTAATGGAAAGGTTTTTCAAAGAAAAGAAATTTCTAGATTCAATGCCAGTAGCAGCAGAGCATTGTCCACAGTGTTGTTGGCTACCAAAGTACCAACGCAACGCATACGCACTTGACTTGAAATCGACTAACAGACAGTTTTCGGGTCGGAGTAGATACGATGAGCCAGCTCTGTTGATGTTGGGTTTCGTTCTTGAGTCCGGCCCAGTAAAAAAGCTCATTTTACTTTTCATAGAGGCCAGTTCGGCAAAGGCACAGTGTCAAAATCTTGATGCCAATGACTGCAAATATCATCGATGGGCAAAGATTATGCGATTCTTAATGTTTGAGTCGAGGAAAAAAAAAGGTCTTTTAGGAAGAAAGAAACAAGTGGAAGATATCAAATTGGTGGCTTCTTACAAGTTACAAAATTAAAGCCAAAACCTTTTAAAGAATCTTTCTGTTTAAAAATGATTTGTTTCATACCTAAAATTTATACTTTTGGGTAACAATCCATCCATCTTCCACGAAATTCTTTCTTTTTTAGGGTTGTGGCTTATTAGAGTATGAAGCCACCAATTTGACATCTTCCAACAATAGAAAAATTAGTGAATCACACAATAGTTGCCAAGAAATGTATTACCAAAAACAAAATAAGATTGAAAGTTGCATTGACCTCGGAAACAAGTATCTCCGTATACTATGATTTTGTCAACAATGCCAGTGCCTTGCAATTTGTTTTTTTTTTTTGAGCTAAACGAGTAAACGAATTCGAAAAATTTCTTCAGTAACCATTGTGCAAGCTCGCTATTCTTGTCTAGCAGAACTTTCTTAACTAGTTTACTAATCGTATAGTTTCAGAACATTGGTGTGAAAAGGAACACGATTGTCAGAAATAAATTAAAGTATGAAGAAGATGTCAAATTGGTAGCTTGCACCGTAAGCCAAAAACCCTGGAAAAAATAATATTTCAATTTGAGGTGGATTGTTACCCAAGATTATTTCAGTATTTCTTCACACTATTAATTACGAATATTAAAAATTCATAGTCTTAGTCGCAAAGAAATCTCTTTAATCCGAAAAATAATCAGAAAAGGATATTTGATGACGTCGCATACCAGAATTACCTAAACTAGGGATCGCCACGTGTCGCTTGGACGTACATTTAATTGTCGTCTGCACCACGCGTGTTCTCAGAGGGGTATCTAGATAAGTGTTCTCACCTTTCCTTAATTTCTGACGTCTCTTATGCTAAATGGTGAATACTAGGCCAATCTATTCAGACCCAACTTTATTCTTTTGTTTTGTCTTTTGCTCGTTTTCCCATATTTTTGTGTGTCTGCGATGGACAAAGAAGATAATGGATCAAAACAGAGCTCCTCTGCTTCTGTAGGATCCTCGAGAAGAAGAAGAAGAGCGGTTGAGCCAGTTGAAGCAACGTTACAGAGATGGGGGAAGGAGGAGGACGGGGAAGGGTTGGAGAGGGTTCGCAGGGTGCAAGCAAAAGGTTCGAAGAAAGGTTGTATGAGAGGTAAAGGCGGACCAGAGAATCCGGTTTGTCGGTTTAGAGGTGTTCGACAAAGGGTTTGGGGGAAATGGGTTGCTGAGATTCGTGAGCCAGTGAGCCACCGTGGTGCAAACTCGACCCGTAGCAAACGGCTTTGGCTTGGAACGTTCGCTACTGCTGCTGAAGCCGCCTTGGCTTACGACAGAGCTGCTAGTGTCATGTATGGACGCTACGCCAGGCTAAATTTCCCGGAGGGTCTTCTAGAAAATGAGCCGGGTGGAGAAATGAAGAAGAAAGATGAGGCGGGAAGTTCTGGAAGCTATTGGTTTGAACCTGACAACGTATCTGAAGCCCGTGATGGCATGATTGAAACGAAAGATGGGAAGGATTATTTACTCTATGACAACCATATAGAGCTTGGCCAAGACAAGATTGAAAACCTTGATCCTACTGATACCAAGATAGTGGAAACAATGGCTTACAATAACCCAGCAGTGAAAGCAGAGGAAGATTACAGCTTCGATCGATTCGAATTGGATAGCGGATTGCTGTACAATGAACCTGAAGGCCCCAGTTATTATCAGGGAGGTGGATCCGATTCGTATCTAGAATTTTTTAGGTTCTAGCTAGGGTTTTTTTTTATGCTGCATTGATATACTGTAAGACTATGTACTATTAGTTCATTCCGTTTTCGTTATCTTAAGAGTCATGCATCATACCACAAAAATGTTGACGCAGAAACAGGATCAGGATCAGGATCAGGATCAGGATCGATCCGTTTCATTCTGGCTTCTCTGGGGTAGACCACAGCATTTTCCATGGACCTGTTCTTGTCCCCAATCTGAAACATGACGTAACATCCTTAGAGGAAAGTAGTTTTGACGTGTTTAAAATTAAAATGGTCTTTTAATAGTTTACCTCCAGGCTCCGGCAACCAGTCGCAACGCCATGAAGAGGAACAAACCTGTCCAGATTCCCGCAAGGCCAAATGTTGGTGCAGCCACAAGCATGAACAAGGAAGATATGAATCCGACAATCACCTGTTTCAAAACGAGAATTTATCAACTGATTCCATGTAAACAAAAGAGGAATTAAACCACCAACTGATGAAAAAAGAAAGAGAGACCATAGAGTAAGCGGCAAATCCAAAGTCAGAGACACCATAATAGAGCCCATCCAAAACAAACGCTAGAGCATTTACTGGTTGAGATCCAGCCACAAACTGCATCATACAACAGTATTTAGATATTGTCTGAGACTACCCTTCCAAGCTCTTCAGGGATTATAAGATAAGATCTTACCAAGGTCCCTGACAAAGCAATCTTTAGAACCTCTGAATCCGTTGTGAATAAACTTGAAAATGGCTCGAATGTGATGAACAATAAAGCAGCCAAACCAGTTCCAGTTGCTAAACCTACCTGTTTAAAAGATTGCAATTGTAAATGTAAAGCGCAATTTATAAAGTAGAATATAAACGAAAGGATGCTACTGAATTGCACCTGAAGGACTCCGAATAGAACTTCCCGGGCTTGTTTGTATTCTCCTTGAGAGAAAGTGGTTGCAAGAAGACTCTGAAAATACAGAACATAACTACAAAAGTGAAAAAAACTGTCCACGAAACTTAATCTTGATCATATTAAGTGGGATCCTTTTTGCAGTAACAATTTGCTCGAAATGATCTATTTTTGAACTTGAGTAGCTAAAAGATAATAGACCTGTGCAGCGATAGCTAAAGCATCGGTGAGTAAAGAGACAGCCAACCAGATTTCCAAAACGATTTGATGGCCAGCCATTTGAGTAGGTCCATTTTGAGCTGCTAAGGAAGTAGCCAATGTAAACGGTACAAGCAGTGCCACAGTTCTACCAATCAGAAGCCCACCTAAGCATGAATTAATACATTTCATATAGTAGCAATTAGCAAATAGCATTTTTGCGTTTCTATGAAAAAAATTTAAAATTCGAAAAGTTTGAAGAGATACCTGATTTGAGGTACTGGTTGGCTCTTCCCACTTTGATTTGAGGAGAAAGCAAAACCACATTCTCATTCAACTTCCACAGAAGAATAAACGCAATCAAGTATCTGAAGAAACAGTAACAAGTGAGAAGAAAATAAGAAGCCACAAGTTAAGATAAATATGCTTATTAGAAAACGAGTCTATTAGTATCAAAAGTTTACCACATTTTTGGACGTACTCAGAAATCACAGTAGCAGCCGCAGCACCAGAGATACCAAAACCAAGGACAAATATCAGTATTGGATCCAATATCGCATTAAGCACATTCCCCGCAACTGTTGATCCAGAGATTTTACCATATCAGAAACATGTATTGCAATTTTTATATATGCTGAACTGCTAATGCGTAACCAGTTCTCTGAGTACATTCAAATAACAAAAAATGGAAGATGAGCTTTTTGACAAAATGTTGGCCATACTCCTATTTCCGCAGATTCATTCGTGCATAAGTACAAGAAGAAAAAGAGGTTATTGTGCAATACTTGCCAACGGCATATAGAGGTGTTGTAGTGTCCTTGAAACCACGAAAAGCTCCTTGCGCAGCCAATGCAACTACAATTGGCGGTGCACCATACGCTCTAAGTCTGAGGAACTGCTCTGCTGGTATCCGCATTGGTGAATCCTGAAAATTTACAAATCGAGAGAGATCAGTTATATGAAACATCAAATATAACAGCTTCTATTAAAATAAGTTCAACACGCGATCCAAGAGAAGCTTAAGACATTACAAAAGGTATAGCCATGACGTCCATCAAGAAATCAGACCCAAGCGAGAGCGCAATCGCCTCTGCAATGCCAACTCCAGCAGCAAGAAGTAAGGATGTTGAAACAGAAGGCAGCACTTTCTTCTTACCTTAACACCAAAATTAAACAACAGATTCAAAGTAAGAAACAATCTCTGAACAAGGCAGTAACACAACTGCCTTGTTCTTACCTTAACACCAAAATTAAACAACAGATTCAAAGTAAGAAACAATCTCTGAACAAGGCAGTAACACAACTGTCATTAAAGCTTCGAAGGAAAGAAAAAATAAACTACCAGTTTCCCTAGAACCATCATCATCTTTATCAGCAATGGCTTGCTCCTCCGCAACAAACGAAGTAGTGACATTTAACAAAGGAACATTGAAGAGCTTCGACACCAAATTGAATACAGAAACTGAAACTCCTACAGCAGCTAGTTCTGCAGAACCTGTAACATTACACATAGATGTAACGGTCAAAAATGTAAATATTTTTGGAAAAATGTGAGAATTGAAACAAAACAAAGAGAAATGTAAAACATTTTACCAATATGGCCAACGAACGCAGTGTCGACAAGAGATGTAATAGGATCAGCAGCTAAAGCTAATGCAGCTGGTAATGCAATTGACATAATCTCCATTCCAATTTTACCAATCCTAAACCCAATAAAGTAAATGATCACTCAGAAAATTTAGGAACCAAAAGAATACAGAAGAAGAGCATTAGGTTGAGGACGAACCCAGGATCCGGTTTATGATCAGGATCCGGTTTAGGAGATTCCACTAGATTCTGCTGGTTCTCCGGTCGGCGAGAAGAAGCGGCGACGGCGGGAGATTCATCGCGAGGCGAAGATTTACAGACGATTGATCGTCGAATCGATGGAGTAGTGATCTTAGATAGATTGTGAAGTTTTGAAACTGAGGGAGATCGGAGAGGAGAGAAACAGAAGGAGGTCGCAACCGCCGCCATTGCGGAGAGAGAGGGACGGAGAAAAAATCTCGGCGGAGGAGGAAGAAGAAAGAGAGCCACATGTTTCACTCTCTTTTTATCTATCTTCTTCTTACTAACTGATTAAACGGTCGGTTGTGTTAACTGAACTATAACCTTGTGGTGCCTGGACCTTTCATGGGCTTTTTAGTGGGCTTTTAACGTATCTCGTTCTTTTCCCCCTAGTTTGAATGTAATGAGGCGTGATTTTGTATTTTACAAAGGTGGTTTGGCTGCAAAATTAATTCAAAGTAACACTTTGTATCATTACAAATCGTTTTTGTTTTGAACCTTGTCGAAGACACAATACTATATATGTCTCAACCTAGGGTTTTCAACTCAAAAGCTACAAATTCCTATTGTGTATAAAAATGGTGGTGAAAACTCAAAATGGCAAAGAAGGAAAAAGATGGAGAAATGGAGAAAGAAGGAGAATTTCAAACACACAATACATATTTCACTAGTATTAAAGAAAAAAAAAAACAGAACCAATGCAATTTGGAGTTTATTATAGTAGTTTCGGTTGGTGTGGGGACAGGGGAGAGTGAAACAGCCATGCATTTTCATAGTTCTCAGGTAGTCTCTTCCCAAATGTGATACACTTGAATATCTCATATAGTATTGAAAGATAAAGAACGTGGTTTACGACTGAGCAGAGTTGGTTGTAGAAGGAGTAGTACTTACACGAGTAGTAAAGAGCATAGTGTAGTAGTATATATTGAAGTCAGGCTTTTATAAAAATAATACACATCGTAACTTGGAGCGTTAAGTAAAAGAAAGTTAATGAATAGAGAAGAGAGTTGCGACGCCGTGCAGCATCAGCTAAGCAAGCAGCCTCACATGACTTACGGTCCCAGCAAAATATACTGAACAATACTTATATAATGGCCTCTCTCATCTTCTTCTTAAATTGTAGAGGACCTATATGTATATCTCTCTATCTTTTGACTTCTTCGTTTGTTTTTCTAATACCTGATTATGCACGTTATTATACAGTAACAGCATCGGCACATTAACATAAAAATCGTAATGACGAATGATTGGATCGGAGACAACAAATCAAGTGAAATTCAATTAAAACATATTTGTTTTTGGTCAACAATGTATAATATCCAAAATAACCACACATTTCTGACCCTCGATATTGATATATATAACAGCAATAGCGTAAACACCAAACTATAAAATAGTAAAGTTTATGTTTATATTATTTTCTGTTAAATTGAAATATATTTACTTAAGTGTCTTACGTAACCATTATATTACAGTATAGAAATTTCATTAAAAAAATAAAAATTCCATTCCTACTATAGTGCCAAATTAATAGTGATTGATTATAGTGTTGACAACCAACTCCTTAATAAAAAGTGTATTTCTCTCATAAACGTTGTTATATAGCTCCTTTTTTTGTTGTTGTTGTTTATCATATCAATAATGCACTTTGTGAGATTTTCGTAAATTCGGTAATCTAGATTCATTGGTTGGTGCATCAGTCCCAATTCTTCAAATAGACGACATGTCTAGTCTAGTAGTGGCATGGGCAGAAAAAAAAAACAGTATGCCACTAAAATCCATTGTAAATGGCTGTATTCTCCATAATTCAATACAACGTTATACCTAGGCACTTGGCAGCATAATGATTGTCACAACGAAAATTCATTGCAACCCACACATCATTATTTTGTGATTCGTCGCCCTTTAGTATAAGAGTAACTAAGCAATTGAACAGTGTTTTTTTTTTCTCCTTTTCTAAAATCAAATAACTCGTCTCTTTCAGCGCAATAATAATTACAGTTTCATAGATTCGTTTGTTTTCCTCTTATTCTTTTGTGAAGTGGAAAAAATACAAACCAATTAGTCATTATATAGATTCAAACAAACAAGCTAAGTTTATACATATATATATATAGAGCTCTAAATTAGTAGAGAAACAAACATACATTTTATGTAAAAAACTGAAAAGTGTTTCTACTTACCTGTGAATAATTCGATCTGTATTTTGAATATATTATCCACTCTATTCGTGCAATAGCAGTTTATTACGGTAACGGTATGCACGTTTTCTTTTTTTCTTTTTTTACGGTATGCACGTATATGTGAAGAAGGGAGTGAAAACGTGGAAGAAGATTCACCAATTAGAAAGATTGTATGCGAAGAAAAAAAAAGAAAAAAAAAAGGATTGTATGCGGCCAAAACAAAATTACCAAGAAGAAGATATAAACTCTAAAAGATACTGAAAAGAAATGAAAAATGAACCTATAAAGAAAAATAAATGGTAACTGTGTATGTGCATGTTGGTCCACGTGCTTCATGCAGAGCATATCTGTTCCCCACTTACCCTGACCCCAACCACAGGCATATACAAGTAAAAATCCTAAAACAAATCTCGAAGAAAATGAAATTATATGATATTGCAACTTTGGTCATTATATATAGTAGCATCTCTGATGGATGTGACTGCTTTAATGTTAAAAATAGTGGCGTTTTCACCTTTTTCCAAAATAATTGGTTTATAAAGTTTGGACCGACATTGATTAACTACTTTGTTTACCAAAACGGTATAATTATAACAACACTAATAAGTCTGATCACTAGCTAAATAGGATACAGATGAAAGTACCTACCCGGCGGTGGCTGCCTTCACCGGAGAGAAAGACAAAGGATGAGACTATTTTCTAAGTTCAAACAAAATTTTGATGCCTATATATATGGAAAGAACTAAAAATGAATTGGTTACAAAGTGGTTTTTAGGCGTTTTCGGCTTTGGCTTATGCATTTGTAGTAAGAAGAGCCAATGAAACTCAGGATGGATAGCGCCAAATATAATCATCATATTGATTATGTGAATAGTGATCATCATGGCGCTATCCCTCCTGAGCTTTACAGATTCTTCTCTACTTCCTTTTTTTTTTTTTTGGGGTTTGTGTGACTTTAGAAAAAGAAAAAAAAACGATTAGAGAGCATAGAGAGTACTGATGAAGCTAAGTGGTGATGGAAGTGAGGAAGAAGGAGGAGAAGAGAGGTCTTATTTATAGACAAACGACGAAACTCAGGTTCGAAGGATCACACGTCATCTCCTCTTTGATATACGTGAAATTATTACTTTGTAGTATATTCTATAAACTAAATACATTTTTCCTGTGAATAATTTTTAGTAGTTAGTTGAATCTTTTTGTTATGTTAAGTTTAGCTTTTATTAGTGTGTAAAGTATTGATACTATATAGTCCATATGTGATTTATTGGATCCTGTAAAAGATCGTTAGACTTTATTTTCTTCTTCTCAGGTCTTTTGGCTCACAGAAATTAAGGAGACTTGCTTAATTCAAATACATTATACCTATGTTAATAAAAACTATAGATGCATCATGCATCTATTATTATATGCTATTATTTTATTCCAAACTTTTAAGTATAAAATAGTTATACTTATTAAATCTTATATTGTATTACTGTGTGATTAGATTATAAATATTATATTTGGATACCGCAGAATATTAAATCCATTGGTTCAACATTCAAAATATTCGAAGGCCTTCGCATTATTTGACGAGATCCTTTGTATATTATATACTTTCCTTTCTTTTATCGTGGATTAGAAAAAGTATAGAATATTAGTATTTTTGATACGCATTCTTTGGTTTTAGACACACTATTAAAAAAAAAGGAAATTGCGAAAAGATCTTAGATTATTATTTTATAAGAGTGATTAATTAATTTTTAAGTGGAATATAAAAGATCAGAGAGGTACAATTTGTTGCCAAAATAGGTAAATTCTGGTAAGCGGTGAATTGTGTTTTCCATATGTGTTTACAAATAAAAAAATGATTAAGTTAATGAGAATGTCAAGACTTATGTGACTTTACCTTTTCTAGATTTGTCGTTTGTTATCTTTTTTCATGCATTCCTCTTCCTGCCGACTACGGTCGTTACTCGTTAAGTAAAATTATGTATTCACTTGGTTTCAAAAAATATATAATAATTGATAAGAAGACTGTAAAAAAACATTTTAAAGTCTTGTTTATCTCTAATGGTCCTTGTTAAACATTTACTTTTTCATTCTTCTTGTGTGTTGTGGTTAATATAATTAAGTAAACTATATATACTGAGAAATTATAATTTAACAAAATTTGTAGGGTGCGTATATATGTGTTTTCTACTGTAGGATTTAAGCAAAGAGAAAGAAAAAATGTTTATTCTCCAGCTAAAATACAAAATTACCTAAGTTATAATGGCTCTTGTCGAGAAAAGAACTAACTTACAAAATGGCCTAATTTATAATGATTTTGTCGAAAGAGCTAACTTTCGAAATGACTATACTGAACATTGTTTTCATTTTAAATTTCTTTTAATTAATATTTTCTAGTATAATATTCTGAACTTGTAAATATATTTATAACTGTAATAGACCTTTAGCAAAAGAAGAGAAAGAAACTGTAAATAGATAACTTTGTTTTTCCACTACAATTTTCTGTAAAAATGTATAATGAAACAAGTCAGATTGGAAAAGATGATCAGATTCGATTTATAAGAAGTATTATTAGTAGCACTGTGTTAGATGTAAGTAAATATTTTTATATAGTTGGGTAAGTCTTGATTGTATTTACAAAGAAATTATCCAAAATTGAAATGTTTTTGTATTGCATGCCAAAAGTTTGAATGGTTTATGGTTATTACAGAATTTTAACTCTAAAAAAGGAAAAAAAAAAAACAAGAAAAGGAGAGGTTGTATTGATTCTTTTCAAATAATGATGATGTTCCCCCTATAGCGAATCTGAGCACTTGATGAACAGCAAATTTTTAAGAAACAATTTTTTCTCATATGAAAAAGTGAGTCTGGGTGTTATTAGTTACCATATTCACATCAATCTCTCACATCATGCGGTGTGGTCAATGCTTTCAATAGTCCATCCCATATACTTCACTTTCATCTCAATTTGAAATTGTTTTATGATTTCTTCCTAAAAGAAGGGTTTGGCCACCTAAACCATTGAGAAATGAATTCATAGGTTCCATATATATAACCAAATAGTTTCACATTTAGTAAAGTGTTAAAATCAGTTCATTAACTTATCAAACTTATTTTAGAGAAAAAGAAAGGGATCAGAGATGAATGATCCATGTATCTATAGCTTCCAAGTGTGCCAGAGAGAACTTCCAAAGAAAAGAAAACAAAAACACACACATGAATAATCAATTTAGATATCTACATATCTTTTACTGGCTGAGAATTTTACAAAACATTCAACCTGACATTATTCAATTCAATTTTGGGTCAGCTTTTCGTTAGGTCATTATCATAGGCAACAGCTCTCAATCAGTAGCCTGTTAAATAAATGTTATATATATAATTACAAAAGACTTTAAAATCTAGATAAATTCATGAATGAAGAAGAAGATGAACGAATCTAAGTTGGAGTGGTTATTTTTGCTATTAATACACATGGAATTCTTTAGTCTCTATCTTCTGCCATCTCTACACAGTTGTGCTCTCTTAAGGTGTGACATAGAATTTATGAACACGGCTTTCTAAATATTTGGCTTTGGGACATACTATATAAAACTTGATGGTACACTAGGCTCTTCTTTACTAGGGACTTGAAGCATACAGTTACTCTAAATAAAACCGTAAAAAACATTCTTCTTCTCTTTTTTTTTTTTTTTTTACCGAATAGTCTTTGCAAACAAGGTATCGGAAATGTTGTTAACTTGTAATCAGGTTGTATTCGAAACACACTCACACACACATGATAATCTTATACTAGCCAAGATTCACAAGAATCAGAGTAGTAGGAAGACTCCATATAAAAAGAACCAATTATACACATTCAAAAGTATTAAAATTGGGTTGAAAACTTTTATGCAAAGACATTCATTCTGACAAAACTCAACCTCATTCGATCAGCTTTTCGTTAAAATGGTCATCACCCACACAGTCCTCAATCAATGGGGGGTCTATTGCCAATTTATATCAGTAAAAAAAAATATAAAATAAATGTAATATGAAGCAAGAACGAGATTCTTCGAAAAATCCAAAACAGAGTATGATTTATTTATTTTTAAGTAATTCGAAAAATGAGAGTTGAGAAAAATAATAATAATGGAGAAAAATTCTGAGGAAAAAATCAAAACAATAATTGGAGCGTCACTTCAGGGCGGCTTTATGATTTCTGTATCAGACGGACCTGCCAACTTCACCAGTTTCTCCGCCTTCTACTTCGTGACACAGAATTTAATACACACAGCTTTTCATGCATATGTTTCTTTACTCTACGGTATGATTTGTTACACCATTATTTTACTACATATATATAAGATAGAGTACTGGTAGAGTTTGGTTTAATGTTAACAACATCTTTACGCAAGTGTTAGTGCTTGAAGCCCAGTATACTTGTGATTAACAATCCAATAGCAGTGAAGCTGGATATATATATCCTAGTCCCAATTACAACTCACAAGCATGATTCTTAACATGCAATGATAAACTCAGTGATATTATATAAAAACACATTTGAGGCTATGTAATATATGTGTAGATTTATATAAAAACACATTTGAGGATATTATATAAAAACTCAGTGATGTTATGTAATCTATGTGTAGATTATAGAATATTACAAATTTTGCAAGTATTAGAGATAAAATGTTTTAAAACTACATCGAGTAAAACAAAAAATGCATACTAACTAGCATATCTATGATTGATGGATTTTTTCTTGAAATTTCAAAGCCTAATTAACATTTACACCAAAGAATACTTTCAAAGCCTAATTAATTATGGCCCAATTGACCCAAAAATGGATTCCAATTATACTATACTTGACAATCCTAAGTTCTTAACAAAAGGCGGGAAAAGGTTATGATTATGGTTAATTTAATACACATCTTTGGGTAATCTTCCAAGATTAAGTTTATTTGATCAGAGAAGAATACAATATTTCATAGCAAACATTTGATCAAATGATGGTAGCAAATCAACTGTACAATTGAAGTGGAATACGTAGGAAAAGAAAAGAAGTAAGTGTAGCTGTTAACTAGAAGGATGATCAACAATATAAGCATAAAGGAGTTCATTCCAAACATCAGGAACTCCAGGCAAACACCAATGTATACAGTCTGAGTTACTATTTGGATTCACGTTTTCATTATCCTTCGATGGTACGTCCCATTGCTTTCTGTAGATCGAAGGATGACCTTCTTTTCGATACTCTGATAATTGCGTAATGTTTATCATCTGCATGTTCAATCCTCGACTTTTTAGCCCCTCAAGCACATTTTCTAAGACTCTCATCATCTTTGGATCCGACCCTTTTCCACTATATCCTTCTTTATCTATTTGCCTAGTTTCTCCATAACAGTTCTCGTTAAGCTTTCCTCCCCATTCTTCAGCCCTACATATTGTAATGTAGTTATTTTACTTGTTATCTTTCATAAGAAACCAAATAACACCCTCATTATATAACAATAGTGTAATTTAAAAAAAAACGTGGAAAACACAAAAGGGCCTTTTAATTATATTCGTATCGAACATGAAACAAAGATCAACTAGAGAAAATTCCACTCCCACTCTAAAAACCAACTGATACATTAAGAGAAATAACTTAATTACCAAAAAAAGTTAAAGAATATTGATGGAGATACGCATCTATATAAGTATATATACGAGGGGGGGAAAGAAAATGGAAAAGCAATATCATGGATATCGAAAAAAGAGTTAGAGAAAGGTACCTTTCATGGGTGGGAGACATGGACATGAAGAAAAGTTTGGTACGATTGGGGTTAACGTGAACCTCCAACCACTGAGAAAGAGTTTGCAAAGCCATCTCATAAACCCTCACCATCCCCACTTCCTTGTATATTCCATCTAACTTCTCAAACGACCCCCACCTTATTTATACATTTACATAATATATTTACCCATTAATTTCATATTGAGAATATATAATTGAGTTTAACTATATATAAGTAAAAAGAAACTTACAATGACTTGATATGAGGTCGTCTCCACCATAAATAAGAGTTGAAGACGATAATATCAGATTCGGTCCAATGCCTTGCATGTCTCTCTATTGATTGGATCCGAACTATCCGCTCCGGTAATCTATGGTTAGTCGGGTCATCCGAGTTGGATTCCACTAGTAAAGGAGCCCAATAGAAGTCTATTGTCGCATTGTATTCCTGAGTATTTTTATCCACAAAGATCGAGCTCATGTTATTTGGAGGTCACGTTTAGACATTATACTAGAGAATGAATATTGATCTAATGAAAAGAATATAGAAACTAAAGCATTTTTAGAGATATTCAAAATTTTCTTCAAAATAGAATTTAAAAGTGTGGATTTGAACGAATTCACTAAACGCGTGCAGCTTGCTTGCATGTATCCTCAGTTCCTCACCAGTCACCATTAGTCATGTAGCCAATTTTACAAACCAATAATTAATTGTGAGTGGATTTTTCGGAGGACTTACGAGAGATTTGAAGGTGATGAGGTTAGAGCCATTGTTGTGCATATACATGGCCTTTGGGTTTGTAATGACCGAACTAACCATACACACCATTGATACCCATTGGCCTCTGTTTAAAGAGTCTCCTACGTACACCATCCTCTTATTTCTTAGCCCCTCCAGCAACTTCGTCCCATTGAACCTTTTTACATTTAAGGATTTCAAGAATAACAATATATTGGTTACCCTAATATATTGTCTTAGAAAAATTAATTCTTTTAAAGTATAAACAATAAGGCCCCAACTTAGTCCCAACCAGATGTAAATTAACTTTTGTTTTTCTGAATAATACAAATGACATTACAAAAAAAGGAGAAATTATTCTACCAAAAAAAAGAAGAGAAGAAATCATCTTCATATATATGGTCTATTAGTCTATATATAGCTAATTCTCATTAATTTGACTAATATAGAACTATGGCAAAAAGACTTGTTGCTACAACCAAATGTCTCAATTAGTTAATTATGAAACTATTCCAACATTTATGTACAGAATAATTACAACCCTTAGCCAAAAAAAAACACAAAAAAAAAATACAACCGTTAATTATGTACAAATCATACATCCTGACCCAAAAAAAAAGTAAAAATGCGATACACATACACATTTAGAGAAAGTTAAGAATGCTAGGAGAAGTTAATTAGTGACTTATGTCAGATTCTTTTTGCTAAATTAATAAACAACAATTCTTCTTGGAAAATTAACTGAAAAGTGTATAATTAGTGGAGACATATAATGCAATATGTTTAATACTACTTGTCATAAATGAAGAAAAAATTAGAAGATGTAAAATGGGAAGTGAAAACAACAAAGAAGGAAATAAAAACCTGGGGAGATTGCATGTGTGAGGTTGCCACCTCCAGAATTTGTAACTCAAATCTTTTCTCCCAAACTTCTCACAAGCCAACTGGTCAGACATGAACTTGCAATCTTCTTCTTTGTAAAGAGGGTATGACTCATTATCAAATACCCATTTCCCTTCAAACAAATTACACTCCCTCCCACTATCTCCCCCACGGTCCGAAACACCGTGGCTTTGAGTGTACTCCGTTGGCACACGGCCGTGTCGGGACAAAAACATGGCGGTGAATATTACTCCGGCCACAAGTACGGCGGCGATAGTGTGAAAGCTAGCCCTAATTCCCAGCATCAACAGTTGTCGCTTTGCCATTAGTTATGTGTTTGTTATTGTTGTTGTTGTTGTTGTGATGTTTTGTTTTGAGTTATATTGATGTGTCTTTCTCTGACTTGCCTTTTAACTCCAGCCTTCTTGAAGTTTATTTTCGTCTAGTTTGGTGGCCAATCAAATTTCAGTAGCTGTCTATGAATAATGTATGCCTTTATATACATCTGAACCATTTTCTTGATATAATACTTAATTTTCTGTTGATAGTTTGCCAAGCAATGCCCACTTGCAGAAAATAATAATAATCTTTTCAATTTGATTAGAGAGGAAAGCAAACTTTTTCAAGACAAAAATATTGAAGGCTTGATTTGGAGAGGTGGAAATGAGCTCATGACTTGAAGTTAGAGTCGGGAAAGGACTCTAAGAAATAGAGTTAAGCAAGTCTCTATGAGATAAAATTGGAAGCTGACTTTCGAAGAAGGAAGCCATGACCGTAATCTCCCCTGTTACATTATAGGGTATATGTATATCCTAAGTCTTAACATATATTGGAATTTTAGATTGTGTGTTTATATGTTTCTAGATAGGACCTAGCTCCAAAGAGAACTCTTGTATTGTAGCCGTGTGTAATGCATGTCTCGACTCAAGTGCTCTGTTGGCTCCTAAGTTCGACCAGCGTTGTGTGACTTGTGCACCCTAATGCCATATATCATATATGTATGATGTATCGTCAACGAACTTCATAGATAGTTTTGGATAAAACTTTTGATCGAACAGAAGTAGTGGCCTACTAGTGGGTAAGACAAAACTACTAAGACTGTACTTTCTTTGGTGTGGTGGTTTCGCATCTCCCTTGGTTTGCAAGCGAAGGCGACTATCAAATTAAATTGGGTTTTACCGAAAATACCCCCTGGCGTTCTTCATAAATCATCTGAGAAGTGAGAAAGGGTGTGGCCAAAGGGGTGTTTTCGTACAACAGTTTTAGAGTGCTTGCTAGCTTTTGTTCTCATAATACAAACAATACGGTTAGAGAGATGGTCAAATAATATAATATGTAAAACGTAAGGTTAAGTTGTTGACGTTTCCACATTTATACTATTCGTTGTCTTCAAGTTACCTCATAATTTCATTTGCGTTGCTTCCTTCCCCCCAAATAAATTAAAATTAAATATTATATAACTGACCATTACTTTAGACTCTTTAGTACCTTGCCAAAAAAGATTAAAGGTATTTACGAATCAAAAAAATCGTCCGAACGTTATATTAGTGTGTGGCGTAAAAGAAAAAAGGAGAAACGCGTCGTGCGTGTAATAGCGATCATATTAAACGACCGGATCCAATTGGGCATAGAGACGAATGCTATAAGCCCATTATCGATGGTTCGATTATTCTAAACGTAAATTTACAATGTATTGACTCAAAACATTACAAAAAGGACTTACAGTATTATCTTTTACGTATATATACTGTATATATAAAACATATTATTGCATGCTTTCGAATATATTGAAAGAAAAAAATTCTCAGAAATTACTACTTGGAAAGATGCTAAAACAATTCTTCAATACTTGTGTTGGTCTTGAACCTTCTAGATGATGTATATACAACGGAAAAGAAAAAGATTGATCAATTCTTTTTTTTTTGATCAAAACGGCACTTCGTTACTTTCATTAAACAAAGGGAAGTACAGAGTTCTTTAATACAAGGTTTGCTAAAGCATCGGCTTCAACATTTTGTTTTCGAGAGATAAACGTAAAACAGATTTCTTGAAAATTAGAGGATAAAACCAGGATTCTTCAATACTTGTGTTGATCAATTAAGTACCAATGATAAGTTACCTTAACCCGACCCAAAATAGAAGTTAAGGCCGTACGCTGGCTATTATATAGGTGGGTTCGGTCATAAACATTACATGATGAACCCTTTCTTCATATAATAAAGTACTAATTACTACTAATCTGTTGCAACTTAATTGTGCTTTATTTATATGCGAAATTTTTTTTGTTTGTTTATTTCTTAGTATTTGCCTTCTCGCTAACGAGCGGGGAACTTGGGCAGAGGTCCAATCAAATTAGAATGAAAGAGTAGCGTGATGGATCTCAAAAGCACATATAACACATTATTTTTAGGAAGAAAATAAAAAAGAAAACTCAATTTGCAAATCACACAAATTAATAAGTTGATGCCCAACTTGCAAAAACATTGCAGCTAACCCCACTCCCCCCACTTGCACCGCCAACTTCTTTCCCATTCCTCTTTTTTATTTTTATTTTTACACCTTTCGTGGCCACATTTAAGTATATATATCTTATGATTTGTAACCTTTGCTATATTTGTCAATATTTTACGTCCACACAAATAAAAAAAATATTTTTAGTAGATGAAAGTATGAAACCATATTCATATAACTATGGTGGAAACTTCGATTATGGTATTGCAAACGTAAAAGTTGAACACATCATAAGTTTTTAAATCAAAGAACAAAAAAATCTTTCATTTCTTACGATTCTTGTTTTGTCGATTAATCTTTTTTTTTTCTTTTTTTTTTGTGGATAGAAATATAGAAACCTCTCGAATATAGAGAATTTTTTTCTTCTCACAATTACAAACAAATGTGTATTATTTCTAAGAAATCACTTGGAAACGAAAACGTATCGTGACTCTCGTGATGTAAAAAGGACATGCAACTTGCTCTTCTCTCTATTCTATATATTTGTTTTTATTATTATATAAGAATTTTTAAATATTATTATCTTTTCTTTGTTTTGTTTTTGGATTGAGGAAGAAAGAAGCATATAAATAAAGAAAAAGAAGAAGAGGTAAAGAGGATATAAACAATTTGCAAGTTGCAACTTCTTTAAAAGAAGAACAGCTTGGCTTTGTTGTGTTATCATTCAAAGCATCGTCCACTTGCTATTTCTTTATTTTCCATCAACATGTTCGTTTTTTTATTTATTTTTTGACGGCCATGTTCATATTTTTTTTGTATTCATCTATGTTTTGTCCATTTTACGCATGACCTTTTCTTATAAGCCTAAAATATTTCCAACTACTCTTTGAATTTATTTTTCTACCAAATATTTTGACAAATAAAAAAACTCCCTAATCTTGATTTCTCTATCAGTTGTTTCACTTAAATAAATAAATCTTAAATCTGTTTTTCTTTCATAGAAGTTGGTTATTTTGAATCATTATGAAACAATAAGAAAGTAAATAATTTAGAGGAAACTATTTAAATCTTAGAAGAAAGGAGGACATTATATTATGCCAAATCCAATTAAAGCTGCTTTTAAGAAAATTCATCGAATTTACTCAAAAGCTGTTTATATGTGTAATTCATTTACGCACGTAAGATTTTGCTAGTGTCGAAATGAAAGATGGCCAACAACTCAATACTACGAAGTTATGCACCTCTGAGTCGAGCATTACGCATTGTTGTAATCTTTATAAGACCGATAACTTCATTTACGCATTTTATGATGATAACTATATACTCATGGAAACAAGATTTCAATCAATATCTCCTAATTGAATATTATTATGTTTTAAGTGGTGAAAGCCAGAATAGGGCTATCCGAATCAGTTCTTTACGGAAATATAGAAATACAAAAATGAAAAGAAGTAAATAATAATGATAGAAGATAATCATATGCATGAGAGATTTAATTCACTAATTTAACCTTTTTTTCTTTTTCTTTGCACACACAAGCCGGAAAAACATAGATCACACGACGGCTTTTAAAATCTAGAAAAACGACGTCGGATCTAACGAAACTACTTGACGACGACGACGACAAAGACTCATCACAGAGACATCTTCTTCTTGCTCTCCGCCGCTGAACTCTCAGCTATTTTCGCAAGAGATTGGAGATTGCATCGTACGATAACGTCGACGAAGTCACAAGTCTCTTCCTTTGTGTTCCCTGGAGGAACATCAACCACGTAAGACTCCACAACGACGGTCCCGGAGATCGGAGAAGGGTGAAGGGTCGTGACGGATCGGTAGTTAGATAGCCGGTGGTCACCACCAACAACGCTGAAGCTGATGACGTGGCGTTCGTCGTCGAGGATATCGAGTCTCTCGGTGGAGCTCGCGGCGGGGAGGCCAGAGACTACGTGGACTTGACGGAGGCTACCAACGTTTCCGCCGTCTCCGCCTATGACGCTACAGCTTTTGAGAAAGTGTTTGTAAGCTTGTGGGTTATCGAAGCGGCGTACGACGGACCATACGGTGGATATTGGAGCGGAGATCTCTTGTACCACGGCGGAGCAACACTGGTTTGGACCAACCTCGTGCGTGTGAAAACGAGCGGCCGTGGAGTCACGTGAGAGAGAAGGAAAACGTTTTTGAAACGACGCGATCATCATCGGAATCTGAACGGAGTCTCCGTCGGGTACGGCGGAGGAAGGACGGTGAACGGCTAGCATGTTGATCTGAGTAATGGTGTCTTCTTGATCACAAATCTTGATTCTTGATTTCTTGATCGCTCTTCTTTGAGAAAGTTTTAGGGTTTAGAATAAAGAGCTGAGGGATTGGTGTATGGAGGAGAAGTATGCGTATATAAAAAGAAGCAAATCAAACTTTACAGCGACTTGCGAAAAGTTGGGCTGTGCCTTTCGATTTGAGAGAGATGGAGAGAGGAGAGATAGAGTTTTTAATGCAGAGTTCATGTGAGTGGTGATAACGAAAAAACCGAGCAACTTGCTTCTCCTTAAATTACGTTTTTGGCCCCTAGCTCTATAGTTGTTTGACTTGACTGTTCTATACGATATTTTAATCTGGCAAGTGACCAATATATAATTCTCGTATATCAAACACTAGTTCTTTTTTATAAAGAATGAACTATGATTAGTTTATTCTCATACATACAAATACAATGGTTTAGACTTTTAGTTGCTTGACTATAAATATTTCTCTTCTTCTTGGGATGACCAAGATAATCTAGGACGATATTTGATTTATTAGGCTTTGAACGTTTGAACATTTCGAATGGTTGGATTCTAGATTATCAAATTCGTCGATAAAAGCAATACAACAATGTTAATTCTTTTAACTTCGAAGTTCTTCTATTGTTGTTTGTTTCAATATACAAGGTTTTAGGAGTTCATGAAATAAGATAATTGCATCCGATGCAAGTCTAGATATTTGAAGTATTCAAGTACAATCAGAGCTAAATACCTCAAAACTCAAAGTAACACGACCTTCCTACATTTAATGATCACTTGAAAGATCTGATTGAAACGTATCGTGTTGCTTTTTTGCTTTGATATGATAAGATCTTCATATATAAAAGCCAAAGATGGATCCAATTTAGTATTTTCATCACGAGTATGATATGCATTTTTACATGATCATGTGGTACACAAAAACATGGAGAAGAGTTTAAATTTGCTAATTGAGGATGATTGAGATGTGCCTAGAGCAACTTTTTTCTTAAGTAATCCTCATGTTTCATGTGGTCTATATACAATACAAGTATACAACCACCACGTATGAGACTTGCATAGCCTAATCAAAAATTTGCTGTAAGGTTCTAAATTCAGAGAAACAATTTAAATCATTTCGGTATACATGACGAATTAAAAAGTTAACATTTATTATCCGTTTTGTAATTTTTCGGATATTAAATTTTGTGAATTATTTTGTTCCGGATAAACGTAAGATGTAATTTTACTTTTACATCGATAATATGTAATTTTTAAAAGGTTAAAAAGTTGATATTAATTATTAAGGATGGCAATCAACAAATCCATAGCATGATGAAGGTGTTTCTTAACTTTGTACGTGAGGGTTGTGTCCAGTTGACCAAAGCGTTTTGACTATTCCTTAGTGTCAAACATTTCAAGAGAACACGGCAAGGTCAGAGTAAAAGTCGTGTCGTTTTGATTACTCAACGACAAACGTCGTGCTGTCTTTGATATTTTTTTCAGTGGTAAACAACACGGTGAGAAATAGAGAAACACAAAAACCATAGACGACGAACGAGTCCTCAGACGCAGAAGTCTTCTCTCTCTATTTCGACGAATTAAGCTTTTACGCACAAGAGGAGAGATATGGATCAGATACTGAACAAAGTTGGCTCTTACTGGTTAGGGCAAAAGGCTAACAAAGAGTTCAATTCCGTCGGTGACGATTTCAATGTATTATTACCACTTTCCTTTCTTTATTTATCTTCAGGGCTTCTCTTTCAGGGTTTTAGTTTCCAGTTTCAGAAGAAAAGCATCAGTCTTTGATTTAGGGTGTTTGATTTTGAAGCTTCTTAATCCTCTTATGCTTGGTTTTGTGAAAAAAACTATGCTTAGGACATGTTCTTTTTTGTTTTTGTTTGGTCCTTGATTTGCATTTAGTTTGATAAGCCTTGTCGTGTTTTACTAGAAATTTCAGAACTTTGTAGCTTAATTGAATTCAGGGACATGTGGTCTTTAATAGATGATTCTTTGAGTTGCTATAGAAAGAAAGATTGGATTCGTATTTGCTATTGGTCTTGTATTCCATTTTTTACTGTTACTACTGCAATTTGTACTTTATAGTTACATATCATGAAAAAGTTTATTGCTTTTGATCTCTTGAGACACAAATTTTTCTGAGTTTCATGATATGATATTTGGGTTCATTCTTGCAGTCATTGTCGACCAGTATTGAAGGAGGTACCAAGTGGTTGGTCAACAAACTCAAAGGTTTTTTTTCTTTTTCACTTTTTCCAGCTCTGGTTTCATTAGATTCTTTATATTTTTGTGGCTTCACATGCCTGAAGATTGCTCTTTATCTTGAGAGACATGGGCAACAACACAATATTCCAGTTCAAAATTGTGTTTAGTCTGATAGTCCTGTTTTGTCTATGTTTATAGTTTATAAATGCGTCATTGAAAATTGTACGCTGCATCATTCTTGTTCTGAATAGGAAAAATGCAGAAGCCATTGCCTGAGTTGCTGAAGGAGTTTGGTCTACCGGTTGGGATCTTTCCACAGGATGCCACAAACTATGAGTTCAATGAAGATACGGGTAAATTGACTGTATTCATCCCTGAGACCTGCGAGGTTGGGTACAGGGATTCATCAGTCCTGCGGTTTTCAACTACGGTAACCGGTTACCTTGAGAAAGGGAAACTAGTTGAAGTGGAAGGTTTGAAAACAAAGGTGATGATCTGGGTGAAAGTGTCTTGTATCTCAGCAGATACATCAAAGGTATATTTCACGGCCGGGATGAAGAAAAGCAGGAGCAGAGATGCTTATGAGGTGATACGGCCTGGTGTTGGTGTTGATAAATTCTAACTTATGGATCAATTTATGCTACAATAAATAAACAACTGCCTACGTAATATTTATGTGTTGAAGAATTTCAAATTCGAAACGCAAGGCCTTTGTTTTGTATCCTAGAAAAACAGGGCTCACAATAATCTGATAGGATCTTTTCTTGTGGTGTAATATCAAAAGATTACTAGTCTGTAAACAAAAGGAACTCTATAAAGACATAAAAGTCTGAAAACGAAGTATAACTCATAAACAAAAAAAAAATGCCAAAAAAACAAAATAGTTTTCTGAAACAGAAGGAGAAAAATACAGTTTAAGCGGCTTGTTGAGCAGAAAGCCTCTTCCTAGCTTCCTCAATGATGGTAAGCTGAATACCTTTTCCCTTTGGAAGTGAAACCCATGGCTTTGTTCCTTTCCCAAGGGTGAACACATTCCCTAACCTCGTAGCAAATTCCATGTCCTATTGAGTCTTGAATGTGGATGGTCTCAAAGCTTCCCTTGTGCTTTTCACGGTTCTTGATCACACCAACACGCCCTCTGTTCCTTCCTCCAGTAACCATCACAACGTTGCCCACATCAAACTTAATGAACTCCACAATCTTGTTCGCCTCAAGGTCGAGCTTGATAGTGTCATTAGGCTTGATAAGCGGGTCATGGTAGCGGATGGTGCGACCATCGTAGGTGTTCAGGTAGTGAATGCTTTTTGATATCTACTGTTTTTATTGGTTTTTAAGCATTGTTTATAAGTTAGTTTCGTGCATTTTTCCATCATTTTAGTGTGTTTAGGATTGCATTTTGCATTAGTTGAGTTTTTGTAGGTACTTGGAAGTTCATTAAGGAGTTTGGAGCTTTTAAGGTAAAAAAGAAGCTTAATTAAAGCATTTATACCAATGATGATGATGTAGGAACCATGGAATGAAGCAAGTGAATCAAAGAAGCAAGAATGGACCAAAGAAAAGGAGAAACAAGGAGGTGAAGTGTCTTCCCCGATCCGGTTGGTGGATCACTTGGTCGTGTCCTTCAAAGATCTACCCGAATGAAGGTCTTCTCTTGGGATTTAGCTTCAGAGAACTTCATCAAAGTTGTAGTAAATTGAATTAGCTTTCGAATGGTGGGGGTTTCAAGTCAATTCAAGCTGTGTTTCAAGAGTTATCACTGTTTTACTAGACGTATATACACCGAGTCCGATCAGACTGGTCGGGCATGAGGTCGGGCCTAAGGAATTCTCAGAACAGACCTGAAACGAAATTGAAGAAACTGGTGCTCGACCAAAGGCCCGATCGGACATGAACAGTGCCGAATTTTGACCTGGTTTAATATGAGTTGACCCGGTTTTCTTGTACTTTTTCTATAAAAACCTTCAAAACTTCATTATTGAGAATCTATGGTATCTTTTGTGTTTGTTTTCAATTTGTTTTCTATCTTTGGAATCTTTGTATGAATCTCAAGTAAATTTATGCAATTTAATCTTGCTCTCTTTAATTTTATCTTCTACTTTTCTCTAATTATTTTTCTTCAAAGATTAGTTTCATTGCTTTGTGGTTACATGATCATGAGTGAGTAGTCTTTTAGAGTTCTTGGGTTTTGGTAGATTAGGATGATTTAGTAGTTGGGTTATGGAGTTTAGGATTAGATTGATTAAGATTCTTGCTTATTGGTTGTTAATAAGGCTAAATCAACTTTGATTATGTTGACTTAGAGCTTAGGAATTTAACGCCCGGAAGGTGTTCAATGAAATTTCGGAACCAAAACTTTTAAGTGTTTTTCATTCCTAGCCTTTGGAAATTGTTGATTAGGGTGATTAGTGGTTAGATAGAATTTTTTATAATGCTTATTGATCATTTGATTGCATTTGAAATAAGTTGATAATTGATTGATTAGTAAAGAGACTAATGTCATGAAAATGTGTTAGTCTTGCTTAGTGTTCTATGGCTTAAGGATCATTCTTTGTTAGAAGTTGTTTGAGCCTCCATAACTCATCTCTTTGTCATTCTAGTAAATTGCCTTAACCCGAGAATTCGTCTTTTAATTATTGCTTAGTAATTGTCTTTTCCCGCTTTTTTTCAATTCGAATCTTGTTAGTCTTTTGATTATTGTTTTCTTTCATCTTGTTTTGCATTGCTTGATTTAAATTGCATTGTTAGTTACATTTAGAAATCAAAACTCATCTCTTATTAAGCTTAGATTAAGTAAATTTGTGTATTCTTGGTGTGTTAATTTGTTGCTCCTTGAGGTTCGATAATTTAATTGATCGGGTAAAATGACTACATCACCATTTTGACCAAACTGGATAGATCTCACTTTGCACAGCTTAAACTGCACCAACAAAAGAATGAAACAAGTGAGAAGAAAATAATAAGCCACAAGTTAAGATAAATATGCTTATTAGTTATTAGAAAACGAGTCTATTAGTATCAAAAGTTAACCATATTTTAGGTAGTTAATTTAAGTTTTTATAAACGGACTCTCTCTACAGAGATTTCTGACAAAAATGGCCAGAGACACCATTTTGTCTGAATTATCTCCTCTACTTCTTCTTCTAATAGTTGTCCTACGTTCCTACGGATGTTGTTGATTAGATAAGCGGTCCAGCTTCCGAGTAAACTATATAGAAGATCTGAAGTACTATTCTCGATAACATCCCTAATTAATACAAAAAATCATATATTTCATCGTTAGCATGGAATGTCATCCTTAGGTAAAAAAATAATTAAAATTAGCAAAACATAAGCAAAACATAAGGAAAATATGAGCAAAAATAAAACAAAAAATAGTATTAGAACCAAATCAGTAAATCTAGAAAAAGCTAATCAGAAAAGTAAAATACTTAACGTGACCTCAATTAGATACACTTCTTTGAAATGTTTTTAGTGTTTTCTATATATGTAAGGGCCATGAAGATAGATTTTGGTTGAAGTTACCATGTTAATCATATCGAAATACAAAGAAAAGAACATCAAAACTTTGATCCAAACCAAACGTGGGATAAAGATAACTGTATGTCTGCCACTAATCTTTCTATTCCAGGCATTTTTTTGCAAATTAAATATCTTGAATTTCCATTTAAGTCATCAATTCCTAATTATATATTTCTTTCTTCATTCATTATATTAAATGACTGAAAAGTACTGAATAATCTAATTATCTAATTCAGATTCAAAAATATCATGAAGCCTATAAATAGTTTGGCGCATTCAATTCTATATATACAAAACCAAATATTCCATTAAAGTATTCCTAACATAGAATGCGTATTCATCATTCAAAGAATGTCCTTCAATATATCTATGTAAATTTCAAATAAAATGAAATCCAAAAAAACAAACAATTTAATGTGTACGTCTTTTAGCATTTAATATTTATTTTAATTCATCTAATTACTTAAGATTTGTCAAAATGACCACCATTATGTCAATATATTCCTATGAATCATATAAATATTCTATGTATAACAAATACGTGTGGTTAGGACTTGGCACCGTTTTATTGATACTGTAACGTCTGTTTTTTTTTTTTTGTAAGAATACCGTAACGTCTGTTTACGGATGTTAAATTGCAAGTTGAATCAACCAACAATTTAAAAAATGAGATATTATTCCAAAAATATTTAAATGAAGTGATTGTATTCTCATAGAAAAATTATAGATATTAAACGTCTAATGAAAATAGATAAGAGTATTTTTTGGATTTTTCTCCCATTGACTCTTTGACTCAAATGATTATTGGAAACTAAAATGTCTTTCTTTTTTCAAGGATTTGATGCCAATGCCTCGTAACTCTAGATTCATATATATTATTCATAAGTGAAATTCTCACCTTTTTTTTTGTCTGGAATTGAAGCTTATATAGTAACTTAGAAGTGCCTACGGCTACAATTGCAAATACAAAACACATATATACATAAATGTGGACGTGTAGAAGCAGGTGGAGGAGAGAAATTAACAAGTGTAAAGAAGAAGAAAAATGAGGAGAGGCGACGAGAAGCTTGTGAAGGATCATAGATTGAAAGCCTCTCTACACGTGGGGGGAATGGCAAAGTTCTTCTTTTTTCAACTTGATATCATCAAAGCTTACTATTTCCTCACCTCATCTACAACTTCTTTTTTTAGCTTATAAAAAACTCATTTAATGAAGTTCATATTGAGATATATGTTGAAGAGTTTGATATCGATGCATGCATGTTACATAATTTAAAGTATCTAAATGGACTATTACGGCCATGAAGACTGATCAAATATATTGGTCTTTTAACGCTATTGAATAATGACTTTTAGTGGAACGCTACGATTTGGTTGAAGTAGAATAATAAAACTGTTTGTTTGAAAGTAAAATCAAACCATAGGACCTTGGACTTGGAGTATGCTGTTTCAAACTTTTTCTAACTATAGTTATATTTTTAGAAGAACGATGTTAAAAAAACGGCTCAACTAACAACGCTATAAATCGCTTCACGGGGTCGGATGTGTATCGCAAACCAAGCCAAGGACCACTTTAACACATAAATTAATTCTTTGATACGAATTTACAAATATATCATTTTGGGGTCGAGAGAGGAGCAATGCCCCGTGATTCTCGTCCAGAAAACAAAAAGAAAGAAAGCGTTGTGTGTGATGTACGTGGTCTACATCAGAGACAGCTGAGCAGTCACACGCCTTGTAATCGTAATTGATTCGTCTATATCTACCACTCTCCACTCTTCAACTTTTTTGCCTTTAGCATTCAAGTTCCATGCAAAAACCCTAAACCTCATCATCTCATCAACCAATTTTACTTTCTACGTACATTCGAAAAAGAGTATGGCAGAAGATTAATTAATTAAGGAAAGATATATAAGTTTTTATAATTAAGAGAGTGTATATTACTGATGATTGTGATTTTTATATGGAGAGTAGTAAACTAGTAACAATAAAACAAGATGAAAATGAAAACTAAGTTAAAAATAAAGTCGAAATCGAAAGGTCTTAATAAAAAAACAAAAGAAGACAATGATCTCGATCATCAATGACCTTGGGACATTAATTGAAAAAGTCTTTATTCAAGTTCTTGAAAGTTCAAATCCTAATTCCGACAAAACTACTCTGAGGTATATTAGTATATTTTTGTGAATTCGATCTAGCTAATATTAAATTATTTTTCCTGGAAACTGTATCACAGTATCAAAATTTTAAATTCTTCCTGTTTTGTTTGTTTCTACACTCAAAATAATTATACTAATGTCTTTTTTATAACAAGGGCCTAATTATATATACTAATATCACTCATAGGCTGTTGCTCTCGATACATGAATTTTACTTTAAAATTGTTACTAAGGAATAGGTTAAAAAGCTTAATATCTATCATACCGATCGTTTAATTTTTAGCCTTGGTGACACAATAATATAATTAAATGTTACTTGTAATTTCTTGATATGTTGTTATAAGCAAAAGTATCAAATTATATCGTTTAGATTAAAGTAATAGTTTTCTCCCTGCATGCATAATACTAATTATATATATGCATACATATATTAAAATATACAACGTCTATTTATATAAATATAGATAGAGCTGTCTATAGAAGAGAAAAGCCAAAGTGAATTAGCTGTGAACAGAAAAGAAACACTTTTTAACATCTGCAACAAGATTTAGGTGAGGGGTTTGTCTACATGCCCCGGGAAGAGAGAGAGAATATAATCTGAAGTGTATCTTGATCTAGGGTTTCTCATCATCAACACAGACCAAACCTCCATGCTTGATTAGAAATAATTAAGTAGAATTCATCTTGTCTTTTATCTCTTTCCATGTCAAACTAAAGGATTGATCTACCCACTTCTTCCAAATCCTGTATCTAGTTAAGCCTAGAACCTTCAAACTATCTCTTTCTTCTGAAATTATAAAGAATGATCTCAACTATGGAGGGAGGTGGGAAGATTGATAGAGAAGAAGAAGAGGAGGAGGACGAAGGAGAAGGCCACGAGAGTAAGGCTTCCAGCAATAGTACAGTGGAAGAGAGTGATAAGAAGACAAAGGTTAGACCTTATGTGAGATCTAAAGTCCCTCGACTCCGGTGGACTCCTGATCTTCATCTTCGTTTTGTCCGTGCGGTTGAGAGGCTTGGAGGTCAAGAAAGTACGTCTATAGCTACTTTCTTTCAACAATTCACTCCACCTATATAAAGCTTAACTAAGCAACTCCTTGGTTTAACTTTTGGTCAAAATTTCATCTTATAGTATCTTTTAGTTTTTGTTTCTTTATGATCATTTTGTGTTTGGCTTTGTATAGGAGCAACACCAAAGTTGGTTCGCCAGATGATGAACATCAAAGGGCTTAGTATCGCTCATGTCAAGAGCCATCTACAGGTACTATATCTATACACACACACACACACACACACTTATATTGTAATTATACTTCAAAGGATCTACTAAATCATTAGACAAAACTTTCTCACTATAATTTTGTATTGTGGAATTTCAGATGTACAGAAGCAAGAAGATAGATGATCACGGTCAAGGTATTAATTTTTTCCATATGTGTTAATTAGTCATCAAGTTTACATATATATGTCAATAAAATCGGGTTTGATTTTTTTTGCAGCCATATCTGATCACAAACATCTATTCGAGACTTCCACAGATCGAAATATCTATAAACTAAGTCAGCTACCAATGTTCCGAGGCTATAATCATAACAATGATTCTCCATTCAGGTATAATATTGTTTTGTAAATTTTATGTGTTGGATCATTCTTTTGATTGATATCTTTACTTTGAAACTAAATAAATTAGTCCTTCGTTTTGTAGATATGGAAGTAAATTTTCGAATGCGTCCTTGTGGAGTTCTAGCTCTCACGAAACAAACCGGAGTTTGATAGACCAAATCAGACCCGGTTTAATCCGCAGCTCATCGGTTAGCAATAATATCCGTGGTAGTGAATATTGGACTAACAACAGGTCTTTCCAAAACATCTACTCTTCTTCGGTCACTAGCCACTCACCGAAACTAAGACACGATCATCAAGAACGGACCAATTCAGCCAGCATTCAAGGACACTCAAGAACGTTTCAGAACGGCGTTGAAGAGAACACTAATATGCATGGTTATTGTAACAAGACAACGGGAAAAAGAAACGCAAGTACGAGCACTGATCTCGATCTCGATCTCTCTCTTAAGCTACGACAACCCGAGAAGACAGTTTCGGAAGAGACAGAATCAGCAGCAACAACAACGGATCAAACGTTGTCCTTGTCGCTATGTTCGGGGTCGTCTGCATTGAAAAAGAGCCGACTGATCAAAACAGACGAAGAGGATCGGACGGTTAAGATTGGTGGTCATCAGGCAAGTACTCTGGATCTGACTCTATGAATTTTATATAGTTAAGAATGAGACAAATTCTAAGTGAGATCTTGAGGTACTTATCCGATATATTTTAATTATTCATCAGTGTCCTTTGTTGTTGTTAATCATTTCTGTTTTTTTAAGTATTATTAGAAAGGAAACAAAACGGTCTTGATTATATTAACCTTACTGAGTTTGTTTGATACCGCCAATTTGTATCATCACCATATATAAACAAATGTTACTAGCTAGACAATGATTCGATTTGTTGTTCGTCTCCTTCTCACGCAATAATTATAATTATACATAAAAGTTATATAAACATTTTAAATTTATGTCTTAGTTGGTGCCTTCTTCACTTGTACATATATGAGACCTAAACAGCTAGTTTCTTGATTATTCAACTAACATATGGACATTTTGTAATCCAAATAGCTTATGGAGTTTGTCATCTTTTAAAAAATCCATCTTCACTCACTTTTTCACCCTTTTTATAAATAGTTTAGTAATTTTTTTAACAAACGAATATGTATATAGCTCAATATATAGCCAAAAATGATACTAGAAGACGAACAAAAGTCATCTAAAGGTATGGTATTTTTGAAATATTACTAGATTCACTTTCCATTGGTTGACCTTATGACAGGGTAACAATTTGCGTTCAATCAAATCGATTCTAAGAACATTGATCTAGTTTAATGACTAACTGATTATCGTAAAAGTTTTATGCATGGTGCATGGCACTTATTTCCATATGAACTTGACGACGTCGGTTGTAGAGCATTGATACTGTTTCTAATTGAATCTAATATGATTACTTCGACGTGCCAAATACAACGTTCGACACAGTATCAAGTTTGATTTTTTCAACAAACGAATGAATCTTCGAATGTTTGATTAGAGAGAGTGTCAATATTCAAACGAAAGAAAGAATCTTTGCTTCTTAAACATTGGATGTATGTGTATCACCCGGGTCAACTTCCTTCAGTAGTAAACATGGCCGCACGATCAATTTGACAAATACAAATTTCCAAAATTTTGGAGGGTATAGTCCTCTACGTCAACTACTACATAGTCGGGCCACTCCATTTTTTGTTTTGGTAGGGAGAATCCACTTCTCCAGACTCCAAGATAAGAGTCTCAGTTAATTTGTCAGTAGCTGAAGTATCCTAGTGGTGAAAGGTGGTACAAAAACATTACGTTTAATGTTACACCCACTTTTGTACCGCGCTATACTCATGTCAATAATTTTTCTAAAATTTTTAAAAGACTAATAAATGCTTTTACAATTTATATTCATGTGATCTTTCTTCAAAACTTGACAATTATAACAGTAATAATGTAATATATACAGTATACTAGTATCACTAATCCATGATGACAATATTAAATCTTCTATAAAACTTTCTATTTTTGTCTCACATATGTAGCATTTAACATCAAATTCAATATTAGAAATTACTAGGTGCTTAGCTTGTGAACTTGTAAAATCCTCAACAAAGGTCATATATAGTCCAGAAATAGCTCATCTTTTTGGCAAACTAGTCCTTGCAATACATGTATGATGTATCAATCTCCTTGTCCCATGCAATTACGACTAGAATATATATATAAAATCTTCCTAGAAATAGTAAGATTTATTATTACTATTATTTTTGGAAACGATAAATGATAGTGAGTTAACTCGTTAAAAAAACTTTAAATTGGCAACGATTTTATAAGATAGAGAAAATATCAAAAGGTTTCGTTAGTATACCAAATTTGTCTTTTATATTGTCTTCTTATACGTTCTGTCTTTATCCTATAGTTATATTTACACAAAAAAAGAAATAAAGAAGCTTCATTGAAATATGAGGACTCCAAATTGAAGAAGAATGAGAAACATAACAATCAACCCTCGGAAGACTTTTCCTCCTATACAAAATGTAGAAACAAAACACCAACTTGTGACTTGTCTATTTTACACACATTATTATTATACTTAAAGCCTTTCACACCTACACGAAAAAAAACTCGTACCATTCATTGACTATAAACATCAAAGATCATCAACTCCGGGAGAGAAAGAGAGAGAGAGAGAGAGGATACAACATGGCCGGAGCTTATGATCCAAACTTACCGGGAGTACCTGAATGGCTGAACACAGGAGACAACGCATGGCAGCTTACAGCAGCGACTCTGGTTGGTCTACAGAGCATGCCAGGTCTTGTTATCCTTTACGCTTCCATCGTCAAGAAGAAATGGGCTGTGAATTCTGCTTTTATGGCTCTTTACGCCTTCGCTGCTGTTCTTCTCTGTTGGGTTATCCTCTGTTACAAAATGGCTTTCGGAGATGAGCTTTTGCCTTTCTGGGGCAAAGGCGGTCCAGCTTTCGACCAAGGATACTTAAAGAGCAGAGCAAAGGTATTGAATTTTGGTTATGCACGTAACGTGTTCGATAAAATGCTTGAACGAGAGTTTTGATTTGATTTTTTTTTTGTTTGGTTTCTTTACAGATCCCAAATAGCAATACGCCGGCGCCGTATTTTCCGATGGCGACGTTGGTGTATTTCCAGTTCACATTCGCGGCGATAACGACGATACTAGTGGCGGGATCGGTGTTGGGGAGGATGAACATCAAAGCTTGGATGGCGTTTGTGCCATTGTGGTTGATTTTTAGCTACACAGTTGGAGCTTATAGTATATGGGGCGGAGGGTTTCTATATCAATGGGGAGTTATTGATTACTCCGGCGGTTATGTTATTCATCTCTCCTCCGGTGTCGCCGGCTTTGTCGCCGCTTACTGGGTACGTACGTTATTAGTATTTGTTTTTCCTACCAAACCAAGTTCAGATTTTTTGAAGTTGTTAGAAAATTTAGATTTGAGGTTAGTTTATTTAGTTAGGGAAGACTAAAGCTGGAATTAAATTCTCAGGCTAATAATTTTATATATTTGGTTATTATTACTAGAAAAATATAAAAAATAAAAATGTTAAAGAATAAGATGATTTCGTTTGTTGAAGATATTGGAATAAAATTAATGTACGGTAGTCGGTATACGACAGAGTCAGAGCATCATCAATGCTAGCATCTTAAGCATATATTAGGTAAATTAGACATTTAAATTAAATCAAAATGTTAATTAAAATATAAGATACCGTATCTTATATAAGATACAGAAGAAGGTTTAAGAGGCTGTGACGTGGCAGTTTCTAAGTGGGTGTTGAAATAAATCACGTTTAAATTAATTGTGTTTTATGTTATTTATGCAATAAATTGTAATTTATATATGTTTATAAATTTTTATTTTGCAATAATTATTAAGTGTTTAATAATTAAAATTGTTAAAAAAATTTTTTAATAAATATTTTTTTTTAAGATACCAAACTTAAGAACCTACCAATAATCCTACCTAAAAACAAAAAACAAAAATACATATCTTAAACTCTACACTTTTAATATTAATTACTAAATTAATCCTAAGATACACTCATTAAATCCTACCATTGAGGAAAAATATATTCAAAGTAATAATATAATTTTGATGTGGAGTGGGTCTTTAATTGCCAAGTTTTGTTTTGCTTTCTCTTTCGGTATGATTGCGTAATTAAGGTCCTTAGTTTTTATATAAGATAAGTTCGATGATTGATCGGTCCACTTACAAAAGTTTCCAAGTCGTAGGTATATTTAAATGAAATCATTGTAGAATTTGACTACACGAGCTTGATGATGTATAATCTATATACATTAGCAACTCAGAATTTTTTTTACTAGTGAAGAGTAATCAATCATCCCATTCAACTGAACATATATATTTTTACCTAATAGTCATTCACATAGTAATTGGCGTTAGTTCCATTCTTGTATGGATTTGCATTTTTGTCGCTGGTAAAAGTCAAAGTCAATTCCACATGACGACGACATAATAATTTCTCACATGATAAAATATAGTTACGCTTATATGCCAAAAAAATAAAATAAAAATAAATCGTTAGTTGAGAAATTTAAAGAGTAGTACAATGTTGATATCGACTTGATTATAGCTTAAACTAAATGCGACTTGTGGACATGATGTTATTGTAGGTAGGACCTAGGCCTAAAGCTGACAGAGAGAGATTCCCACCGAACAATGTTCTATTAATGCTCGCCGGAGCTGGTCTCCTATGGATGGGATGGTCAGGTTTTAACGGTGGTGCTCCTTACGCTGCTAACTTAACCTCCTCGATTGCGGTGCTCAACACCAACCTCTCTGCCGCGACAAGCCTCCTTGTGTGGACCACGCTTGATGTCATCTTCTTTGGCAAACCTTCTGTCATTGGAGCCATCCAAGGCATGGTTACTGGTCTCGCCGGTGTCACTCCTGGAGCAGGTCTCAATCTTATAGTCTCAACATTTTGTTTTTACTCTGGTTTATTAATGCATGATCAAAGTTGATTTATGTGGAAACTAATTAAGATTGCAGTGTTCATTTTGTTATACTGACAAACGAAATATTTTGCAGGTTTGATCCAAACATGGGCAGCTATAATAGTTGGAATAGTCTCAGGAACGGTTCCATGGGCGTCTATGATGATCCTTCACAAGAAATCCACTCTCCTTCAAAAGGTATATTGAAGTTGATTATAGTATGAATTTGAAGTATATTACATAAATCAATGTTGTAATATTTCAATTGTAGAATTAAGGTATTATTAATAACAAAAGAAAGATTTGAAATGTACTAATATTTGGATTGATTTAAATAAACAGGTTGATGATACATTAGCAGTATTTTACACACACGCCGTGGCTGGTTTACTAGGTGGACTAATGACAGGTTTGTTTGCACATCCTGATCTCTGCCTCTTGATACTTCCTGAACCAACCAGAGGAGCTTTCTACGGTGGCAATGGAGGCAAACAGCTTTTGAAACAGTTGGCAGGAGCTGCCTTCATCGCTGTCTGGAACTTGGTGTCGACGACTATCATCCTACTAGCTATCAGGATATTCATACCATTGAGAATGGCTGAGGAAGAGCTTGGGATTGGAGACGACGCTGCTCATGGTGAAGAAGCTTATGCTCTTTGGGGAGATGGAGAGAAGTTTGATGCTACAAGGCATGGGCAACAGTTTGAGAGAGACCAAGAGGCTGCTCATCCTTCTTATGTTCATGGTGCTAGAGGCGTCACCATTGTTCTATGATTTTCTTCTTCTTTTTTTCTGTATTATTTTCCTTATGACAGAGAGTTGTGCATGAGTGATGATGTTTTGTATAGGTGGTGAAATTTCAGTTTTTCATTTTTTTGGGGATGTATTTGCAGCTAACAGAACCCATTTGTGATTTTGTTAAATTGATGATGCTTGACAAATAGACTATGTAATCTGTGCTCGAGGCCTCGAGCTAACGTTGGACCTATTGTTCTTAACTCATCCTTAGTGGCAACTGGCAAAGGCTGAAAAACTAGTTTTCTTAAAAGTGCTTGCTAGTGTTAAGTGTTAACCTTAATTCTCTTTAGAATTTTAGGATTTAAAGTTTTAAACTTTTGTTTGCGTTTGAAACATTTATATAGTAAAATATGAAGAATATTTTCGCGGATAAAAAGCAAATAAAAGAATTTGGACAGAAAAAAACAAAAATTGGTGTTTGAAATAATTGAAACACTAATGAAGAAATTATTTGTTTATACAAAACTGTGTCACACATTTTAGTTTTGAGCCAGAAAGGTTTCAACTTTACAAAAGGACCCAAGCCTCTGCAATTGCAAGTGGCGTGGTTTCACTGGTTGGGCCTATAAATATCAGCTATACCTCAGCCTCCCACCATCGCCACTAAACCGAAATCGTGGTCTCACTGTCTCTTCATCTGACCTGCACGCTTCAGATTTTTGATTTTGTCACTCTATGGAACCCAATATTTACCAGCTTGCCCTTGCGGCTCTCTTTGGAGCGTCCTTCGTTGCTGTTTCAGGGTTTTTCATGCATTTCAAGGCACTGAATCTAGTCCTTGAGCGTGGTAAGGAGCGTAAAGAGAACCCTGATGCAGACGAGCCTCAAAATCAGACCTCGGTCAGGCGGCGTAGCCAGGTTCGAAGGAAGGGGATTGACCAATACGGTCGCAGTCCGGCTTCGCTTCCAGATGCTACTCCCTTTACTGATGGTGGCGGCGGCGGCGGCGGTGTTGGTGCTGATGCAGGGCGGAGCAACGGTCATGTTTATGTTGACGAAATCCCTCCTGGTCTCCCGAGGCTTCATACGCCATCTGAAGGTATGAGAACCAACCCTGAATTGATCAGATTAGATTTTGGATACAGGTTTAAACAGTGATGTAATAGTTGATACTTTAACTGGGTTGAGTGTGGTTTTAGTGTTATTTAATCATGTTTGATTCCACTGCCATCATCTGATGATGCTGATCAATAGCCTGTGATTTTTTTCTTTCTAGGGAGAGCATCAGTACATGGAGCTAGTAGTATCAGGAAAACTGGAAGCTTTGTTAGACCAATCTCTCCGAAGTCCCCTGTGGCTAGTGCTAGTGCTTTTGAGAGTGTGGAAGAATCAGATGATGATGATAATTTGACAAATAGTGAGGGTTTGGATGCTTCCTACTTGCAAGCTAATGGGGACATGGTGAGTTTCTTAATTAACACTTTTTGAATTCTTGCTTTGTTATTGAATGGGTGGGCTTGCGATTAAGACATATTTTTGCAGCCTGCAGATGCCAATGGAGAGCAAATATCTATGGCTGCTTCAAGTATGATTCGATCCCACAGTGTGTCTGGCGATCTTCATGGAGTTCAGCCCGATCCTATTGCTGCTGACATTCTTCGTAAAGAGCCAGAACAAGAAACCTTTGTCCGTCTTAATGTTCCTCTTGGTAAGAATGGTTACTATTTTTTTTTTCTTTCTGTCATTCTTGCCAAACTTGGTTCCTCTATACTTAGTGTTCTTCTCCTGTTGCTACAAATCATGACATGTTAGTTTTGTAACCCCATTAGTTTTAAAGTTTTTGCTAGTGGCAAGTAATAAGTGGAGTTACAAATAGTTAAATAAGTCGCCTTGAGTGAGACGAGGCTTTACTCTATGTGGGAGCTGAGCCATTGAAATCTTTTGAATTTAGCTTAAGAATTATAGCTTGAAACAATTAGAGTTAAAAGAAATATCTTATTCAGATTTTTGCTCATGATCTTTATAGAGGTGCCCACATCCGATGAAGTTGAAGCCTATAAATGTCTTCAAGAATGTCTTGAACTGCGGAAGAGGTATGTCTTCCAAGAAACAGTTGCGCCTTGGGAAAAAGAAGTCATATCTGATCCTAGTACCCCAAAGCCTAATCCAGAGCCATTTGCACACTATCCTCAGGGAAAATCTGATGTGAGTCTGTGTTCCTTACATTTTTCATGAAACGCTATGCATAGATGGATTTTAACTTTGTTAAATATTTATTTACAGCATTATTTTGAGATGCAAGATGGGGTAGTCCATGTGTTTGCAAATAAAGATGGTAAGAGTAGTCTAAAATTCTAATGCTTCTTTTTTCTGTATCCAGAAAAGCTGATTTGGTTACATTCTCTTATTTTTCAAATAACTGATCCTTGTTCCATTCTATTATTCCCAGCAAAAGCAGAGCTCTTCCCGGTAGCTGATGCCACAGCGTTTTTCACTGATTTGCATCACGTACTCAAAGTCATAGCTGCGGGAAACATCCGGACTTTGTGCCACCGTCGACTAGTGCTCCTAGAACAGGCAAGAGTTTTAGCTAGAGAAGAATGAATGCCAATAAGCAACTTTCATCTGGTTAACATAATGTTTTTTTTTTCAGAAATTTAATCTCCATTTGATGCTTAATGCGGATAAAGAATTTCTTGCTCAAAAAAGTGCACCACATCGTGATTTTTATAATGTTAGAAAAGTCGACACTCATGTTCATCATTCAGCTTGCATGAACCAGAAACATCTTTTAAGGTTTATCAAGTCAAAGCTCCGGAAAGAACCCGATGAGGTAACAGTTAGAACCATATATGTTTGAGGAAAGTATACACTTTGCTAATTTGCAGATATGATCATTTCTTGCTCCTTTATACAGGTTGTAATTTTTCGAGATGGGACATATTTAACCTTGAAAGAAGTTTTTGAGAGCCTGGATCTGACTGGGTAATTATATTTCCGACTTCTAAGAATTACCAACTTAAGTCAGTCTAAATTAGATGGCTGAAGGATTGTTAGGTTACTCTCTTAGAGGCACCTGGTTGTTGCCTTGTTGCACAGCTTATCTATACTATATTTTTTACAAAGTTTACCATGATTCCGAAGAAATAAATCATCATCCCCTTGTTTGAATTTTGCACAGGTATGACCTAAACGTCGACCTTTTGGATGTTCATGCAGACAAGAGTACCTTTCATCGATTTGATAAGTTCAACCTTAAGTATAATCCCTGTGGTCAAAGTAGACTTAGGGAGATTTTCCTTAAACAGGATAATCTCATCCAAGGTAACTAAATAACCTAATCACTTTTACCACCATTGTTAGTTCATTTGATGGATCATGCATCAGTTATGCACTTCCATATATACCAGATGCGTTTCTTTGTTCTTAACTATATAATAAACATGTTGACGGCTGTGTTTCAAAAATAATCTTTTGAGATTTATTTTCTTTTGGTTTTAGGTCGTTTCCTTGGTGAGATAACAAAGCAAGTCTTCTCTGACCTTGAAGCTAGTAAATATCAGGTAAAGTCCACATCCATCTAGTGTATCTCTTTGTGGGGTCAACTGATGTGTCTTATGCATTAAGAATGAACTTTACAACAGAAGAACAGTGTTACAGTCAAATCTATAATAACTAAGCTTTTGATATAATGATCTTCTGAAAATACTGAGAGACTTGTGATTTTGGTAATGGTTCTCCTCCCACTCTCCCTACATACACAAAGCTTGCTTTTTTCCTGTTGCACATGCTATATAGAAAGAGAGCACAACTAGAATAAACTTTTATTACTTTCGAAAAAAGACTTATAGTAGCAAACTTGGATTATCAGTCTCAGTGACCATATCAAATTTGCACTCACTTTCTTATCCCCAACGTTAACTTTCTTTGTCCCAATCTATTTTGTATTGACTTGAGATCCGAAAACGCATGGAAATTCTGCTCAATTTCTGTGTTAAGAAGTTTTCTTTTCAATGAAGATCCATTATAGCTCTGTTTTGCTTTTTTTCTGATGTCTACTTTGAAAACTGCAGATGGCTGAATACAGAATATCTATATATGGCAGAAAAATGAGCGAGTGGGATCAACTGGCTAGTTGGATTGTAAACAATGATCTATACAGTGAGAATGTTGTCTGGTTAATTCAGGTTAGCCACGTCTTTGATGCTTTTGTTCTCCATAAGTGTATGTGTTTTTCTCTCCTTGTGACATGACTGCTAACTGAGCTGTACTTTTCTCGTTCTCTATTTGTCTGCCCACTAGCTCCCACGTCTGTACAACATTTACAAGGACATGGGTATTGTGACATCTTTCCAGAATATCCTTGACAATATATTCATTCCTCTCTTTGAAGCCACGGTAGATCCCGATTCGCATCCCCAGCTCCATGTTTTTTTGAAGCAGGTTAGCATCCATATCTGTAAAGAACCTTTCATTCGCATGTCTTTGAACTATTAAAGAGTTGGTTTAGCAGGCTGATGTCTCTTGTTTGTTTTGATTGCTTCTTTGGTTGCGCCGATTCTTATTTGGTATTTCAGGTTGTTGGGTTTGATTTAGTCGATGATGAAAGCAAACCTGAACGACGCCCCACAAAACACATGCCGACTCCAGCTCAATGGACTAACGCATTCAACCCTGCATTTTCGTATTATGTCTACTATTGTTATGCTAACCTCTATGTGCTAAATAAGGTACCATTCCTCCTAATTTCTTCTGTGTAATATGGATTAACTATAACTTGGTGTTGTCAAAACTGTGTAATAATATGATGTAACTATTTTTCTTCAGCTTCGGGAGTCAAAGGGCATGACTACTATCACGCTACGTCCACATTCTGGAGAGGTGTTTACTTCTTCCTTTGTGCTATATAAAAAGTTTTCTTCAGTGACAGTTCATTGGACTTCTAACATGTCTACAAATTTCAGGCTGGTGATATTGACCACTTGGCTGCTACGTTTCTCACATGCCATAGCATCGCCCATGGAATCAATCTGCGAAAGTCTCCTGTGCTTCAGTATCTCTACTACCTCGCTCAGGTTTGTGGAGACTGCCTGGTTGTATTACATATGTATTATTGTTTCTGGTCTAAGAAAATCTGATTGGATAATTGTCCCATTTTGTTTGACAGATTGGTCTTGCCATGTCTCCACTGAGCAACAACTCTTTGTTTCTAGATTACCACCGAAACCCGTTTCCTGTGTTTTTCTTAAGAGGTCTCAATGTATCCCTGTCTACGGATGATCCCCTTCAAATTCACTTAACTAAAGAACCTCTCGTGGAAGAGTATAGCATAGCTGCCTCAGTAAGTCATGATGTTTCCATTATGCAGTCATGTCAAAGGATAGGCCTTATTACCTTTGGATAATTTATGTGGGTTTTTGGCGATTGCAATACCAAAGAACCGTGAAACTTCTCAGTATCCATCCTTTTGTGCTAGGATCCAGCTATAGTGATGTACTAACGAAGGTAATAACTGGATTTTCAGGTTTGGAAGCTGAGTGCGTGTGACCTGTGCGAGATAGCTCGTAACTCAGTGTACCAGTCAGGTTTCTCACATGCCCTGAAGGTACTCGTCATATCAAACATTGCATATAAGTATTAATGTACAAGATATCTCTGATTGGATCTGCTGATCGTACTAACTCTGTGAAATGTTTTAGTCGCACTGGATTGGAAAAGACTATTACAAAAGAGGACCTGATGGAAACGACATTCACAAAACAAATGTGCCACACATAAGGGTGGAGTTCCGTGACACGGTAAGAGAACCAAAAAGCCATTTATATTCTTTAGACAAGTTAATGCGCCTTTTTAGTCAGAATGCGAATTAAATGTATGAAGTTGATGCAGATCTGGAAAGAGGAGATGCAACAGGTATATCTAGGCAAGGCTGTTATCTCAGATGAAGTTGTTCCGTAAAAACCAGCAATCAGAAATGGCGAAGAGTAAGAATCCAACATGTATGCATAACTCAATGATCTTACCACTTCTGTAGCCACAATTTCTAACGATGTAAAAAAAATGAATTTTTTTCAGATATCAGGAGAACAAAGAGAGCATCTTGATGAGTATACAAAGCAGGAACCTATAGTAGATAGGGTAATAATAATAATGAGTGGCAATGTTGTGCCAGAAAGTGATTTGGCTTTGTCAAATCCTTTTGTTTTATAATATAAACAGATAGATACAAGAGAGACAAGTTGGAGAACCGGTTTTAATATAATGGATTTCAGTTTTTGGATTATAATGATCACGTATACATATCTATGTTTTAATTTCGATTCAGATTCACATTATTGATCAAATATATCATATAAGTTTGAAATCCAATTTGCTTGCGAGAAGAATACTGAGAACTGCAACTAAATGCCTATCTGTTGGTGACACTGGAGAAGAAGATTTGGCTTTATAATGAAAAGATGAATATTTTGGGTATGTGTAACTAAAATGAGTCACCTTTGGTAATACTGTATATTGAAGGGACCAGATTACAAAACGGCCTTAATATCAGCCCAAGTCAGGCCCATATAAATACAATCCTGTTCCAAATAAATGAGCTCATCATTTCACCGATAGATAACTCTGTGTTTCAGCTCCGACAAAAATGGCTGCAATCAGTTTTGCCTCCTCCTTGCACGGCTCAGCCTCTCCGCGTGTTTTTCGTCCACAAGTTTCCCGAAATGCCCCTGGGATCACTCTCTATTCACGCTTCGCACCTCCTTCCTTCTCTTTTCCCTCTCTCTCACTACGTAGCACTGATACAGTCCGGTCTCGTCGTCGTCCCTTCTTAATCGCCTCCGCCGTAAAGTCTCTGACGGAGACGGAGCTGCTTCCGATTTCAGAGGCTGATTCGATTCCTTCCGCTTCTGGCGTATACGCTGTATACGATAGCAGCGAGGAGCTTCAATTCGTCGGAATATCTCGGAACATCGCCGCGAGTGTCTCTGCACATCTCAAATCTGTGCCGGAGCTTTGTGGCTCCGTCAAGGTAAAAGCTTTATCTCCCTACCTCCGCTGATTTCATGTAGAGTGTACCATGTGGTTGACTTTTGATTATTACTGTTGATAGATTTTGGTAAGGTCTTAGTGAATCCTGTACAAAGTTTATCACTTTAGCTCCAGAATCGTATTTCATATCATTTAGAAACACTCCTCTGTTTTCGAAAGTTGAACTAGTGAAGTTCTTGGATCTGTTGTTGACTAGAAGAGTTCTTTAACGACACTTACCACATTAGCAACCTTGGTCATTGAATTTGATTAGGATATGTATCAGTACTCAGTGAGACCCTTTTCTGTGAGAATCTCATCAAGTGGTTATGATTAGGAGATGCATCAATACTCAATAAGACCCTTTCTCATCAAGTGGATATGACACGCATACTAGTACCGAATCCTAATGATGAGATGAGAGAACACAAATAGATGCTTCCATTAGAAGAGTGTGACCGTGTTATGTTACTTAGGACTTGGTATCTCGGCTTCATTTAGCAATTTTCTTGCTATGTTGTTTTGGGAAATTCTACTATAGATACAGAATAGTGCTCATTGGCGAATAGGTTTGTGAGTTATAGAGAATTCATTCTCTTTAGCATTTTGATTCCCATTCTCTATCTGTCAAGTTCTTTCAATTAATAAGAAGAATTTTGGATTTCTTTTTATACCTCTTGAGAAATTTAGCTGACAGTAATGTTTAGTGTATATTTGCTCCATTGACTCGATGACCAACAATGACCTTGAGAGGACCTTTGTTTTTTAGTTTTGATGACGTGATGAATATTGGCAAGTTTTGGTATTGTTACTACCTTTCATAACTGATTTCATTGTTGGTTGCTAGGTTGGTATTGTAGAAGAACCGGACAAAGCGGTTCTAACACAAGCATGGAAATCATGGATAGAAGAACACATAAAAGTAACCGGAAAAGTCCCTCCTGGGAATAAGTCAGGGAACAACACATTTGTCAAACAGACTCCCAAAAAGAAATCAGATATCCGTCTCACTCCAGGCCGCCATGTCGAGCTCACGGTTCCCTTAGAAGAACTGATTGACCGTTTAGTGAAAGAGAGCAAAGTGGTAGCTTTCATAAAAGGATCGAGAAGTGCTCCTCAGTGTGGATTCTCACAGAGAGTGGTTGGGATCCTTGAAAGCCAAGGAGTTGATTATGAAACAGTTGATGTTCTTGACGACGAGTTTAATCCCGGGCTAAGGGAGACGATGAAGAACTACAGCAATTGGCCGACTTTTCCACAGATATTTGTTAAAGGAGAACTCGTAGGAGGTTGTGATATATTAACCTCCATGTATGAAAATGGTGAACTTAGCAATATTTTGAAATAGTTGGTATACTTTGTGTAACTCCCAAACATTCATAATTGAGAATCCTAATAAACACTCTTGGAGTCGCTTCAATTGTTCCAAACTCGTTTTTGTTTTTATTTTCCGCATTTATACAGACTTACACAGACTTACGGATTCCAAAGGGCTAACGATATTAACTGCTTGTAATATACTACTAATGTGATTACACTTACTTGCCTATATTTACAATTTGTTGAATGGAGCTTAAAAAACGTGGACAGTATATGTTTATGTGGACAGTATATGTTTATGTGGACACTTAATTGTCAATGTCGGTGACAATATATGTTTATTGTCCCTTTCAACAGAACGATCCATGATATTCATCGATTCATTACCCCAAGCTAAGTGCGTTAACTTTTATATACACTTCTTTGAAATGTTTTTATGAGAGAGGTGTGTTTAAAATGGAATTTCAAGTGATTTGTAAACCTTTTACAAATCATGTGTTATTCAATCACGAATTTTAAAAAATCTCATGAAATCCAGTGTTATTGAACTAATCATTTTAAAATCCACTGTTATTGAAAACAGTTTGTGAATTTCATTTTAAATGATTTCAGAGGATTTCAGAGGATTTCAAAGAACTTCTTTAGTTAAAAATACAAGGATCCAAATCTCATAGTTTTAGGTGGGATTTAAAACGATTTTACATAAATCATATGAAGTTCCCTAAAATCATCAAAATCTCAATAAAACTCAAATCTCATAAAATACTACTTTGAATAACGGTTATCGGATAAAATGCGTTAACCTTTATATACACTTCTTTATCGGATAAAATGACTACATCACCCTTATGACCAAACTGGATAGATCTCACTTTATATGCTTATTAGTTATTAGAAAACGAGTCTTTTAGTATCAAAAGTTAACCACATTTTAGGTAGTTAATTTGTTTTTATAAACGGACTCTCTCCCTACGGACGTTGTTGATTAGATAAGCGGTCCAGCTTCCGAGTAAACCATAGAAGATCTGAAGTACTATTCCCAACATCACTAATTAATACAAAAAATCATATCTTTCATCGTTAGCATGAAATATCATCTTTAGGTAAAAAAATGATTAAAATTAGCAAAACATAAGCAAAACATAAGGAAAATATGAACAAAAATAAAATAAAAAATTGTATTAGAACCAAATCAGTAAATCTAAAAAAAGCTAATCGGAAAAGTAAAATACTTAACTCGACCTCAATTAGATACACTTCTTTGAAAAGTTTTTAGTGTTTTCGATATATGTATGGGCCATGAAGATAGATTTGGGGTGAAATTACCACGTTGATATGAAAAACAAAGAAAAGAACATCAAAATTTTGATCCAAACCAAACGTGGGATAAAGATAAGTATATGTCTGCCACTGATCTTTCTATTCCATGCATTTTTTCTTTTTGCGAATTAAAATATCTTGAAATTTCCTTGAGTCATCAGTTCCTAATTATATATTTCTTTCTTCATTCATTATATTAAATGACTGAAAAATACTGAATAATCCAATTATCTAATTCAGATTCAAAAATATTATGAAGCCTTAAAATAGTTAGGCGTATTCTTATACAAAAACCGAATATTCCAATAAAGTATTCCTAGAATAGAATGTGTATTCATATCAAAGAATGTCCTTCAACGTAAATTACAAATGACAATGAAATCCAAAATAATCAAAACAATATTATGTGGGTAAGGAACGTCACACGCATACACGTATTGTCTCTGCCATGTTAGATATGATTCATCATCAAAAGATAATAAAGAAGAAGTAAATATTAGAAACGATCGACCTAAATGGTCCCAATATTCATAGCACGTTTGGCACCTTATGTTTTCTTGACATCTACATTCTCATTACAAATACTATACAATTATCGTTATGCTAATTACTGATTAAACCCATTAATATACCATTGAAAGTAAATTTGGCTCACCAAAATGTAAATATCAGAAAGAAAGAATGTGGGGTTAAATTGTTACTGAGGTCTCACTAAAATTCAAAATGTCCTCACATCAAACAATATACGAGTGTTGAGTGTGTTTCCATGAATAAACTAACTATTCCTTCACCAAATAATGAAACCTACACTACACCCCAAACAAGCATATAAAAGAACATGTACTTATCTAAGTTTAGGAATAGTTGAGAAAGATTAGAGAGAATCAATCATCTCTAGTAAGCTTAGCAAGCAATGCATTAATCAGTGAATCCCTCTTCTCTGCTCTCATCTCTTCCCTCGACCTTCTTTGCTCCTCTCTATCTCGCCACATGCGCTCCATTGTCACTCTCTCTTTCTCAAGCTCTTCCATCTTCCTTCTCCATTCTTCTTCTTTCTCTGCTCTCTCCTTCTCCCTCGCCTCCCATCCTTCTCTCCACTCAGTCTCCATCCTTATTTGATGTCTCATAAACTCTTCTAAAACTTCTCTTACACCATTGTTGCTATTAATACTATTACTACCGCCTTTTCGTTTCTTCGCAATGTTCTTTTTCGGATTTAAGATTTTCGGGTCGTTGCTGACATCTACTTGCTCTTCATTCACATTCTCTTCTTCCTCATCTGAAGAATACTCCCTCTTTCTCGCTGTCCCGCTTGTTCCCCCTCCTCCTCCTCCTCCTCCTCCTCCTCCTCCCTCGGATTCAGCCCATAGCATTCTCTGCATTCTAGTGGTAAATATAATTTGCATATCATCATAAAAAGGGAATTGTTGTCTCGCTGTCTCTGCCTCCATAGTCTCACACCCCTAGAAACATTAAGCAATACATCACTAATGAGATTATATGCATATATATATATATACAAACTAAACTACTTGGAAGATAATATATGGATAACACAAGATTAAAATTTTGTCTCTGTCCCGGAAAGAGTATGGATTATAAAAATTAAAATTTCCTGGTCACAAAAAAAAAAAGAATTATTTATTTGTTCCATGCAAAGATTAATTATAACACAAGATGATTAAAGATAATAATAACACATCCACAACGAAATAAAGAGAAAGAGAAGATAAATACATATATGGTACCTTAAAACGAGTGACGAGGTTCTTCCACTTGCACTTGCACTGTTCAGGGCTACGAGGAAAGCTTTTGTCTTTCATCTTGTTAGAGATAACTTCCCAAAGAAGCTTGTTCCGTTTAGTCTCCATGAAAGTCTGATCTAGCTCTCCTCTTATCCCTATCAACTCTTTCGTCTCTTCAACGCTCCACTGTGGAAACCTATCCCCACCCACAACCGGAGACGCTATTTCTGGCGTCTGCGATTGCGATTGGGGATGAGGATGTTGAAGATGATGCTTGTTGAGGTATTGAAGGTGGTGAAGCTGATGATGATGCTGATGTCCATCCATAAGAAAGAATCAAGAAGAAGTAAAAATAAAAAGAGAAACAGAATCAAGAAACGATCTCTAAAGCAAAAAAAAAAAGATTACGTTATTTGTGATCTTTGAATAAGCTTTCACTTTTGTTTTCCAGATCAAAGAAAAATGAAAAAAAAAAAATATATTACAATATACTTTTGTAGTTTGGTTTTGTGTGTTTTGTAATGTGAAACGTCGGGAGAAAGAAGTCTTTGATATCACAATTCTTTTCTTCTTCTCCACTCTCTCCTTTCTCCTGTCGCCATCTGTTATACGCGTTTACTTTTTTCTCTCTTGTCTTTGGATTTTTTTTTCTAATATTTTCAACTTTTTTTTCTTTTCTTTTTTTTTGTCTCTGTTTTTAGTGTTTTCTTTTGACAAAAACATTTTAAAAAGAACAAAGCTTTCGGTAGATGTGTCATATCTAAGATAATTTAGTACACTAGTATATGTTTAAATTATTGATTTTAATTGGTAATATAGATAGAGGAGAGAGGATTAGCGTATTAAAGTATTTGTATAGAGTTTAGTAAAAGGAATTGACCGGTGGATCAGGAGGGATGTGGATCTTTCTATCGTTTTCTCATAATGTGTAATCACTTTTAGTTTGACAATTGTATGCTCTCTGCTAGATTCTGACAGTACGTCGACATATGATCAAATTTGTATTAGACGAATTTATTTGGTAAGAACCATAACTTTGGTCATATGGTAGCAATCTAAGTTTAGTTTTTTTAACAAATTAAACATCCAGAAAACACAAATAACATGTTTATGGAATATAAGATAACGCGTCTTATAATTGTTGAAATCACAAGGATAAAAAATATCCAGCACATGTTTTGTCCATTCTGTTTTTTTGTGTACATGCATGTATATATGATATATCTTAACTCTCGAAACAATATTTTCGTTGCAACCATTAGAATGTGATCAGTTCAACAGAGCTCCACAATATCTTATCACTTTTATAACGTTTTGTGGATTCTCAATTTCTCACGTCTCTTAAGTCCACAAATCAGCTTAGTGGACCTTAATCTCATTTAAACTAGTCCAAAAATAAGAACTTTGTCATCTGCTTAATCTCTTTGAGATTGCTGAGTCGATGACTCCTTTTTTTAATTATAAACGAAGAAACTATCATTTTCTACTATTTTGACTATTATATTTTCAAAATTTTAACTATATTTTTTAGAATGTTATTGTTAATTTAAAAGATAAAAATATCAAAATGTTAAGTTTATAAATGAAAACGAAATTAAAATGTTTTTTTTTTTATTTGAGGTATTTTTCTGTTTAAAGCCTTGATTGCTTTTCATTCATATTATATAGTATACAATAAAGGAATTAAAAAAATGGAAGTGACGATAATATTGCGTTGACGTTTCATCACCACTGCGAGAAGTTTCGGTTTTGAATACTTTTGTATGTAATAATAATAATAATAATAGAATAGGGACTGTGTCGTTCTTAATCCTTTGGCGACCAGTCATATCCTTCGCTTCATTCCCAAGTTTTCTATCTTCAACTTTATCTTTGAACTTTTTAACCTTTTTCAACACAACTCAAATCGATTTCTCTAATTTTTTCTTTTTAGCACAATATGTAAGTAACTTCTCTAGAATCTCGAGTATTTCGTAATTTTCTGCACGTGTAGAGTTATCTTTAGACGGTTCTCAATATTGTTGTGATGATTCTTCATTCAAAAAAAGACCACTAATAAGTATGACATGTGGAGTTTGCCGGCTAAGAATAATCCTATAGATGTGATTGTGAAAGTCGTGTTAGGCCAATCTCGAATTTTTTCAAAAGCATGAACATGCCAAACTGATATCAACTAAGTTTTGTTAAGTGTGGGCATGCAGCCCAAATCCATTCTACACATTTGGGCCTATTCGTCACGACGTATCTGATTCTGAGTGATACTACAATTTGCCATTTTGAGTCGCTTGGAAGAATTACTTTGGCATGATCATGTTGTTATGTATGTAGCAAACTTTTTTTACATAATTGTGTTACAAAAAAAGCTTAGCCATTTTGAAGTAAATCTTTATGGACGATAAATTGTATATTTTTGTTGTTGTAAGACGGATTTAGATACCACTGAAATTAATAAAACTTCAAATACAGAAAGAAGATTTCCCTAATAATTTTGTGATTTGCGATTATATTGCAAATTGTAGACAGTTTATCAATACAATAGTGTGTTTATTCGCATGTGTGTTTGGTAGCCGTAATAAATGAATGCATCACATACCGTAGCCCACAACATGTAACAATTGTTTTTTCTTCATTACTACTTTTTTGGCAACGTTATTGTTGTCATCAAATACAATCAACGACCATGTTCATTGTTTTTTCTTTTTGTTATTTTTCTCATACTTATCAAGTCATCTACGTTCACAAATCACAATATTCAACACAACAATATATATATATGAAAGTAGGTGAATATCCAACATATATGTTTTGGACAATAAATATGTAACACGATTTTCTATTTGTATTAACATATTCTAAACCAATTTTTTGATGTATTTTAATATGTAATTTTATTTTTTTATATCTAATTTCTCGCCATACTTATATAGTACTTTTTAGGTGGCAACAAAACTATAGTGTAGTATTTCATCTAGTACTATACATTTTTGTCAACTAAAATAATTAGTCTTTTTTTGGGGTGGGGGGGGGGGGGAACTAAAATAATTATGGTCTTGATTGATATATGAAGTAAGAATTAACAATTAACATTGTAGCATTGATCATGATTCAACCAATTTGTAACTCTTTAATAAAATAAAAATTCAGCTATTCGATTTGACCCGTAAACAACAAAATATCCAGTCGATATTAATTAAAACATGTGATGCATAAGCATAAATATGCATTGCGTATTCTTTAGTACATGGTCCCCCGTTATTATTATCAAATAATATTCCACTGAACGAGAAAAATTTGTCCGACAACTGAAAGATATGGTTGAGGAAGTGTTTAAAATTTCCTTTAAAAAAGAAATGCAACTTATATTGATCAAAAAAAGAGGTTTAATACTTTCCAAGTGTGGCTGCGCTCTCAAGAGCATGCACTTTGAGATTTGTTATTCACAATGTCAAAAGTTTTATATATGTTACAGTCAATATTACGAAAACAAGCTCATCCGATCAACTACGAAGGCAGATTGATTCTTTCGAATTTCCACATAGACATTGATACGGATGGTCTACCTACACGTACAACAATTGAGTTTTGCAATGTTTTTCTCGATTATTATTATTATCATAGATGTGTTTATCAATCATATACTAAAGTATAATGATATAGTCTACGGAAAATGTTTTTGTAAATCCAGAAGAGTTAGATTAACAAAATGGTATATATATATATATATATATATCAGTGTTTAATTGTCACATTTTTAAAACGTAATTCTATTTTTCTATTTTTCTTAAAGATTTGTTAGAAATATAACTAAAAACATAATTTGTCAATTACATAAATTTGAGTGTTTCATGATTATTTTTGGAAATTTCATTCATCTAATATGGTTCCGCTTTCAATGATCATTCAACTATTTTACAACAGTAAAAAAAAAAGACGTTCAACCACTATAATCAAGCTTTTATCGGAAAAAAATTTGGAATATGTTTTCTTTTTCTATTTTCTTTTCTGGTTTACCAATCAAAACTACTTTAATTTAAAATATATGAATCACATACATGATAATCATGAAACAATCACACTATGGGTTGGCTGTTTTTGTCCAATGTTGGCATTCTATGTGATGGTGTTCCAAATGTTGGAATGACCTCCACCGATAAATCTGTTTTTGATTAGGTATATTTAAATTTAAGTCTTATCAATCTACAACTTATTGTCGATCAAAATTTAATTATTAATAGCATATATATACTATAAAGTATTTTTTTACATAAACACTTGTACAATAATTTTTTAATAAAGACAAATATAATTGTATTGTATTTTATATTTGTGTTGCACACCGGCACACGGCGCCGAAATTATTTCGTCATCTCGTTTCACTTAAAAGTCATTGAAGACACGAGAAAGCAATATTGTCGACATATCTAATCCACAACTCTTTTAAAAACGTGTCTTATTATGTTTATCATCCAAAACTTAGCTTAGCATGCAAATTTTACTAAGTCGACCTCAAAATTCAATAGAGAAAAAAATGGCTGGAATAAAAGAATATCGCACCATTAATTGTTTCACGTTTCATTTTGTTAAAACATTTTCCCTATTTATATCCCACTCGTCTTTGCTTCTTCCACCATCTAAAACTTTCATACTTCCTTTATCTCTCTAGCTAGCTTCTTGAGTATATATATCTTCTTATCTGAATTCCAAAACAATTCACATAAAATGGCTGCATACTGGCCTGAGCCGATTGTTTCCGTGCAAGCCTTGTCCCAAACCGGCGTAACAACTGTACCAAGCCGGTATGTGAAACCTTTTCACCAGAGACCGGTCCTGAACTCCTCCCAACCCGATGCTGAGATAGAAATCCCCGTGCTGGATATGTCCAACGTGTGGGGGAAGCCAGAGGGGCTGAGGCTCGTGAGGAGCGCTTGTGAGGAGTGGGGTTTCTTCCAAATGGTGAACCACGGTGTGGACCACGCGCTGATGGACAAAGTGAGAGCAGCGTGGCGAGAGTTCTTCGAGCTACCGCTAGACGAGAAACGGAAGTACGCAAACTCACCGGACACGTATGAAGGTTATGGAAGCCGCCTTGGTGTTGTGAAAGGTGCTAAATTAGATTGGAGTGATTACTTCTTCCTTAATTACTTGCCTTCTTCCATAAGAAACCCCTCCAAGTGGCCATCTCAGCCTCCTAAGATCAGGTACATGCATGCATTTATTTTTACCGTCGTGTAATTTATGTGATTATATAAACGTCTGTGGTCTGATTTTTCTTTGTTATTTTTGTTTTCTATGTCTATATGTATATGGTTTAATTAGGTTTCGTAGATATATATATACATGTAAATCCTGTGTGTGTATATAGTTTATAACGAAACCCTTAACTGAATGTTTTGCATGGGGACACGTTGCTTGTGTGTGTTTTTATTTTGAGGGTGTTCAAACACATCTGACTTATACATCTGAATTATGAGCAAGTACAGCTTGCATAAACGTACACACATGGCAGTTTGGTCTAAATGTTTATTTAGGCACGTGTATCTCATGTGTGAACACGTTACATGTGGTCGTAATCACCCACGTGAAACATGACTTTTCTACATATTGCGTATAAAATAACGTAATTGACCGATCGAATAAAAAAGAAAGCATTATGTAAATACAGTGTTTTTACTTATAACCTACATGTAGAGATTTACTGATGGTTAGTTCATAATTTTTACCAATATGCAGAGAATTGATCGAAGAGTACGGAGAAGAAGTGAGAAAACTGTGCGAGAGGCTGGTAGAGACGCTCTCAGAGAGTTTAGGTTTAGAACCAAATCGTCTCATGAAGGCCTTTGGAGGAGAAGACAAGGTCGGTGCTTCTCTGAGGACAAACTACTACCCAAAATGTCCTCAGCCACATCTCACGCTAGGTCTCTCTTCCCATTCTGACCCTGGTGGCATCACCATTCTCTTCCCGGACGAGAAAGTCGCTGGCCTCCAGGTCCGTCGTGGTGATGGCTGGGTCACCGTTAAATCAGTCCCCAATGCTTTGGTCGTTAACATGGGAGATCAGATTCAGGTATTGTTTATTACTTGGATTTTAGTTGTCTCGCTTATAAAGTATTTTATTGAAAAGTCTTATTTGTTCTGCTTTGTTATGTTGTGTTCTTTTTTTCTTCTTCCTTGCCTAAAACTACTATTTTATGGTTTTCGAGTTTTTTGTTGTTTTTTTACATAAAGAAAACTATTCGATTTTTAGAGCCTCCAAATGTTTGATTGTATCATATAGGTGGTCTTTTAAGTATTTTTAAAATTTAAAAATTATAAATACTAGTGCATATATGACGATCCTTTTTAGTATTTAACTATTTTGGCAAAAGTGATATAATCTTGCCTTAGTATTATGGGATGGTTCATCTAATATCTTGAAACGGAATCAGATACGAATACTAAACAATAATAATGTCGGTCAACTTGTAGATACTTAGCAATGGAATTTACAAAAGCGTGGAGCATCAGGTGATCGTTAATCCCGGTATGGAGCGAGTCTCTTTGGCATTCTTCTACAACCCAAGATGTGATATCCCGATTGGACCAGTCCAAGAACTATTAACCGAAAGCCGACCCGCTCTTTACAAACCGATCAGGTTCGACGAATACCGTCTTCTCATTAGGCAAAAAGGTCCTTCCGGAAAGAACCAAGTGGACGCACTGTTATCAAGTAGATGATTACTTATTATATACAACCCATGTAAAATGTGTTATTATCCTATTTGCATGTACTTGGTATATACAGCCGTTACCAAAATAATATGTAATAAACCGTACATTTACACTATATATAAGAAAGGAATATTTAAATAAGATGTATCAAAAAAATTCAAATTCTCTCATGTTATTATTTTCTTTCTAATAGACTGATTTTACTAACCGTAATGGGTTTGAAAACCGGTCAATGTGGCTATAATATAACACTAAAGTCGGTCCCTAGGTTCTCAAACTCTCATGAACCAAATAATTTAATGGTAATCACAAAAACCCTCCCAAAAGACAAGGAATTAATCAGGGTTCTCTACGCTCTGAAATCTAGGGATTGCAATGTTCTATTAGTACAGCCTAATGATGATGAGACCGCATCAGAAAACCTATTTCATAGTAGATTTCCAAATGCATATTAAACCGGTTTAAACCACTTCTCCAAGATCAAAACGTTAATGTCAAGATAGCAACCTCTGAAAATCTATGAAAATGTTATTTTTTAGCAAATAAAATTCAACCTCACCAAAAGTAATAAAAATTAATATGACATAGCTCTCTTTTGTATAGATTCTTCAAGTTTGTGGGTTTTGATCGAGTGTTAAATAAAAAAGAAGTGTTTAGCAAACTAATCAGGCTTGTCTTATGATGTTTGTTTGCTAGATAGACGTGATTTTGTTTTCGGATTTAGACACTTTAGTCTCTCCATCATCAAATATTAATTAAAATCCCAAAAAATTGTAAGCAAAATTTAAAGAATGGTATCAAAAAATTTCCAATCACTATAGACAATAGATGATGATAGATTCTGCTATGCCAAATTGTCCACTAAAATCCTAAAATGAATAGCAAGTAGTCCACTAATGAAAGACCCAAACGTCTCCAATCAAACATGACAAGCGTGACTCTTCACCCGTTTATGCCAACCCCAACGATGCCAAAAGTTCATACGTTATTATATGTGGCTGAAACGCTGCCTTAATGCATCTTCGTGGCTCTTTATCTATGTTACATCAGTTTTTTACTATGATTTAACTTGAGTTTCCTTTTTTTTTTTTTTTGATCCTAATAAAGTTTCTTGACCAAGAAAAAAGTATAAAAATTCTTACAAAAGCCAAACAATACATATTAAAGTTGTCATAAAGTTTAATCTCATGAAAATTAGACACCCAAACATAAATATTTCAATTTCCATAAACCTTTTTATAAATAAAACAAAAACATGTGAAAATGTGATTGGTTTATTCAGAGCGGCTAGCGAACCTCTCAACCTTATCATCCAAATTAAGACCAACCATAGCTTCACCCAACCCACAGCTAACCTCCGCCAGCACTGCCGCGTCACTATAATTCGTAACCGCCTGAACAATCGCCTTAGCCCTCTTCACCGGATCCCCACTCTTGAAAACACCCGACCCGACAAACACTCCATCACACCCCAGCTGCATCATCAGCGCCGCGTCCGCCGGCGTCGCCACTCCTCCGGCAGCGAACTGAACCACCGGCAACCTCCCGAGCTGCTTCGTCTGCATAACCAAATCATACGGCGCAGCTATCTTTTTAGCGAAAGTGAAAACCTCGTCGTCGTCCATGCTACGAAGCAAACGAATAGCTCCGTTCACACTCCTCACATGCCTAACGGCTTCAATGACGTTCCCAGTCCCAGCCTCGCCTTTGGTTCTAATCATGGCGGCTCCTTCACGGATCCGCCGTAAGGCTTCGCCGAGGTTCCTACATCCACAAACAAAAGGGATTTTGAAGTTATGCTTGTTGATGTGATTGTCTTCGTCGGCGAGAGTGAGGACTTCGCTCTCGTCGACGTAATCAACTCCGATTGCTTCAAGGATCTGAGCTTCGACGAAATGGCCGATTCTAGCCTTGGCCATCACCGGAATCGTAACCGCCTTTTTAATCTCCTTGATCATCTCCGGGTCGCTCATCCGAGCAACGCCGCCTTGAGCTCTGATATCGGCGGGAACACGCTCGAGAGCCATGACGGCGCAGGCGCCTGCTTCTTCAGCGATGCGAGCTTGGTCAGCGTTGACGACGTCCATGATTACACCGCCTCGGAGCATCTGAGCGAGGCCGACCTTGACGGAGAAGGGAGATGTCTTCTTCGCCGTCTCCGTCATGGCTCCTTCGCCGTACACCGCCACAACTCCTGTTCCTGCCATTTAGGGTTTTGAGAGTAGTGTGTTGTGTAGCAGAGGAGGAGTCGGATTATATATGGAGAGAGTGAGAGTCGTGATTTGAAATTTGTTAGTGGATTGTGAGCTGTTGGATTGAGAGAAGATTGTCAAAGTAAGTTAATCGAACGGCTTGTAGTTGAAGGAGTTTGGGGATTGCGGTGGAGGTGAGCGTAGAGGGAAGAAGCTATGCATGGAAACTTTGACCACAAGATTTGTTTCTCTGTGTAATTTGTATAGTCCCAAAGAGATGTTTATCTTGTTGACGTGGAAGCTCACTTCCCTATAATGTTCGTGTATAAGAACCACTGATTTAGATAGTGTTCTTCCTTTTTTTTGGTATAATAATATATGATAAAGACTAGAAATTTTAGAATATTTTGTATTAATAATATTCAAGGGCAACTATTTTTTCTTTAATTATCTTGTATTAATGAAATAACCTACAATCATAAATTATTATATAAAAAATAATTGAATCAGAAGTTATTTCATCAGGGAAATGTTTTAGAAAAAAATCATGAATCTTGTAATAATATCTCGAGAACCTTAATTGAAGAACTAGTACTATATTTGGATTTTAGAGATCGTAAAAATGAATGAGCGACAACGCTAAGACAAAAATACTAGTGGTGTTTCGATTCCATATGGCAACCCAGCTATAGTGCCATGCCATGGTGGTTAACACATGGTGATATCAAAAAGATGGTCAAAGATGAAACGAATTATAAATAATGGAGAGAAAGAAGTGAGGCTTGTCAATATGAAATGGTAATTTTATTATTATGGTTTCAATTTATATCTCGAGAGTTATAGGGATACACATCTTTAAGCAGTTTCGGTTCGCTTCAGTGTCTTCATCCTCCTTCCACACATTGGACATCTCTCACAAGCTCTGTCTAGCCTGCAAATTTTGCCATATCACAATTACGTTTTGATATTTTAGACCAATCCCCAATATAGTAGACATACATATAACATTACAATATATAGTAGATAAAAAAAAACTTACATTATTCCGCAAAAAACACATGAGAAGCAATAATCAGACGGGTCGAAAACTCTGGGAATATCAGAGAGAGACATGCTTCTCTGACGTGCTTCCTCAACATTTCCTATTGACTCTTCCAAATCAGCATCATCGTTTGTGACAGTTTCATTACACGAACCATCGTCAGCTTTCTCTGCAAGTAGACATGTCCTCGCTGAATCATTTTCGGTTAGAGGTCCCTCTCCACTGCAGACTTGTGTAGCTAAAAGCGTGAAGCAAACCGCCAGACCTGCATTTGCAATTATATTATATGAAATTGATCCCCAAATTTGTTTTGGAAGAGAAAGAAACTAACCAATGCTCAAATCTATTTATGAATTGACTTTGAAACGATTGAAACGTTTACCTATGCAAATTACATATGTAATCCATCTATGTTGATATGAGATTTTGATGAACCACTCATCTTCGATGGACGCTCCCTAAGCGCAGTGGCAGTGAGACAAACATTCATTCAGCTAAGAGTCACAATAATAATAATCATAACTTTTTGGTGTTTCGTATTATGAGTACATACTTGACTTAGTGTTGGTGAAGCTACGACAACAGAACTTCCAACAAGGGACATTGCATAGAGTTTGAATGTGCACTCGCCACTGCCGAAGGTACAGTTGTAGAATGATTGTTTAGTATCATACAAGACAGCCCTCACATCAGTATTCAGTTCCACCTGAACAAACATCAAGTCAAGTAAAACAATGGTTGGTGCAGACACCAAAACTGAATCCAAAGTCATTACTTGGATAATTAATCATTACCTTTACGTCTTTCCTCTTCAAGTTTGTTAAAGTAAGATGATAACTTGAAGACTTACTTATCTCCAATTGAATCATGCCACTCCCTGTAAAAGACTAATATTAACTCACCGTAATCATTGTAACACAAGGAATTTTAAGTAGGAACTTCCATTTGACTAACCTTGAATGAGATTCCAAGACATGGGCGGCAAATAAGAGTCGTCTCGCGTTCCTTTGAATCAAGAGCCTTGACATTATCAGTATATATCTCATAAAGGCAACACTTACAAATAGAAAAATTCACTCACATACTTCTATATCCTCTATATCTCCTCTTAGGTTATTAAAAGTTCTTTTCCTTTTCTAGTTGGATTTTGGTTTACATTTTTGTATATATACTATATATAGAGGAATGAAGTCTCGGTTGTGAGAAAACAATGCGGGAAACGAGATTAAGTAAAAAGTTTTAATTTCTCACCGGTTTAACGGTTACGTGTTTCCATCAATCACGAAGAGCTTTTAGGTTTCTTTGTTTTAAACCAACATGCATACCATATCAAGGAGCATATATATGAAAATAAACTATAATATTTTACTAACCTTCATCGACCATAAGCTGAACCGCAGAACCCAGTGGTTCAACTTTGTATGTGATGTTCAAAAGGGTCCCTTCATTAAAGTAGTATTGCCAAGCCTGATACAAATGCAAGAAATTTAGTTCAATAAAATTGAGAATTCAATGACAAATAAATCCTGACTACAAATAGGTGAAGATTGAATCATTTATTTCAATTTTCCTAATGACAAGAACACCAAGAGAGAGAGAAAAAACAATGGCTTGTAAGAATATACAATGAAGTTCCTAATGAAGTTAAACATGCCTTGAAAGAAGAATCCTGTGAGACAGGTAGTACTCGGGATTCTGACCAGTTTACAAAACGGTTCAGCTGAGGGGGGGATCCATAGAACCCATACAGCTGAAGCCCTGATTTCGAATAATCCATCTCCTTGACCTAACAACAACATTTCAATAAATAAAGCACATCCCTTTAATAAACATAAGCAAAAGAAGGAGATAAGGGAACCAAACCTTAATGCTTTCGACAAACACAGAACTTGGGTCAACGAGAATGGATGAATTGGGTCCAAGCCAGACATTTTCTGCTGAATAAACAGACTGAGTCATAATAACCGAGCCTGTGAGTAGTCATCGAGAAATTAGTCAGATTCATACGCAAAAAAAAAAAAAAAGCTTTCGAAGTCAAACCAGAACTAAAAAGTTGAGAAACCCAACCGAAGAATAAGAAGAGAAAAACGAAGGCGTAGCAAAACCACGGCATGAAGGTGATTTGTTCTTCGAGGTCACCAGATCGATACAAGCGATGTGGCATTTGCATACGAACGTCCATCTCGGTGATCCTCAGAGAAAGAGAGAGAGAGAGAGAGAGAGAGAGAGAGAGAGAGAGAGAGAGAGAGAGAGAGAGAGAGTGAGTGAAAAAGAGTTAAAGGAGTTGATGAAAAGGGTGAGGTGAGAATTAGGATTGAGGAGAACCCAAGGAATTTATAGGGTGTAGAGGAAGTGTATTCATAAGGGATAAGGCAATCTGATTAATTTATGTAACGCCTAATCATCTTGTGAGTCTTCAACTTTTTTTATCTTAGTCGTTTGAACGGTAAAGATGAGACTGGGCGACTCTTTTGAATAGATTACAAATATTGAGAGTATTTCTGTAATTTTGTTTAAATAATTAAAAACATACCATTTAGGGTTTTGACTTGAGAGAGTGTTGTGTACCAGAGAGAGGAGTGAGATTATATATGGTTAAGAGAGAGGACGTAATTTAAAATTTGTTAGTGGATTGTGAGTGGTCCGATTGAGAGAAGATAGTCAAAGTAAGTGAATCGGACGGTTCGCAGATGAAAGAGTTTGGGGATTATGATGGGAGGTGAGTATAGAGTAGAGAAACTATGTGGAAACTTTGACCACAATATTTGTTTCTCTCTATGTAAAATGTATAGAGATGTTTAGCTTCTTGACGTGGAAGCTCACTTAGACCAACATTATAGGCAAGATCTTAGACAATTTTTAGGATTATTTGTGATTTAATTAAATTAAAAATACATCAAAATGACTAAAAAACTATCTTATTTAAGATCTAAATAGTGTGCTAAGAAACGTACACGTGGCATGATTCTATTGGGTAGTAGGATAAATATATATATTTATTTCTAATTTTATTAAAAAGTCACTATAAAATTTGAAATTTATATTTATAGAAACAAATTATCTTTATATATGTGTAAATTTAAAATACCGCATAAATACATTTTAAAAACCTTTTAAAAATTATTTAAAAACCTTATAAAAACTTTGTAAACCTTTTAAAAACCTTGTAAAACCTTATAAATGTCGTTTAGAACCTTTTAAAACCTTATAATAATTTGGATTTAGTCTTCCCGTAGTAATGATGATCTTGATGTACCTTATCAACCATATAAAAGTTTATAATTTTTCATATTTGAAAAGGGGTATTTTTAAAAATGGATAGAAAAGAAGAGTATTTTCAAAAAGTGATACACTAAAAGGAACATTCATCAAAAATTCTCTAGGATAAGTGCCCATATAAAGGAACCATATAAAATAATTTTTCTTAATTTTTCTTAATTTTCTCTTCTTTCTTTCTTTCCTTAATTTTATCTTATGTATGTTTTAAATTTAAAATTTTTCAATAATTATAAAGTTGTTTCAAATTATAAATTTTAATTTAATTTAATTTTTATATAATTTTTCTTTTCCTAAGATCCTTAACCTAAGATACTACCAATAAAGATGTCTCAAAACTAAAAACACAAATACAACTCTTAACTCTTACTTTTTCAAATTTATTATTAAACTAACTCTAAGATTAAAATGTTAGATACCATTGATAATCTTGCTCTTATTTAGAGAATGTTCTTCCTTTTTTGGTATAATATATGATAGAGACTAGAGATTTTAGAAAATTTTGTTATTAAACTAGGAAAGAAACTTAATTACTTTGTTGCGCAATGACCACACGGGTCGAAAAACAATCTCTTGGAACATCATAAGAAATGGCACAGAGAGAGATTCTTCTGTTACGTGCTTCCCCATCATTTCCTATTGACTCTTCCAAATCAGCATCATCGTTTGTGACAGTTTCATTACACGAACCATCATCTGCTTTCTCTGCAAATTAAATATACAATCCATCTATGTTGATATGAAATTCTGATGTACCACTTATCTTCGATGGACACTCCCTAAGCGCAGAGGTAGGGGCAGGGAGACAAACATTCATTCATCTTAGAGTCATAATAATAACAATCATCATAACAATCACAATTTTTTGGGTGTTTCGTATTACGAGTACATACTTGACATAATGCTGGTGAAGCTACGACAACAAAACTTCCAACAAAGGACATTTCATTGAGTTTGAATGTGCACTCACCACTGCTGAAGGTATTGTTGTATAATGATTGTTTAGTATCATACAAGACAGCCCTCACATCAGTATTCAGCAATCATTAGTATCATTAGGTTTTTCTTTGTTTTAAACCAACAAGCAAGCATATCAATTAGCTTCAGCTTGAGCTAACGATCGCTGCAACTCAGCTCTGTACTTGCGAGTTTTCTCAACCTTTTTGTTGTATATATCCAGACAGTCCTACTCTAGTTCTAGCAGCATCTTATCCCTGTCATTGTAGCTTTCACCAATCTCATCCCATACTGATCTACAGCAGAACAAAACAGTGGTAAACATCAAAACATTCCTGCTCAGGTAGAATTGAAGTAAGAAACACATGCTCAATAAGACATCCTCAGCAGTCATCATTAGTCCTAATCCTAATAAATATTAATACATAACAAAGCTTGTAACCAAATGTTACATAGCAACATGAATATCCAGATGCAAATAAAGGGTGAAACTGGGCAGGCAACACCATCAAGATGTCAATAGAGAAGAAAAAAAGGGTTTGTTTTTGGGTTTTTTTTTCCAATATTAAATGATAAATATTTTATTAATGCTCTATAGATTCAACATTTATGTTAGAAAGCTACATTCATTCATTTTACACTGTATAGATTCGCTTCACTTTCTTCATTTTCCTTCGACATATTGGACAGCTCCCAGCAGCTTCAGCCATCCTGCACATATTGAAAATTCATAAGGTTTACTATTTTCAGATCAGTCCCAATACAGTAAACATATTAGCAATATGATTTTGCAATCAAGTAGTCTTGATATGTCCGGTTGTATATTAGACATATTCGTGGTCAAAAACTTACTTTGTTCCGCATTGATAACAGGAGACGCAATGGCCACATGGGAGGAAAAAGCAATCTCTTGGAGTATCAAAACAGATGGCACAGAGACATCTGGTTCGGTTACTTGTTTCACCATTACTTCCCATCAACTCTTCTAAATCAGCATCATCGTTTGTGAAAGAATCATCACTTGAAACATTCTCGGTTAGATGTCTCACTTCACCACCGCATTGTAACCTGTTGCAGAATCGTATAGCTACCAGCATGAAGCTAATCCCCAAACCTGCATTTGCAATAATATTACCTGTAACTGCTTCAAATTCTTTTCAAAGAGAAACTAACCAATGCTCAAAATGTTTACCTGTGAAGATTACATATCCAATCACATTAGGTTCATATGATAACCTGATATACCATTCATCTTCGATGGATACTCCCTAAGCACAAAGGCAGGGGGAGTGAGACGAACATTCATTCAGCTAAGATTCATACTAATAAATAATAATAATTTTGTTGGTGTTTCGTATTACAGATACATACCTGATGACCCGGTGCTGGTGAAGTTATGACAACCGAATTTCCAACAGGGGACAGTGCATTGAGTTTCAATGTGCACTCGCCATTGCTGAAGGTACAGTTGTAGAGTGATTGTTTGGTATCATACAAGGCAGCCCTCACATCAATAGTCAGTTCCACCTGAACAAACATCAGGTCAAGTAAAACAGTGGGAAAAACAAAACTTAATCCAAAGTCACTACTTGATCAGTAATTATTACCTCTACCTCCCTCATATTATTCAAGTTAGCGACAGCAAGGTAATAACTTGAAGACTTACTTATCTCCAATTCAACCATACCACTCCCTGCAAAGAACATTTATTAACTCATGGTAATCATTATTATAATACAATGCATTTTAAGTTGGAACTTTCATTTGACTAACCCTCAATTAGGTTCGACCACCAAAATTTGTTATGGTATGTAGGGGCGTCCCAAAACGAATTACTGATGCCTCGACTTCCTAAAAATTGAGAACCCTCACATATTCAGTTTAGGGACCCTAAAAGGCAACACTTAAAAAAACACTCATCCACAGTAAGTCTTCTATATCCTCTTATTATATTCATATTTCATAAAGTTATTTTCCATTCTTAGTTGGGTTTTGCTTTACATTTTTAGTAGATAGCATATACGAACGAAGTCTTGATTGCGAGAAAACAACGCGGGAAATGGGTTTAGGAAAGTTATTGGTTTTTCTCTTTAGTGTTCATGAATTTAAAAGCCTCAATGACAAAACTACAGATATGTATATACTAACCTTCATCGACCACAAGGTGAACAGCAGAACCTTGTGGTTTTACCCTATATGATATATTCATAAAAGTCCCTTGGTTAAAGTAGTATGACCAACCCTGAGACAAATGAAATCAGTTCAATAAATTGTCTAAAAGAGAATTCAATGACAACCCTGACCAAATAACGTTTTAATGAAAACAATAGTGAGAATCTTAAACATGCCTTGTTAGAATGATGTGGGACAGGTAACACTCGAGATTCTGACCAGTTTACAACACAATCCAGGGGAGGGGACCCGTAGAATCCATATAGCTGAAGCCCTGGATTAGAATAATCCAGCTCCGTCACCTAACAAGATACAAATACATTTTCAATAAACTAGGCACAGCTTTGATAAACAGAAACACAAGAAGAAGAAAAAAACAGACAACCTTAATGCTGTTGACAAAAATGGAGCTTGATTCGACAAGAATGGACGAATTGGGTCCAAGCCAGACATTCTTTGGTGCGTAAGTAGTCTCAATCAGAATAAACAACGCTGTGAGTGAGTCAATCCAGAATTAGTCCAAGATTCATATAGCCAAAAACGAAAGACAAAAACTTTTCAAAATCAAAGACCAAATCAAAAAAATCGTAAAGTTGATTTCTTTTAAGTTGAGAAACAAACCAAAGGACAAGAGATAAAGACCCAGGAGGAAGCAGATCACGTTTGACTCTGAAACGTTCCGACAGGAGGAGTAGAAAAATTCTCTCCAATTGAAGACACCATGATGAGCACCATCAGCTCTTTCGACGTTATTAGAAGAAGACGAGGTTGAAATCAACACCGGAGGAGGTGATTCAAGGTCCGGCGATGATGCAAGGAGAGCTGAATCCATTTCGGTGAATCTAGACAAGAAGATTGAGTCAAGGAAAAGGTGAGAACTGAGAATTGAAGGAACCCAAGAGATTTAAAGGATTAAAATTATTTAGGAAACCTGATAACTGTGATAAAGTGAATCCATGGATGAATGGGCAAGTTTATTATTGTAACGGTTATTGTTTGAAAGTGGTCTACCGGCGAGTCTTGGTCTTTTTTCTACTCCGGCGTTGTACCGACGGTAGTTGTAGGGAGATAACGATAGTGTTATATAAACTTTGACTACTTTGAGAACCGTAATATTAAACAAAAGTTGAGGGTATTTATGTAAGTATACAATTAAAACGACATATATTCTTCATATGTTTTGTCGTTTTCGGGTTATGTTATTGTCGTGTGTTATAAATTTTTAGAAGTTTCTTTTAGAGAATACGTATTTTATCCTTTCGGTGAAGCTTAACTAGATTGGTAATTAAATAAACATAAAATGTTGAGAGAGGTTTAGTGCAACTTATTAATCCCTCTTTGTTAGATTCTAAGGAATTAATTAAGGTTTAACTATGATTTTATCATCATAATTATGTAAGTAACAGACATACTTGTGCATTTGCAATAATTGTCTTGAACAACCTGCAAAGTAGAGCGAGGAACATGTGAACTCGTTTATGAATAATAACTTGTCGAATCGAGAGATACACTATTTTACTTGTTTTCTTGAAAAAAAGATCCTCCTTTAGCATACAATTTCTCTTATACTTTCGTGATAGATCTCTCTATGAAATTTCACACCTAAATTAAAAGTACTCTTAACACTCACATTTGTGAATTTGCATGGATAGTCTTAAGGTTTTTGAAAAGAATGGCTTAGTGAGCGACCACCATCATTGTTCAAGGAACGAAAACAGAGTTTTTAGATTTGAATGCTTTTTGTTTTGTATTTTTGGAACACACTAGTGAGAATTTAACAAAGCTTCTAACCAAATGTTAAATTAGCAATATGAATATTCAGATGCAAAATAAAGGGTGAAATTGGTAACACCATCAAGATGTCAATATAGAAGCATAATCTACAATCGGGCGGTAGGCGATGGTGGCTCCAACTGCTCGTTTCTGGTTAACTCTTGGTCACAAAGGCTTACCGGCTCTGGCTCGTACTGCTGGTTTCTGGTTAATTCCAGGTCAGACAGGGACATGGAGTTTGGAATACCAAAATCAAATGGAAACTCAACCGGTAATGACTTCCAGTGAAGACTTGGTTTCCAATCCGCTTCTCTCACTACCTTCAAAATCTCCTTCACGACTATCTCGCTTGCCTTCGGTGTGAAATGGATCCCATCTCTACCAAGTAAAACAAGCCAAGAAGTAAGTTTAATCTAGAATCATTTCAGAATTATTGTATCATGAAGGTTTAGTAGCTCACGTGAAGCAGCTGTTCAACCAATCATCTTCCTGTTGTATCGCAGTCCACATATCGACACCTTTCACATTGATCTCTCTGCATAGATTTAACAACGCTTCTGCATATGGACGACACAGCTCGTTACTCCGGCCTTTTATTGCATCCCTGAGACAGGAGTTACACAACGCTAATGATCAAAACATCCAAAAGATAATAGTAGTAAAAGAGTCCCGTTCAGTAAGACATGTATGTACCCAAAAACTAGCTGGATCTGTTTCTCATTCATTGGCGGCGGAGCAAGATAAATGACGCGGGTCTTGTCCGAAAGTCCCTGGTAAGAAGAGGAATAAGAAGATATCAAGAGTTAGCAAGTAAAGATAAAACCTTTCAGATAACAAAAGAATCATGTAACTTCTAACATGTAAAAGTTTGAAACTTTGAAAGGCATCATTACCAAAAGATGTTCTCCAATTTTCCTCATGTTATCAATGAATTCAGATAGAGGAACATGAGGACCATAGCCTGATAGATGAGGTTCCATTGAATCATTCCCACCGAAATAGACTATCACCAATGAAGGTTGTATTACAGCATCCTAACAGTACAAAACCAAAAAAAAAAAACAGAGGTGATCAAGAAAAGCCAAACCTTTCACTCAGTAAAACTATGGGAGATCTCAATCAGTAATGATGATACATAAGACTGACTGACTAGAAGAGTGTCAGTTCCACTACAGAGATCAATAAGAAGAGAGAATGTACCTTTGGGAAGACTTGGTCTAAGACCTTCAAAGCAAACCTAGAGTTCCAACCAGCATAACCACGAACAATGATATCAGCCTGTGGATATGCAATCAAAACACACATACACACACATAAAGGCACGAACTTTATCCTCAAATCATTAGCTTTTGGTTACACTGAAACAGTTGTTCACTTGCGAACATCAAAAGGGTAATACCAATTAGCAGTACACAGATTATTGTTAGACCCTGACGCCAAATTCGAGAACCACAAAGTCGAAATTACACAGGAATTGGGAAAAAAGGGTAAAACTTTGGGAATTCGAAGGGGCAAGTTACAAACCGTACGAGAGTAGATATCAGCGAGTGTAGCACCCCAACCACCATCGCTGAAGCTATATTGAACAATTGAAGAACCGAATAGGACGATTTGAGGTCTACTTGGTCCAACCATGGCTTCTTCTTCTTCTTCTTCGTCTCTCACTTTCGATTAAAATAAAATTGATAAGGCCATGCAAAAAAGGGTTTATGCGTTAGTGATAGTCAGATCGCACTATTGAAAAAGGTTAACACATCAGACCAAAAATATTCCTCTCTAATAATATTATTCTTAAATTAATCGAAGAATCAATTCCTCCCTCCCAGTCAATATGTATATAATAATCAGTACAGTCTAAGTTGTAATAGTAAAGTAAACAAATACTTTTGAAACATTTATAGAAATCGCTCTATACATAAACAAAATAAATGTTTCTTTCTCCCAGCCTTTTTTTTTTTTTTTTTTTTTTTAATAATCAAAGAGGTTCTGGTGATATGAAATGGTGTTTAGTGATGCACTCAAACATGAGAGTAGTAAGTTGATTCTAGACATACTAAATTTTAGCAATACAAATACAGTACTTGGGAAATTGGTGGTACTTACCTCTAGTACCGGTAATGCCGTAATGCGTTTCTCAATATGTGGTAATATAACAGGCTTTGTGACAAAAGTTTTCATGCTTTTCATACTGGAGTGGTTCAACCGCTCCATATGTTAGGTTTAAAAGTTATATTATATTTTGATCAAACCAAACCACGACATCTTAATGGTGGTCATCATCTTATCGTTTTCTTCCTCGATGTTTTCTAATCCGGTGAACCCCCAAAACATAATAAATCGCTTTTCTACAAGATTGACGCTTCACTACTTTGCAGGCTATCAAACTCTTCAAGAAAGACGATGAATGGAGTTATGTGATATGTAAACTCATATTGCTTGTGTGTTTTGCAGCTACTTGTGCTACCTTTACCATTTTTATCTCCCTGGAACACTAGTTAATGAAGATACACGACATCAATAATTGTGAAGCCGTTATATTCGCACTCAATTATATGATTCTTTGTGAGAAGATATACTTATTTATACTGTGAGAATTGTATGATTATGATTCTTTTTCTAAGAAGGTATGGTGTAATTGTAAATGATAACATAATAAAGTCTCTTGGTCCGTACATACTAAAGGACCCACCCGCTAGGCTAGGCTAGATGCTCGAACAAGTAAACTTTAATGAAGTAGGCGATTTGATACATTTCGAAATCTTAGAAAACAAAGACAAAAGATACCATGTAGATTGTCTATCCAAAGAAGGGGGTCGATAACAACATCTCTTCCACATGCAAGTGAGAAGTACATAGACGCAATATCAAGAAGGCAGCTTCCAGGAAGTTTCCTCTAAGGCCTTTTACGTTACTTACAAAAAAAAAAAAACTTCTTGGCCTATATATTCATTATTGTGACCCCAACACCTTTCGTCCATTGCTGCCCATACGTATATAAGATTGAGCCACAACAAGAAGTTAGTGTAACTTCCAAATTCACTAAAGATTTGTGGGGCTTTTCCAGAAATAATAATGTTGTACCTTTGTTCGGACAAGACATATGAGTTTATCGGCTGTGTTTACGTCTTTTTCTACCCACTTGGGGTTCCCTAATTCTCTATTCTTCGGCAGCATCCGCTTATGTACCTACGTTATGGTTTAGAGACCATAATTTCAATATGTATACGTATTTTGATCGTCTCAATCGTTATCAATAAACGAGAGGATTACACAAGTTCTCCGGGACTTTTGGCGCTATAATGTATAAGTTTCTCTAGGCCACTAAGCTAGGAGAATAATATATATGAACAATTGATGGGAGTGTATACGTGGATGCGTTATGCATATAAATATATAATTATGAAATCATCTTTCTTGTACTTAATCAAAAGTATTTTCGCTACCACTAGACACTAGTTTAACTTTACCACACGTCTCGCTTTCTTGACGAGATCTTTTTCGAAATATTCGAACTCTCATAGTATTTATGGTTACGGATTGGGGATGGTGGGTGTTGAAGCAAAGTCATCAAACTGTGTTGGCGCTTAATGGAGTTTCAAAATTAACCCTATCGCTAGATCTAAGGTTCTATATATATATATATATATATACTGTATATATAACAAAATATAGAAATATAAATATTAGGAAGTGGTCCCTTCAGTACATCCTCATAATTTGGAACGATAAAGAAAATATTATCCAAGCTACGATTTGATAGCTTTGCTAATAATTGGGAGTTAGAAAAATAAGTTCTTAATTTGGCAATCTAAATATACAGAGTTGAAAAAGATCATGTTGCAAGAAGTTTTGAGTCTCCACATCCTTGCATGTTCGCATATTCTCTAAATCAGCTCCAAGACTTCAATCTATGGTTTGAGAATGAATCTCGTTTTTATGTCTTTCTTGTTCTCGCTCGATGATTCATTCTTTAACAACTTGGATGGCTCTTTCGGAAAGCATCAAACTCTAGTTCTAATCTCTCAATAGTTTCAAATGACTTAATCACAAGACTGAGTCAGAGATCTAAAAAATTGATTTGACGCCATCTTTTTCTATGGTCAGGTTTTAATCATCATTTTAAAGTTAGATGAATACTATGAAATAAAACATCAGCTAAAAGTTATAACATCATAAATACTAGCGAACAAAAGCCAGAAGCCACTTCATGCCTTTTATGAAGCTATTACCTCCTCGTTAAGCCTAAAAGCCACATGGCAAAACTGAGAACTTCGGATTCGTAATAACGACACAATTTTGTGCCTTTAAGACAGTCTAAAAAAACAATCTCACAAAGCACGTGTTGTGGTGATGGCGCTAATTTGTTGCCTTATGCGAATTTCATACACTAATTCCCAACCGGGGGTATATATATTTGTTACATGTCTTGATATCCACGCAACAGGTCGACATATAAATTCACCAAAGCCTTTGGTCAAAAAGAGTTTTAAGTATTTATGATCTCCACAGTTGAACTTCAAGTAGGGTACTGAAATGGATATCTATTATATGTGTACCTTTGGTTTAAGATATATAGTATATTTGTTGTTCCAATATATATATATATACTTGTTTTTCTTTTATGTATATTGTGATTTTATCATTTTGTAGGTCTCTCTAAAATTTGTTAACAAGGCAAGCTTTGATCAAATCTTGCATAAATTAATTTGCTAATTTCTAGGCTTAATAAAAGTTTTGAGTAATTTAATCATTCAGCTTTAGAAAACTCCTACTATTGAATTTCTTTTTAAATTTGTTTCTTTACAATATGTTTCCTTTTTAAAAATGTCACTGAATATGAAAGTCAAAGTTTAGCCTTCTCCATATTTGCTAGCCTAATAAATAATATATAACACTAGTAATTAAGACCAAGACTTGCAACTAGATAAAAATACTACTAACCAAATATATATTTAAATTAATTTTGATCTAATCCAACTAGTTAATCATTTCCTAAGAAGCAAAGATTTCATAGCTATGTAAAATCTATACATACCATTTCTGATATTTGGTCTTCCAAATATTAAAAAATTTAAAACCATATAAAATAACAAAGAGGAAACTTCGAGGAAGTTGCCTTGGTGGCCCAAAAGAAAAAAACCTATTGAGAGTAATATATAAACAAATCATGACGCCAGTCTTTTACACACACACAAATAAAAGAAGAATCAGCAAAAGTAAAACTCTTGAGAGTTCATACAACAACAAAAAATATTTGTGACTCATATCTATAGTTTTTGAGTCAGTGTGGTGGTGAAATGGCTGGAATCGTAACAGAACCGTGGGCATCTGCGGAGAACGGAAACGCAAGCATGACAGCAAAAGGATCGAGCAGAGAACTAAGACATGGAAGAACAGCTCACAACATGTCATCTTCTTCTCTAAGGAAGAAGTCAGACCTCCGAGTGATTCAGAAGGTTCCATACAAAGGTCTCAAAGATTTTCTCACCAATCTCCAAGAAGTCATCCTCGGCACTAAGCTTGCCATTCTTTTCCCGGCCATACCTGCCGCCATTATCTGCACCTATTGTGGCGTCAGTCAGGTATACATACATATTTCATATCAGTTTTTTTTATAAAGAGAATCATTCAAATTAGGAATAGAATCCGAAACGCCTAAATTTTGATTACTATTATTTTAATGGCATTACTGCATATCCGTTACTTTCTATGTTCTAATCAAAATCATTACTCCCTATAGAATTAGATTTCCAATCATTAATTTATTGATGTTAGTGTATCTTGCCACGTAATTGTGCACTTAATATATATAAGTGATTGAGCCACGATATATATACATGTTGTACATAGTATAATATATGGTTTGTTTAATCATGAAACAGCCGTGGATATTTGGACTGAGCATGCTAGGACTGACACCTTTGGCTGAACGAGTCAGCTTTCTGACAGAGTAAGTATTCAGTCATCCTCATCTCTTATTCTATCCATTTGCAATATTTTTATCATTTGAATTCTTCACCTTACATAGAATCGTGACAAATTTTTAGCCAACTGTCGATCAAAATGGAATCGTATCTATCCATCTGTAGATAAGAAAGATCACCTTAGTTTCGTTTTCAAAAAAACATCTTTACTTACTTACCAACCAACCACTCACTGTCGTAATTTTTCGTTGCTCCATGATTTGTAAAAATTTGAAGGGTTATTATCATGACTCATGAGTAACACGTTAGTTAGGTCCAGTGTCGGCATATTCTTTTTGAAATAAATGGTCATGGACCAATATTCTAATTTGGGGATTCGGCGATACATGATTGGGTATCACCGACCACTACACACAATTATATCCCACTCATATGTCAACGTGACAGCATAGTACAAACTCTTTATCATCTACTAGTAGTATTCAAGTACATTGGTGTGATTATCTAGAATCACCTTTATCATCTTTATCAACGTGGACATTATTGTTTTGGTTTTGGTAACTTTTTATATTAACCACACATTCTCGTGTATCTCGTGCAGGCAACTAGCTTTCTACACCGGTCCAACATGTAACGTCTTCTTAACCAATTCTTCATATTATTTTTTTCAGTCTCCTAACGTTAATACTTATTTTATATAGAAAACTCAATTTTTCTTTTTTTGAACTGCAGTGGGTGGTCTATTGAACGCAACGTGTGGAAACGCGACTGAATTGATAATCGCGATTCTGGCACTGACCAATAATAAAGTCGCAGTGGTGAAATATTCGCTGTTAGGTTCGATTTTGTCAAACCTTCTCTTAGTTCTCGGGACTTCACTTCTCTGCGGCGGAATCGCTAATATCAGGAGGGAGCAGCGGTTCGACCGGGTATGGCCTCTCTTTCAACTCCGGTTCAAATTTATATCAAAACCATTTTAATATTTGTTTTGAGTTGCTGTGAGATAACTGAACCGGGAATTGAATAAATTAGATTTGAATGGCTAGTGTTAAGTACCAAGACAAACAAGCTACTGTAGTAGACATGAGTAATAAGTAACGATTGGTTAACTATTTGTGGTTTTTTGCTAAATGGAATCAATTTGTACATGTGGTCATTGTTGCAGAAACAAGCGGATGTGAACTTCTTCTTACTCCTAATGGGTTTGTTGTGTCACTTGCTCCCATTGATGTTCGTATACGTGGCAACCGCAGAGACTCCAGCTGCTCTTGTTTCCGACATGACACTGACTCTGTCGCGAGGCAGCAGTATTTTTATGTTGATCGGTTACATTGCATATCTCGTTTTCCAGCTTTGGACTCACCGCCAATTGTTCGACGCACAAGATCAGGTAGCTTAAATACATATATATATATATATATATATATATATATATATACACACATTACAAAGTCAAAATATTATTGTGTTGTAATGGATCTTTAAAACGGAACTTGGTATCACAGGAAGATGAGTATGATGACGATGTAGAAGAAGAAACCGCGGTGATTAGTTTTTGGAGCGGTTTTGCTTGGTTGGTTGGGATGACACTAGTCATCGCATTGCTATCCGAGTATGTTGTTGCCACCATTGAGGTAACCTCTTTTTGTTATGCTTTAGGAAATCTAATAGAAACGAGACCTAATCAAAAAGATGTTAATTAATATGTTGTTATATATTTGGTTAGACCGCATCGGAATCATGGAACCTATCAGTAAGTTTCATAAGCATCATATTGCTTCCCATTGTTGGAAATGCGGCTGAACACGCTGGAGCCATCATTTTTGCCTTTAAGAACAAGCTCGTGAGTTCCATTTCTTTTTCCTTACCCTTATATTCTAATTATTCAATCCAAGATTGTATATCATCACAATGAAAACAAATAGGCATAAACTTATGTCTAATGCAAATAATTTTACAGGACATATCATTGGGAGTTGCATTAGGCTCTGCGACTCAGATTGGCTTATTCGTCGTACCCTTGACCATAATCGTGGCGTGGATTCTAGGAATTAATATGGATCTGAACTTCAATCTCCTCGAAACCGGTTCTCTTGCTCTTTCCATTATCATCACTGCCTTCACATTACAGGTTAAGCATTTCTCAGTTTATACCTTACAAAAATATATTAGACCAATCAATGGACGATGATTCTTAATACTTTTGTTATGTTTTCTTTTTGGTTCTTTAGGATGGGACTTCACACTACATGAAGGGACTGGTCCTCTTGCTTTGCTATTTCATTATTGCCTTCTGTTTCTTCGTTGACAAACTTCCTCAGAGTAAGTTAATTTCCACATTTTCTATACATTATATACTAGAGTAATGATAATAAACAAAACACTAATTAATTGTGATGGTTGTATATTTCAGAACAACCAAATGGTTTTCACATGGGACTTCAACAGATAAACAATTTTGTCACTGGAATCACTGGAACAGGAGGAGGAGCTTCCTCATCTTAAATGAAGACAAGTATGAAGTACCAATGTTTTTTTTGAGACAACATTTCCAAACGTCGACAATGGAGCATCGAAAAGAAAAACAAAAAATTAAACCCCAAATATTCTTGATTCGTTTTATGAAAGATTTGTCAGAGAGAGATTCCAGTGTTATTTCATATTTTTTGGATGTTGGGTGTCTTGATGAAGATGAGTCTTGATAATTTTCTCAACTCCTCTTGTGGGTTTTGGCCAATTGATGTTTTGATGTTGTCTCTCTATCTCTTTATGTTAATGTTTTTTCCCCTGAGCTGTTAAATAAAAATTGTTTGATTTCCAAATGGTCAAGCTAGGTGTGATTAGGATATGAAGTTCTGTTTAATTTTGATTTCTGTTTAAGTGGATGATTGGTTTCATCGACCAACCTCTCCAATTTATCTGAACCGGTCAAATCAGAAATTATATGGGCTTTTTAAATGGGTTAAAATGGATCCAAATAGGCAGTTACTGGGCCGATAAATGAAGTGAGAAGTTTTTTGAATTCACACGGTCTACGAGGCAGCTTTCATTGGTCAGTTTATTCAAATAACAAACGTCCGATCAGTCAGTCGCCGTTGTAAATCCAACGGTTCAGATTTTAAGGATCAGTCTGACTAGGTCCTACGTCATTTACATCTATACCCTTTTCTTCTAGTTCTAAGCTCCAACGCTCCACCAACATCCCCTGAACACAAAATCAAACAGCACCTGAACTAGTGACAGTTTCGTGAATTAGTCTCTGTATATTTCTTCTTTCTCCTTCTCGCCTTCGTCTAGCATTGTTACCCTCTTCTTCGTAGTGATCATCTAAAAGTGATTCTCGTTCTGAGAGTGAAGGAGAGGATTCGAGAAATGGAGAATGTGTTGGTGGCTCGTGATGGAGATGAAGAACTCTCTTTGTTCCTGGAGATGCGAAGACGCGAGAAGCTTCAGTGTGTTTCTTCTCTTCCGGAATCTGGTTAGTTACTTACTGGATCTTCTAATTTGACTTCAATTTCTCCGATTCTGAGCTCCTGGAACCTGAATCTAAGAAGCGGAGTAGAATTATTACGATTGAAGCTGAAGCTTTTCTTATATACATTTGGATTTAGATTGAATCGCTTTTGGATTCAGTTTTTGATTGGGAGTGATTTTAGAGTTGTTTAGTGATTTGTGTTAACTCGCCGTTTGATTTGATCATGATGATGAATTTTGTGGACAGGAGCTAACAGTGTTGAGAAGAGTAGCACAAAGAGTTTAGAGCTCTTGAAAACGAGCTGTGTTGAGCTGCGTAGGAGCGTTGTTGATAAGTTTTTGGACTCTGAGAATGACAAATCAGATTATGAATGGTACTTCTTTGAGTGTTCTTTTTCATGTGAATTTAGAGATTAGTGTTCGGATGTGATTTTCTCCTAATACGTACAAGTGTAAGTGTTTGATGTGATTCTGAACATTAGCTTGCTTCTAAGAACTCATGAGTGCATGACATAAATTCTGAGTTTCCAAGTCTCATCTGGCTGTTAGAATGTTGGAATATAGAGTACTCCTTTTTCTTGTTGAGATTTTCATCTATAGATAATATGATTCCAGGTTACTTGCGGCTCCTGAGACGCTAGGAGGGAAAGAGAACTCTATGGTTAAACTCAAGGAGACTAAAGCTAGGCCCACTGCTCTCAAACCACGGGTGAGAACCGATTTTAAAATCTCTTAATCCGTCCTAGCAATCTTTGTCTTTAGAGAACATAAAAGGTTGATGTGTGTCCTATTCTTCAAGGTGTTGGTCAGTCTATCATAGTCCTAAGTATACTAAGTTCACACTATTATGGTATTGTGGTCCATGTTTCCAGCACTAGCTAGTTTATTACCCATGTGTAGCTATTTGTGTACAGTTAAAGATTACTCATGCTAATTCATGTTAAGCTTTTGTTTTAAGGTCGAAAACATTCCGCAAGAACCTGTGACAAGAAGCGTCAAGGCTTCCAAGCCAATCCCAAGAACTGCTTTAAGCAAACAAGTTATCAATACCGCTGGAGAAGTAAAATCAAGCAGTAAGCAGTCAAGACAATCCACACCTACTTCACGATCCACATTACCTTCCACAAGACTAACCAACCCTGCTCAGAACTCAAATCCAGACACTAGAACCTCTACAATCAAATCAAATCCACGAGCATCTGCCTTTACCCGTTCATCCTCAGTGGGAAAGTCAGTTTCTAGTGCTAAGTCTACAACTCCAACGATCCCTGAAACACGTGCCAGACCTGTCTCAACGTCAAGAAGCAGAGTATACAGTTCAGGGGACAGATCAACAGGACGGTCCAAGATTAGCAATGATGTGAATCCTGTGTTGATGGGGACTCAAATGGTGGAAAGAGTTGTAAACATGAGGAAACTGCCACCTCCAAAATATAACGATAACACGAGCTCGGGCTTTGGGAGAAATCTCTCTAGGTCCTCCCTTGACATGGCCTTACGCCACATGGTACACATCCTCACTCCTTTAACAATTCAAGCTACTTAGTTAATGAAACAAAAGCAAGCTTTTCTTCTTAAAACTTCTCACAATAATTTACATTTCGTCTTGCAGAACATAAGGCGTAGTGTTTCAAAGAATCTGAAGGTAACAACCAATGCCTCAACAAACTCAGTAGAAAAAACCGAGTGATCGTGATATATCATCAGCTTTGGTGAAGAACTACATAGTATTATTACGAACTTGTTTCATCAGAGAATTGTTTCCTAGCATCCATGTGTTGGTTATATCATATATGTATGAGGTACCTCTCATTAGACATCGGCTAATACAAGTTGAACCTAGCCGAGTCTTTGAGAATCAAGAGAAAGTAGTGATGGTTTAAACTAGTTTGCTATCAGCATTTAAAATCTGAAAACAAACATATGTTGCACGTATCATTGATTCATTATTATATACCTTTTCAACATCAATCGATTGAAATTATTAAAGGGTTGGCAACAAAAAAAAAAATCAACTAAACATTCAAGAGTTTGGCAAAACGGATTAATTAATAACAATAAATAGTTTGGCAAAATTAATCTAATCATAATAACTAAGTTTTTTAAATATATAATATGTTCAAATGGCTAAATTAAGTACAATTATATAACTATAGAAAGAAACATTATAAGTATAATATATTTAAAAAAATTCTTGTCCTAAATCATCCACAAGAACAGCTACACAGAAAATTATGGTACTCGTAGAAGTTAGTGGCATGCACATCTTCAGCATATTCCACCATCATATGTTATCTATATATGACAACCAAACTCCCACGTAAGATTGACCTAACAAATACCTAGAAAATGGAGAAGATGAGTTTATCATGCTCTTTTTCATTCTGCCTCAACATTTCAACTTTGTTCCTCTCTTACATTAATTCAACTACCTAGACCAAACCACATTAACTTACATCTAAAATAATCCAACTACACAGATTAAATCACATTAATCTAAGAGAAGTTTTTATATACCTTTATAATTATATGCTTCAGGACTCCATGTGAGATTTTGACTTTCCCTCTCTGTTCCACACATTCTGAAACAATGGAGAAGGATAATAGTAACAAGAAGAGTCTCTCAGAGATACTTGACGTCCGGCATTACAGGCACACGAATTCCCCGGTATTCTCTACAGCCATTTTCGCAGTCATAATGCTGCTCGTTGTCGCGGGAACAATCCTTTCAAACATGTCTCTAGAATCAACTTTCTTCTGGTCTTCACCGACCTCTGAGGTAACACAAATGAACGGGATGGAGAGAAAGTCATTGGCTCCTCCAAAGAACACTACAAGCAGAGATAGGATGGCTTGGCTTCGATCACATCTCTCAGAATTCGAGGTTTTCAGGTCAACTAACCTTTCAGAGCAGTTTCATCAGAGAGTTGTTGAGTCTCTCGACGACAAATGTGAGGTTAGATTCTTCATGACATGGTTTTCACCAGCAGAGTATTTTGGGAAAAGAGAACTTTTGGCTGTAGAAAGCGTCTTTAAAGCTCATCCTCAAGGATGCTTGATGATTGTATCAGGATCTATGGATTCTCTAGAAGGAGACATCATCCTAAAACCGTTACATGATCGCGGTTACAAGGTTTCTGCAGTCACACCAGACATGTCATTGCTGCTAGAGAACACACCAGCCAAAACATGGTTTCAAGAAATGAAAAGCTGCAAGAGGGATCCGGGAAGGATACCACTACACCAGAATCTATCAAACCTCGCAAGGCTAGCGATTCTGTACAAGTATGGAGGCGTGTACCTAGATACCGACTTCATCGTTACTAGAAGCTTCCAAGGGTTGAAGAATACAATAGGAGCACAAACTGTGGTTGAAGGTGATTCAAAGAACTGGACAAGGTTGAACAATGCGGTTCTGATCTTCGAGAAAGATCACCCACTTGTTTACAGTTTCATAGAGGAGTTTGCTTCCACTTTTGATGGGAACAAATGGGGACACAATGGACCTTACTTGGTAACCAGAGTAGCGCAGAGAGCTCGAGAAACGATTGGGGGCAATTTCACAGTTCTGCCACCAGTAGCATTCTATCCATTCAATTGGTTAGACATTCCAAGACTGTTTCAGACACCAAGGAGCAGCAATGATTCGACATTACTCAAAGCCGATCTGGTCAAGCTGAACAGATACAGTTATGGACTGCATCTGTGGAACAAGATCACTAGAAAAATTAAGATCGGAAAGGGAAGTGTTATAGACATCATAATTTCAGACCATTGTGTTGTTTGCAGAGGAATTCAGAGATAACAGAAAATCATTATTAGGTGTGTTTGTGTTTTTAACTCCAATCTTGATTTTCTAGGTTTGTGTAAGATTTTGTCCAAAGCCTAAATGGTAAACATTTGTTTCGCTTAACCACCATATTTTGAATATATAAAGTATAAACTTAACTGCCTTGCGACACACGTATCAAAAGTTCAAAGCTCCGATCCACTCCAAAATCCCCTTGTCTCGATGTGTATATTTGTCACCCTTTTTGGTAGATGAGTGTTACACACCTTAGAAACACTTATCGAACATAATTTACTAGAATAAATTTAAATTTAATTTAAATTTAAAGTCTCTTTGTATTTTGGGTTTTATTAAGTAAGTTTTATATAATAAGATAACATTATCCAATAAGATAACATTATCCAATATGTAGTTTTTTGAAGCCCTAACACAAATTCCAATTACACCGACATAAATTGTTATATATGGATTAACCTCATGTGCTGTTCGCTCTACGTTCTATAATCTGTCTACCGTATTCCGAATAAAGAGGATACCTAGCCAGAGCTTTTTTTGTTTTGTTACTCCAAGAGGATTGAAGATGCAAGCAAGGAAGCTACCGTTGTTCGCGATCTATGCGATTTCTGTAGTCGTGTTGTATCTTGTCTTCGTTGATTCTCCCACATCTGTTGTCCCCGACAACAACTCACCGTTCAAACGAAACTTGCCTCTCTCCAGAACCGATGACCCCGTGGCCATGAGTACTACAACTATCGTTACAGTTCTGGACTTCTCGGACCGTAATGAAAAGAAAGAGTTAGGTCAGTTGGTCCCTCCTCGTAAAGCTGGCATGTTTGACAGAATTGACGATTTCAGAGGAAACGTGCCTCTCTCCAGAACCAATGACCCCGTGACCATGAGCAGTAGTAGTATCGTCAAAGTTGTGGACTCCTCCGACCATAACGAAACAGACGAGCTAGATCCGTTGGTACCTCTTCCTAAAGCTGGCAAGTTTGAGAGACTCGACTGGTTCAGAAGAAACGTTCCCGTCTCCGGAACCAATGACCCCGTGACCATGAGTAGTAGTAGTATCGTCAAAGTTGTGGACTCCTCCGACCATAACGAAACAGACGAGTTAGATCCGTTGGTACCTCCTCGCAAAGCTGGCAAGTTTGAGAGAATCGGCTGGTTCAGAAGAAACGTGCCTCTCACCAGAACCAATGACCCCGTGACCAAGAGTGGTAGTATCGTCAAAGTTGTGGACTCCTCCAACCATAACGAAACATACGAGTTAGATCCATTGATACTTCCTCGTAAAGCTGGCAAGTTTGAGAGAATCAACTGGTTCAGAAGAAACATGCCTCTCTCCAGAACCACTGACTCCGTGACCATGAGCAGTAGTAGTATCATCAAAGTTGTAGACTGCTCAGACCATAACGAAACAGAGGAGTTAGATCTGTTGGTACCTCCTCGTAAAGCTGGCAAGCTTGAGAGAATTGAGTGGTTCAGAAGAAAGCTACCTGAGATGGAGATACTGAAATCGACTAGCAAGAGCAAGAGATTCCATTCAAGAGTTTTGGAGTTGTACAACAGCAGTTGCTCCGCTCAGTTCTTTATGGTTTGGCTCTCTCCCGCAAATTCCTTTGGACCAAGAGAGATGTTAGCTGTCGACACTCTCTTCACCACCAATCCTGGAGCCTGCTTGGCGATCTTGTCCAACTCCTTAGACTCCCCCAGAGGATACACCATTCTTAAACCATTGCTTGATCGAGGTTTCAACCTCATTGCTGTGACCTTAGACATCCCATTCCTCGTCAAGAACACTCCTGCTGAAGCTTGGCTGAAAAGGCTAAAGAGTGGCCACATGGATCCTGGTTCGATCCCCTTGTTCATGAATCTCTCTGACCTAACTAGACTCGCCGTGCTCTACAAATACGGAGGAGTCTATCTCGACACAGACATCATCTTCCTTGGTGATATAACAAGACTAAGAAACGCGATTGGAGCACAGAGTATCGATCCGAAAACCAAGATATGGACAAGACTAAACAACGCAGTGATGGTCTTTGACACCTACCATCCGCTTATGCGAGAATTCTTGCAAGAGTACTCCACAACTTTCGACGGAAACATATGGGGACACAACAGCCCTTACCTAGTCTCTAGAGTTATCAAGAGAGTAGGAAACAAACCTGGATTTAACTTCACAATCTTTGCTCCGGATGCTTTCTATCCAGTAAATTGGATCAAAATCCCAAAGCTTTTCAAGAAACCTGCAACCACAACAGAAGCAAAATGGGTAGACAAGACGGTACAGGACATGAGCAAAGGGAGTTACATGGTTCATCTGTGGAACAAAGTCACAAGGAAGATTAAGATTGAAGAAGGAAGCGTCATGTACAATCTCATCTCCTCTCACTGCACAGTCTGCAGAAACATCACAAACTCTCATACTCTCTAAACTGCTAAACAGATACAACGATTCCCGTTTTTCAAGGAATCGTCATGTACAGTCTCATCTCCAATTACTGCACAGTCTGAAGAAACATCACAAAGTCTCATACTTTCTGAACTGATACAAGCATACAACGATTCCCGTTTTTCAAGGAAGGGTAATGTACAGTCTCATCTCCATTCACTGCACAGTCTGAAGAAACATCATAAAGTATCATACTTTCTAAACAGATACAAGCATACAACGATTTTGTCCAGTCTCATCTCCATTCACTGCATAGTCTGAAGAAACTTCACAAAGTCTGTACTTTCAAACAGGTACAACTATTCTCGTTTTCTTTTGCTGTTTGGTGTTCATATTTGATTTGCTTTTTCTTTCTTTGTAAAAGACTCGAATCAGAGAAAAACTGGTTCAGAAAAAGAAAAAAGAAACTTTCATTGAAGGAAGAGATGTTTTAACAACAAAAGAGTCGCAGCATCAGAACCAAAATCAAATTAAAATTACAGTGAGAGATGAGAAGTGAAGAGACTCATTTTTCTAATTCGAGAAGAGAGACTCGTCGATGTCGATTTTGATCTTCTCGTCGTTCTCAAACTTATCTTTCCTCGGCGGTGCTGGAGGAACCGGTACTCTCTCCGGCCCTCTTCCTTTGTTCTTGTTTCGTGGCCTCGCCTGTTCACGTTCACACACCCAAAACTCAAAACCCAAATTTCGAATTCGCAAAGTCAAATTAAGAAATTGTAAGAGAGATTTGATCACTTACATTCCCAAAAGAGTGATTGAAACGCTTTCCTTTAGCTGTTTTGCGGTCACCTCGTCCACAGTACACTGAAAAATTCACGCCATTAGCAATTTATGAGAGATTAGAGAGAGATTGATACATTGCGGGGAGAGTTAAAAGAGATTACCCAGTGGAATTGAGCTGGATGAGGAAGCGGATAGAGAGAATTGCTGAGTGAAGCAAGAGAGAGAGACACCGGCGGTTTCTGATTGAGAAGATGATAACCGTGAAGAAGATATTGCGACGGTGACTCGCGGAGGAGCTCCAAGTATAAGCGACGCCATCGCCGTGTTGCTTGCTGTTTTCGAATGTGTTCCGAGGGAGATGAAGAAGATAAGGTAGTGAAGTGAAAAAGTTGAAACAAAAAGATTTTTAGAATAGGCTTTTTAATTAACTTTGCTTAAATGGGCTTAGTTTTTTAATTATTTGGGCCTATTATAAGCCCAAATCCATCTTCAAACCCTACACATGCTTGTCACGTGTCTTCTTCCTCCTTCCTCTTTTCTCTTTGGAGTTTGGAACTTCTTCTTCTCCAGAAACATTCATCATCACCCACCAAATCGTAAAACCTTAATCTTCGAATCTCACAAAGCTCAAACTCTTGGTACGTATTGTTAATCATCCCATTGATATTGGCATCTGAAATTTTTAGTTTTTATACCCTTATCTCTTTATAACTCTCTCACTAATTAGTATTTGATCTGTGTTGTTTTGTCCTTTTTATGCTACACAGGATTCTTACTAATCCCAACCGCAGAGCTACGGTCGCAGAACATCTGTAAGCTTTCTTCTCTCAGCTCTCCGATCTTTCCAGAGCTTGCTTTAGCTAAAGTCGTTTGATTTACTAGAGTGTCGTTATAGATGCCCGTTTCAGCTGTTGATTGAGCAATTTGAGTTTGTCATGAAAACATTAAACTTTCAAATTTGAGGCAATCAGCTCAATATGAATCCGAGAAAGCAACTTAATTCGATTCCTAGAATATGCTTTAGTTTCTCAAAATTACTCCTTTAGCGTTCCCGCTTTATCGTCTCTGACTTTGCATTAAGTTTCCATCACTTACATATATATATATAACTGAACAAAATTTCAACTTTGTCTTTGTAAGTTTACAATCCGGGATCTCATTCACTTCTTTCAATGGAGAAAGGGTTGGAAGATAAAGAAGAATTTGATGAGGCTGAGATTGAGTATACGAGTTATGCTGGTGAGCATCATCTGCCATTGATTATGTCTCTTGTTGACCAAGAACTTAGTGAACCTTACTCTATCTTTACTTACCGGTACTTCGTCTACCTCTGGCCGCAGCTATGCTTCCTGGTATTTTGATACCCCTGCCTTTTCTTTTCCTATCATATTTTTTCTGTTTTAGTGGATAATTTCGTTTCTTTTCTAAAAAGGCCTTTCACAAAGGTAAATGCATAGGAACCGTAGTCTGTAAGATGGGAGATCATCGACAGACTTTCAGAGGGTACATCGCTATGTTAGTTGTGATTAAACCATATCGTGGCCGAGGCATAGGTAATATTCGAGCTACTGATCCCTAATTTATTACAAAATCAGATTGATGCTGGGAGTAGTAGATAGTGATAGCTGACATTTTTGTGATGCTGATAGTGTTTGTTCCACTACAAAGCCATGCCAAGTTTGGATATGTTTGTGTGCTAACTTTTCATTGTGTTTTATTTACAGCCTCGGAGCTTGTCACGAGATCAATAAAAGCGATGATGGAATCAGGCTGTGAAGAGGTATGCTATTGCTTTTTCACTTCTCTCTTGAGAACTTAGATATTTGGTGGTGATTGAGTAATATCCTTAACCGGTAGTATAATTGTAGATAAGGCATTATCAGGCGTCTTCTTTTATGAGATTACGTTACATGTCCTCAAACATTACCTCCTTTTTATCATACTAGCATAGATTTCAGAGGTAAGTTGATACAGTTGCACTAAATTATTGCAAGTGTTTCTATTCCATTTAATTGTTTAGCTATAAAAAGCTTGTAGATCACTGTGTGTGGAAGTTTGTTTCCACATATAAGAGTAGTAGTTAATCATATTCCTAAGAGTTAGAACCATTCCGTATTTGTTTAGCCCCCTTGATTTTGTGCTACGTTAGGAATGTTTGTAGTTGGAAATCACAAATCCCAGTCTCTCACTTTGTATACATACGTAATATAACTTCTGTAAGTAGTCCATGACTCCTTATAGCCATACGCATTGGAATGTAACTGATGGTAATTTACTAATTTGAAATAAGAAATCCATGTCTCCAACTGACGAATTTGGTATTCGGTGATCTCTTAACTATAATTTAAGTAGTAAATAGATTGCAAATAGAACCTCCTGAGTGGCATTTGCTTTTTCAAATTCCTCATTATCTAGTCTGATTACAACATGAGAGTATGTTTTTTTTTAAGTAGTAAGTTACTACTAAAAAATTCCTCCTAAGCAAGTCATTTTCTGTTGTATCTGTGAGATCTCTTAATTGTGATTGGAGTAGTAACTTACTACTTAGTAAGTCTAGATTGCAACTGGAACCTTTTGAGTGGCATTTGTTCTTCAAGTTTCATATATTCAAGTCTGATTACGAGATTTGAGTATGGTTGTGTGATTATGCAATCTAATGAACGAAAAAATGTATGATTGAAGGTAACTCTGGAGGCAGAAGTGAGTAACAAAGGAGCATTGGCACTATATGGGCGTCTTGGGTTCATAAGAGCCAAACGGCTATACCACTATTACTTAAATGGAATGGATGCTTTTCGCCTGAAGCTCTTGTTCCCTAAGCCTCGTCTACCTCAAATACCTCAAATACCTTCTCAAGTTCATACCCCGGTTGTGTTCCCTACGCCTCGTGTACCTTAAATACCTTCTCAAGATTAAACCCAACAAGAGCAGGAGAAATTTACTGGATGACCCAGTCACTTCCTAATCATCTGAGGTCAAGAGAATCTCATGCACCAGCACCATTGTCTAATGCCATCTTTGAGGCCATGAGCAGAGGTGTGTTTCTTCTATGTATTCCAAATTCTGAACATGATAAGACAATGTTCTATTTCGTATTAAGAAATATTAAAGGTGGGTACAATATTAGTCCCAATTTTATGAAATATTTTCAACTGGATTAAGGTATTAGTCAAACCGGTTGAGTAAGCGATTAGTGTGACATTTCAACGGTCTTGTGTGTCTACTTTGTGGTTTTCGTATTCATAGCTATCTCAGGTCTCTCAAAGGTCAAAACTTGGCTGATGATTGGAACAAACACCTGAAAATTTTTGTTACAAAATTCATGTAACGACTTCACTTACCCTTCAACTCAAGCTACTTACTCATCATGTGTTTGGGTTATGTGGAGTATATAATAGTAGACATCCAGAAATGATTTTTGATATTTCAGCCCTCGAAACTTTGAAACAAGCTCAAGATGCCTCTTTAAGAAAATGCAATATGTCAAAAATAATGGAATTGAGGCCAAAGGAGAGAAAGATGTCAAAATTCATGAAAAGACATGATTGAATAATTGTTGGGAGATATTTTTTAAAATGAAAAAAATACTATTTATTGCATACCTTATTCCAAAATAATACTATCAAACAATTGTACTTATTTTCAAGAATACCATCATTGGTTTATCCATGTTAGCTAGATTTTTTTTTCCTGAATCCAGATAGTCCAATATATCTTCCACTAATATTTTTTTTATAAAAAGGTCTCTATAATAAAAGAAGAAAAATAACACAAAATGTCTCAAGAAAAAAACTCACATGGCTTCTTAAAATCAGAACAAAATAAAAGAAGATTCACCTCTCGCCACATAGTTTATTGACTATTTGAATCAACCCAACTCACTCACACACTAACCAACCAGAGTTACCTCATCAAAGGTCCTACTTTATATTCGCATATATGTGACTAACATTCACATTGTGTCACAATCACTTCTTCTTTCTCTAATATGCTATTAGAAGTAACATTTTCCTTTTCTTTATCTATTTTAAAATCAAGAAACGAAAAAGAAGTCAGATGGGAAGTACAGAAATAATCTCTGGATTCAAACCAGAATATTTTAGTTAATAATACATATGAGTGAATACATAAATGGTTATTTTTTGTGGGCAAAGTACATGTGAAACCAGAGCATATGATAAGGGAAGAAGGGGTAACGATTGGAGTAGTATGAACAACACATGCCCATATTTAATAAGAGAGACAAGAACGGTCCTCTGATCCATTCCTTTGATCAGAGAGACAAGAGTGAGAAGTAAATAATGGCACGTGACTCAGACCACGAATCCACGTGCGACCTCTCCCCACACCCTACCCCCCATGTGGCCCTTATATATATATGACCGGCTCCTTCGCTCCAACTTGTCCATGTTCATACATCGCCAGTTTCAAAACTATATTACTCAAAAATCATTTTTAGAAATCTTAATGTACTTTGATATATAAATAAGATCAATCATTAGTATTAATAATGATTTTGTGTTAAAAGTTATATCAGTAGAATAAATTATTCTTGACAGAAAAAGATTAGTGTGTTTAGTGATATAAATGGATTGTTCCGTGTAACTAAAGCCAAGTAAAGAAAGTAGAGAAGACGATACATTTCTTAGCCTATTGTTTTTAACAAATACCGAATTAAGAAATCACACACTACATATTATCGACTATTCATTAAAGAAAAACTAAGGAGTGAAAACAAAAATACAAAACCCCAAAAGAGAAAAAAAAAAATTAAGAACTTGGCACGCATTTTAAAGGGGTGTGTAAAAAGAACACTATTTTGGTGACTTTTACTCCCTTTACGTATAAGATGGAACACAAAAACACAAAAGAAGAAGAAATAATTTCAAGAACCCTCCACAAAAGCATTACACCCTTGGCACTCGATCTCTCAAAGACGGTGATGTAAAGCTGAGACGGGAGCATGGGCAGCGGCTGCAGCTGGTTTACATTGGTAACACTTAGCAAAGAGACCAAAAGTATCGACTTGACGAACAAAGTTGGTCACACTAGCCCATCCACCGAACCCGAATCCAACAATGAGAACCCATATCACCACGAATGCATTCAACACGTACATCGCCGTCCAGCTCGGCATAAAGAACGGTGGCTTCTCCGCCGCATTCTACAAGAAAGATACAAAACAAGAAAATAATCAAGAAACCATAAAAAAAATAAAAAGAGAGAGTCTAAGTGTTTGTGAGTTTTGGTCGTATAGTAATGGACAAAATCCAAAGCTTTGTTGACCCATGAGAGATAGAAAGAGAGAGAGAGAGAGATATGATTGTGATTTGTCATACTCAGACTCTCACTTTAGATTAATGTTAGGCACAGAGTCCCTCTTGTACAGCTCCTTTTCATATATGATTATGACTCTTACCTATTCCTCTCCCTTATTTTCCTCCCAAAATATCCCTTTTTCATCTAACTTTTTTCCTTATGTTAATATCATATACACTGGTTAGAAAAAAGGTACAAAAGAAAAGAAAAAAAAAGAAGAAGTCATGGTCAATTACTATTTACTAATACTAACCTAACCAGAAAATTATATTTATGTTGTTCTTCTATATAAAGAATGAGCTGAAACCAACTCTCAATAATAAATAATTTGGAGGGGACGCCACACGCCAGTAAGGAATGTGGGTGATGATCCTATCTTCCGTAAGATACGGAACACTGAACCCCATCTATCTTCTTCCCTAGTCTTTTTTGCCCTCCAGTGTCATTAACTATTCACAACCCTACCCCTCAACTATAATAAATATTCCTCCACCGACTCTTCTTCTATCAACTTAGGATAGCGTATAATTGGTAACACTTTTTTTGTTAAGTTTATGTATGGTAAACTCAAGAAACTTTGTAAGCTTAAGGATGAAAAGAGAGTGGAATGAGTATAAAATGTAGTAATAATAACCTGACGAGCGGAGGCAGATCGGTAAGTGAGCATGTGAGCGAGGGAAGGGATGATATAGACGGTGAAGCTAACGAGAAGAGCACCGACAGCAGAATTGATGGGTCCGAAGAAGGGGAAAATAATAGCTAAGAACCAAATAGGTATAACCACGGGTAACCGAGCCAAAGCCCTTAAGCAAATGCTCTTCGTGTCATGCATCCCTATCACTTTCTCCCAAACAAAGTACAATGGCGTACATGCGAATCCGAACGTTATAAACTGCACGGAAAAAAACATATCGCATAAGTTAATAATAAACAAACCTCATGATGGAGATTTAACTAAAATGTATTGTTAAATGTGTAAATGTAAAATGTATACCTGATGAATGAGCATGAGGATAACAGCAGCGTCACGCCACCCGTTCTTGGGCATGAGAGAGAACGCGTTGGAGTGGTCGAGGAGTGCGTCTCCGAAGGCCCAGTAAACGGCGGCAGCTGAAGGAATCGTTAGTGTGAAAACGTACAACGTCGCCATCAAGTAAATGTACTTAAACTTCTGTGGTTTCCACATCGCATGCATAATCTCACTGCAATAACAAAAGTCAATATTAAATATAAATCCTATAATCAAATAAATAAGTAAAACGATTCGATACACCACAATCATCTAAGGGTGTGTTTGACATTTCAAATAAGCAGTACTATTCCTGTACTAGTAGTAGTGCTTTGGTATCAAATAGTGTTTGTTAATTCTTTAAAAGGATAGGAATAGTTACTACTACTATTCTCTTTTATTTTTTTACAGATAAAAGAAAGATTAGAAAAATACAATTTATTAGAGTACTACTATTTTAAGGATAGAGAGGAAACGATAAAAAAATAAAAAATGATAATAATCATGATGACAGTAATAATAGTTACACCATATTTGCCGGCAAAAGCTGCAATAGAAGCGGCGAAGAAACGATACTACAGCAGCAACCCATAATTTAATAATATGACACCAATTTAAGATATCATACTTTTTTTTTTCCAATTTAGCTTTAACTTAAAATAGTTACTTATTCAACTATTGTCTGACAGAATTAATTGATCTTTCTGTCAATATAAAATTAGAATAGTAATCATTTAGAAATGAAAAAGAATTAGAAAAGAGATGAAACTTACACAGTAACAGCGTGGCCTCCAAAGGTGTACAAGATATTGGTGGCTCCGGTAAAATAAAGCACTAGCTTTGTTGGACCTGAGTGTTTCACACCTTCCGTCTATATATAATCATTAACAAGCAATACAAATAAAAATTCGATTAGGAGAATATAATCATTTAACACAGTGCTAATTTTGTCTAGTCCTAAAAAACTTTTATAATACAAATTTGGGTTTAGATGCAGGGAATAATTCATTTCTTTTTCCCTGATCTTAAAAGAGAAATGCGAATTTTTTTTAAAAAAATTGAAGGCATATACTGTCACCTCATTGCAAAGCATATAAATATGATAACGACAGTGTAGTGATCTTTAAAATGTAATGTTTGTAAAATCTTTTAAAAACTAAAATAAAAAAAGAAAAATACCTGGCCGTGGATGATGGAGGCAATGGCTAAGTACCAAGCGGTGTAAGTGGTCATACCAAGGCCGAGGAAAGACCAAATACGGTAATTGTGAAAGGACGGTATAAACACAGTGGTTGCACAGCACGCGCCGAATATGTAAGTCCATGTTCTCTTGTCCAAGTGATCGTTTATGTAATAAATGTTACTGCAAATATTAACCAATCATTTTTTTGTTCATTATTTGTTAATGATTTAGATTGTATTAGTATATAATTAAGAGAAAAAAAGAAAAAGGAAAGAGAGGTGAGACCTGGCACAAGCAATGAGTTGGATAACAGATCCGAACAAGAGGAAAGTGCAATTGAATGCGAGTCCTGCTGCTTTCCAGTATGTACCAAGTAACCCATCCAGTACTTCAAACCACTGTTTTATAAAAACAAGATTAGTGATGAGAGTTTTATAATTATGTATGATTAGTGAATTTGATTAGAGAGAGATGAAGTATGTGTGGGGGACCTGAATGACGTGGTTTTTGAAGCTTTTGCCTTCTTTTTCCTTACGAGCTCTGTACTCGACGTAGAGAACACTGATGAGATAAGCAGTCCAGCTTCCGAGTAAACCATAGAAGATCTGAAGAACTATTCCCGATAACATCCCTAATTGACTGAACGAGTACGGTAACGTCAGTAGCACTTGCGCCACCTTTTAACAAAATCAGATCTTTCATGCGTTAGTAAATATAGAATACGAAATTATATGAATCTTTTTTAATTAAAAGGTTTTTTTGTCTTTTGTAATTTACAAACCTGGTTAGATGCGCAGCTGAACCAAGCGTCCCAGACAGAGCCACCGTGCCATAGGAAATTGCTTAGAGCAGAACTGCCGGAGCCGTCGTGCTCTTCGTTGTCTTTTCCTGTACGGTTTCCGTTTATCTGATCTGTTCCGCTGTCATTCGCCACTATTGCCTCTACTCCTTCCGACATTTTTTTTTGTTGGCTCCTAGATCTGAAAGAGGAAAACAATAAAACAGAGTAGAAGAATCAATTACGTGAGTAACTAAAGTAAGTAAGAACAGATACAAAACAGAAACAGAGCATAGAGAGAGAGAGAGAGAGAGAGAGAGAGAGAGAGAGAGATCAGTCATATACTTGACGATAATTTCAAGAAACTAAAATAGACAGTTACAAAACAGAGTGTAAAATTCCTCTTTCTTCACGATTGTTTTTTTTCTTCTTAAAGACAAGAGTAAAAGAAAGAGATAGAGAGAGACTTACGTTATCTTCTTTAAAGAGAAGAAGGAGAAGGTGAGAAGGAATGAGAAGCAACAAATACCCAAAACTTGGGTTTTATGTCCCTTTTTGAAGTTTCTCTAAGCTCTCAGTTGCTACTTCTTTTCAGTAAACTCTCTGTAACACTCACTTGTCTCTCTCTCTTGTGTCTTTTTAAAGAAACAGAGCATAAGAAGAGAAGCAAGAAATGTTCAGAGGATGAAAGAAAGAGAGAGAAGAGAGAAGAGAGAAGGAGAAGACTTTGATCTGAGCAAAAGAAGGGAATGAAGCTTAAAAAAAAACTATAAGATGCTTCGGGCTTCACCCCTTCTCCTTTTTATATACCCAAATCTCTCTCTCTTCTCTCTTCTCTCTTTTTCCATTTTTTTACTTCTTCTTCATTTCCTTTTCTTTTATATATTTTATCAATACAAGATTAAAGATATTTTTCTAAGAAACACAGCTGCTGTAAAATCACAACCATTAACTTCTTTTTAAAAAAAAATTTAGGTAACGGTAGCATCTTAACTTTTTTTTTTTACGTTTTCGCATTAATTATTCAGTGTGACTATTTGACATCCAGAATTCCCGGGTTCGACCACACCAAATATATTACAAACAAAAAATAACACTTATTTATTAAAACCAATATGGGTTTTAATATACAATATTAATTAATTGTTTATATGTGAAAAAGTATATTCATATGTTGTTTCATTAATTGAAGAAAAATAGATAGTTAGGATATGATGGACAAAGAAAATAATAATGCAAACACATTAAAATTTGACGAGTTATTGACTTTTATAGACACAAATGTATCTAGATTTTAGGTATCTTCTCTCTAATTTCTTTTTCAACAACAGCTATATACATATCTAGATTTTTAGATATCTATCAATTTCTACTAATATTTAGTACTAGACAATTTAACATCGGACCACATAAAACTACCATTAACCCAAATCAAATATTAATCTGCATCACTGCATGTTTATTTTGAACATAGAATAACATAATTAAGTTACCAGAAATACAAAAAAATATATCTAATTATATGATCAAGATAATTGATTTGTCCATATGATCTATATAACTTTATAAATAGAACATTCAAGTTTTAAGATATCTATCTGATCATCGAAAGAAAAATACTCATCCATATTTTCAGTGATCATGGAGCTTGCAAAATACTTATTTCCTATCTCAGCAATAATTGGATACTACGGACTACGGCCATATACCATATACATGATATATACTATGAAATCATTGAATATGATGCCATACATATTAGAGTTTTAGTAGAATCATGATGTAACTAATTGATAAGAAATATTTTCTTTTAAAATATATATTTATATTCTTTTCATGTTTGGACAACTAACACCAATTAATCATGCATAAATATTTGAACTTTTAGTTCTCTCACAACGTAATTAAATAAATACTTCCTTTTTTTTTTGGTAAATCAAATAAATCAATAAATACTTCCTTAATAATCTCATGTTTGAATCTCATGTTTGATTAAATAGTAAAATCAATTATATTTACAATAAGTTTTATGTAATATATTCTTATAAAATATCAAATAGTTAGATGAAATAGTACCGTAAATTTGTTAAAACATTTTCTACAATACGATTCCGTGGTACATGTGTTATATATAAATTTATGATACTATAAGGTCAAAAGAGGTAGGTAGACACTAATCTTTATTTGGTCTAATTATATTATTATTTTTTATTGATTTTCAAGTTATTTGAGTTAAGCATTCGGTTTATAAAGAAAACTGGATATACATATATAATATGATGTTCATTGTGCATTGTACATTGTACATTGTACATTGTACGTATGCGCACGTAGTATGAATATTAGTATGACAACCTTTGTAACTAAGTTTTGCAAGTAACTTGCTTGATCAACTGCTTGAAAAATTGAAACCACTTGATCCCTCTCATTAGTGTTCTCACTGGTCATTATCTCTAATTACATAGCTCGATACTAAAATGTTGCATACGTTATCGTAAAATCATATTCTATCTAAGAAACGGTTTTAATTATGCGCACACATAGAAAATTTTGACTATTTCTTGAAACTTTTGAAAACTAACATGCAATAACTCTTTCTGTATCCATGAAATTTAATCAACTTGCAGAATATTTTAAACAAATGTCGTATACTAAAAGATACATAGAGCCTATGTATGTAGTGTGTGTATTTATGTAAAGGCGGCAATGTTGCAGGTCTTCTTTAATTTGGTGCAGAAACTGCAGATTTTAACCCAACGAGTTGCTTGTTTTTGCTTCTCTTTCACGCAATAAAATAGAAAATTTTATAATTTTCACTAGTTAATGAAAAATATAAAAACTTGAATTTCCAAGCAATCAAACTCCTTTTATTTATTTATTCATTAGAACGTATCCAAGACTCTAACGCACCCTCAGGCTCCACTATTCCAAAATAGAAAAAAATTGTTTTAATAGTTAATGAACGGTTAAATATGAAGTATTCTCCAATATGTTCATCATTCCATTTTGTAATTTAAGAAAAAAATATTGAAATTATTTTTAAAAAAATATAATTTATATACGTTGTATTATATACTTAAGTCAAATGACAAAATAATTATTTTAAAAGATATTATAAATAAAACATGGAACTGATCAACATTATAAGTTGTCCTTCTCTACGTAGGCTGGGAGCCGAAACACACGAGAGAGTCTAACTATGAACCTCCCAAGAGAGAGTGAGAGACTAAAAACACCGAACCTAAATGAGCCAAAGCCAAAGCTTATAAGCCAGAAACGGACCCTCCACGAACTCACTCACTCACTCACACGCTTTGAGGGCTTTTGCTAAAGAAAGAAACATGCGCACTACGAACACACCTGCGCCCCCACACGCCGCCGTTTCATCATTTATAAAGATGCCTTTTTTTTCCAAACGTAAATTTTTGCCATTGAGCCTCCTCTCCTATCGGCTAGTAGGTCCTTTCATCTTTTTCTCCTTTACATTTTTTCAGGTCAAATAGTTTCCATCTTTTGTTCACATTTTTACTTCTCTAACTTTTTTTTTAATAGGTACTTCTTTTTGACGATTACTAACAATTTCTTATTAATTTTTGCTTATAACGTGTAGTGACATTGTCTTTGTAACACCCTTGTGATAATCTAGAAATAATTAGGTATCATATTCTGACTATACTATATAGTCTATATTCATACTTTTTAGTATAATATCGGTAACAAATGGTTTTCATTGCTAAATAAGTGCTTTATATGTAGTCTAATGAGAGAGTAGAGAGGCTAATCGTATCACCTGCCATTTAGTTTATTGTCTTTGTTGAACAATTTATGATCGTTAACATAAGTTATATTAAATCATTTTGACAACGTAGCTATCATCAAATCGATTGGGTCCATTTCTCATGTAGACATATCTCTCGGGAATCTTTACTCTTGTTTTAATTCTATAAAAATCCTTAAATTTGGTTAGTGAGATGCCTTTCAAATTATGAATCATTTGATTTGTATAAACACTATACTCGTATCGTTTGGTCACATGGGGAAGACTACACTATAAAAGATCTCAAATGGTGGAGCCACATCGCCACCAACACTAAACAATTATTTTGCAGTATTTAATAACCTAGACAATTTCCACACAAAAAAAAAAAACCCAATCTTATATAGTTTTAATGTTACGAAGGAATCGATTATATAGCAAAGTTATTACAAGTCAGATCTGCCAAATCCCTTATTTGGTGTGGCTTCGGTCTCAGGTAATACAAAATATTGCGAGTTCACGTTATCGTATTACACTCTGGTAATTATAAGAGGTATCCAAATCCTTACGAGTTGTGGTGATTTAAATAAGAAATTTGAGCAAACATCAGCTTTGACTTTTCACATCGCTTGATCGATATTTGTCTCTTTCAAGGCATATATTTGCACTGATACAGAATCGGGGACCAGCACAAATATTATCAGGCGATGGCTTGAATAAATAATCTCATCGACACATATAACAAAACTCGAGCATTTCGGACCAAATCTATTTTTGTCTTGTAAAATAAAATAAAATTAAATATAATTTGTTATTCTAGTTCACAATTTTTGTCTCAGCGACTATAAGAGATACAGTATATTTCAAATTTTACATATGACTAACGTTTTTATCAGAAGAAAATACATATTACAACAAGAAATAAAGAACTATTTTTTTTTTTGGACTAAGAAATAAATAACTATTTATTTAAACCAAATTTAAAATTAGAAGAAACTATGTTTCTCACGACCCGGGTTTTGTCGGATTGGTTCGGGTTGCCTTCTCGGCCCAACGTAGGTAAATATGATGGCAAATTTTGGAAACTGCTGAATACTATGCCTTCTCTTTCAAAAAAAAAAAAAATACGACACATTCTAATCTAAACTTCTTTATAAATCAATTTGTAGAAAGGTTTTATGAACTTTCCTAAATGTCTTCCATGGAAACCTAATCAGTTTTAATGGTAACGAAAACTTACAAACACCGTTTTGCATATTCCCAAACGGAAACAAAGTGATAAAGAAAAAAACTTGCATATAGACAAATAATGAAAACAAGTGGTGTAGAAAACTAAACAGAGACACATGTATTTTGTTGAAACTTGAAACCAATGAAAGACCCTCAGGCCAATTGAGTTGAGTACTGATTTCAACAATTGATTGTGTTTACCACTAATCTAAGACCGAATGAATGTTTCAGTCACTGTCGGCTCGTTATGTTCCACATCACAAACACAGCAAGGAACGAGCCATGAGAACTAGAAGAGTACGACCAGAGTTCAACAATACATAACGATGTAATCATAACATCCTTATGCAGCAGAAACCGTCTTATTCTATTCATAAAAGGAAACTATATTTTTCTAGTAGTACTGCCACAGTCAGAGTTGTAGTAGTACACATTGAGCTGTATACTAAACTACTACTACATTTGTATTGGGGGGGAGTATAGATGAAGAGATATAGTAAAAAAATTGAGGGAAAGGGGTGAGTGTGGGAAATGAGAAAGAGACATAGGAGTGGGAGAAGTAATGATGAGGAGAAGGATATGGGAGAGCAGAGGATGGTCTTTCCAACGGGGATCAAATTTCGGACCTTGTTCCCTTCTTGCTCCCTTCTCTTGTCCCTACGTACCCCTCTCTCTCTTTTGCGGCCTTTCCATTTTTTTCATTTTTTTTTTTGTTATTAATCACCACCACTTCTACTTTTTTTTCTATTGGAGTATTCTTTATTTTGTGTCAACCAATTTTTACTTATCATTCCATGTGCTTAGATTAACACTTTTCTTATTTTAATTTTTTTAAAGTGATTTTTTGATGGATTTTCTCTCGGGTTTTTTTTAGACACATCCCACTAAAATAAAAAAGTGTATTGAATGGTCTCTACTGTGTTTTAGTAATAAGTAAATCATCAAAGATATGCCATTACTAGATTTTTTCCCCGAATATCCCAGCTTAATTACAATTTTTATGATGAATTTTGTGCCAAAAACAAATGCAACTTCACTTGTTAGAATATGTTTGATTGAGTTTTTTTTTTTTTTTTTTTTGAAAGTTGGAAATGAGAGATATCTTCTTTCTTCTTTTTTTTTTTTTGTTGTTGTTGTGTGTATTGGTCGACACATCATCTCTGTCCAATATTTTACTGTCTCATATGAATCCTTAATAGATTCCACTACTGTAAGCTTTGATTGCCAAATTTCTTTCTTTGATGAAGATGGCCAAAGCTTCTTTTTTAATGATTACTAATTACTAAAACACTAATAAATATATAAACTTTGAGCTTTTTTGTTCTTTAAGGCAAAGAGTTTTCATGAAAAAACATAATTAGTTAAAAACAAATTCATGAATTTGCATAGAAGTCAGAAAATAAGATATATATTCAGATATGTATGTCATTCGAAAATAAAGTAGTTTGTCGACAAGGAAGAGCAAGAAAAAAAAATTCATTTTAGGTTGGGAAAATTGTTTCTTTGTGCATGTTATTTATCTGAAACGACACCAAGAAACAAACATCTTATCAATTTTTTCTATTGCTTTAATAGATTATTGAATTGGCTTTTTGAGTGGTTTTAATGAATATTTTGTTTGAACTATATGAGTAGTCAACAAAACTTTTGAATATATCGTAGATTCTCTCCTTGGCTCGCATATAACATGACACATTTTAAAACTTAATAATGATTTCCTAAATTCTCCAAGGATCTTAACTTTACCATTCTTTGACCAATGCTCTAAATACAGTTGACCAACGATTTCATTATATCCTGCAGCATGATTTACATAAGTTGATGATGTTAGATTTTTTAATTTCTTAAACATATATATATATATTACATTGTTTTTTTAAAAAGCTAATCTTTATTTCTTAAAACACATGGGAAAAAAACTTGTATGCGGTGAGATCATATCTTCTAACATAGAGTCAATATTTGGAGCTGAATTACTTTTAAAACTAATTAATATTCGTGGTTATTTTATTTTTAGGATCTATTTCCATAAACATACAAATGATGAAGTGGATAATTTAAAATAAAAAACAATCAAAAGAATTCATTTATTTATATATAGTTTAGCTTATTAAATACTCATATATAAAACCATTATTTGTTTTGTTACAATGCTCACAAATTATCTAGAGACAAAAACTCGTAAATTGATAAGAAAGATAGTGGAATGAAAAAGTGATTTGCTAAATCCCTAGGCGACTTTTTCTACTTGTAGTTACGGTCCAAAATCAAAATATATCAGGTGCGAAACTGACACCAGCATGACGTAATTAGTCTACACAATTTTTTTTTTTTTTTAATGATTCAGTTCATACGTTTGTGAAAGTGTTCGAGATTATAAGAGCAACCTCATTGCAGAGATTTAAGTTATATCTTAGCTAATTAATCAAAAAAATTTAAAGCAAAAACATAATTAATTACCAAGATATCGTATCTTGGAGAAGATATAGAAAAGAGGGTAAGATACAGCTACATGTCACGTTTCTATTGGTTAGAAGAAGAAATATAAAAAAAAAACAATAATTCATTTCTCATAGAAGAGAGGGTAAGATACACGTGTATATTTTAAAATTTTAATAATTCAATAATATTATTATGTTTTTAATAATTAAATTCTTATTATGTTTTGTATATTTTAAAGTTTTTATAATCCAATAATATTATTATGTTTTTAATAATTATTTTTTTTCCTAAAATACTATACTTAAGAACCTACCATTAATCAACCAAAAAAACATATAACAAGCAATCATATCTTATACTCTCTACTAATTCAATTAATTAATAAACTACTATTAAGATACCATAATTAAATCTCTGCAATGAGGTTGCTCTAAGAATGAAAAAGGCATAGCCATAAATAGTACCATAATATTACAATATATCATATTACTGTATAATATAAAAAATAAGTCAACATATTTATATAATAATAAAAAGTCAACAGATCAGAAGAGGTAATTTTCACTCTTCAAGATTCCAAATAAGATGGCAATAAATGTTTTAAATATTATGTCAGTAAACTATTTGATTAATGAACCACATCCACCATAGTCGGCTGCGGCTGAGATTGCGTCGCCGGCGTAACGTTCCCGATGTGCTCCATCTCGTTTCTCTCTTCACACGACAAACGAGAGCCTCTCAATAGATCCTCCTCCAGACATATCTCTCTACTCAATTGAATTTATCAAAGTGCCACGTCAACCATATGAATAAGTTCACAATGTCAAAACCGTCCAACAAAAAATATTAACCGTCAAATACAAGTTGACTTGAAATATGATTCAGACTTACAAAATAATTGTAATGCTAAAAGATCATCCAACAATTATAAACTAAATCTTCAGAAACAAAACCAAATTCGAAGTAAATGTATAAAGTTTATTATAGTACTAAACATATGTTTAAGTATCCACGCACTACGGTGAAGAATGGGATATATACTGTCTGATATGTCGAAAGATGGATGATGAATCAGAAACATGTTTAGTTCAAAGGGGCTCCATGGTGCACTAGCTACTACATTAACATGAAAACTAATGCGGTAACTTAAAAATCATGAGTCTGCATGATAATATCTTTAGACCAAGCATGAAGCATTTGTGATTATTGTACCTTACATACTGGCTACAACTTTAAGAATCTCACCTTCACTTTCCGGCCACCTTTTTTTTTTGGGTAAGACAAAAGTAATTTGGGAATTATATATATTTTTTATGTAAAACTTAAGAGTAATTAAGTAGAAAATATAATTATCTGTATTTTCAGTATTTATTTAAACCAGAAAAGTCGTATATAAGTTAAACCAAATTTTTTGGATCTTTTGTAATCTATTAATTTATAAATAAAATTTTCTTTCAGAAGAACAGCTTTTATATTTTACAAAAAGAGTGCAAATACTGGATATTATCTACAGTACATATTTATTAGAAAGAAAAAAATCAAATGATATGTAATGTCGGTTAATGATAGAGACTAAAAACATTGGTTATCAATGTAACTAACTTTGGTTTTAACTGCAAAATTTATGGAACGGTGAAATAATGTTTCGACATAATTATATAATATGTATAGATATATGGAACTAATGATCATGAGAAAAATGCTAAAATCTCGTATCATTAAAAATCGCAATTTGCACAAAAACAAAAAGAACACTAAGAAGAAAAAGAAAAAAGATTATGTGGCTCGACTAAAAACATTACAAAGAATGAAAATTTTTTGAGTTGTGTAATAATTACTGGTCGAACATAAAGGGAAACATTCGTAAGCTTTCCGTGCTGGAGATATAAGAACAAGTGATCATTGAAGTATTCATTAACTGTGCTTCTTATTTTTATTTTTATTTTCGTATTTGTAAGATTTTGGTCTTTCTAAAGGTGGAACTCCATCTTTGACTTTTTTAACTTTTTTTTTTGAGTATTTGAGGTTGCGTAGTTTTAACTTTTGAGTTTTGTTGACCTTGAGAATACTAAAAGGTAAAAATTGAATCCTTTAAAGAGAAAAAAGAAAAAGAAATAGGTATATATTTTCATCACAACACATATTTAAAATGCTACCTTGCAAAAAAACAAAAAAAACCAATTGGAATGAAAATGAAGAATCATATCATTCACCAATCACCAATGATCTTAGTTACCATAAGAATAGAAAAGAATCGAAGTGCATAAATTAATATACCCACAGATGTGGACTTAAAATCAAGACACAGTAGTGGTGGTGCATGCAGATAAAAATACATAATCTTGTGTTATTAATGTCAGATGCCTAACTTTCCCGATACAACACCATGTGAGATATGTCTGGATTTCAATTCGTCCTTCGACTACACACAATTCATTACATGTATTGCCAAACAAATTAAATGAATGGCAATCTTTTTTTTTTGTTCTTTTTTTGTTTTGTAAAAGTAAATACTGTAAGTGGAAATCTTATTTACTCTCCACTTCTCTATATATGTACCGTAGATCGATATTTCTCTGTTCAGTCAATATTTTTGTGTTCCCCTTGATTAAACAAAAAACAAAATAACAGTTTTGTATCTGTTCTGCCAGAAAGGAGAGGAACTTTTCTTTTTCTGGTTCATAGACAAAAGAAGATATATAACAAATTTCAGAACAAGGTACATTAATCCATAAAATGGTACTGTCCAACTAAATGAAGAACAGTATATAATTTAAAATTTTGGCGGTCAAGGTTAAAAGGATGAGAGACGGTTAAGAGTAGATCATGATGCATGCCATACTAAGAATGGGAGTTATCAGGTTATCAAGTTACCAGTGGTTAGAGTTTGCATATAATGGAATTGAATTCGGAGGTGTCTCTCTCCTAGTATAATTCATGTAAGCACATTTGACATGTGACTTATAATCCGTTCATGTAAGCAACTATATGTAATTATTCCAAGTAGAACTAGCCGTTCAAAACCTATTGTAAAGCGTGAATAGACACATATATAGTCTATTTTTATCTCATTCTTAATTTACAAGCTTATTATAATTATAAGTTAATCAACCACACTTTGACCCTTCTTAGACGCAAAGGTCCGACTTAGCCAGAAAGGAGGTATAACCCACAAAGGTTCTTAAAGGCCTAGCTAGCTAAGTGATGATTAAAGGTCTCTTTGTTAGGGGTCTCTTTGAAAATCAAAATTTATTTCTCTGATTGATGTTTTATTTTGGTTAGATAGCTCATTCTTTGTTGTTTACAAATACAGACATTTAAAAAGAGTTATTATCTTCATTATCTTATGATATCTTTGTAATTAAAATAAGGTGACATCGATCCATAGATATGAACGTGTTTTTATCAACCAAAAGAGCAATAGTAAAAGTCTTATCACAAATCAAACAAGAACTAAAAAGATAAAAACTAAACCTGCTTTCTTGAGTAAAAGTTTCAATGGTTCTTAAAGAAAAAGAGAAAGAGAAAGAGAGGGAGAGAAGAATTTCAATAAGCCACGAAGACCCTTTGAATTATTAGTTGGATTCATGTGAGCATCAAGGCCACCACCTTTCGTTTTCTAATAAATTCCTATCCAACCTCACACATAAGATAAAAATCATTTATTCACTTACACAGTACTCCTAGAGTTCCAAACAAAAAGCCTCCTCTTAATTTTTTCTCCTAATTAATTTTATATAGTATGATAATATATATAAAATTCTAACGTTATTTAAGCGTATATCCATGGAAGAAGAAAAAAAGAAACAAACCTAACCACATGCTAGCTATTTCCAAACCTTTTTCTAAAGATATGAGAATAAAATAAAATGAACGGAAAGCTATTTTTGGTTTTGTTAAAGATCCATTACAAAGGGTTGAATATAGAAAAGAAGGACCATTAATACAAAAGCGATGTTGTGTGTTATGTTAAGTTCGTAGGGTCGGATGTTAACAGCAATGTATAATAGTATTATGAAGTTGAAATTAAGAAAAGAGCTCTCATCGAGAATAAAAATGTGCTCTTTCATCTTTTGAAAGTAGTAGGTGAGTGGGGACTACTTATATGTACTCCACATATGTTCAAAGTTTTAGTACTAATTATTTTAGCCTCTTTTCATGATTGTTTGGGAAGCTTTGAGAAAACAATATATTAAGTTGATAAATTTCTACAACATTTTCAGATCATTTTGTTTAGATCAAAACTGACAATTTTATAATTGAGTTAAAACCTACTCCTCCACATTCATAGAAACTACTTACAATTAAGTGATGACAAAATTTGATGATACTTTTATTTTCATATATGCTTCTATAAATAAAATAAATTCCAATCAATACCGTTTTCGTATATTCTCCAATTGATGGGTAAAAAACTTATCCAATCACACATACTTGTATCTTATTTGAATTAATTTATTTTTAAAAAATTTCTAAGAATTAATACCTTATCTTTTTTCTTTGGAATCTATATGTTTGACGTTATCCCAAATTTGACCCCACTAAAAAACACAAGTAACTCTTGAGGACCCATTCCGATCGTAACACAACAAATGATATGCTACTAGAAATTACCTTATGCCCAAATCATATCTCATTTCATCTCTAGACTATCTTATGTCGCTTGGCTAAAAGCCAAGGGGCGATTATGTCATATTGTTATATGGTTGTCTTCGAGACTTCGTGAACGGGTTTTAACGACCTGCAGAAGAACTGAAAGCAAACATTTTGGGAAAGATCGAACGACAGTGAACGAAGGGAGAGTCAATATCTTAGAAAAACAAAAGGCACGTGGTATGTACTGAGAGCTCATTTAATAGTTATTAATTTCTTATCATGCATGCATATGATATGTATTAACGTATGTCAATATGTAAAGTTTACTAACCTTCAGTGTTTTTTTTTTTTTTTTACGTTAGAGACTTCGTTGGAAATGGAATGTTATTAATCACCTACGATTACGATACGTCTAAATAAACTAGGAAATATATATATTTTGTATAAATGATTAAGAAAAATAGAGAGTGCCGTATTCCACTTTCTTGATTGATTATTTTGTCTTCCATACGATTATGTTGTTGTAAACAATATCTTAGATTTTTATGTATTTCCTAGTTAAATTGCACGAGTGGATTGGATTGGACAGTAGGTGGCAGACATTGAATGGAAAAGATAAGAGCCCTGAGCTTCCGGCTTAAATAGCCTTTTTTGAACTTTCCTTTGTGCTACTTTACTTGCTACTTTTTTTTTTTTTTTTCAATTTCCTCTTATTATTGTTTTATTAAAATTTCATGAAAAGAGTGTAAGACAATTTATAGACCTTTCCTTTTTTTTTTCCTGAATAAAATTAAACGCATCTGTAGCCATATAGACAATAAAATTTCACTATATTGATCCAATTTTGATATAGTGATGGCTTGCTGTAAGTTGCAACCTATAAGAGACCAAATATGTTCATGGGAACTGTAGCCATTTTAACTTTCATTACTAAAATTTGTCATTGTTCAAAAAACCGGCCAAATCCAGTCCCACTAGCAATAGATTTGAATGTAAATGATTCGTTGCAAATGGTGACGGCATGTGTGACCATATATGATAGCATACATCCTTAATTGTAATAACTAATAAGTGGTCAATGATCTCTCGGCCCAACCTCTCACAATGAGAGGCTCGTACATGACAAACTCAAAAGAATTAGTCAGTGGGCTCAGCTTCCAACATCAGGCCCAATTGCTTTACAGCCCACAATCCCTAAATAAATAAATAAAACTAAGTACAAGACAATTATATATCATAGTTGCCACAAATGACAAAACCTACCGTCATTGATTCAGAATTTAAAGCATGTGATTACTCTCCGTCTTCACTCTACAATAGATGCCGATCACTGGTAAGAGTAACTAACAGAAGTATTATGGTTTACAAAGTATATGTTTTATACAATGGCTTTTGCACATGATTCAGTCGATCGTTTGTTTATGATTTGTATAGTACAATGTGTTTAGCTAGAAATAGGGAATTAGGAACGAACTAACCCACATAAATGTTTCATTACAATTTCATCAGAGATGCTATTTCACATGGAGATGTTAGAATTTTTAAAAATGTTCATGTATATTTCTAAGACCCAGCAGATTTGTTGCCGAAGATGTTTACTGAAAGAACGCTTTAGTTCATATTTCTTTTTTCTTATTTTTTGTCGGCACTTTAGTTCATATTTCTTACATAAAATATTCTGTCGTGAAACCATACCATAGTTCCGGGCAACTCGTAGTAAATCTAACGTGTCATTTACATTTAAGCATAAACTCCATCGAACATTCTTTTTTTTTTCTTTTTGGTCTAGTCTTTACCACCGTTTCGTTTGCGACCGTCAACGTCTACTTATGTCGTTGAAAGTGGTTGCTAACGTCACTACGGCGCCGAACATGCTAAATATTGATTTTGATATTTTGGACGAGCCAATGAGAAAAGAACAGATAGTTCGGTATATGGCTTGACGGAGCTGTCAAAGCATTTAGATAGAATTAGGTGAGATAAAGGAGAATTATGGCTTGACCTTTTCTTCTTACATTTTATCGGAAGATTTTTATTTTTACTCTGTATGTTCACCAAACAACCAATAAGGTACCTTGTTATTTAAGAAATTATACAGAATTAACTTAAACGTATTTCTGATAAACAAAAACAATTGACGGAAGTGGGTTCCGCTTTAGAAGTAGGAATTATTTTCCTTTTTTTTTTTCTTACTAACAACTATGTTGGTACTTGACTACTACTTGGTATGTTATTAAAATGGATATCTTCAAAATGAAAGAAAGAAACAATGCGTTAGGTTTATTTTCACCTCTTTTAAAGTAGAAATAAGTCTAGGTTTCAGAAAAATCGTATACATACAGTTAAAGGTGAGAGTAAATGCAAAGCCACTTAATGCCTTTTGAGTTGGTAAATTATATGGAGGCCACATCAATGTCCCATGTGGTATCACTTAATTTAGGTATTGAGCTTACTAATAAAACCATAAATAATAAATATACATGAATCTATAAATCTAGTTTTTCTTTCTATGCCTTTCTAGTGAGCTTTTCTTAGTTATTTTTTCACTAATCATCAGAGATAACAATTAACAAGTAGCTGATGCATACAACCACATTTTTTATATTAAAATAATTGTATTTGTAAGTTCCTCAATGCTTTTTTTGGCGGCAAGTACCTAAATGCTTTACAATGTACGAATACGCGAGTTTATGATGAATAGTAGGCTACAAAGAACCGTTGGACTAATAGGTGCAATTTGTTGAGAAGATATATTTGTCGACACTAATAAGTACCTTGTAGTAAAACTAAGATAGTCCTGTCAATGTAGGAAAATTATGTAAAAATGATTTAGCTACTCTTACGGTGACCGGACGGTCGTAGTTTGGAATTGATTTCTTGTTATACGAAAATGTCAAACTGAAGACAGGTGACATGACGACAATAAAGGAAAGAAAAAAAGACAAGGCACATTAAAATGACATCTATCAAATAGCATCCGAAGACACGAAAAAAGATGATTCATAGCCACTGAAATTGTATAATAGAGAGGTTATTAGAGACCAAAAGTCCCGCATCTTATGAAATCAGAATAGAACTAGATTATATTTCGGAATTCTATTATATACGATCAATTATATGTAAATACAATTATCCGGTAAAGGAAGAATAAATAAACTTGAAATGTTAATAAATTTGAGCTTATTGTTTGATCTTTGTGAATCTTGGTTTCAAAATTGAGATCTTCTTATATGTTGGATTTGGTCTAGTATTTATAGAGTTTTACATTTTTGGGTTATCAAATCATGAATTCATGAGGTGGATAGGTCGACCACTCGTTGATCTTCCACATGAGATATGTGACTCATATGCTTGGCGCCGTAGTAATAGCTAGCATTCCTAGCTAGAACACTTTACTAGCTAGAACAAGTTCGACTGGTATATAAGGATAATGATAAGGCGTTAGATGATGGGGAGTGTCGATATTGTTTTAGCGCTTGCTTGTTTAAATGTCTTCAAGATGATATTAATGTGTTAACGTGTATTTTATGCATGCATCTTTAGCGTATATATAATCTTTAGACGTTATTTTCTATATTGTTGGAGACCATTATATATGTTATAATCGGATGATACTTCGAACTTGATCACATGCATGTAACAGATTTTGATAACGATTTTTACCCATCGTTTATTTGAAGTTCACACTCGATACCATATATAGAAATAATACTACACGTACGTATTTGATTTTAGTTTGGAGACTTCTTCCACACACGTTTCCAAGCCTTTAGTACATATCAAAATATCCACAATTTCGAGAGATTAGCTATGCTTTTTTGTTTTTGTCGATGATTTATTAAATTAATGGGAGACTCGACCCCATGCTTTTAAAGTTTCTTGAAATATAATACTTGCTAATTATCTCACAAAGTAGATGTCCTAAATTCCTAATTTGTTTTTTATGCGAAATATTTTTTTATCACGTTTTGGTGAAAAAATGTCAACAGCATAGTTTTGATTATAATTTCACTATTCATAGAGGCGAATAATAGTTTTAACCGGTGACAAAAAGTGACCGTACATACCACTCAAAATATGGTAGATAATACTCGCTTTCACATGTCACAACATTAGGCATTAGGTATTGTTATCTTAACTTAAGGAATTTACATAGATCGATACAATACAACCTAAACACCACATCACCAAATTAGTGATTATAATGAATTCCAATAAATTATCACCAAAAAAAAAATGAATTCCAATAATTTTTTATTAATATATATACATTTCTTTGCTCATATGTATATGATAGATTGAAATCCCCTTAAATATGTATGATAGGAAAATAAGCCATATTCTTAATTTATTTTCTTTTCTTATCAATCTTTTTAAGAGAAAACACTTAGCTAATCTCGAGTTCCCTCTTTTTGTATTTCTTCCCCACTTGAGTGTACGCTTGTGAAAAGCATCTAATAACTGGTGTATGTTCTATCCCGGAAGTTAACTGATCTTTAAGCCTAAGTAACCGTATTTTCAACAAGTCAGACAAACAACTTCAGGATAATTAAGTGTTAAAATAAAAGTCTCATTATTTTATTTTTCATAAAAAAAAATAACTTCATATTAAAACTTTCTCTAATGATCCAGTTCCTCTAAGAATAATTTACTTTTAAACTAAGTAATATATTTTTTAAATGATGGTGTTAACTGCGTAAGAATTTAAAATTTTATTTGTAAATTGTAATTGTAAGATTATTTTTTTTATCTTAAGAAATGTATGTATAATGGATGATCTCTTCAAAATTTATTCTTAGCTTTTTTTTTTTTTTTTGGTTACCAATTATTCTTAGTGTTCATAAGGCTGAAAATAAAATACTTTAAAACGTCATGTAACATCAATCATCACACATTGTGAACCTCTAATATAGTGAAATCTTTATCGGATAGCCAGATAGGTAAGCCCAAAAACTAATAGGAGATGGAGATATGTGAGATTTATAGGCAGAAACAATCGCTCGTACAAAACGATACAAACACAATACACAAGATATGGATTTTTCTTCCAGTTTGCAATGAGTTTTAAAAAACTACATCTTAAACATTAGACTTGAGTACAATTAAGAGAAAAGACAAAAAAGAATCATCAATCATTCTTTTAGTTATGTACAAAAAGACACTGATGCTGTCACAACCACCGTTGCAGCAACTATTACCGGCGCCACTTAAACCTCAAAACCGCCGGTGGTGGTGGTGTTAGGCTGTTAGTGGAGCCGTGGAGGTGATTTTATTATATAGGTATGGTTTTCTCATTTATGTACAATTGCCACATGCATATAGTATGTTTTGTATTTGTTTGAGAGTTCGAATTAAAGGTTTAAGTATGCTTTCTCATAGTTTCGGTTTAAAATTTTCATATTGAAAACGATCGTAATTTCATATCTCTTTGAAAGTTGTTCGTATATTTGGTTGATCGAATATAAATTTACAAAAGTGGATTTACTTAAAAATACAATGTTTTCCCAAAACAAAATAATTTAGAGAAGTTGCTCTAACTATAAAACGGCGGCGCGTGGGCCGTTCTCAACAACATAAGATAAAATCTCAAATAGGTTTTGGTTAATCAATAAATTGGTGTCGGTCTTCACCAACTTCAACTCTCCTTGCTCTCTTATTTCACACGTCTCAAACAACTTCTTCTACAATTAACTATTCTCCCTAATTAAACAAATCTTGATATCCACTTTATTGGCACTATTATCTCCACAATCACTTCCTTACGAATTAAAGAAGATTTACTAATAAATTTACATTGACAACAGTCAACAGTTATAGTCACACAGATATTGTTATCTTATTATGCAGTGTGTGTGTGTGTGTTTTTCTCTTACCTTTGAAAAATCAAAGCACATATTTCTTTGGCATACTAATATCAAACCACCACAACAACAAAATCATGCCCATTCTCTCCTGCCTCTCTTTATATAAACTACACTCCCAAAAGTATTCACCAATCCATATCCATTCTCACCTTCCAAATCTCCCTCTTCGCCTCTCTCCCCCCCCCCTCTCTCTCTCCCTCTATCTTCTCTTTTCTCTCTTCGGCTTCTTCACTAATGGGAGCTACTCAGGAGAAGCGGCGACGTTTCGAGCCGATATCAAAGTGCGACGTCAAGGACCGGTCGAACCAAACCGTAGCCGCTGATCTAGACGGGACACTACTAATCTCTCGTAGCGCCTTCCCTTACTATTTCCTCGTGGCCCTCGAAGCAGGAAGCTTGCTCCGAGCGTTGATCCTTCTCGCGTCCGTACCGTTCGTTTATCTTACGTACTTGTCCGTCTCCGAGACTTTAGCCATCAACGTCTTCGTCTTCATCACCTTCGCGGGTCTCAAGATCCGAGACGTTGAGCTAGTAGTCCGTTCGGTCCTTCCTAGGTTCTACGCGGAGGACGTGAGGCCCGACACGTGGCGTGTCTTCAACACGTTCGGGAAACGGTACATAGTAACGGCAAGTCCTCGGATCATGGTCGAGCCGTTCGTGAAAACATACCTAGGAGTCGATAAAGTTCTTGGAACAGAGCTAGAGGTATCAAAATCGGGTCGGGCCACCGGGTTCGCAAGGAAACCCGGTGTTCTCGTAAGTGAACACAAACGTGACGCCGTGTTGAGAGAGTTTGGTAGCCTTGCGTCTGATTTACCTGATTTGGGGCTCGGCGATAGCAAGACGGACCACGACTTCATGTCCATATGCAAGGTTAGTTCCGTCAACACCTCTTTTTCATTTAGTTTGTCGCTTTCCATTATTTTACTTTCACCATCTACCTACATTAAATAACATAGAGGACGTTTATGAGTGATATATAACTATGTGTCTCTGGAACTTGTCCGTTGTTGCAGCTTCTTTTGTATAATAATTACTGTCTTGTCCTATGGAGTTTATTACCCTTCCTAACAATTTTGGGCCAATCATATTTATACCTTTTTATGTGGATCAGTAGATGGCGATAAAATTAGGTAAATTACTATTAAAAGTATATATATTTTTTTTAGGAAAACAAAAATGTTGGTGTTATTATTCTAAATATCTTTTGTTATTAAAAGGCATAATGATTTACTTTAGATGACATGTTATTTTACTTATAACTATAACACCCCAATAAATTCATATTTTTTTTCCGATATCCCTTTTTCCAAGTAAAAAGAGTAGTCAGCCATATATATAGCCATTTAATTTACTTAATAACTTTCGATTGGACCTAAATGACCATTTCTTAATTACTTTGATAAAATTCTTATACTATATTTTGTTTTTATTGGGACTTTTAAAGTGTATTTGGAAACCTGAAATATAGAATAATAACTTAGGTTCCTCATACACGAACCACCAGTTCTTTTTTTATTTTCATCATGTAAAAGCCATGATCATCTCGTTTTTTTTTTTGTGTGGTTCTATTTCACTCTCCATTCGTTTCGTAAATTTCAAATCAGTTATCGTAATAAACTAGTATATGAAACATATGTTATTTCTAGATACATGTTCTTCTAACCATCAATAAATTTGATAGTACACACGTATGTCTCGTGGCCACTTTGCTGTCAACTCTCCTATATAATTAGAGAAGAATGAACTACGCATGGTACTCGACAATTACAACCACTTGCGTACTTTAAAACATAGTAACTTACGTACATTTTTCTTATTCTATTACTGCCTGCAGGAAGGTTACATGGTGCCACGTACGAAATGCGAACCATTACCTAGACACAAGCTCTTAAGCCCCATAATATTCCACGAGGGCAGATTAGTCCAACGACCGACGCCGTTAGTTGCTCTGTTAACTCTCCTATGGCTTCCGGTAGGTTTCTTCGTCTCCCTCGTCCGTGTCTACACGAATATTCCGTTACCTGAACGCATCGCCCGTTACAACTACAAACTCACTGGCATCAACCTAGTCGTCAAAGGCCACCCTCCTCCACCGCCAAAACCCGGCCAACCAGGCCACCTCTTGGTCTGCAACCACCGCACCGTCCTCGACCCGGTGGTGACAGCTGTCGCGCTCGGTCGGAAAATCAGCTGCGTCACTTACAGCATCAGCAAGTTCTCTGAGCTAATCTCACCAATCAAAACAGTTGCGTTGACTCGTCAACGTGAGAAAGATGCAGCTAACATCAAGCGTCTATTAGAGGAAGGTGATCTCGTGATATGTCCTGAGGGAACAACATGCCGTGAGCCTTTCCTTCTCCGGTTCAGTGCTCTCTTCGCTGAGCTCACGGACCGGATCGTTCCCGTGGCGATCAACACGAAGCAGAGCATGTTCAATGGTACAACCACACGTGGCTACAAGCTTCTTGATCCTTACTTCGCGTTCATGAACCCGAGGCCGACGTTTGAGATCACGTTCCTTAAACAGATTCCGGCTGAGCTGACTTGTAAAGGAGGCAAATCGCCGATAGAGGTGGCGAATTACATACAAAGGGTTTTGGGAGGAACCTTAGGTTTTGAGTGCACCAATTTCACAAGAAAGGATAAGTACGCAATGCTCGCTGGTACCGACGGTAGGGTTCCGGTGAAGAAGGAGAAAACGTGATTATTGATCGAAGGATGGAGAAAACGAATTGAAGAAATAATACAAAGATGTGAATCTTTTTTTCATTTGGATGGTTAATTATTATTATTTCAAGGGGCAAAGAATTGATAAGTTTGTTTTTTGTTGTTTCTTTAAATATCTTCTTCTCTACTTCGATGAATGTTTCTTCAAGTTTTACTTTTAGTACAATAACGGTTTACGAAAAGAAAGAAGAAGAAAAACTCGGTTTGGATGTGTGGTTGTATATAATATTCGTTAGGAAATTAACGACGTGTATACATTACGTTTCTTATAAAGCAGTTTAGTGGAGAAATTTTCTTGTAACTATGTTCGTTTATGAGATGACATTTTGTACGTATGAATGTAATAACCACTAATAACACTATAATTAATGGACGTCTGAAAGTAAAATCATTTTTCTCTGTGTAAAAAGTAAAATCATTTTTCTCTGAATGTAAAAAATATAAGTCATATCCACTAAATTAAAGATCAAATTAATTTTACTTTCATTTATTGATATATATAGTAGCTACTATACCCGATCCTGATCATGTCAGGAATATGTACAACAATGCAATGAATTTACAAGTTATCTATGCATTTTAATCGATCAACATTATTTTCCCTCACTTTTTAGGACAACGAAGTTAATTTCTGGATATATTTGACTTTTAATTCTTAGGATTAAAGGTTTTAAATCTTACATACACAATACAGCTATTTCAGTTTGACCGAGAAAACATACACACACACATACATGATATAGTAACGGCGACTTGGCGAGTTAATATAATATGTTTAGTTATGTATTGTATACGCTATGATGCTGGTTCAGTTAATAAAGTATATTTTCCTCACAAATTTATACATTTAGAACTGGAGGTATAAAATTGAGTTACAGTTTGTTATCTGGAAATTAAGCTTTGGACAATAATTCTTCTATACATCTTAGATTTTGTTTTGCATTTATTACTAACTTTTTTTTGAAAACATATAATAACGTACGTGTACATAGTCTTTTTCCTTCTTTGAATCACATGTCATATCTGATATGCTTACTTTCCAAAACACAAGATCACCAACGTTGCGAACGTTATAATCACAAAATTAGCAAGACTAAGCAAAGTCAGCCAATGATCTCGACCACAAACGTAAAGCAGAAATACTTTCACAAGACAACATATATCAATTAAGTTGACAAATCTAGCTAGTTAGGGGGGTCATTAGTTCATTATTAGGCCATAACAATCTGTATGTTTATGCAAGTACATCTAGCTATAGCTATAAATTAGATAACAGCATATTCTACTATTAAGTTGCTAGATCTATAAGTGGGACAATGGATAGATAATCAAGATCTATGTCCGATGCTGGGTCTACTAAAAGTCACATGATTTTGACTCGGCCTAAAACTTTCATAACGATGGGGTATCAACTTAGGCAGCCTCTTTAATATTCGAACAACCCATGGCTGCGGTGACAGACTCTCCTTTATGTCAGTATTAATTCTCCAGTTTTCTTTTTGCAAGTTTGCAACCCAATTGGTTCCAAAATAATTTTAAACTCTATTTATTGTTTTTTTTTCTTGTATGGTGAAATTAATAACACTGCTGATCATATGACAGTACTACGTACGTAGTAACTAGTAACTCGTTCAAACAAGTGAAAAAAATAGGAGTTAGCAGCAGCATTTCTCATAGCCAAAGAGTCTGCCGACCACAACTGATAGAATACATATCTTATGAAAAGGATGGAATTAGATTTCTATATGCAAAATTATTTCGTTCATGCAGGATATATGTTTTTTTTTTTTTTGTCTGTCAAAGACTCAAAGGAACAAGAATTACATTTGTAATTATAGTTTGTTGTATTTTAATTATATTGGAAATTATGAGCATTCAATGTTGGGTCTACACTAGGCTTGAAGGCCCATTAAGTAAACGTAGTTTTGACCCACAATATCATTCAGGCTTTCAACTAGGATCCGCGGTGCAGCGCTGATTGCCGTTCGTTTTAGCGGCGCTCGCTTCTCTGTGCCTTTTTAACTTTCCTCACTGTATTTCTTCGTCAACCACGAGAGATGATGCAGTAGAGGTTTTGATTACGGCCAGGCTATATCCACTTCCTCCATTGCCGTGTAACATTAATTATTGTTTGACGAGATATTATGCGTGATGTGTACGTTAGGGCTCGGGTGATCGATGGAGATGAAGATGGTGGTGAATGAACTAGACTCGATGAAGATGGTGGTGAATCGAAGAAGATAATGTTCTCCGATTCACCATCTTCATTATCTTCTTCTGTCTTTTTTTCATTATTTTAATTGAAGTTTGTTTGGCCGTCAAGTATATGTTAACTATAGCTTGTTATGAACTGGCAAAAGTCCTGGTCTCATACAAAATTGATAGTTTATATTCATATTTATGTAAATTAAATAACATTATCAATAAAACCAGCCGTGTTGGTTGTGGGTTGTGACCAATATAACAGAGTATGAGAACAATATTTTAAGCCGGTCTCTTCTATTTATTTAGAATATACAAGCACGTCTATGCCTCCATTAGCCTTCTGTTTAATGTCTGGCTCAATTTGTCTATCTCTACATATCTTGATTTCGTTAAATTGTCTTTTAAAAAAAATTGTAAAGCTGGAAAAGTTATGTTTGTTGGTTGGTAAGCATTGTTAGTCATTGATTTTGTTTCCACATGAGAAGTAATGGCGTCTTTTCTCCGAGTCATTGGTGAGTTAAGATGTGGTTTCTGCTTCTTGATCTTGTTTTGATAGTTCAAGATCTACACCAAGATGCTCCATTGATCATTTTCTAGCAAATTCTTGTAATTTCTAAGTCGTTCTCTTTAATGTTTTCTTGATCATTATGTTTTTTTTTTCCCTTGTATGTCAGTTCTATCATGGGCTTTTACCGTTGCGTGGTTTACTCTCTGGATGTTGATGCTATACTTGACGAACGAGATGAAGCTAAAGTTCACGGACGCAGCTGCAGTTGTAAATGTGTTTGCTGGTGTATCAGCCATTGGTCATCTCGGCATGCAGTTTCTAGTTGATGCATTTATTGGTCACTTTTGGATGCTCTGTCTCTCTACTTTAGCATTCAGTTTCGTAAGACCTTCACCTCCTCTTTAGCTTAGGCTACGTAGTACGAATTTATTCTTTGTGTTAGAAGTGAAATTTTACGCTCTCTCATGGTTCAGGGATTCGGGTTCTTGGCAATATCAGCTTCACCAATACTTTCTGGCAATGGAAAAAAGGGCCTGTTCTACATAGCCCTAACAGTTATATCCGTTGGTATATTTGGACGGTCTATCTCTTTGGGAGTATTTACAGAGGACCAATTAGAAGACGGTAGGAATAAGGGGAATCCCGCCAAGCTCGTTAGCTTTGTCATTGGTAATGTAGGGAATTTTGTGTTCTTGTTACTTGCTGCTATTGCAATGCCTCAGATAAGTCCGTGGTTTGTAAGGTTCGCGATCCCCGCGGGATGTGAGGTATTAGCAATGCTGGTTTTTATGTCCGGTGCACGTTCTTACAAACGGGAAAAACCAGGTGGGAGCCCTGTGACAACAGTTTTCCGGGTCTTTGTGGCTTCTGCTTCCAAAATGTCGTGTTCATACCCGAACAACTCAACGCAGCTCTATGAGAAAGACGACTGTGATCTTGATATGAAGCCCCACACAAGTAGCTTGAGGTTCGTTAAAGAGTTCAATTCAATAAATTAAGAGTAGTTAGAAATCCCACATTGGAAGTGTGAAGGGACCAACTTTAGTATTGTGTGGAGGTTATGTTTATATGTAACACCTAAACCTTAATATATTCAAACACAGGTGCCTAGACAGAGCTGCAATGATATTCCAAACCGAGCCCTTGGAGCAACAGAAAAAAAACAGATGGAAACTTTGCCGGGTGACTGAAGTGGAGCAAACCAAAAGCGTGATACACACGGTACCATTGTTCGTGACATCTCTCATTTCTGGGATTTTCTTCTCCCTCGGTAACACTTTCTTCCTCGAACAAGCAAACAATATGGATTCCACGTTCGGATCATTGAATCTGCCTCTCCCACTCCTCTTACTCTTTAGTGAGGCTGCAAGACTAGGATCCCGAGAACTATGTGTCATGGCTGCAAAACGCAGCCACATCATTGACCCCGAATCAACAAAACAAACCAAAACTCCATATGGCATACCAGTGTCGATCATCCTATCAATATTCTGCTGCTCCATTGCCGCACACGTTGAGTCTAGAAGGCTCAAAGTGTTAACAGCTCAAGGCTTGATGTCTGAAACCGTCCCCATGAGTGTTTTCTGGCTGCTCCCACAGTACATTCTGCTCGGGTCAATTACAGGAATCTACGAAAACAGTTTTGCTCTTTACCTAGAAGAAACAGTGCCAGAAGAGTTGAGCCAATACATGGTTCTGCTAAACGTTGGCGTGTGCGGCGTCGGCATCATGAGCAATATAGCTCTTGTTAGTGTGGTGGCCAGAGTAACCGGAGGCAAATGGTTTCAAGAGACAATAAACAAGAGCCGGTTGGATAACTATTACTGGGTGTTAACAGTGCTCTGCATGTTCAATCTCTTGTTGTATTTCTCTGTGACCTATAGGTACACAAGGTGCTACAAAAAAGATAATGCAGAACAAGAAAATGTTAGATAAAAAGATAGCTTTTGTATAGTATTTGTAATATGCCCAAGATTTCATTTTGTATGTACTGATATAGGCCCATGAGAGCTAGAAGAGGTGATTGTGTTCTGGCTTTTTCAAAACATTTAAGAAAAGCTAGCTATCAGATTATTCCACCAAATCATCTTAGACGTTTGATCATTAGCCTGATAACAATTACATTGGACTTGAATTAACTTAAAACTTTCAAATGACTTTTAGAAACATATTACATGAGGCTTATAAAAAAGAAAAAAGAAATCTAACATTATGGAAAATAGATTTTACAAGAATAATTGGGAATCAACGGTCTTCCTTCAAAGTCAAAAATGCAATTATATGGAGATATATACTTCTTGTTACTCCACTAAAAGCATCAAAATGGAACCCACTGAACATCAATTTAAAGAACAAATTCACCCAATAATTTGACAAAAACAAAAATGCTTTAAGAAAAAGAGTAACTAAAAACAAAAAAATATAATTTAATAATATGGAAGTCATTTTTTAAAACCTAGTGGGATGTCTATAGATCTCATTCCCAGCTTTGCCTGTGTAGTAGTAGTTAAAATGTTGTTCTTACTGAATAAGATTACTATTATTTTAAGAAAAATACAGTATAATATTTACATACAAGTAATAAAATAACTGTGGAAAATGTAAAATTGTCCAAGATGAGGATTTAAAATTGCAACTTGGTGAGGAACAAAAGCATATCAATCATTGTGGCTTTTATTTATATATTTTATGGTCTTTATTTAGGCTCTCTGTAGATTCTCATTCTCTTGTCAACTTCGAACTTCAGACAGAACTATTAAATAAAAACAGTTGGGAAATTCTAATTACTTAAGAAAAAAGTTTAGATGATTCCTAAGAGAGCTCAAAGACATCATTATCAGCACAAAGCCAGGTTTCGATTACGGATTTGTCACCACAACAAATGCTAAAATATCATGTGATTTGTGGAAAACCCACTTTATATATATACTTTTGGCTTCATATTCATAAATAGATAACTCATTCTAAACTAGTACAGCCCCACTTATAATAACTATTAACTAATATCTTTCTCTTTTTTTCTTCTTAGCATTGGTTTATTTTACTTTACACTGAGAAACTTGAGAGACTTTTTAACCTTTATATTAGTAGATATGACACAAATAAGATTTTTAAAATATGTAAATTGGCCAAAATATCTAACAAGGATTTTTATAAAAATTAACTTGTGCTCATAAGAGTTCCAAAATCACTCAGTAATTAAAATAACAAAGCCTAATTAACTCATTGAATCAACCACAAAAAAAAAAGAGTGTAAACAAAACAACAAATAGTATCTCTGAATAAAAATTAAAAGCAACTAATTTTTGTTTTTTTTGGGTATATGCACGCGGATTAAGGAAAAACAAAATAGTAAAAATAAATAAAAATATTAATGATCATTATTAACTCGTAGTAACACTTGTCCGAGATCTTTCACCTTGTGCTACATTTGGAGATACGCATTGTACGGTTCGAAGTGCGATGCGTTCAGAAAACTCTGTTCCTGAAGTTTTGCCATGTACGGCGTCGAGGACATACCAAGTAGCGTTTCCTGAAACGCGTTTTGGTTATAAAACGCAGCCGCTGTTTCATCGTAAAGCGGTTGACCTTCCCACTCCGACGCTTCCTGCTGGCTTCCTCCTCCTACTGATGGCGGCGAGCATGGCGCGTTCGAGGTTGCGTTATCGGTGGCTGCTGCGTCAGGAGAGTCAGGAATGTTGACGGTCGTGATATCGTGGATGCTTGATCGGCGTTTGTCTTTGCCGCCGTTGACTTGCCTTATGAAATACTTCTGAGCGTGACTCGCGACTTGCGTTGGCGTCCGTGTGGTCACGAAGTTGCGAGCTATGTTTCTCCAATCTCCTTTTCCATACTTTTTCAAACCCATCAGAAACTGTCTGCACATTCATCAAAATTAACACATCAAATATTATTAAACCACCAAACACACAACATTGTCAACAACATGCATTCTCTAACACCTTTAAATCACCAAGTTACATGTTATAGCCAATAAATTTCATGTGTAGTGTTTTTACCAATGTTTATAGTCCTATAAAATAATGTGCGTGAGTATATGAATCAAATTCACCGCACTAAGACACCACACATCAAAAGCCTACAAGAAGCAAAAAAATCATATATTCTCTGTATAGTTCGTTTACCAATGGATTTACAAACTCCATACAAGGAAAATAAAATATTTATTTGTGTGAGATATAGTATATAAAAATGTATGTATGTATGTATCTACTACAAAAGAATGTGCGTGTGTTCTGTCTCTGTGTCGAAACCCATACGTAGGTCATATAGACACGCACTAAAGATACAATTGTTTTGGTGGATGACTATGTCTTAATAGTATAATAGAATGAATATATGTGTATATTTATACGATAAGCGTATCTTTATACGTATACATAAACACGTTTCCAAGAAAAAGACGTACGTATATATATATTTTTTATAGAATAAAGTGTAAAAAAGGGGTCCAAATCTAGAGAAGAAAGCATTGACGTTAACGTAGAGATGAGATGATTTAGTTTATACCTGTGTTCTTCTTCTGTCCATGGAACACCTTTCTTCCTCTCATGCTCCGCCGTTCGTGCAGCGGATCCTCTCTTTCCTCCGGCGGCGGCGAAGTAATAACCGTTCATGTTGAACCCATTGTTACCTGCTGCTCCATCGCAGCCTCCCCAGTCGAGTGTGAAGGAATCGGAAGCGTAGCCAGGGATTGGGATGAGACCTGCTTCGATATCGCTGACGTCTTCCTCGAGCTCTCTGTATTGTTTGATCACGTCTCCCACGGTTTTGCCGGGAAGCATGGCGGCGACTTTGAACCATCTGTCTGGAGTATCTTTGTCGTAGAAGGCTAAGGCGTTTTCGAATTTCTTGTTCTCTTCAGCCGTCCATTTGGTTCCTCTGTTCTCTTGGAATAGCCAGTTCGATGTCTCTAGATACGTTGCTGGTGACATAACTTGGATTCCTCTGTTCATGTTTTCAACGATTGTTGATATTGTTGTATTATCAATGGTGGAGCTTAAAGAGAAAGAGATAGAGAGAGAAAAGTTTGGAGATATTGATCTGTCAAAATGGCATTTTTGAAATGGAATCTGAGAGAGAAAGAGAGATAAGCATCTAAGCTTTGAAGAATCTAAGGGAGGAGAAAAGAAAGGGAGCTGCTTTTTTTGTTTTTGTTTCTCTCCGGACTCTAAGGACAAGAAGAAGAAAAGAAAAAGATTCGATCTTTGAGCTTTTGTTGTGTGAGAGAAGAGAACACGATAATACCTCTTTTACCAACTAAATCCTTAGTGGTCAGATCCGAATCCAGAGAAAGTAAAAGTGTAACAAAAAAAAAAACAGAGGAAAGGACCAACAAGGAAAAACAGAGGATCTGGGATTTGGAAGCTCTCTTGAAACTGACAAGAAACCAAATAAGAAGAGATATAAAAAAAAGGGGGCAAAACACAGAAGAGAGAAATGGAGTAACAAAAAAAACTCAGGTGGGTTTGAGAGAATGAAGCTGTTAAAGTGAACAAAAACCCAACCTGTTTTTTTCTTCTTCTTCTTCTTCTTTCTTTCTCGCAGACTCTCTCAAGTCTGAAACGGGAAGAGAGAGAGAGAGAGGAGAGAAATGTAAATGAAACAGGAATGATCTGAGAGTGAGAGAGGTGAGTTAAAAAGCTGTTGAGCTGTGATTGTCTATGTGTATTTTCCCAGACAACAATTTCTGGGCTTTCCCTTTAATTATACCCCCTTATTTATATACTACTATTAAGATCTGCCATTTTTTTATTTATTTATACTATTTGTTACTAATTTTTTTTTAAAAATTGCTTGATCAATTAAAAGGCTACCAATTAGGATTTCCTTTTGAAAATAAAACATAAAATTAAAACAATTATATTTCTAGAAAATAAGAATATTATTCAATTTTAATGACTTATGACTAAATTACTTATGCTAAAAGGTGACATCTATGTTGACATGTGGTGTTCAAATATATATATATGTAGCCTAAGTTGTGTTTAAGAAAAAAAAAAAACTAGCTTAAACACAAATTTATGGTGTTAAAGTATTTTCCAAAACCATGTTAATGTTGTGATATATAATGTTAATTCTCAACATATCAACATAGTACAAGAAACTATTAGTATAATTCAACTGAAATTAAACAAAAAAAAGTGAGATTAGTTAATATCAAAAACATTCTTTTTTCTGTATATTAATTCCGTTCGTACCTTTTTAATAAAATCAACCAATAAACACTCGTCCTTGGATAGTCTGTGATAGACCAATCACATAAATCAGGAAGAGACAAGTGTCTTCTTTGAATAGGAGGAGTTCACACATGTTCAGATCTCATTTGTTCTCAATCAGCTTTTAGTTTTTTTATATAAAAAAAAATTGTTATGCTTCTTCCGAGGACCGTTGATTGAATAGATTTAGTATAATTTTGTTTTATCGATGAAATTAATAAGGAGATGACTCAAACTCAACTAATAGGAGAGGGTTATTTTGCGGCTTAAGCGTTGCCTAATGATAGGCCGAAGACGATTAAAGAGAAGATGAACCAATCACAGGACTCAGAACAAAGACACACAAACGAGGAGCATCCCTCATTGGCTCTCAAGATTTTTAAGGTCGGTGACAAAAAAAAGGCTACTTCTGTAATTCCTCTATTGGTGTTGACATTTAACCTTTTGGGCACATGAGTTGTTTTCTTTTCTGCATGATGCTTTTTTTTTTTCCCTAAGGTAAAATGATTTGGTGACAAATAAAACGTTTAATATTCATTTCTAATTTTGGTCCATAGTTTCTATAACAGAAAAAACATTGGACTAGTATGTGGTTTCAACTGTAGCATGCTAGGAAACTTATTAGTGGGTTACTATATACATTATTCTACCATACACTATACTTATCTACGATAATATATGCACATAAACATTTAGTATCATGCCTATATTTCTATAAATTACAGTACATTAATCTAATAGAAATTGTACACTACATGATTTTACATAAACATCTAAACTGATATTGATTTTTTTTTTCTGTTGACATGTGATGATTTGGGTCCTAGGTGACTAAACTCATTCGTCAACAAAAAAAAAAAAAATTGATCTCTAACTATGACATTAACATCTAATTTCTCCAACAAAACTACAAAAGAGCTAATCATGTAATACATGTGAAAATGGCATCAATTTTAGCCATTACAAATTGTATATGATGGTTATATGATAATTAGAAGTTTAACGTGACTTTGGTTTTGGTATAAAATCATTTGGTTACAAACAGAATAAATTTCACAAAAAATGTCAATAATGTTTGCGGGGGCGTATTGCTAGAGACCAACCTTGAAGAACTGTCAAATATATTTTAATACACAATGATGGTTCCTTCCTTGCTTAACTTGCTGGTTCACAGCAATTTTTTAAACATCAAGGAAGTAATTAAATAGAATAGTAAATGTTTAGTGATCATAGCTGTGTGTCTAAGTTATAACAAGCTCGTAATAATGGAGTTTAGCGAGATAAATCGAACCTTTAATATTAATTAACGTAGGAATATAGTCATGATGATATTCTAATACGTAGAAATATTTAAAATTCTAAATAATTGTATCATAATAAGAATAACTAATACATATTCACAACACTTAGGATGGGAGATTATACACGTAATTTAAATATACTACATTTTACTGAAATGCTAGTTCAACTGTTGTTACTCTCATATATAGTCTCATATCTCGGGACCACACTTAGTTTTCTTAACATATTGTACTAATCAAGTTCTTAAAACAAACAAAACAGTCATGATTTATTTATAAAATGGGTTAGGTAGCTTAAGTGATCACGCCATAACAGACACAATAATTCTTGAAAGTGTTAAGAATTTTTATTATAATATGATATACCGCTGTTGAGGATTCACCATGTTGTTGATCTAATTTGAGACGCAGATCGAGTTTTCCTTCCTTTGTGTTTCTATGTTTGTAACTGTATATATTTTGGGTGGCTAAAAAACTTGTTATATTACTGATTTATTAGACGATTGGTTTTTGATCAGTTCAAAAGAACCATTGTAAACTTGAGTCTACAAGAAAGTTTCTATTAATTTTATAAAACATTTCGTCTCAGAATCATATTTTTATTGAAAAGTTTTCAAAATGAAAGTATACTTTGTTTGAATCTTTTCTACCAAATTATAGACTTTATATTTCTTGAACGTGCGATAACTATATATGTTAGAGACAAGTGGATGCCCTCAACAAAATCGATTGTTGACATCAATTAATAGGGTCAGCAAAAAAATGTCTAAATACTACGACTAATTAATTAATTGGTATGAATGTATGAAAATGATATATAGTCTAGTTGTTAATTAATGCACCACCTAAAAAATCATGTAAGTTTGCAAATCACAAAAAAATTGTTGACAAAATATTCAAACCATGCAAAATTAATTTCAATGGACGACGTTAATTAGCAAAAGAGATATTCACAGTACATATCTCGAATTTTAATTAAGAAGTGACAGATGTTTTATGAATGAACAATTTCGTTAAAATAAAACACAATAGTATAATATGATGTTGTCTGCAACTACAATTGTTTTTAAATACCAAAGGAAAGAGTTGTTTAAATGAAATGTCAGAGTTGTTTGTCCACCACTCACACCCAACACACACGAATTATTATATTTCTCTTAATTAATAGGTCAATTAAAAATTAATCAGTAAAAGACGTTTCTTAAAAAAAATAATTAAAAATAAAAAAGCTTGGAGTGGTGCAAGACAATGACTGGTTTTGTTATGAATATATATTATTATCGTGGAGTTTCCCCAAAGGGAAAGCATCTCCTATTTCCGAATGAGGATACTTTTTTTTTTTTCCTTTCTCTCCTCAATAATTTAGTTTTTATTTTATTTTATTAATAGAGATGCAGGTAAGTAAATGTAACATAATAATTTAGTTTCTTTTGTTTAATCTTTGATACAGATCTCGGACCTTTTTAGGTTTCTTTTCTATTATGTTGTGGTTTGGTGTTAATTACTACTATACCTTTTCTTAATTAATGGTTTAGCTACAAAGCCCTACAGTCTTCTTCTTTTCTTGCCACCTCTACCTATACAATATTGCAAATTTGCAAGTGATATTTTTTACTTATTTTTTTTGGGGTTAAAGTCATCTAATTCTTTTGGTATTTCACTTTCTGTTGCTTATTACCATACTATAGATCTTATAAAAAAGCAAGAAAGAACAAATATGGATCTTAGCAAGAAAATTCAAAATATTTGATTACTATTTTGCTTCTTTAATTTGTTGGCCAAATATATTACCCAATGCGTTAATTTTATTTGGTTGGAATTTTTATTACTCTTATAGTATATCACATTGAATTTATATTTCATTCAGATAATTATGTACTAAAATATTTGATGGAACAAAAAATGGGTTACATTTATCACATAATTTGGCATGTTAAGCTTTTGTCAATCAAACACAATTTTTTATAATTAAAAACGTCAACTCATCCATAATCTCATGCTTTTCAGTATAAAAAAAAATGGAAAATCAAACATACGTATTAAAATTAAACTAAATAAATAAAATTAGAGGATTAATATAATACAAGTGTCATTTAAAGAATAATACAAATTAGTAATCTAAAAAAGTTGGTATAGAAATGCTTTTCTTACAAAACTTATTTTTAATGGTTGGAAAACAAATTATAATATTAATATCTTTTGTCATATCTTATAAAAGTAATCATAAGAAAAATAATATATTGGGTACGGTCATAAACCACTATTTTGCGACAGCAAAACAATTGAGGTATGTTTCATATTATAAAGTAGTGTAAAGGGATTAAAATAAGTGAGGGGAGGCAACAAAGAAACGACACGAAGTTGGGAGTAAATAGGGAGCACTGGCACACAGTTTGACCCACCGGAGCGACAGCAAAAGAGTGCGAGCGTGCCTGTAGGGCTGCCCACTCATAATGCGCTCCACACGCTTTGTACATTAGTGGCTTTGCACAAATCATTCTTTTTTTTTTTTTTTCTTCTCCTAATTATTCTATTATTCTAAGTTGGAACCCATATTTTACGTTCCAAGTATGTATGTGATTCTGGGGCACCAAGCAAATAACAGGATTCTGATTTCTGATAGTGTCTTTTGGTCAACATCGATATTTTTGTAGTTTAATCATTTACTTGTCTGTTAAATATGTTACTTAGTTCTGAATGGGGGAAAACCAAGAATTACATATTCAAATCTGTTTATAACTCCAGAAACAGTGAATATTTTTACCATTCGTATTTATCGGGAAATTATATATCAAAGTGCAGATTAATATTTCAATCTTCCGGTCGTTATGTAAGTTTATTTTAGCATGCGGTTCTAAGCAATTTAACATTATAATTACGGTTGTCAATTTTATAAAGATGTATATATTCATGTTTCTCTGACATTGCCCTAGAAAATTAACTCATTAGTTTTTTTTGTTTTTTATTTTATAGAAGTTCATATGTATTCGATGTACCTAGTTTACAAAACATTGCACACAGCCGCTAACCAAGTGATGTCAAATGAGGTAAAATATATTTCTTTAGCAACTTTAACATTCTTAATGAGCTCATTTGGATTATTCTAAATCTTTTTTTTTTTTGGACAGACTTGGATTATTCTAAATCTATGAGAGGACTTTTGAGCTAGATCTGACAGCAAAAGTTGTTTTTTTGAACTTTTTTCATTTATATAACACGAAAATACATACAATTGTAAAAACTGATCATTCCACCCAAAAAAAAAAATTGTAAAAACTGATAAAAGAATTTATGAATTGTTGTCATCTATTGATCACATGGTCTCTTTAATTGATAAGCGATGTTTGATTACGCCGCTAAAACTTAAATCACAAATAAGATAGATGGGTCAATATTATTTATATGCTTGCCTCTTTAATAAGGAGTTTCAAAAGTTAGATATTCCAAAAACCACATCAACATATATATAAAAAGAAAAAGAGAAAACAAAGTTAGCTACCTAACCTAACATATATAGATAAGAAACTCCAGTTTCATGGTAGCACAATCAGAAGAAAAAAATAGTTAAGAAGTAAATCGAATAATTGAGACGATAAAACGTCGGTTTTAAAAAGAAAGCAAAAAAAAAAAAGATCATCTCCCTTCTCCAAAGAGGGCGGCTCAAGGTCAAGGTCAAAAGCTAATGTGTTTCAAGAGGCCAAGTTTAGATAACCATTAGTTTTGTTTCTTCTTTTCTTTAATTTATCTAATGCACCCCTTAATCAATCATTTTATCGGTAATCCTCGTATTATCATGCTCTTGAACACAGTCCTAACCCCACATGGCTATGTGCTACCTATGTAATAAAATAATTTTCCTAGATGGTAGATTGATAAAATACACAAAGTGTACGACACTTTTTCTTTGGCTTGTATGTCGTACATCGACCTGCAATTAAATTATACAACGTTAAACTCGATTAAATTCTTCATGTCCAACCAAATTGTTGTGAGGTTCTCAATGTTGTACTAACATATACTCTGTCTGTTTCGTTTTATAAAATGTTTTGGATGAATGTGCAAAAATGTTCAAAGTTATCTCTAGTTCTCTACATTTGCTTGTTTTACCTCTTTGACTCACATCTGAAGGGGTGAGAACATAAAACTCTAAAACTTATACCCCGAGGAATCTAACGAAGTGAATGTGTTCACAATAAAGTTGTTGGACCAGAAAAAATAAATAAACTTATGGGCCATATAAGAAGAATTGTGTTGGAGACAATAATAAAACATAAATGGAATTTTAATATAATGTTTTTTTAAAAAATTATTATAATACAGTGCTCTTTTTTTTTTCCTCCTTTATTCAAACTTTGCCATGAGCAAAAAATATCGAACCTTTTGCTTTGCTCGAAAAAAATAAAAATCTGTTAACCAAAGCCACGCATTAATTCATCACTCGTTGGTATTCTTGGACGTGGCGTGATGTTGATATGTCGCCTTGTTTGGTTGAAGGACTTAACACTTGGGAAGATCCTTAGGCGGTGGCAAAATCGACTGATTGGGTCCTTTGCCGTTCTCCACCAAGAAAGCCATCTTTAATCCCCACGTCGTGTGTACCTCCAAGTGACAATGCATGAACCAAACCCCTATATTTTACAACATATATATTAGTCCATCAGTTTTATTATAATAGTATTTGACTTACTACCATAAGATTTTATTCGTTTTTATTAATAACATGGAGATTGCAAGTCTAGTCATAAACCAATTACTATAGCTTGTGTAGCTGCTAATTAAGTGAATTCCGGAAAGAGAGAATGTGTATCTATATAGCATAAATTGATCTGTGACCTAAATCTACATGGGGATAATAATTAACCACTAAATAGACTATCATTTGGTTTAATTTTGTAATGTTAGTTTAGTGACCATACCGGGATTATCCGCTCTGAATCTGATGGCGACCCATCCACCAGATGGAACTCCTATCGTGTTTCTCTCAACGGGATCGACCAAATTGAAGTTATTTGGGTCTGTCTTGGAGTTGAAGTTACCTAATCCACGGCCAACTTGGAAAAAGTTGAAACCGTGAAGATGTAGCGGATGGTTCTCTGGTGATATGACACCGGTATCTTGGAGGACCAGCTGAACCGTGGCGTTGTACGGTAGCTTGTATAGCCTCGTGCCTGTTTCTGTGGCCATGTTCGTGACTGATCCTCCGCTGTAGTTGAAAACATGCGGTGGGTTTTTGGGAAAATCCGTCGTGAAAACTCCACTTTTGTTGAAGTAATGAGCCGAGAGCAGAGCGGTTTTGGGCATGATGAAGGTTACATTGTTGATGCTGGCCACGACACGGCTTCCGTTTCCGGCCTTGCAAGTAGGGCACGCGTTTAGCCCAAGACCAACGGTGAATAAGAGGTGGTGGTCGATGGTGGTCGGGACGAGGGCAGGGTACTTCTTGGAGTTGAGACTACGAAGAGAGTTTGTAAAGTTGTTGGCGACCGAAGTAGCGTTTTGCGGAGGAGGGAGTGTGAGAACTGTTGGGGAGGACGAGAGTGTTCCGGAGTAATGAACAGTTGCGGTGGCTGTTACGTTGTCCACGGCGATTGGGGCGTCCATGAAGGGGGAAGCGGTTACAAGGAATTTGCCGGCGGATTTCGAGGCGGTTAGGAGGACGTTGGTGGTTTGACCGGGTGCTATAAGAACGGTGTCGATCTTGAACGGTTTAACGTAGACAGCGTCCACTTCGACCACCGTGAAAATATGGCCGGCTACTTTGAAAAAGAGCTCTTCATTAAGTGCAGCGTTGATTAGTCGTAGCAGATAGGTTTTGCCATTCTCTACTGACAGTTTGTAACCTTCGGATATAGAAAGAAGCTTCTATGATCAGTTTTTGTTTGTTTGTTTTTTTTGGGCATCATATTGTCGGAAAGTGATTACCTTGAGATGGACAATTTTTAACGGGGCCTGGGTGTCCGTTGATCATGTGAGCGTCTGAGACATTAGGGGCTAGTCCAGACTTAAGCGCCTCGTTAATGACATCTTCGGTATCCGATTTCCACCACTCACCTACAATTATGATGTGCGTTGTAATTAGTACAGTTATGATGAGCGTTATAATTAGTACAATTATGATGAGCGTTATAATTAGTACAATTATGATGAGCGTTATAAATAGTCATATGTCAAATTAACGAATATGTAATGTAATGAAACCAATAGCATCTAGTGATACTAGTGTTTAGTTTTATGGGCTATTTTAAAATTGCATATCGTTTATGATGCATGTCCCTTATGCAATATTAGGTCACATCTGCTTTTCTAACGTGAAATTTCTAACATATAATTTAACCGGTCAATCGTATTTCAATGTTCTACAAGAAAATTTTAGAAGTTTTTGGAACCGAACTTTCTAATTGTGATGAATGATTGAGATACCTAAAACGATGACTTTCTCGTGGTCGGGTTTGGGGAAAGGATAGGGAACACCACGTTTGGGAAGGATAACTATAGCACCGTTAACGGTGGCCCGGAGCCAGAGGATGTGAGCGTGCCACCAGAGAGTTCCGCGTTGGCCGGTCAAGGTGTAGTTGTATGTGTAGACTTGACCTGGCTGGATCGGGCACTGAGTAATGTAAGCAGGCCCATCTGCCCATCCCGTTCTCACTTGTCTCACACCGTGCCTGTACTCAGATCGTCCATTAGTCACCAATCAATATTAGCTAGTTTATAATGATGATTCAAATGAAGACTAAGTAGGAGCTTACCAGTGAATGGATACGTTGTACTTGACGTGGTTAACGACTTTGATGAGCAACGTGTCATCTTCTCGTGCGTAGATTGTAGGACCTGGATATCTACCGTTGACGGTCACGATTGGCTTGCTTGAGCATAGTCTTGTAGTGTTTTTCATCACAACCTGCGTTATTTCAGACACAAATATAATCAGTAATAATTACACTGCAAAGGTAAACAGAGGAATGAATACATAAGACAAAAGACGGACCAACACTAATCATAATCATTACCTGACTGTAAGTTGTAACAAAAAATAAAAATGATAATTACATGCTTTATTTTATTTTGTTGTAACAACTTTATATAACCTACTTTTTACATTAAATGATGTGTACACGTAGGAAATTCATGTGTAAAAGCTGAAAAATACCACACGTACAGAAATCGCAAGTAAAGGCTCACAGTATAAAGATAGCATTAAATTTTGTAAACTAAAATCATTATTAGTAAAGTTTTAGTTATAGATTAGCCTGCATGTATGAAAAGTTGCACTATGAAGGCAACAAACAATACGCAAGCATGGATGAACCATGAAACATTCACATGCATATAAGCAAAAATGTCGACTATGCATATATATATATGTCTATGGATAAGTTAGGATATGTGATATGTCATATGCACCAAAAAGCAGAAGATATGTAAATGGAACTGTGTATATATAATCAGACGTACGTTAAACTTGTAATGGCGAACCATGCTCTCCGATGGAGCTGGGAACACGGACATGAAGGTCACAAGAAACAGAAACCAAACCATATGAGACCCCATAGCTCTCTCTCTATCTCTATTCTGTTTCCCTCCTCCTCCTTCTTCTTATGTGTTTTTAGTCTTTTTCTCTCTGTTTTTAAGATGAACGACTGGCCAACGCAAGCTTATAAAGGGGAGAGAGGTGGAGGAAGAGATTTGGAAACCAGAGATGGAGGCAACGTCGTTTTAGGTGGTAGGTCGACCCAAAATCCAATTCTTTGTAATTAAGATTCCCATTCTTACCACAACCAATCTCCCTGACCAAACCCAAAAATATCATATCTTTTTTTTTTTTCCTTTTTATCTTTATATAACATATCAATGGTCAAAACTCTTTTTTGTTTAACAACAACTTACAGTATGTTCAGATTTTTATATTCCTTTTTTAATTAGTTACCAAAAACAAGATATTATGTTTTTTTTTTTAAATGCCAATTTTTGTTTGAACTATGTTGGATTAAAATTTATAAAACCTCTTTTTAAGTAATTATTAAATTAACGTTAACGTATGAATGGATATTTTTATTTTAATCAACATGTGAACTTCATATAATCAATTAGCTTTCTTATATTCCAGTCTCTTAGCTTATGGTTTATTTTCTGATCTTGTTACATGTAAATGATCCGAGTTTGAATCGGGATTATGACACGTGAGTGACTTGGGCATGTACTGCATTAGTTTGTACTTATTTAAAACTTGTTATCTTACTTCAAGGTCTTAGTACGTATTTGTACTTTATGCATATTTTGTAACATAACTGTGATCATATATATAGATATGGAGTATTTAAACAGCTTAAATCCGCACTTCAGTTTGATTTCACTAATTACTCTTCAACAGAAGAAGTCAAAATCATGTTCCCTTGGATTGGATATGAATGAAAGGTTAGATAACCGTACATTATCGATAATATCATCAGCTTCCAGATTGATTGATTTATTTAGTAATATATAGAGAATACGTAACAAGTATTGTCCCGATTTTTTTTTTTTTTTGGTATGAGCTAGTATTGTGTCGATTTGCTTACATAGTTCTATATAAGTATTAAAAAGTTGATATTACGTCCCTTGCTAATTGATATGTGTGGTTTGCGACAATATTATTGACTAATGTGCTTTGTTTAAACTTGACTAATGGGTTATCCAATATTACATATTGCAATATTAATTTCTTATACATTCATGCGAAATTTCATGACCTTCATGTACATAGTTGCATATAATATGCTTGATGAATAATGTAGACTTAAAGTGTTGTCAAACGCGACATTTGAGATATAAACTTCATATCAAGAATGTGTTTTTATTTTGGTGAGACGTATACGTCTGAACTTTGAAGTAGAGTAGTATATAAAAAGACCACATAAACTTTTTGACATTAGTTTCGATAGATGGCCGAATTGTCCATTTTAAGTTCATACATCTTAATTCCTTAGGGTATACATAATACATTTTTCTCCTTCTGCTTCACTCTATTTGAGTATTTTATTTGTGGTACATGAGTATTAACATGGCAAAATCGAACTCGTCTAACCCCAAATCAAACCAAAGAAAGGATCAAAACCATTAACATATTCGGTTTATATATATATATTTGTGGTTCATTCTGTTAAAAATTAAAGTACTTTCATATATAATATATATATATATATATATATGCTCTAAATCTACATACAAACCGGTACACTTATTACTACAAACATAACTACTAGATAGGATATGATCATATGAATTAGTCTCCAGGTAATCTAACTACCGGTTCAAGATATATCTGTATACATGTGTAGCAAATATAAAAATTATATATTAGAAAAATCAATATGTTATAGGTATTTAGACAGTGGATTCGATGGCCACATACGTATTTGTTAAAACTTAAAAGTGTCTTAGAAGCTGTGTGAAGTGAGGTGGAGATTAGAATGCTTAGAAACTAAGACAGTAGAAATAAGAAGTTGAGAAATGGCTTTCATGTCGTTGTAAACAATGACCCCAACAAAGACAGCCTCTTCTTGGGTTTGTTTTAAAGCTAAGGCTACAAATACATACAAAAATGCGTATCAACTTGGACGACACCGTTTTGGTCAGACATGATCTTAAACAGTTTTTATTACATAATTTGGTCAAATTGGTCATTAAGTATGTTTTTGCCGTACGGGAGATGTCTCAGTTAAACCACTTTTAACTCGACAGATGATTTGCTGAACGGTCATGGTTAAAAATGGGTAAAGTGTCAATCACCTCCACTTTGTAGTTAATTTGTTATTGTCATTTTCTCAACAATCTTTGAAAGCAACTCTTCCTTTTAGAGAACACTTAAAGTCCAAAAGACAACAACGTTACAATTGAAGTTCTGGAAACATCAAACGTTAATATCAAAAGTTTTCGTGGATAAAAATATAATTCTCATCAGCTTGGACTAAAAGGTGTGGCCATACCAACTTGAATAACAACTTCAAATTAATCTTGTTAAACTCTTTTACTTTGTTAGTGTGAGATGGGCTAACTAACAGACTTATAGGCCCTTAAAATTAAACGAATGAGCTGGGCCTGACGTAAATTGTGTCTTTCTTTCAATAGAATGACCTCTATAGACAAAACAAGAGTCTTACCATGTTATATCATCAAACGATATAGATAACAACATGTTTAGTAATTGTTAAGGGGTAGAAATCTCTCAAGTCGTGCGAGGAAGTCATCCTAGTGGGATATATATCAAGCAGATGAACATGTAGATGAAATGATATATCATCTTACTTATACCCACAACGACATGGTGTCTTTTCGAATTCATTCTTCATTGGAAACTTTACTTTCTTTAGATTTTATAGGAAACGATATAGATTAACCAACAGACAGGGTTCATAGATAGTCTCTCTCTCTCTTTTCTCATCCATTTGGTGAATTTGCATACTGATCTTTGCTTCTTTTGTCGCTTTGAGTTTCAATTATCTTTCCTCATATAGTCATATCAAAGAGTTTATGATTTAATTTGTTTTCCTTAGGACCTTAACATAACCCCAAGAAAGATATTTATTTTTTTGCACTATGACCTCCAAACAATTTTGGACTCATCCTGCTCCCACGGGATGTTCTTGTCTCCTTAACATTTCCTCTCTTGTTAGTTTCTTGTCTCCTTAACATGTTCCACGGACCCAATACTTAAACTTTTGTTTCTGTTGATGACAAAAGCTTTGAAATTAATAATCCAACATATAGTTATGCTATTTTTTTAGCTGTACATATGATTTGAAAAAGCAGTACTTACAACTTTTTGTTTTGTTTTGCTTCGTCTATCACATTACTGATAAAGCCTTTATTTTTTTCTTTTGTTAAAAGGAGAAACCGAGAAAGAATTGTCGCTTTTTGACTTATGATTTCAAATCTAAAATTTATCAGTAAGGTAAGGAAACCAAATAATAGACAGATTATTTAGTTGAAGCGTTTTGCGAAATTTTCGGATGATCATATTCATATCCTCCAAGAATTTAGATGTATTGTCGTCTTAAAGCTAATTCAAAACCGAACCTTCTTTTGTCCATGAGTTGCTCCTGATTTAAACTATTGTAGTATATTCAAATCTCACATGTCATCATTGCTTTTTCCATTTTCTCAAAAACACATGAAACTCCAATCATATTATACTATTAACTGAAACTTCTGTATACATCCATTACCAAGATGATTGAGCAACTATATGTATCCCAACACACGTATCAGACTGAAGAAAACTGAAAATCTTTGAACATGTTTTGTCAAATACAACTTCGCCACACTTATTCCCAACTACATCTAAAAAATGACTCGAGTCCATTACAATGCTGTCAGTAAAAGTTCATAACATTTCTACTACCAAATGGTTGAGAAGCCGGAACAGGTCGGTTCGTCGATGCTGTTGAATTGCTGCTTCCTCGCCGCCTTCCTTTACTCTGCGTCAAGTAAAACTTGAACATTTCATTCTCAATCTTACTAACCTTCTTCTTCCCACTAGCATATCCGTCCACACTATTCCTTTGAAACCCTCCTCCATTGGTACCGGAACTTCTCCAACTCACACTACTATTGCTCCTAATCATCTTCGGATCAAACCCTTTTCTCGTTTCTACATTCCACGACCCTGAAAACGTTCTATCCACACCACTTCTTCCTTCTTGTTCTTCGAATTTGTTCCCATTTTTCCGATGAAGCAGCCCGAATATGTTCCAACTCCATCGAGATTTCTTTGTCCCCTTCTTGTTGCATTCCATAGTCCCTACATTTTCTCGGACACCCATCTCAGAGTTCTCAACAGAGCAATCGTCTCTCAGTGAATGTGAAATCGAGTCTTTGGCGTTTGAAGCAGACAGTTTCATTTCATCTATTTCAGCCACAACAGAGGCTGATAACTTCCTGGTGGAGCTACAACGATCAAGACTCTTCCTCCGTCGTGAAGATGAGTCGAAGTAGTACTCTCGGGTCTGTGCAGATCCACCAGGAACAATCTCATCCACTACATGTCCTGGTACTAGTGATGGAGAAGGCGGTGGCTTTTCCACCGGGATGTGCGTATCTGACCGGAGAACATGATTCCTCACCGGAGAATCTTCAACTACAGACAACATCGAAGTCATTCGCGGCGGAGCACCCGTTCTTCCGATGAAATATCCATCCCAAGAAGCACGTGGCTCATCAAACGAGTAACGAGGGTCGTCCACCGAAACCCTACCGGCGTCAAGCGAGAATCTTCCGGCGTCAATTGAGAACCTTGGATCTGTATCACACGATCTTCTCCCGTAACCATACTCAGCGATTTCAGACTGAGTATCTCTAAGCTGCCTCCCAATTGACTTCTCCACCGGTAACGCGGCGGATCCGGCACCGAGATTGCCGGTTCTATGCTTCTTAAGCTTCTGCCTTTGTCGCCATTTCTGCAGTTTCTTGCTGAACACTGACGCCGCTGACCAGAAACTCCCAGCAATCTCTTTGAAATCTCTGTTTGGCTTCTTCGTCGTCTGAGGATTAAACTCCATTTCAAAGTCCTTCACTTTCTCAATCTCCTCTTCTTCAATTTCTTCTTCTTCTTCTTCTTCTTCGACGATTTCGTCGATTACGCTTCTGGGTTCCTTCAGATTCCCACAAGTAATGTCCTTAACTATTTCAATTTCAGTTTCGTCCTCGAAAAGAGGCGACTTTATTACGGAATTGATGTTTTCGAGATTAATCTCACTTAAACCCTCTTTGGTTTGAGAATCATTATGCTCGACGTCTTCGTGAAACAGAGACCAAAGAGTGTTCCTAACCCTAACATCACAGGATCTTCTCTGTGGCTCAAACGCACCCAAAGTTAAAGCTTCGGCCTTTGTCGCCGAGAACGACTTCGTCCTCCGAAGTTCCTGAAACAACAAACCAGAGGAGGAGGAAGAGGGTCTGAAGATAGCCTTGAGAGCGGCGGAAGACGACGGCGGTTTCCTTGAAGAAGACGCGATGGAGATGTTCTTTCCGGTGGTGATGTCTAGACCAGAGAGACGGTCGAAGAGACAAGAAGGGCAAAATCCGGTGAAACGCTCATCCGGGTGACGATCACAAGAAGTAGAAGGACGGTGAGGCTGCGGCGGATGTGGCGGCGGAGCTAGAGCTAAGGCTGACGCAGACGCTGCAACTGGGTTGTTGTTGTTGTTGTTTGCGGGATTATTCATAACCATAACCACCCGTGGCTCATATCGGTATACGTAGATGAGAGAAGAGCTTCTTCAGAAGTAAAAAAAACGTCGATTGATCGAGAGAGAGTGAGCTGAAGAGAGCCGTTTGGGTTCCTTAACGGATAGTGACAGAGGAAAGAGAAAATAAAGAGGGTGGATTATGGAGTTTATAAAAGAAAGGGGAGTGAAGTTAGAATAAAGAGAAAAGATTAGGGGTCACTTTAAAAATAAATCATTATCGCCAGTTCCGTTGTAAAACTTTTTAGCAGTGAGTGAGCGAGTCGTACTAACACAAGACACTACTACTACTACTACAGAACAAGGCAAGTCTAGGGGATCTCGCTTGTTAAATGACTGTTACGCCCCTAAATTTACTTCTACACTACCTAAGAAATGTAAGACCATCTTTGTTTCTTTTGTGTGTTTACGATCTTTGAAGGGACAAAGCCATTTTGTCTGTCAACTCAAAATTTCGAGTTTTCACACTTGTTATTTTTATGATTATTTCGAATTTTAAGCTATCTTGTGTTTTCAAATTAATGGATTCATAAACTTAGCTGTAACCATCTAAGAAAGCAGACCGTCTTTGTTGTACTTCAAGCATTTGTGTTTTGGCTACTGTTTCTCTCTTAGATTCGTCCTTGTCGAGAAGAAATAGATATCATTTGTAAGCAGTAGAGTTGATATATTTTTATACGTTGTTCGATATATCTTTATGTTCAATCCATGTTCCGGCTGGTCTACATTGTAATTCCATGATCCTATATATATCTTGGCATAGTAAGGCTAGCGTCATGTATGTATATGGGTTAGTATGTTGTTTTGTATGAATGGAATGGAATACTCGTAATTTCGGTTAGCAAAACACATTTTCAAGAAGATATATTTGAAGGTTTTATTTTAATTTTACTTTGGGGAAAAAAACATGAATAGTTTTTATACTTTAAGGGGGAAAAAAATGCAAAAGTCAGGTAATATGTATATAGCTTGAGGATGTTTCTGCCATTACTTTGTTCACTTTATAATCACATTTCGCTTTCTTTGTTTTTCCTTTTCTGTCTTTCTCTTTAAATATATTTGTTTTTCTGCCTTTCCACTTTCAATTTTGTTTTAGCTTTTTCTTGTTCAATTGCTCTTTTTGTTTTCACTACCTTTTGCCTTTTGAGCTAGAGAACACATCAAATAATGCATGTTTAAATAAGATGTGTTTTAATTATATGAAACGTACTTTGAAACATTTTCTAATGTTTCATGCACAATCACATTCGTATCTTCGTTGAAGTTCTATTAAATTCACACACGTGAATAGTATCATCTTATATTACAAAACAATGAGCAACCACGTAGCTTTACGATTTAAAATTTTTGAAAACAGAAAAAGAAAATAGAAAAAAATAATAATAGAGAACATGAACAAGGGCGTTGGGTAAGCACCGACGGCGCACGAGGGGGAGTGATGAAGATTGAAGAGAGTTCCCGACGTCGGTAAGTCACGAGTTTAACCAGACTCGTGTAAACTCCGGTTCCTTTTTTTTTTTCTGGTTTTCTCACTTAATTAGCACACGTGTCTCTGATCCATTATTGGGCTTATCTTCGATCTATTTGTTTTTATAAGAAAAATGTTCATCAGTTGTTCCTTCGTACGTAGGTTTTATAGTTTTTTTTAAAGAATAGGTTCACTCTTCTTTTTTAGGTGTTGTAGGAGTTTTAATGGAGTTTTGGAATCTTTCATTAACTTAGGAACGAATTTAAAACACGTTAGAGGTAGTGTGTGGTGACCTGACCCCTGCCATGTTGTGAACTAGTCGTAGCATGCATTACCACTTTTATGATTTTAAAATAAGTATAGCCCCTAATTATGAAGTTTATATAGATTGGAGAGAAACACGAGCTTATAGTTTATAGCCAGTTTAGGCCATCTCATGATCTCATCACTACGTACAAACTATTCATATACTTAAGTGGAAATCCTTTTATATTTTACCATCTATCCACATCACATGGCAATGTGACATCATGTGTGATTGTATGAATACGACTACAAAGTCTATATGTAACCTGTCTCCAAATATGTTTTAAAGGAAGTATATATTGTAAACTGGTTGTTTTGACGAAATATTCTTATTTTGGGAAAAGAATAATAATCTTTGTTTGGTTTTTGAGATAATAACGGAAGTTGTAAGCCATGCATTATGCATATATACATTGCATAGTAATGAAAGTTCATAATATTAGTTACATTATTCTAATTGCCGACAAAAAAAAAAAGTTACATTATTCTAAATTTGCATATTTATGAAATCACGTCGTAATAGTAAAATCACCAGTGGATGATGATCTCTGTAGAAGTAACCAAAAAAAAAAAAAAAAACTCGGTTACTTACTACTATAATAGCGTAATTAAGAATTCTAGCTGCTTAAATTAAACTCCTTACACGATTGAATGTCACATTATTTTATAAAGTACTTTTAAATCGAAACTTAAAATATTTTCTTTCATGGTATCAGCCTCAGATAATAAACTAATAAGACGTGAAAAACTCTTGGACTCTTGGTGATTTCTATTAGGATAAGGCATGATGCTTTGTCTGAAACTCAGGCGCTCATGAATATAAATGTGATTGCGATTTAAATATAGTAACGATACAATTTGGATGTGATATGAAGGGAACAAAAGTTTGCTACTGTATTTATTTTTCTTTCCCATTTTGGACCACTTTTAAATAAAAGTTTGAGTTACGTCGTTCATAATTTCGTAAGTAAAAGAACGCTTTTGTTTTTCTTGTTTTTTTTTTTTTTCATTTAACTATATATAGTTTTCATTACTTTTATTCACACATCATACTATGCTCCAAAGTATTTATTTTACCTCTTCACAGTAGATTTAGACATATGGTGAATAGCTCGTTGACTTATTCACGTAGACACTAGACAGCGATTGTATTGACTTATCACTTATGCAGTAGTATTTTCACTTACATACACTTGATCGATCAAAATAAGACAAATCCGAAGCAAATATTTTAAGAACAAATGTTGCTTCAATTAAGGAGTTTATCAACTTGGTATTGATGATAAAAGATCAAATATTCAAATTCTACTACTAACCCAAGCCAGAATTTTTATTTTTATTTTTTTGAGAAATCTTTGTCAAAAAAGATTTTAGAACTCTCCTTTTTTCCTTCATACTTGCATACCTTGTACAATATTAACACACAATACAAACTTATAGTGACTTTTTCTAGTAGAGAAACCTTAGAGCATCATCAATGCAAGAATATTAAAAATTGATATTATGATTTGTTTAATAATTTAATTGAAAATTGAGTCTCTTCCACCCATATTTTGTTCTTATATAACATACCATATCTTAGGTTTTAAGTGTATTTTTGATTTTTATTTAATGCTAAATTAACATAAGAATACTCTAAAAGCTCTGCACTGAGGATGGTCTTAGCACACTAGGTTAATTATTGACCTTCACGTAAATTTCTTGCTAGCAAAGAAGTTTAACAACTTAGACTCTAACTAACACTTCTAAGTTTTCTTCATCTAACTAAGGTTTTCCGACCACTTCCTTGAGTTACAGTATCATATATAGGCAAAAACACACTTCAACAATTGGGCCTTAAAAAAACTTAATCGGCCCACAAGACAAAACACAAACCCCACTTCTATTTGTTAACTTGTCTTCTTCTTCTTCCAACATCTCTCACATGCGACCTAGTACGACCACTTCCTCTAATTTTTCCAATCTTCTTGTTCTTTCACCATCTTCTCATTATTATTATTTGTCTCTAATCATCTTCTCCTGTCTTTGTTCTTCTTTTTCACATCATTATTGGAATGAAAGTTTGTTATTTCTTAAAATAATAACTGATGGGGATGGCGGCAACACCGTTGGTAATACCTTTGCAACATTCTTCATCTTTATTGAGTTTCCGTCGGAATCCACTCTTGACCAAGATATCCCTTCCACGGATCGGTTTCGGACCCCGGGAAAGTCATATCCAATGCGATAATATACGTTCTGCGTGGAACGCGTCTCAGAGCAATGGGAAAAGAAGAAGTGAGTTGGTGGTGGCGGCGGCGGGAAAGAAAAGAAACAAATCGCCGGAAAGATGCGCGGCGGAAGGAATACTGATCGAAGGAGGAGAGACGGAGGCGGTACCGATGATGCCTGAAAGGATCAAAGTAGTGATCTTGATGGCGTGCATGATGTGTTTGTGTAACGCCGACCGAGTTGTTATGTCAGTGGCGGTGGTTCCACTTGCCGAGAAGCTTGCCTGGTCGAGTTATTTCTTAGGGGTAGTTCAGGTACTTTCTTAATCTCCTAAATATTCATTTTTTGTTTATGTTTGTTTATTCATTAGCTCTCCTCTAATTACATTCTTGATCCGCGTATCTTTGAAGTAATCAACTTTACATGCGGACGAAGATTTCAAGATTTATTACGGATTTAAGTCTTTCGTAAATTCCGTAATTGTATTTATAAACTTACTTAAAAAAAAGAATATCGGGTGATTAAGGAATATGTAAGGTGTTTGCATAATTACTTTATTAGAAATAAAAATATTTGATATTGGAGTGGTTGTTGAGAAAAAATAGTAGGTGTGGATTGGTTTCAGTCTTCACCTTATTGCGTGTATGTCAAACTTATCACCGAATCCTACGTTTATGTTGTGGCGGCCGTGTGGTCACATTGGATTGTCCCCTTTTTAAAAATATATTTGTTTCAGATGTTTTGTGTGGCTTTAAAGCTAAAAACAAAATCCAATCCCTCAGCATTTTGGAGAAATTAAATTCCAATACTTAATTTTTGAGTCGTTAATTATTAGCTAGATTAAAAATTTCTCGTATATAGACTATTTGATAAGTACCACTTAACATTGTTTGGCTAGCTGCTAACTCTATATGGTGGTTTTAGTAAAACGTACTATGGATTGAAACTTTTAATTTTATTTTGCAGTCCTCCTTCCTATGGGGTTACATATTTTCATCAGTCATTGGAGGAGCACTAGTGGATCGGTATGGAGGAAAAATTGTATTGGCTTTTGGTGTAGCATTGTGGTCCTTAGCCACTCTACTCACTCCTTGGGCAGCTGCACACTCGACCTTAGCCTTATTGTGTGTCCGAGCTTTTTTTGGCCTAGCTCAAGGCGTTGCATTGCCCTCTATGACCACCATTCTCTCTCGGTGATTAATTCCTTTATATTCAATATCATACATTTTGAAAAACTGAAAACTATGTGAAACTTGATTGTGGAGTAGAATATCACATGCATGCATGTAAACACATCATATACGTAGAAATTGGTGTTTGAAACTATCACAACTTAACTTGTATGCATAACGTCAAGGTGTACTGTTCAGGTGGTTCCCAACGGATGAAAGAGCGAGTGCGGTTGGTATATCGATGGCCGGGTTTCACATGGGTAATGTCGCGGGACTTCTGTTGGCGCCACTCTTGTTATCTTCTATAGGAATCTCTGGTCCGTTCGTTCTTTTTGCATCCTTAGGTCTATTGTGGGTGTCAACTTGGTCAACCGGCATTACTAACAACCCACAAGACAGTCCTTACATCACCGGGTCAGAACTCAGGCTTATCCAGGCTGGAAAACCGGTTGACCCGCCGACCAATTCTACAAATTCAAACCCACCTTTGCGAATTCTTTTCTCGAAAATGCCCACTTGGGCGATCATTTTCGCTAATGTGACTAATAACTGGGTGAGCTTGAGTTTTGATCTTTGGACGTAAGAGCAATGCCTTATCTTCTTGTCGTAAACTCACACGGTTTCCGTTAGTTGTTGTTACCAGGGATACTTTGTTCTTCTCTCATGGATGCCTGTTTACTTCCAAACCGTAAGTAGAGATTGTTTCCTGTTTCGGTTTAGTTAAGAACTAAAAATATGATGCTTTATATCGATGTCTCTTGTTCGATCCACAGGTGTTTAATGTGAATTTGAAGCAAGCCGCTTGGTTCAGCGCAGTTCCATGGGCGACAATGGCAGTGACAAGTTACTATGCAGGCGCAGCATCAGACTTCTTGATCAGAACTGGTTACTCTGTAACCTTTGTTCGGAAGGTCATGCAGGTATACTTAACAAAAGCCAAAAAAACAAAAAAAGATTAAGTTTCTCATATTTTAACGGGAACTAAAGTCCCGGCTTTAAAATTGTACCAGTCTATCGGATTTATGGGTCCAGGGTTGTCTTTGCTCTGCCTCAACTACGCAAAGACGCCTTCTTGTGCAGCGGTTTTCATGACCATTGCGTTGAGCTTGAGTTCCTTTAGCCAAGCTGGGTTTCTCCTAAATATGCAAGTACGTTAATTATAAACCCTTTATAAAACCATTCATGCCAAGCTTGAGTTTGATCAGTAACCTAACCATTTTGGGATAGTCTTGAATCTCTCACAACATTGTTTGGTTTCTCATCGTGGAAACAGGACATCGCACCGCAATATGCTGGTTTCTTGCACGGTAAAAATTGTTCAACATACATATATTGGATCCATTTTATTCTAGTTGTTTTTGCGATATTGTTTCTTGCTGAAAAAGTTAGGGGTGTGTGTTTGTAATTTTGGTGTGGGAGACAGGTGTTTCGAATTGTATAGGCACGTTGGCAGCGATCGTAAGTACAATAGGGACGGGATATTTCGTGCAATGGCTCGGCTCATTTCAGGCGTTTTTGACATTAACGGCGTGCCTTTACTTTGTCACCACCGTGTTTTGGCTCATTTTTGCAACCGGAGAACGAATTTTCTAGATCCAAAAAAAAAGCTTTCCTTTTTTTTTATATATATTTTTTTTACACGTTTAGATCTTCTAAATAGGATACTACCTACCACCTGTACATTATTTTCGTGCATGCTTCCCCAACGCCAACTGAGCTATAAATTCAGTTTTGTTCAAATGGTTCTTTTGTCTTTGCCCCCAATGTCCGCATAAGCAATACGTGGCGAGTCGACATCACGTTTTGTGGTCAACAGTGGCTTCGAAATTCTGAACTTCATTACACATTTTGACTTTACTATAGTATACGTTTTAGGAAATGTATCAGGTCATTTGTAACATATGTTGTTAAGAGCATAGATTATCATTAGAAAACATCGTGATATTTTGCTAAAAAAAATAGCAAATCTAACATTTGTAAAAAGATTCACCCAAATCTCTCATATTTTGGCTATTTCTTCAAAGTATTCCATTTTTAATAAATTTTTTTAGTCAAGTTAAAGTAAAATGGAATAAAAAAAAAATAATATAACCTTTTTTTTATTGTGTTTCATCACTCCTTGTTGAGATGTATATTCATCATCGTCACTCACCAACTCCTGTATATGTCATACATGACTCCGCCCGTAGAGATCTGATCTTTTCCCCAATTCAAAATCCATCAAAATGGAAGAAATCGCCGATCAAACACTCTTCCGGTACTGTCTCCTCACTCTAATATTATCCGGTCCACCAACCGCCGTCGCTCTCAAATTCCTCCAAGCTCCTTACGGCAAACACAACCGTACCGGATGGGGTCCGTCTATATCTCCGCCGATTGCTTGGTTCCTCATGGAGAGTCCGACTCTATGGCTCACTCTCCTTCTCTTCCCCTTTGGTCGTCACGCCCTCAATCCTAAATCACTCATCCTCTTCTCTCCTTATCTCATCCATTACTTCCACCGCACTATTGTTTACCCTCTTCGTCTACTCCGCAGCTCCTCCTCTGGAAAAAGTAGTTTCCCGATCAGTATCGCCGCCATGGCTTTCACCTTTAATTTACTCAACGCTTATATTCAGGTACCGGTCTAAGCTTATTCCGGTTTGGTTCGATTGTTTCGGTTTAGTAAAATTGTACTCATGATTCTGAACAGGCGAGGTGGGTTTCTCACTACAAGAACGACTACGAAGATGGACTGCGGTTCTGGTGGCGGTTTATTATCGGTCTGGTTGTTTTTGTAGCCGGTATGTGGATTAATATCACGTCGGACCGGACTTTGGTTAGATTGAAGAAAGAGAACCGGGGAGGTTATGTGATACCGAGAGGAGGCTGGTTCGAACTTGTAAGCTGTCCGAATTATTTAGGAGAGGTGGTAGAGTGGTTGGGCTGGGCAGTTATGACTTGGTCATGGGCCGGGATTGGTTTTTTTCTGTACACTTGTTGCAATTTGATCCCTCGCGCACGTGCGAGTCACAAGTGGTACATTAACAAGTTCAAGGATGAATATCCCAAGACCCGAAAAGCTGTTATTCCTTTTGTGTTCTAGTCTCAACTTTTTTTTTCTTTAGTGAATTTTGGTTCCAAACTTTTCAGTAATTTGTTTTTTTTATAGATCTTATGTTTGGTATTATTCAACACAACAGTTCAAAAAACTGTTTATTATTTAGACAAATCTATAAATATTAAAAGGTTTGAGCACATGAGGAGGGAAAAGTGTTACGTATGTCAAGTGAGACTTAAAAGACAAAACTAATGTTCTAACGAAAGAAGACATAACAAATACAGAAATGAATCAAAAGAGAAAAGTCAAACAGCAAACGCTTGATCCAATCCAGAAATCATGTTCCAGAAGCTAAACTAGAGAAAGCAAGGCTTTTTTGAGTTGCTGTTCCTCCACTAGAGTTTATATCTGTTTTCTCTTTGCTTCAGATCGTGGAGGATATAGCCTCTTTACCAGGGAAATTTGAAAGAGCTTCAAGATCCTGCGAGTTTGTGTCTTTGTGTTAGTTAGCATTTGGTTGTGTCTGTCAATGAATTCAAAAGACGGTGTTTGGATCAGATCTTTGACTTACAAACAAAATGTCTTTTTTCGTGCTTTAGGCGAAGCTGGGGTTAACCATCTCCGATTTTCCGGATTCTGAACTATCTTCGTCGTCGTCGTCGTCATCTTCCTTCACACTACCGTCTGATTCCTCTGCCGCTAGTTCACGTGCAGCTGCAAGCTCCTTCTCGAGCTCCTCTTGCTTTTGCTGCAATCCCGACATACTCAGAGTCTCTGCGATCTTCTGCTTTATCTGTTGCTCAAGTGCCTCGATCTTCTGACTTGCCTCGGTAACACCAGGGGTTTGGCTCACCTTTGCGGTTTCTACTTTCAGCAACTCGATCATACTCTTGATCTCTGGTGTCCTCACCACCTCCGCAATCTTCTCCGTGATTTCTTGGTTCAGCTTTTCAAATTTTTCTTGAAGATTTTCGGATGGAGCATAGGTCTGCTCAGCCACATCCCTCAGATTCGGTTTCATAGCTTCCAGCTCCAGACCCATTGACTTAAACACACCTGCCATCTCTGCTTCAACCTCCGCTTTCGTCTTCAAAACTTTTTCTTTTAGTTCATCTGGTAACTCTTCAAAAGATGAAGCTCCTGAGCTCGCAACCTCAGCTTTGATCGCCTCAACCTTTTCTCTGATTTCAGGGCGGTCTACAGCTTCCTGGAACCGCTTATTGATCTCCTTTTTCAGTGAAGTAGCTTCTGATGCTGCCTTGGCTCTGGAAAAGTCCCTCAGCATGTTCAGCTTAGATTTTAGGCTCTCGTAGTTAGGCGCGTCGGTCAAACGGGTATTGAACTCTTCCTTAAGCTTCTCAATTTTCTCGATTAGAACCGGGTGCATAAGATGCTCCTCTGAACTCGCTTTCGAGAACTCTTCGCGCATTGCCGTTAGTCTCTCCTCCAAACCTACTGCTCTTGCAGCTTCAGTGTACTCGTCATCTATCTCGGATTTGAGTTTCTCAATCATTTCATTAAGAATTTCACTCGAAGGCTCTTCCTCGGAAGATGTCTCCTTGGCTTTCAGAATCTGCTCCTTCAGCTTGTCTACCTCGCCCTGCAGCTTCCGGCTATCTGAAAACACGGCTTCCCTCTTCTTCATGTTGATTTTCCTACTTGGCTCTATTGGTTCACCCTCTATGAACACTCCAATCTTTCGGTATTTAGCCATCCTGTGCTTCAGCAGCTCATCCCCACTCATTTTTCCAAATTCCTACAAAATGCCCAGAAAAAGCTTAGATTTTCTTTCTATCTACGTCCAGCATTGAGACAAATAATTATGCCTACATTCATGTTTTCGTTGATAGCAATCTTTATCTGCTGCGACGTCCATGACGGATCAGCATGGGCACCACCAAGCGGTTCCTATACAGCATGTAAGAGAGTAACTCAATGATCCAAAGCGACAAAGGAGGTGTAAGAGGCAAAAAAAAATAAAGTAAAGGTAGAATCAGTTACAGGAATGATTCCATCGGCTACATTAAGCTTGACCAGTTCCTTGGAGGTAATTCTAAGCTTCTCAGCAGCCTGCGTACAAGAGTTTCATTTTGTAACTCTAAATTCTACATGATCACTTAAATCGAGTAGCAGAAAAGTGTACAGACCTCAGGAGCAGCCTTGGAAGTCTTCCACAAGATCGCTGCACAGGCCTCTGGACTGAGAAAAGCAAAATAACAGACGTGATAAATCAATCTGTAGATATATGTATGATAATGATATCATCATATCTCATCGCGGGAAAATTTTACCTGGCAACATAGAAAACTGCATTTTCGAGCATCAACATTTTATTCGCACAGCCAATGGCTAGGGCACCACCAGAACCACCTTCCCCGATGACAATAGAAAGAATCGGCACTTTCAGGCCAAACATTGTCCTCAGATTGTTGGCAATCGCTTCACCCTATTATACAGATAAGCAAAAAATGTTATGCTGAGGATAAACCAGTACACTTCAAACAGAAATTATGTTTCTTGTACCTGTCCAAGTTCCTCGGATTTGAGGTCTGCATAGGCTCCAGGAGTGTCGATAAATGTCACGATCGGAAAACCGTGATGGTCTGCATAATACATCATCCGAAGTGCTTTCCTATATCTGTTGTAGACATTACAGCAATTTGATAAGAGGGTTGTTGACTCTGAATGTTTCTATTTATCTACAAACTAGGAAGCTCCTTGCGAAAACATACCCGTGAGGAGTAGGCATACCAAAGTTACGCATTATATTTTCTTTGGTGTTTCTACCTTTCTGGTGACCTATGAACATATATCGTTTTCCATCTATGGTTCCAATACCCGTCACAATTGCAGGGTCATCATACCCCGCTCGGTCTCCATGAAGCTCCATAAACTGAAAAAAGAACAAAGAGTCCAAAGATGAAAAAAAGAAAAAAAATTATCCCCCATGCATGACAAAAAAGCCTTACTAATGAGAGACCAGACCTTGTCAGTGATGTTATGTATATGATCAAGGAAAGTAGGCCGGTTCGGATGGCGCGCAATGTTCACACGTTGTATCGGAGTGAGATGAGTGTAAAGGTCTTTCAGTGCCTGAGATTAAAACAATGGGCTCAGTAAGATGTCGTTCCCAAACAAATTGTATATACATTAACGACAGATCTGAACGGTGGGTCTCTTTTAACCATACAATGGAGAACCAACCTATAATTTTCATTTTTACCTGTCTATACTTGTTCTCCAAAGTGATAATCTGCTCAGTGAAGTCCAATCCAGTTTCATTCGCCATCTTCCTCACCTGCATCACAAGGACCAAAAATGTCAAAGAGATAACTACACTCCCCACAAGTGACATGGGAATCCAAATTAAGATGCAAACACATGATTAGTATTCTCTCATTCGTACATCGACAATCTTCTTCTCCAATTCGACTAGTGGCTTCTCGAAATCCAAAGTGACAGGCTTCTGACTATCCCCCAAAGGCTTGAACTCAGAAAGGTACGACAAGACTCCTCCTTTCACATTGGGGTCAGGATTTGCAGGCCATGGATGCTCAAATTTCTTACCTTTCTTGAGCCGAGCTGTCACCGCCAAGCCCTTTCTTCTGGTGGTAGTAAACACCGCTCTTCCTAGAGTTTTCAATGGCACCCCATTAACACCATTGGTCGAACTACGCAAGTAATCCGAAGCACAAGCAGAAGAAGCTCCGCCTAATGCTAGTGATGAATGAGACATTGAAGCCATTCCTTGTTCCCGATAGCTGAGGTTGATATCTTCAAATTGATTGAATGGATCCACTCCAAACAGATCTCAATCCTCTAAATAACCAAAACCAAAGACCAGAATCAATCAGCGGAAAATAAAAAGCAATCATTGATCACTGAATCGACAAAGAGATTAAATCAAATGGGTCAGATTCGTTCCACTGCTCCATTTTGAGTCTCGTAAACAAACAAGCAAATAAACTCAAACCCATCAAGAACAAAACAAACCAACCCCAGCTCAAATAATCAAACTTTACCTCAAAACACGATGGAAAAATCAGAGATCCAAGACAAATAGGGGGCAGAATCAGAAGAGAATGAAGGAGGAAGGAAGAGAAAGCATCGAAGAGATCGTCGTTTTTGAAAATTGAAGGAAGGTGAACAAGTGTTATGCGAGTGAGTGAGCGCGTGGATTTTGTGTGGAAGTGTTTCGATATTTCTTATGCAGATTGGGAAAAAACACACACACAGCTTGGGTCCTTTGTTGCCAATTGCCAGAATTTTCCGGTTGGTCGTTAAACCATAAAGCTCAGGCTTTGCTCTCTCGCACGTGCCCACGTGACACCTCCTACGTGTGAGATTTGATACCTATCACTTATATTTGTTTGCATTTTTATAAACGAAAACTATAGGTTTTGGATATGTTCCGGTGGATTTGGTGGGGTTAGGTTATGTAGCCGGTGACGTTTTTATTGGACTAGTTCTTTTGGCAAATTAATCAGACAGCCTACAAAAACAAAACAAAAAACACTCCGTTGCCGGGACTCGAACCCGGGTCTCTCGGGTGAGAGCCGAGTATCCTGACCAGCTAGACTACAACGGATTTGTGATTGTTTTGATTCACTATACTATTTATCCTACAGAAACTTCCATAGCTACACTTTTGCTCTTCTTCTCTTCTTCAAGTCCAAATTCGAATTCCCCTTATCTCCCTTGCGCTAGAGATTACCATGGAGCTCAAACCTTCCAACAGTAATTACTTCATTTCTCTGCTCGGTTATACAAAGCCTTTGTCCAACACAATCACCAATTTCTGGGATTTTTTTGTCGCAGATTACATTCTTGAGCAGCTGAGAAATGGGTTCGCTCGGTTCGAGCTTGTTGCTTCCCCTACTGCTTCTGTTTCAGATACAATCTACTCCACTTCCCTCCCTGCTTCGTTCTTGAGCGCCACGAAGGGAAATAGCTATGTATTCTTCGCCAGAATCGGTTCCTCCATGTATGTTTTGTTGTTGTTGTTAATCAGCTCTTAAACCATTGAATTAAAAATCGAGTCTTTCTTAAAACCCTTTACCCTAATCAGCGAATTTTTCCTGTTTTCATGTCTAGGAATCGGTCTCCTGCAGCGAAAAAGGTTGAGCAGTACGCTGTGGATAGAGTTAAAGGGGATGGACGATGTCTGTTTCGAGCATTGGTATTGTAGTTTCTGCTTTTTCTGTTCTAACTTCTATGTGTTCTTACTGAGGTGTCCTGAAGAAATGATGTGATGTTTCAATGTAAATTAGGTGAAAGGGATGGCCTATAACAAAGGTGTCACTCTCAACCCCCGACGAGAGAGAGATGATGCAGGTGACTATAAATGATCATATAGACTTGTTTTGATGTTTGTTGTGCGTCTTTTAAAACTAAGAGGTTAAACTGTAATGAGAGTACTGAGTTCGGGGAATTAAAAATGGAGTTTTCCTTTTCAGTCTGTTGTTAGCCTTTTAGATTGAAAAATGATTTTTTGCTGCTCTGGTCTATTCATTGTTGAGAATGCTTATCTGTTGTTCATCATGTTTCTTTATGGCAAAATCTTGCATTTGTTCCACAGATGAGTTACGAATGGCTGTGAAAAAGATTGAACTGTGTTGAGATTGCTAAGTTTGGGGAATCAAAATTGGAGTTTTTTTTCAGTCTGTTGTTAGCCTTTTAAGTGGGAAAATGTTTTTTTTTCTGCTCTGGTCTATTCATTGTTGAGAATGCTTATCTGTTGTCCAGCATATATTTGTAATGCGAGAACTTGCATTTGTTCCACAGATGAGTTACGAATGGCTGTGAAAGAGGTTATATGCAATGATCCCAAGGAAAGGGAGAAGTACAAAGAAGCTTTAGTGGCTATCACTGTTGATGAGTCTCTGAAACAGTGAGTCATAGAAATTTATTTACCCTTTCCCGTTTTATCAGCTAAACGACTATGTTTCTCTTAATCAACACATTAAACACATTTCTTCAGCTATTGCCAGCGGATTGGAAGACATGATTTCTGGGGAGGGGAGTCTGAGCTACTAGTGAGTTCCGACACCCATTGTAAACGCAGAACTGCCATCATAGAGAAACGTTCTAATGTCAATGTTTTGTTTTCAACAGGTTCTTTCTAAGCTATGTAAACAGCCAATCATTGTCTACATACCCGAGCATGAGGTAATGGTCCTTTGAGTTTGAGTCTTCAGTAGACAAGAAATTGGTGTTTCTTTTGTTCTAGTAAGTCAGGTCTCAATTATAGTCGGATCTTGAGTTATATTTGGTTTTGGTTATCCAGCACGTTAGAGGAGGGTATGCGTCGGGTTTTATACCGATCCAAGAGTATGGAGCTGAGTTTCGAGGAGGCTGGGGAAAAGGGAAGACGAACAAGAATGTTGTTAGGCTTCTTTACAGTGGTAGAAACCATTATGATTTGCTTCGTTGAACCAAATATATATATATATATTTTTTTGGACTAAGAACCAAATATATTTTTGCCTCATTTCTTACTTGAGAATTCCGTTGACTCTATTGATGTTGTTTCGAATTTTGTACCTTTAAACGTATGTGTATCGTCATCTCATCTCAATGACAGTCGTAATTTTAGAATTGAAAGTAAATTTGTTTCTTAAAAGCTCCACAGATAATTTTGATTTAACCAAAATCTCATGTATCGTTGTTATTAAAGAACAAAAATGTATTTGACGGCAAAAAGTTTAGAAAAGGAAAGAATAAAAATGTATTTATAAGAAAAAAAAACAGGGTCGTGGCATGTTCTTCCAAGCTTCTGAGCTCCGATCGCTCTTTCTCAAAACTCCGTCGTCGGGTCGATAAATTCGTCCCTTGTTCGATTCTCCCCTAAGAACAAACGTTGATTCCGATTTCTAAAGGTAAGTTTTCTTATTGATGATGCTCTTTTGATTTTCTTTCCAAAGGGGAGATTCCTTTAACGAAGATCTCAAAGTCGATTGAAGTAAAGAGATTGATGAACTTTGATTGCTCCCAGTTTCATTGTAAAACCAGATTAGTCTTCATACAATCTTATAGTTATCGCCTTATAGGACTGTGCATTGAAAAAACTCGTTCATTTGGAGACTGGTGTTTAGGAATCGGAGCCTAAGTTTCGAGTTTGATCGCAGCTAATCGTAAAATCCATAATTTCGAGGATCAAATTGCTGGGTTTTACATTATGAAGAGTTGTTTTGTGTCCATAAACTTAAAAGAGTTCTCTTTTAGCAAATTCGTTGCTACTTCATAGCCATGGATAATGTGCAATAGTGTTTTGGGGATTTAGCTTTGTGTTACCTTGTTTCCATATTTTGATTGATTGTGCGATAACCTAATTAATGACCCAGGTTTCTATTGATTGTTCCCCAGGTCCTGACTGAACAAGATGGCGAACGTGTCTGTTGCTGCGGAATGGCAGCTTCTCTATGATCGATATTACAGGAAGCCTGAGATATACCAAATGAGATGGAAACATGTAGATTTGAGCCGCAACAAAGTGGCGTGTGCCTCATTTGGTGGGCCAATTGCAGTCATTCGAGATGACTCGAAGATTGTCCAACTATATGCTGAATCTGCTCTAAGAAAGCTTCGGATCTTTAACTCAGCAGGTATACTTCTCTCTGAGACGATCTGGAAGCACCCCGGGGGACGCCTGATTGGAATGTCTTGGTCCGATGATCAGACACTAATTTGCATTGTCCAAGATGGCACCATTTATCGTTACAACATCCACGCTGAGCTCATCGAGCCCAATATGTCAATGGGCAAGGAGTGCTTTGAACAGAATGTGGTGGAGTGTGTCTTCTGGGGAAATGGTGTTGTCTGCTTGACAGAAGGAGGGCAGTTATTCTGTATCTCTGATTTCGAGATGATGAAGCCTTTTAAGTTGCCTGATGTCCCGGGGTTAACAGAAGACGATATGCTTCAGCCAACTTGCTTGGCTGTGAGAGAACCTGAGTACACGATGTCTGGGACTGTTGAGGTGTTGGTAGCAGTTGGTGATGAAATTTTTGGTGTGGAGGAGGACAGTGTCCAAACTTTTAGGGTTGATGAGCCTAGTTTTAAAGACTCTGAGACACAGAATGATGATTATGGAAATTTGATTGGACCGGTCCAGAAGATGATTGTATCGCCTAATGGAAAATTTCTAACACTCTTCACTCATGATGGCCGGATTGTTGTTGTTGAAATGGAAACAAAACAAATTGCTATTGACTACAGTTGTGAGGTATGCATCATGCCTCTTGAGGTGCTTGGTTCTTTCTTATGATGGAAATTGGTGGTTGTTTTGTGGTATGGTAACTTAACTATGTCTTTATTTGTATATTTTTCTAGTCAGCCCTTCCCCCAAAGCAAATGGCATGGTGTGGAATGGATACCGTGCTGCTCTATTGGGATGAGGATTTAACGATGGTGGGCCCTTTAGGAGATCCTGTTCACTATTTCTATGATGAACCTGTAATTCTTATCCCAGAATGCGATGGAGTGAGAATATTAACTAACACGAGCCTTGAATTCCTGCAAAGAGTACCTGATTCTACTGAGTCAATCTTTAAGATTGGAAGTACATCACCTGCAGCTTTGCTATATGATGCTTTGGATCACTTTGACAGGAGAAGTGCTAAGGTAGGTTTGTTAGCATATGCATCTTAATGGTTCTCTGTAGCAGATGTTTTATATTTTGTTGTGATTTCTCCATAGTCAATCTTTAGTGTCTCAGTTCTTCCTGCTGTTTCTAGTATTGGTATTGTCAGAATAATATATTTAGGTTTAGAATCAATATGGTGTTCTTACAGAAATGGAATGAGTTGAGAAAAATAGTTTGTAATTACTATTCCTAGATCTGGCTGATGAAGTTGATTTGCTCTTCGTCTGTCAGGCAGATGAAAATTTGAGATTAATTCGTTCATCGCTGTCTGAGGCTGTTGAATCCTGTATTGATGCTGCTGGCCATGAATTTGACGTGACTCGTCAGAGGGCTTTGTTACGAGCGGCAAGCTATGGACAAGCTTTTTGCAGGTTAGTCTAGAAGAATTGACTTACAGTAGTAATGTAATCTCTGAGACTAATTCTCGGCTCGCTGCAACAGTAATTTTCAGCGTGAGCGTGTCCAAGAGACTTGTAGAACTTTAAGGGTTCTAAATGCTGTTCGTGATCCTGATATTGGCATACCTCTTAGCATACAGCAGTACAAGGTATTTGCAATTTATTTGTTTTTCTTGTGAAAGAAACGTTTGCAACTACCATTTCCTCATTATATTTATTTGGCTTGCAGTTACTGACACCAGTAGTTTTGATTAGTCGCCTTATTAATGCTCATCACCACCTCCTTGCTCTGCGGATATCTGAGTACCTAGATATGAATAAAGTGAGTCAGAGATTATTTTATTTTTTCCGGTGAGACACTCCTTTACCAACAATATTTTCCAAGCCTTAGGGTGCATATGGTTCTCTGTTTCTGGCGTTATATAGGAAGTGGTGATAATGCATTGGGCAAGTGCAAAGATAACTGCTTCACCATCAACTCCAGATACTCATCTTCTTGAAATTTTACTTGATAAGGTTCAAATTCTAGTTTATATTAGTCTTTGCAAGATATATATAGAGATGGAGGAACTCATGGACTTAGAAAGATTGATGTCATTGAATTTCAGCTCCAACTATGCAGAGGAATATCTTATGCTGCAGTGGCAACTCATGCTGATAACTGTGGCCGTCGAAAGTTAGCTGCAATGCTAGTTGAACACGAACCACGCTCCACAAAACAGGTTTGTCTATTTAAGATGACCACCTCCCCATTAGGATTCTTAATGCAGAAGTAGGAGACATTCATATTTCGTGATCACTTTATGTAATTTCAGGTTCCTCTTTTATTAAGCATTGGGGAGGAAGACACTGCTTTAGTGAAAGCAACTGAGAGTGGTGACACCGACCTGGTTTATCTGGTCATATTTCATATATGGCAAAAGGTCTGTGACTGATTTATTAGTGATTTTATACTTTTAACTATAACTAACTGGTTTGCTAACAAACAAGAACTAACTGGTTTTAATCTGTGGGGGTTATCAGAGACCTCCTTTGGAATTCTTTGCGATGATCCAAGGCAGAGTTTTGGCACGTGATTTATTTGTAGCTTATTCACGGTAGGGAAACCTTCTATCTATCACGCTTGATTAATAAAAATACATCTTTTAAAACTTGGTTTAACCAAGCAGTTGTAGTCAAATATTATTTTGTAAGTATCTAACTGTGTCATGAAATTTTCTTGCTGTAGGTGTTACAAACATGAATTTCTGAAGGATTTCTTCTTATCTACGGGGCAGATTCATGTACGATTCCGTGATCAAGTTTTTCGTTGATTTATTCTGTTAGTTCAGAATTTAAGTTGGACCAGTTTGTTAAATGTTTTTATCCTGTAAACGCTGAAGTTGATGACCATCAAAGAAGTTCGTGTTGATCTTAATTTTTTTGTTGTTCCAGGAGGTAGCTTTTCTTTTATGGAAAGAATCATGGGATATGGGGAAAAACCCAATGGCTAGCAAAGGATCCCCGCTGTACGGTCCGCGCATCAAACTAATAGAAAAGGCCAGAAACCTTTTCTCTCAGGCAAAGGAACACACTTTTGAGTCTAAGGCTGCTGAGGAGCATGCAAAACTCTTGAAGTAATCTTTGCAAGCTAATATGCTATTGTTTCTAAGCAGCCTCCTGTTCTGGAAACTTTATTTTCAGTGTATTCTTTGCTCTTCATCTCATTGTCTTTTTTTGGTTACGTATTTTAGGATACAACATGAGCTAGAAGCTAGTACGAAGCAGGCTATTTTTGTTGATTCAAGCATCAATGATACTATACGCACATGTATTGTCCTGGGTAATAATCGTGCTGCAATAAAAGTGAAGACAGAATTCAAGGTCTAAGTGGATTTTTTTTCCCTGTTGTGCGATGGATGACTGTAAGACTGCCATCTTCACCACAATACTTTTTGAATTTTCAGGTCAGTGATAAAAGATGGTACTGGCTTAAAGCATTTGCTCTGGCTACAATCAAAGACTGGGCAGCGCTCGAAAAGTTTTCAAAAGAAAAGAGACCACCAATGGGTAATTTTACACAGCTTCTCTAACTGTTACAATGATCCCTTCTGTACTCAATCACATCATCTAGTAACGCTGATGTTAAGAGTTAAGAGTTAAGATTTAAGCTTGTAGGCAAATTCATTTTTGGTCTATCTCGTGTTTTAACTGTCATTTACATCATGAAGGGTTCCGTCCATTTGTGGAAGCATGCATTGATGCAGATGAGAAAGCAGAAGCTCTAAAATACATCCCCAAATTGTCAGATCTTGTGGAAAGAGGGGAGGTCTGTTCTGCATATAAAACATGTACTATTCAAATTTTATAAAAATCTATCAAACCCTTTAGTGTGAGTTTTGTGTTTTGTGGCATATCAGGCTTACGCTCGTATTGGAATGGCAAAGGAAGCAGCTGATGCAGCGGCTCAGGCAAATGATGGAGGAGAATTGCTGGAGAGATTCAGGAAGACATTTTCACAGAATGCTATTTTTGATACCTTGAAAATGCCTTTCCAAGGAGCCTCCTAGCTTCAAGTCCTCAAGTTACAGCGAGATGGAGATTTTTGTTGATTGTAAGTTTGTAACTAAAACTCACCTGAGAAATGTGTAAAATAGTACGAGTGAGATTATTCAATGATGTGATAAAAATTGGAGTTGGTTCTCCATGTTGTTCCTTCATTTTATTGACAAATTACATAGTTGCAGTTCAGTGTGTAGTTGCAGTTCACATCATTTTATTGACAAATTACTAACTTTATTCTTCATCTTCACTATATTGGTTAAACTTTTGATATTTGATAAATAACAGGAAGCCTGAGATATTTGATTTCATTTTGATGGACACAAACTCAGATTTCGTTTTCTTATTTGATAAATTATACACGATCCACTGATATGTTTACATATGTAATATATACTATATAGTATGTCATACAACTACAAAGGCGCTAGAAGAGCCAGAGAAGCTACTAATGGATCCAAACAACGACTTAGAAGCTCCATAATGTCTTAGTCTATAAACTCCAGCCATTGCAAATTCCGGTATCCTCCACTCAATCGTTGCTTGGCTCTCCGGGCTCAGCTTAGCCGCCGGTCTTGACCACTTAAACTTCAGACTGAAGTCATCATCGTCGTACACTGGAACCCATTTCCCTCCTTCGTGCAGCGTCTCCACCACAGCGAAAGATCCTTCTGTCATCAAATCGTTTCGAGGACATCCCGACCAAAATGTAGCATTGACTTGTTGACCTCTCCTGAAGGTTGACTTTGGAGGTACATCAGCTTTGACGTCTCCGAAATTGACTCCTAGAGGAGTAGAGTCTACGACCACAGGGGATAGTAAACTGATCTGTTTGTCTAAAAGGTCAGGAGGTTGGGGACCACGTGGGAGTGTTTGACCGTTAACCAAAGCTGTGGCTAGTTTCTTGAATTCTTGGATATAAGCAGTGAGTGTATGTGGTCCGTATAGTGTTGAAGCTCCCTGCAAAAACCAATAAAAGCTGTTATGTTAAGCATAGTGGTGTGACATGTAAACAAAGGGAGTTAGCTAGTGTTTTTTTACAAACCTCGTATCTTTGAACCTCGTACTCTTCGAAAGTGGCGATGTACTGAGAATACGTGTTGGTAAGACCTGCGATCACGACATGGAGATTGTTGCCAAATTCCTTGCTGTCCAAAGAGATGAGAAAAGACTTCACAGCATCACGAAGACGTCTTCCAGCCATTGTGGTGAACTCTGGATCCAATAACAGATTCAGTAAAACCAAAATATTCATCCCAAGTTTAGGCTTTCTAGCTCTGTTGGAAACAAATAAGGAAGAGATAAGAGACTCATTGATTTACCTCCGGGGACACTGAGGATGACTAGTTGGCCGATGCGAAGCATCTGAATTGGAAGAATCGAAGGCTGTAGTTCGTGCAGTTAACTATTAGTCAGTACAGTAAAAAAATTCAAATCTTTCATCACTTATAAGGAAACAGAGAACGGAGCCACTCACCGCCCAGTCATATGGTTCTTTCATCTCACCAGTGTCAAGTAAAATGGGTTTTGGTTTTTGGCATTGGACCTGTTCCGGACCAGGAGTTCTCAACACGTTCCTCACTAGTCTCCAAAAGACATTACCCTTATGAAGAGATTTACATAAGAGAGCATAATCTTATAGTTAGATAAAAGATTCAGAGAGAAATGAGAAGAAGATGGTTGAAAATGTAAACTACCTTATCATCTCCTTGTTTGAAATCAAAAGCACCTGGACCATCAGTTGTTCCAGCAGCAAAACCAAACCCCATTGCAGCTGGACATGTCTTAACCGTCTCAGAGCCGCCACCTGCTTTAGGAACTGTTACTTCAAGATTTGAGAAATCTAGATAGGCATGTTGGTAACCAATTTTGCCCTGCAGCTTCTCTGTAGCTTTGTTAAAAAGTCCTACTGCCATTTTGAATTGCTTTTCTCCAATGATGCGTGTACTCTCAAATTCATCAGGGTAGCTACCAAACAAAAAAATGCAGAACACTACTCAAAATATGCAAAAGATAGGAACTGGACATAGAAAAAAACATATGAAATCAAGAAGCAGTATAGTATATACCCTGGACCATGGCCATAGCATAATTCGTTCTTTCCATTGCAGGTACTGTGATTGAAATCACAAGGCAGGCCAGTGTCAATGCAAAACGTTCCAAGAGTATTTGGACTCACATCACCACAGTTTGATTGACAGAAGGCAGAGACAAATCTACGCTTTGAAGCGTTTCTTACTCGGATTTTAGCATCAAGGGACTTATCCACAGACTTTCCTCTAGAGGACTTATAAGAAGCTGCAATATCCAAAAGTCTGGTCTCTGAAACAAAGAAAACAAAACCATAACGTTCATCCACATGACTCTCCCTGCAACTGCAATGTAGGATTGCTACATTAGGTAACTCAAGGAAAGGATTTTAACTCACGGTTTTTGCTCAAATCAGAAACAATGCTAGATACTCGCCTAGGGGTATTTCTTGAGCTATCTGAATTCTTCTGACCATTCTCAAACCAGTCCTCCATGAACCGCGCTGCAGCTCCCTTGTTATCTCCACTAATCAACGAGTTAGTCCGGCTCATGGAAGTCCCATGAGTAGCAAACCAGTTAAAGCTACCAATAGGTCCCAACTGAGAATCAACAAACTTAACAAGTGTCATTTCTTTGTCAACGTTATACTTATATTTACTCCTCTCAGCTGCAGGATTATTTAGGTAAGAACTCGGACTTCGGTTCACACCAGCATCCAATAAATCCCCTATAAAATCATCACACGCATTGATTTAACAACCACATAAAATTCTCAACACCATTAAAGGAAACAAAGAAAAAGATTGCAACTTTACCTTTATTGACAAAAGCAGAACCAGGACGGAGGCTTTCGTGAGCTTGGATGATGCTTTGCTCAATGCCGTTAACAACAACGTCAAAAGATTGACGAACAAATCCAAGAGACGTCACAATATATGTGACGTACTGAAGATATCCTCCTGGTCCAGCATGCGTGTGAATCCCACTTATTGCTACATTCTTCTCTGTGTAGAGATCACCATACCTGCAAATTTAGTTCAAAATTAAAACATTCGCATGGACTGTTTCAGCATCAATTCGTATTGATTCCTTCAAATTCAACTAAAAACATTCTCAGGACTAAGCAGAGTATCACCATCAATTCAGTGTTCTCAAAAAACAAATCTTTAGCTAATGAAAATGTCACAGATTCTAGCTATCGGAAAATTCTTGGAAGCTACATAAAGTACCTTGCTTTGAGACGCTCAAGAACTTTGATGGTGACGATCTGAGAAGCCATACAGGCATCAAGATTGACAAAAGCGACGCGGTTGCTGCCTTGTGGCTCAGCGACGATGAAGGCACGAGCTCTTAACCGGAAATGGATACCAGAAGCGATTTGATCTGAGTTCGCGTAGCCCATCATGTTGACGTCAGCGGCAGGACCAGTGATGTCATAGCTTCCGACTCCGACCAAGTACTGGGAAGACGAACAAACAGCGCTCGAGAGAAGAAGAAAGAGTAGAAACTGAAACGAGACGGCCATGGGTTGGAGCTGAGATGGAAAGAAAAGAGTAAAGAGATGCGGATCTTAGAGGAGATTCACACACGAGTATGAGTAAGTGAGGAGATTTGAGAGATATAGCGCCATGAAAGATTGAGAAATCGCAAAGGCGTGAGTGAGTAATTTGAGTGGGAGAGAGAGAGAGAAGGAGAGAATTCAAATGTGGACGCGAGTGCTTGTCGGTAAGTAAGTAGTAGTGCTCAAACCATTACCAAACCATAACTCTCTGTGTCTAGTCTACTCATCATCAATTCATTTCATATATAAACCGCGTCGTCGTTGTCATATATAAATTTAGTCTTTGATTTTGCATTTTGCATTCTCACCCAACTTCTCTACTCATATTTGTTTATTTATTAGTATTATTATTATATAACGAGATAAATAGACCGGCGATGCAATTATGAATTATCTATCGTGTGATTTGATTATTTTATCCGTTTGGTTTACTTAATTTAGGGTAATAAAAGACAAAACAGATAATAATACTATATCTTAAATTCTTAAGTGTCCACAGGCACCACAGCTAAGAAAGATGCATTATTATTCCAATGTAAATAAATAATAAGAAAATAATAAAATTTGTAAGTCTTAAATTATTATTTATTTATCTTGAAAATTATATCCACCTGTTTTTTTTTCAGTTATACTTTATGTGACCTTAATTATTTTCTTAAAATGACTAAATTGTTTTAATTCATTTGATAAACTTATCAAGTTCTTAAATGCTTTTTTTTAAAGTCACAATTATAAATAATAAATGTTTTAATGACATCTACTATCCAAATTTTACCTCAAAGAGAAAAAGCATACAAAAGAAAATCAAGTCTGTTTGCCTTAAAAAAAAAAAGAAAAAAAAAGAACCAAGTCTTGTAATAAATCATTCATAGCTGGTAAACATTATATGATGAATTAAATTGATCCATGGATCATGGGATATGTTTGTTTCGGATAGAGCACCAAAAATAAGTCAAAAATGTCCATTTTGCGTTCACTCCCAAGTATCATATACTGTATGTACTAAACAAACAAAAACGTATGTGTTGTTCATAAAAAAAGATTATTCAGGTCAACCATAAGAATCAGACAACAAATGTTAGAATATTTGTAATTTGTAAATCATAATTGAATAGCTTGAAATGATGGTTTTAATCCAGGATTTGAAATATGAAACGAATGCCCCATGTGATGATAATAAAGCCAAGGCTTTGAAGCATCCATGTGTAATTGTTATTTTCGTACACCTCCTTTTGAGCAGTTGTTGTCTCTCCAATCTCCTATAATAAACACTTGACCAAAATGCGCAATTATTTCCCTCGTAAATCTTAACTTAACTTTTAGCTTTACGAACTTTAACTAACAAAACTCAAAAAGTGGGTGAACTTCTTCAACGGTTTCACACGTGGAATTAAAGAACCCGGTTGTACCCGGACCGTATCTGATCCGGGACCCAACCCCGGTTCGATCAGACCGGACAAGACAACTTCTGCCTCTCTCTGTTTCTTGTAAAATGATATGAAGTTTCTCACACGGAGAAGAAGATCGAATTGAGCTGAGTTTTTTCTTACTCTCTAAGAAAAAATATATCTCTTTTTGGTTTATTTGGCTGACAGAGAGATTCGTTGTCCATGGATAAGCCTCTGCTTTCAGGTAATTCAGAAGTACCTATCATCTCCTCTGTGTAAATATCTCCTTTTGAGGTCTCTGATTCGTAATTTGTCTTGTTGAAATTCTCATTTTAGGATCAGAGAAATCGAATGAATCTGAGAGATGGGATTCGTACCAGTACCTGCAAAGAAACAGCTCCTCTGCTCGTAACCCTTCTTTCGCCGGAGCTGGCGTCACCGTCGAAGAAGTCCGTTCCGCTTCCGCTGTTTCTGATCCTCCGTCTCTCTACCCTCCTGTTTTAAACACCCCCGTCTCATTACCCACTCGTAAGTCTCCTTCGATCTTTTCTGAATTCTGGTCCTTCAAAATTTTGTATTGGCCTGCCTTTAGTTATTGATCGGCTTGTGTTTACTCTGGCTTTTGATTTTGATCATCCAAAAAATGCGAAAGTTTCATCATTTCCTGTAATCATCACTTCCTCTCTCTCGGGGTTCTTCAAATTTTCAGGCTTTATGATGATTCTAATGACATAAAGTTTACTTACATTAGCTCGGTTTATCATGCTTGGCATTTTACAGCTCAAGCTATTGGTTATCCAAGTGCATCTGGAGCGGGTCATGAATTGCAAAGGTAGTTCTAGTGATAAACAGTTCCTACTTCTGATCTTATTGATGTTGTTATCTAGCATGTTCTAAACATATGTTCAACTTATGTGATTCTTTTTATTCAGGCAGTTTCTGGATGAGACTGAAATAAGGGAGCTTCTTATTGATCATATTGGCCATCGTTGCTGTTGGGGAAGCCGTCCTGCTCGTACATGGAAGATTCATGCTGTCGAAGACTGCAATGTTTATGTCGGAACTCTTGACACTTTCATTGAGGAGAGGGAAGCTTTAACACAGACAGTGCCTTTCAATGGTGGAAATTTCAGTGGAAAGAAGCATGGATCTGAACCGGGGTTATGGCAATTGGACCTGAGATCACAGTTTCCTACTCTCTTTGTCCCGTATAAAGAAACTCAAGTTCCGGTTCCTAATTCTGAGACTGTTGAGAAGTGCACAGGTAACAAAATTTTGTCCATGATTACCATTAGTACAATTTGAATTTTGTAAAGACTGATGAGGCTCAGTATAATTCATCCACAGATTGCACAGGAAGAGGAGATGTAGTATGTCCAACATGCAATGCCGATGGAGAGCCAGGATTTTACAAGGAGAATCAAGTGATGAAGTGTTCCGCTTGCTATGGAAGAGGTTTGCTTGCTCATAAAGATGGATCTGACACAATGTAAGTTCATATAAAGAACTCAAGTTTCACTTTGATGGTTGCAAATTGCAAACTGTGGCTCTGTTTACAGAAAACCTTCTCGTCTCCACAGATGCGCAGACTGTAGTGGTAAGGGAAAGCTTCCTTGCCCAACTTGCCAATCTCGCGGGTTAGTTAAATGTCAGACTTGTGAGAATACTGGTTCTCTGCTTACAAGCAGTATTGCAGTCGTAAGATGGTAAGTTTTACGAATTCTTAAGAACATACAGTTTTGTGTGGTAATTGAGAGATTTGATTTTTATTTTCGGGTTTTGACAGGAAGACTCTGTCGAAGCGAAAGGTGAGTGCAACAAGAGGGGCTGGTTCAGTACCAGAAGAAGTATTTGACAGAGCAGAAGGAGTTCAGCTTTGCAACACACAAGCTTACCAGTGCACGCCGGCATACTTTGCAGACTCATATTTTCTCAACAGGTTCTCCTCAGAAGTTATCTCATTAAGAGCTGAAGTTCCACCAACGGCGAATGTGGTATGCGAGAGACACACCATATCTGTTGTGCCTGTGACTCGTGTTACCATGGAGGATCGTGGGAAAGCGTTCAGCTTTTACATAATCGGTTTTGGTAAAGAGATATACTTGAAAGATTATTATCCAGCAAGGTTCTGTTGGGGTTTGTGTCCTTGTCTAGAGTGGTTAAAGGTTTGAAAAACAGAGTCGATCTTTGTTCTTATCTAGTTGAATGTAAAGACACGAGTGTATGCTTGTAAACAGAGTGATGTGAATTATTGTGGCCAAAAGTCAATTAGATTGGGAGAGTGAGAGTTTAAAGTCTAGATCAGACTTGAGTTTCTAGACCTTGGAAGCTTTAAATCGTTTATATGATGCAAAATGAAGTCAATAAGATTAAAATAAACGTAAATATAATGTATTAGTTTAACAGATACGGAGCAACTCAAAATTTGTTTTGTGATAGAAGATCGATAAAGATAGAAGAGTAAATAAGACATGCGAGAGTCTCTTCACTTGGCAGGCTTCTTGGTGATGTCCTTCTTAGGTTTCAACTTGTCTGATCTTCCTGACTTGTCTGACCTTCCTGACTTCTTCTTCTCCTTCTTGACGTTGTACATGTTTATTGCCTAAATCACATCATATGCAACAGATTAACACAATTTTTTCACATACAAACATCAGAGGCAACAGACCAAAACCAGAGAGATGAGAGCTGAGAAGTATTTTGGTTTTACCTTGCCGACATTGAGGATCTCATGCGAATGCTTTGAGAATATCTTGCTAAGTACATTATTAGTCTGTTCTTTTTCTGGGTTAACAGCCCCGCGCCCTGCTACAACCGGTAAATACTGCAAATATCCAACAAATGTCATCAACAGATATGGTCATTTAATAATCCCCTATTCCATGTCAAAGGAGGGAAAAGATTGCTGAATTACCTTGTGATGTTTGCCCTGCTTCTTAGGAGGTTTTTCTCCAGGCAACTTTTTGTCGAATTTTCCACCACTAGCGGTTGAAGTAGCGGCTAAACCTGCTACGTCTCCAAGTTCCTCCTTTCCAATTTTCTTTGGTTGAGCCTTCGTGCCTGATATGGGTAATGATGTTGCAGCAAGTTGGACATGGCTGCAAAGATTGTTGACCCAGTTAGATCTTTAGTTTTCAAAAACCATGAAACCGGTGATATGATACCCCACATAGAGCATAAAAATGAAACAGCTCAAACCAAAAACTGAAAATATGAGTGGACAAAATACAAGCAACTAATCAGACTTAATCTTATAACGAAGTCCTATATGAAGCCTAGCATTAACTAAAATGTATTTCCGTCAGATTAAACTTAAAATCTTAGCAACTATATTGTTCGGCTATCTCAGGCAAGGATAGCATTTGCAATACCAATCAAAAAAGCTGTTTTACCTCGGTAAAGCACCAGCTTTTTCAGCTGCCTTTAAATTCTGAAGTCTATTCTTTTCTTGCTTTCCAACTCTCTTCTTTTTCTCGTCCAGTCTCTTGGCAAAAGGATCTTCTCCTGGTTCTGCAGTTATCCAAAAGCTTTACATAGTAAGAAAAATACAACTTGCAATGCAACTCCATATTCTTGTCTTCACACTCAAAGAGATTAGATGTCAACAATGTATCTAACAGGATATAGGTGTCTAAAAACCAAAGATAAGATAAGTTTTTTTCTCACAACACCTACCATCTGATGCCTTTGCTTCAATAATGGGAACATCATTATCATCATTAACACGGTCGTAACCATGGCGACGCTTAAACTGATCAGTTTGTTCGTCCCAGACAACTTTGTCCTTCTTGCGCTTCTGTATACCTAAGAAACAGAACCAAGTAAAATTTCAGACAATAAGAACATTAGTAACTAACTTCAAACTTTAAAACAAAGAGGTCGTAGAACCATCAAAATCTGAACAAAATCAAGCTTGCAATCTTCAAGACAATTTCTCAAATAGCTTTTACCTTTCTTAAGCGCAAATTCTTCCCACTTTGTAGGAGGTTTAGGCCTTGGAACCTGAGGAAAGAAAGAAAAAAAAAAAAAAAAGAGAAGGTTAAAATACTTGAGTACATCCAGAAAATAAGTGATGAGCGAAATATGAACACCATTGTAAGATGCTAGATATGTTGTCCTGTCTTTCGAATAAGCTCATACAAGAAATCACTTGTTTCCTTTCTAAACTGTTTATATACATGCATAGTCGCATTTTGCAAACTTCCAAAACCCATAGTATAACAACATCCATTGCTGATAGTGAGAACTAAGAAGAAGGTATTACATGTTTCTCTCTAGGAAGTTTGGTTGTAGGAGGCGGCAACTGGACAATAGGACCATCATGAGTTTCGGTTGAAGGAAAGTTGAAAAGAGCATTAGCTACTGCCTGAACAAGTTTTCTGCTCTCCTCAAGGCACTCCTTCACAAGCTCCTCCCTGATATAATTCGAAGAAACAGTCATCAAGGATAGAAACAAGCAACTCAACTCAGACAATGTTATGTGATAACGTCACAGCAATTAGTTAAGATTGTAACTCAAAAAGATGTTCAACTCGCCAAAATTAACACTCACAAACATTTCAATTAGGTCATGGTTTAAGGTCTTTAAACAGCAGATAAAGAGACATTAGAGTCTACGAAAAATCAAAGCTTTTCTATGAAAGACGCATAGTTTACTTCTCTTATTCAGCAATCGTTAGATAACAAGTATAAAGATAAGCCCACCTCAAAACAACTAATCAAGAGAAAAGAAAAAAAAAAATCAAGCCGCCGCCGCCGAAGAGCTTAACACAAGCTTCGGGAAGATAGATTAAACGAGAAAGGACGAACCTTGAAGAAGGAGCAGAAGGGAAGCGATGATTCGGATTGAAAGCTAAGAGATTTCCGACATCGACCTGGTATATCTGCTCTGTCTCCATCTCCGTCATGTCTTCCCGGCGCCGTGTTTTGGAATCGAGAGTGGCAAAAAAAAAAAAAAACTTGTTCTTAGGGTTTTGCGATATTTTGAGTTCTAAACCTTCCTCTCTCTCCCCAACTTAAATAGCGGAAATTTGCCAATAAATCCTTTTTTTAACCTAAACATTCAAAAATATATTCAACTTTCGAAAATTACAATTAAGTACCAAACTTTTTTTCTTAACCAGATAAGTACTCTGTAAAAAACTTTTAGTCACACATAATCGTACAAAACTTTAATTATCTAACCTTAGGCTAGGAATTTTCACAAATTCTTACCCGAGCCAACATTTGCGTTATTCTTCATCACCATGGACCATGGCTATGGTGATACCTTGTTAAAAATCTCACATTGATTTCGGGTTCTTCTTTTGTTTTAGCTTCATATAACACAGTGAATCTTGAATGGTAGCCATGGACTAATGCTATTTTGCGAGAATCCAACGACCTGGCTTAACTAAGAATGTAAAGATGTTGGAACATATATGGAACGAACCAACAAAGAAAAAAGTTTGAGGTCGAGAACCAATACTTTTAGTCTCTTGAATATAACAAGTACTTGAAAAATTTCGACTTATCTATTGATAAATCTACGAGTAAGAAAGGTAAAATATCTAGGAAATAATGTTTATCCAAAAGATCGTTGATGAGTAGATAATCTTCTTGATCATGAATTAAGAGGATCAACTTGTTAAGAAGGTAATGACTGAGCCTGCGGTTCCACATATCACATATAATGTTGAGTTTTGTTTTTAAGATGTCATTAGACAAAGAGATGACTCAACTTTTTTGAGGAACAAATACATGTGAGAGTTTAGCTTCTACTAAAACGGTCTTGATTATACAAGAACATGATCGAAGGTACAAATAAGTAAAGCAATGCTCCTAACCAGCTAATCACACCGCGATTTCGCATGTGTGTATGTCTTCTTATGTGCTCTCTTCACGCTGCAACGATGATCACTTGCAAAATAAATTATTTCAGTGCAGCATGAACACACATTAGAATCTTATGTTGTTTAATTAATTAACGCTTGATTTTAACAAAACTCTTCTTGCTTCCCTAATTCCCTTCACTTCTTTTTTTTGAAGGAAGAATGGTGGCGTGTCTTTATATCGTTATACACTCCAATAGTTCTTCCTTTTCTTCAAGAAATAACTAATTAAATCACCACCAAACCAGGTTTTAAAAATATTTCTTAACATAAAAACAAAACAAAATACATATATGACATATCCCACAAATAAGAGATTTCATGTAAGACCAAATCTTCTACGGGTCCTTCTTTGCCTTAAGAAACACAATTCTACCGGTTCCTCTATATATAACTCGTTAATTCACAAACCAAATCACATTATAAAACGCAATTTTGATCTTAACATAGGTCATCAATTTCTTAAAAGGGAAAAAAAGTCTTTAACATACGACAATACTCATAGTATACAAGTATGATTTAAAACTTTCTAGTAAAAGACATATTTTTGTATATACCCCGTCCGAAAGATATACAAATGATTTTGGGTACTTGACTTACGCAAATGACAAGTTCACATGTAGGATCGAGAGAGATCGTGTATCGGCCGTCTGATTCGGATCCAACGGCCATCAAAGGCACGAAAGAAGATGCAGAAGACGAATTTTACGCTGGTGCTTTTTGCCGACCGGCTTGAGATCCGCAAAAGTGTTTGGAATGTAAACACGTGGTAGCCAGAGATAGGAGACTGATGATGTAAACGTGTCCAATTATATTGCCTGCAAATCTAAGGTTTGCCCCCACATGATAATACATCTTAATCAAGTGTTCATTTGTACGTTTTTTTTTTTCATTTTCCTAATAACATTGTTTAAATATTAGCTAATATAACATTTAAAGGAAAAATATAATACTTTTTAAAACATGTAATGATCGCAACTAAGTTGGATTTGTTCATTTTTCCAAGTATATGAACGACATGTGTGGCGTGGCACATGTATGGGGTGTGGAGAGAGTTAGTGGATCGGGTATGAACCATTCTTGTTTGTGTGGATAGGGTAAAATATAAAAAAAGTTTGGTTGATTTTTTACAATGATAAATGGTGGATTGTATATTGTGAAATTGTCCTCATGAGGTCTGCCAATATGAAAATAGTTTCAAGTTACAAATACAAAAAGAAAAAGAACAAATTAACCTAGTTTAATACTCTTTTGTTCTAATCTTTAGAAAATATACATTTTCAATAGTTGCTATAGAAAATATTAAAATAAGAAAATAAAACGTGGCCTTATATATGGGAAAACTTTTTTTCATGCAAAGAAAACCTTTGAGGCTTGAAGGAGATATTTGCACTCTCTTCCATCTCTTACCCCAAAAAAGGTCTGATATGATTTTGAACTGGTGAATTGAGAAGAGACAAATACAAGATAACATTCACCACTTCAGCCTGGGGCTTTTGTTAATTCATCGTTCGTGAGTCGTGACAATGCATGGTACTGTTTTATGATAGAATATTCAGGGGTTCCTATCGTAAAATATTTCATGTGTTGCTTGCATTATCAGATGTTTCTATTTTAAAAATGTGGGAGAAACCATCATGGAAGCTGAAATTAACATAGGCGTATTTGAAGTAGGATTGTGGAGCATATAATATAAAGAAAACTGAAAAAGGAGGATACATATAATTTAATTTGCAGTTACATAATCTACATACTGGTTTATTTTGAATCAATTATGTTTCTGCAATGTGTAGAATAATGTTTTTATTTATAATATATACTTTCGGTCTCCATTGATATATAACATTGTATAACCACAAAAATAATAAGAAAAAAGTATTATGAACAACAATTGCAGAATAAAATACCACATAGTAAAATTAATTTAATATTTTGGTGTGATCGGATACATTTTGCAGAATGATGGAATGCAATATTATATTACCAATATACATCTATTTTTTTCAATAAGCAAATAATATATTAATGAATTTCAATATATCTCAAATAATATTTGGTAAAATTTGTAGAAATATTAAAGTATATTTGTTAAACAGTTGTGAAAGCTTTGAATATTATTCAAAAATGTCATATTTCTTTATTGTAAACAATCATTGTTCTTACTTTTACAAATTGTATTTTTTGCATATTTAAATAAAGAAAAATAAATATCTAACCACTTATCATAAATAAATAACTAATGTACGTACCCTTTCATAATAAAGTTCACTAATATTTTTTAGGTGAAAAATGAAATTCTGAGTTTTGGACTTTTGGTAAACATTTGAGAATTTTTTTTTTTTAATTGATAACTACTGTACTTGAGAACATTATTTCACTATAATATGTGTTGAAGCCTCAAATTTTCTAAACCTAGATATGGTCCATATGATTTATAAGTTTGTAAATAAGTAAAATGGCCTTTTTATACATGTTTAAACTTGGAAACACGGTTTATACCATAATTATGTAATTAAAGTTTATGACATTTAATCAAATCAAGATGTTCGTATATGGGAATTATATATACCCAATACACCCAGAATTAAAAGAATGTTAAATCACCCAAAGAAAAAAAAAAAAAACAAATGATTAGCGAAAGGGCCACACAAACATATATACATACATGAGCATAAAATTAAACTATATATATAAATACAGACACATACTCAAAACTCATGAAACAGAGAGATTAGAAAGAAAGAAAAAAAAAAAAAGAGCTTCGACACCTCTCAGCGGAGCCGAATCTCACGGTGGCTAATACAGAAACCCAAAAAAAACCATAACATGTCCAACCACTACTAACCCTCTCTATAACACCAACAAACAATTAAAAAAAAACACCTTTTTTCTTTTCTCCCTCTTTGACAAAAAATAAAAATCAATCCTTTTTCACAATTTGGCGCTTTCCCGGAGATTGATTTTGCTTATCAGGCGGCGATATGTCGGCGGCAGGTGCAAGCCCTTTGGCTGTTGCACCAATCACTCGTCGCCGTGTCGGAGATTCTTTAGAAACCACCTCCGAACGACCCTCCATTTCCTCCGATTACTGCAACAACATCAACAACAACAACAACAACACTGTTAACATCTCCGTCTCGCCTGATTTAGACGACGGAGAATCCGGTTTACAAGGCGGCGCGTGTTCCTCACCTTCCTCAATTGGTTCCTCCTCTAGCGGATCCCACTACCACCACGATCATCTCTACCACCATCATCCCACGATTCGGTACCTTCTCCTCCGTAAACTACGGTTACCGTTTCTCTGTGACGGTGGTGGTGGATCAACGGCTGTGGTGGGCTTTTGTTCCGGGAGAAACATGGGTCGTCGGATCTTGGGTCTTCTCATGTTCCTCGTCGTCGCTTCTCTCTTCCTTAGAGTTTCTCTCATGAGTGGGCGCGTCGTTGACCACGCGCACCGGAGAGATTTAAACGAGCTCGTCGTCGTACGGGCGTTACACGAAGATTGGTCAATGGCTCAACGTGCAATGACGGAAAACGTTGTCCTTGAGAAGCTTCCCGTAAGCTTTCGTCTTCTTCTTCCTTGCATTTTGCAAAATTCATTTTCCCGAGAAAAAAAAACTGAATTTTTAGCTATAAAACGCATTTCAGTTTTCCCTTAGTATTGACACTTTCCTCATTTGATCAATCAATGGCTCTGATCAGTTTTTGCTTTTATCAATGTGTATTGAATTTTCTCTCTGTTTTTGATTTTCCCGAGAAAATCAGATGAGAAGAAAGTTTTGAATTTTCTGATCAAAACCCAGAAACCAATAGGGAGCTAACGTTTCCTCTGTTTTCTAATTTTGTTGAAGAGTTTTTTTCGGGTCAAAGATCGGATTTTTAACGGAAATTGGCGCTTATATTTTCTGTCTTTTTCTCGGGAAAATTCTAAATAGAAAAAATAAAAGTGGGGTAGGGGACAACGTGGAATTCTCAGAATATCTCAAATGATTGCGTCACTTGATAGATTAAACTAAACGTATCATATTTTATAGCTTTACCAATCAAAATTTCTGAGATTCGTTATAATGAATTTGAAGAGGAATTAGTCAAAATGGATTTGAGCAGCCTTAGTTTGGTATTGGTATGGATTTAGCACTTTCTACAGGTTTCCATTGACCTTCGACCATGTTGCTGGAATCCTTGAACTTATTATTATTTTTTGTAACCGATTCATTGTTCAATAATCAAATGGAAAAGGCCTGAGGTTTTTGTCTCTTTGTGTTTAAAATCTGGTGGATGGTGACCCTTTGATTCTTGGTGAATACTAAAGAGGACAGATCTTTAATGTTTTGAACTCCTTTGTGTTTTGAAGCGTTAAAGTTCCAAACAATGCATTTGTTGTTGAGATGATTGAAATTTATGAACTTTGACTTTGATTTATTTTAGTTGTTTCTGAACTTAATCTGTTCCTGCAACCTATGGAAAGCCAGACTCATTGTCCGCTGATTTGGTGATTTACAGGTTCCAGAAATATGGCAGAAACCGGAAAGCGGAAGTTATCGCCAGTGCGTGTCACGTCTGAAGAACCGTTCAAGTATAGCCAGTATCTTGCATTTCCTGATTCTTTAAACAAGGGTTGCAGTTTCTAGTTTCCTGAAATTTTGTGTTTGATTCAGGGCTGCGTAGGAAAACCAACGGCTATCTTTTAGTACACGCGAATGGCGGATTGAATCAGATGAGAACTGGGGTGAGTTCATGTGAAAGTGTGTTATACAGAGATTTGATCTCTGGTGTTTCTTACCTTTCTTTATTGATTGTTTTTTCAAATCAAATGCAGATATGTGACATGGTTGCTGCAGCCAAGATTATGAATGCGACTCTTGTTCTTCCTCTCCTCGACCATGAATCTTTCTGGACTGACCCAAGGTTTGATCTTATTTACTCTACACAACAAGATATTCTCTAAGAAATGAAGTGGAGCTTGAAGAGTTGTTCTTTTTTATTTGCAGTACTTTCAAAGATATTTTTGACTGGAGACACTTCATGAACGTATTGAAAGATGATGTTGACATTGTCGAGTACTTACCTCCCCGATATGCAGCCATGAGACCTCTCCTCAAGGCTCCTGTTTCTTGGTCCAAGGTTTGTTTCTATTCTACAATTTATAAAAACCGATTACAGCGGCCTTTATGGTTAAAAGTTTTGTGTATTACGCAGGCTAGTTACTACAGAAGCGAGATGTTACCACTGCTGAAAAAACATAAGGTGATAAAGTTCACGCACACCGATTCACGCCTGGCCAACAATGGCTTGCCACCATCAATCCAACAGCTGAGATGCCATGCTAATTACCAAGCATTGGTGTACTCTAAGGAGATTGAGGATTTTGGGAAAGTTTTGGTTAATCGGTTACGAAACAACAGTGAACCTTTCATTGCTCTGCACTTAAGGTACTGTGCTGTTTCTTTTTGCATCTCTCATTTTCATTTTTATACACGGTGTGATTGAAAATTTAGAATTTGAAATGCAGATACGAGAAAGATATGCTTGCCTTTACAGGCTGCAGCCACAATCTCACAGCTGGAGAAGCTGAAGAGCTGAGAATCATGAGGTACAATGTTAAACATTGGAAGGAGAAAGAGATTGACAGCAGAGAGAGGCGGATTCAAGGTGGCTGCCCGATGTCTCCTCGAGAAGCAGCCATATTTCTGAAGGCAATGGGCTATCCGTCCTCGACGACTGTATACATAGTTGCTGGTGAAATCTACGGAGGAAACAGTATGGATGCTTTCCGAGAAGAGTACCCAAACGTCTTTGCTCATTCAACCTTAGCAACTGAAGAAGAGTTAGAACCCTTTAAGCCATACCAGAATCGCCTGGCTGCGTTGGATTACATTGTGGCACTTGAAAGCGATGTGTTTGTATATACATATGATGGGAACATGGCTAAGGCTGTACAAGGGCACAGGAGATTTGAAGGGTTTAAGAAGACTATCAATCCAGACAGGTTTATATCATAATTATTCCTTTTGCTATTGCTCATTTTGTTTAACGTTATACTGATATTGATGGAGTCTATGTGAATGGCAGGTTAAATTTTGTGAGACTGATAGATCATTTAGATGAGGATGTGATGTCTTGGGATGAGTTTTCTTCAGAGGTGAAGAGACTACATAATGGCAGGATTGGAGCTCCTTATATGAGACTTCCCGGTGAATTCCCTCGGCTAGAGGAAAACTTCTACGCAAACCCACAACCAGATTGCATATGTAACAAGTCTCAGCCTGAGCAACTGTGGAAATCATCAGGAGAGTCAGATAGATGGAAGAAGAGTGTTTGAGGATAGAAGAATACAAACACAGTGAACACAATACAAACACATTGATTCAAACACCTTTTTTTAGCCTTCTTGTACAATATAGGAAAAAGAAGAAGACAAATTCTTGGAAGATCCTTTTACAAATGTGTAGAATTGATTCCACCATACAGGAGAATCAAAGATATATAGCATTTTTCCCACCTCTGTATCTCTTCAGAGCAGCTGATTAGAAAGAAAGAAGAAAATCACAATAGAGATTTGATTTGATCCTTTCAAAAGCAGCTGATTTTTGTTTTTTGGGTACAGTACAGTAGTATTTTTTCATTACTTTGTTGTTACTAGTAACCTCAAAAATTCATTTTACATCGGGAATACAGATCATACATGATACATAGTTCATTGCTCTGTTTTACATGCTTTCTTGATCATTCATCATATCCTTTGTCCCACAGAGATAAGAGCCAATAGGACTTCTCTAACTTTTTCTTTTTCACTCAAGCCATGTGGTCGGGTCAAAATAGAGTTGAACCGGGTCAACACTCGAATTAAACCCGGTTCTGGTTTCTTCTTCGTTGAGAGATGAATTTGATGGTTCAAGTTAGAAGGGTCGGGAAAAAAAACAAAACAGATCGCAACTTCACAAGCTTCGTCTCCAATTTTCTTCTCATCTCACCTGTAAGTATCTCTTTCCTCCTTCTTCATCTACTTCTCTTTCTCAACTGCTCATTTTCTGGCGTTTGAGCCTTTCAACGGGTGAAAAACTCGATCTTTATTTCATTTTGTTTGATTGAAATCGAAACTCGATTCTAGTAAAGCTAATTGCCAGATTTAGGATTTATATGGTAGGGAGATTAATCAATCAGTTTGCTTGAATTTCGTAGAAATATTGGATCTTTCGATGAAAATCATACTTGACGATTGTGTGTGAGCCTCTCTCTCTATTTAGTCAGGATTTAGATTACTACTAGTTTCTGCAATATCATTTGTCTTAAGAAAGTGAATCCAGGACACAGACTGATGATTACCGAAATCTGTTTTATCCGTTTCTGCAGATATTCTCAGGTTCAGGAGGAGATTCAGTCAAGACTTTGAGCTAAAGTTCTACTCGGTATGCACAAAGAATGATCTCGCTTGATCCAGCTTTTGAACATGATGATCCAATTCTTTTAGTTATAGGTTCACATTGTTTTAACTCATTCTATTGAGTCATGAGAGTCTAGTGTTCTTAGCTTTCTTGCTATTTTGGAGTTGCTTATGTGATTCTACTTCCTCTTGCGGATTCTTACTTGGTATTAGGATTCTTTTGCAATTGCAAGACACCAAATAATGAAAACTAGGACTTGCTGAGATCGCTAAAGAGCTTTATAATTGTAGATTTTGTTAGATTCAAGATTTTCCCTGCTATATTCGTGGCTTTCTTCTTAAATGGTTTTTAGATACAAAGATATTAAGAGTTCTCTATAGTGGTAAGAGCTTCAGAACACCAATTATTCAAATCACTGCAGTTTCTCATTCTTGACCACGTGTATAGTTGTATATAGTAGTTTGTTTACTTAAAAGCTGAGTATGTTTCCACTCATTCCGCATTGTTCCTGTTTGCTTTCAATCATTTCCACAGAAAAATCATGGGATTCTGGACACTGATGGAAGGATTGCTGCTATTTGCAAACGCATTGGCTATCCTCAACGAAGACCGTTTTCTAGCTCCCAAAGGATGGACACTTGCAGAGCTCCACCAAACCGGCAAAAGAAACTCTCTCAAAGGCCAGATCATTGGTCTCATCCACGCCTGCCACTACATGAGGCTTCCTCTCATGCTCTTTAACTTAATTGTCATTGTCGTTAAGCTTTTCTCCGGTTAATATAATTCACACCCCTTTTTGAATAATTTTTCAGTCCAAACATTTCTGCAACTTCTTTTTGTCCCTTTGCTAAGATTGAGAGGTTTCTTGTTTGTTCAGTCTGTAGAAATCTAAAACCAAAAGCTTACTTTGTATACATTATTGTTATGCTTCTTAACTACAAAGAGAGACAGTGAAAATACAAGTTCTTTGAGATTAAAAGCTGGAGACTTTGGATCATTCATTCAACAGGAATCATGACCTCATTGGTCCTAAACGGTGGTAACGTCCATGGAGGATTATACCTAGCAAGAACGAAATCCCCGTTGATCTTAAACCCATCTTTCTCAAGATCACTCGTGAGCTTCTTCACCTTCTCACTCACCACACTCTCCGACGCAGTACCACTGAACTTAACCACACCGTACTTCCTCCCACCTTCCTCCCTAATCACAACCCTCGCATCAGTCGGACGCGGCGCCTCCTCCGGCTTCGTGTAGATGGACGGCAACAGAAACTGCATCGTCACCATCTTCTTCCCTCCTTGTTCACCACCTTCCTTAGTCACAACCGGAGAAGTCATCTCAATCTTCTCACTCTCCTTCGTGATCACAGGAGCAGTCATCGCAATCTTCTCACCTTCCTTGGTGATCACCGGAGCAGTCATCGCAATTGTCTCCGGCTTCTCGTTCTCAGGTTTGCCAAACACACCTATGTACTTAGCCAGTACCTGAAAGCCTCCGTCTTTATCACCTTTAAACTCCGACGCATCGTATGTAACCTCCGCCGCAACCGCCGGAGGATACTCACGGATCTCGTAACCGTCGCCGGATTTAGTGACCGTGTACTTGGGTGTCTCAACAACGATTTTACCAAAGACCATTCCCATTATGTAAGCTTTACCAAAAACAATTCCCATAGGAGAAGAAGTAGTATTTATCAGTTTGGTTCTTTCGGTTACTAAACGCAAACGTGTGGTTAGCATTTATCCGATAAGGTTATGTTATGTGTGTATTTCAATTTACTTATAGAAGAAGCAAATATATTTGATCAACTCAAATCGCATTTTGGGACGCGTCATGGTTAATAATTTCGCTTTATGACTAAAATTGACAGAAGTAGTTTGACACGTTTCTGTCTTGTGTTGTGTGGTTCAGACTTCAGAGCATTGCTTCGTTACGTGGAGGTTTTGGTTCCACGACAAAGAAGAGAGACTATTCTATTATAGTAGTTGGGTTTAAAAACGACAAGTATGTTTTGTAGTTTTAAGTCAAAAACGGCACGCAGTTAGCGTTTTAAAAGGATAGCGTGTCATCTGTTACCAAACAGAAGAGTAGGGTTTTTTTTGCTTTGACCTTTTTTCTCGGCGCCTTATATATAAATATTTCTCGACCCTAGTTGATTGAATCTGAAATTTATTTTGCGGCGATTTGACCGATTCGTTCGTCTTCTGATTAAGCTAGTTATGAAAATATTTTTCTAATTCGATCTTTGTTTTTACTTGGGTTTTTGTTTTAAATGAGTGAGCATCAGTGATGAATCCATGAAAAAATTGTTATCCTTGCACTTTGATTGCCAGTGAAGATAAAAATGGGGTTTTTCAATTTCTGAGATGCTCTTTACTTGCTTTTTTTTTCTTCTCTTCTATGATGATTCAGTGTTAGGATTGTGGTCTGTTTGCTGTGTTAGGATTGGATCGATGATTTATAAGTTTAAATACTGCGTTATCTTTCTGCAAATGTCCTCTTTTTAAGGATTTGAAGATAAACTATAAAAACAGCTGAGATCCAATGTTTGTTTTTGGTTGGATGGTTAAAGAATCAGATCGATGATGTCAATTAAAATACTGCGTTATCTATCTTAAAATCTCCGAAATAGGAGTTGCAGACACTAAACAGAAAACCCTGAGATCTGATTCTTAGCCTGTATTCAATTGCTAGGTTTTGTCACTTGTGGCTTGTTGTTGTTTTACTTCTTAATCTTGTTTGATTTCTCCGTAACATAACTAAGTTTAATGAATTTTGTGGACATGAGACTGAACTAAACATAGGTTTTAAGACTTTGATGCCAGAAGACTCATTATTTAGAAACTCAGCGAGTAGTGTCATGGAATGGAACCATATGATTAATGACTTCGAAAGATTAAAACCGGCTGATACAATGGTTAGCATAAGGACTCGGAAATCAATTAATATGAACAATACCTGTAAACTTTAATATAGGCTTGGCATTACAGTGCCGGCCGTGAGAATTCATAATTTGATGGCTACTCCAGGCGCAAGCTGAAAAACAAAAGAAAACCTTGTTAAGAAAAGGAAACTTATGGGCAAAATATGTTCGAACTCATTACCTGTTCTTCTTTCTCTCGTTCTCAGCACTCAACCAGTAAAACTAACCGGAATTTCTGGATTAAATTTATCATAACCAGATGGTTCAGAATAAACCGATTGATTTACACTCAAAATACCCAACGAATCAGCCAAACCGAACGGTCCAAAATAGTAAACCGCACAAAATCGAAAGGGTTAAGTGAACATATGAATTTCCAATTTTGACCCTAACAAAAATTTTGGCATTCACCCGCCACCAGAAATAACCCGGCAAAATCGAATTAAACCGTTCCAAAGCTTCCAAAATCTCCCGCTCCCTCCATTTTCACCTTCTTCTTCTTCTTCTTCTTTTTCTTCTAATCATCTCATTAGCTTCACATTCTGATCTTCAGGGTTTCGGAGAAATGGCGAAATCGAATAGACCCAAAGCTTCGGAGCGTATGATAGGCAATGGTGAAGTTACTCCGATTCAAGTCGCCTTCCTCGTCGATCGATACCTTTGCGATAATCGATTTTTAAAAACCCGATCCCTTTTCAGATCTGAAGCTTCTTCTCTCATCTCCAACTCTCCTGTTCGTGAAGTAAGCACCTTTTATAATTTTTTCATTTCTCTCAATTTCTCAATTTAATTCATCTTTTAGTGAGACTTACAGTTTTTTAATTTCCGGTTCGATTTCGTTTAGGTTCCGAACACTTTGATACCTTTGAATGAGATTTTGAACGAATACATTCGTCTCAAGAAGGAGAAGATGGTGATGGATCAGGAGAAAGCGAAACTGGATCAAGAGAAAACTCGGGTTCAAAATCTTTTGAATGGGATGCAAGATGTGATGAATGCTTATAACTCCACCGCCGCCGCAGCTCCTCCTCCTCCTCCGGCGATTATGGCGGCAGCTCCGACGGATATCCAAGTGGTTGCTTCTACTTCTAAACAGAACAACATTGGCGTCTCTTCTTCAGGTAATTGAAGATTACTACTGCTTTTGGTTTATACTGGAACTAAATTGGAATCATCACTATGTTTAGTTTGTGTTGAACTCGATTGCAACTTGAGCTCTAATTTTGATGTTGAAGCTGATTGAGCTGTTGTTTAGTTATCAATGATTATGGTTTTGCAATTGTGTACCTAAATGATATGTAGGGTACTTAGAAATCTCTCTCCAATGCCCTTGATTGCAGGCTTGGTAGCCAAATCTGCATATGAGTTGATTTTTTCATTAGGAAGGATGTTACGTAACTTGACTTTGGTTGATGTATCTGGATTTTGTTTTCTGGAACTAATGACATGTTCTTATTTACAGGCTGCACTGTGTACAACACAGCTAATGTTAGGCCAGTATCATTACCAGGAAACAAAAGAGTTGGGAGTTTCACAGCACCTTGTATCACTCAGTCTACAAACAAAAAGCGAAAGAGTCCTGAGATTTCTCTAGGAGCTCCTTCTGTTTCTAGGAAAGGTAGTTGTGCTACAGTCTCTTCTTTATATACTTCATTGATGTGATGGTACCTTGAAGTGTTTATAATCCTTAAACTTGTTGTGTGTCTTCTTTTCTTAATTCAGGGATGAAAAAGCTCCCAGAAGCTGATAAGGTGACTAATTACTTGGCTTTTCAAACATCATCTCAAACACAAACGCCCGTGAGCAACGGTGTAGCTAATAAGTCGTCGCCAAGTGTGGCAAAGTGTTTGTTTGACAAATCAGACATGTCTCCTCCGACCAATTCTGCTTGTCCGAGGACACCGCAAAAGCAAGCATCAGATCAAAGTGATAGACCTATCACTCCCCAGGAAGAAGTTACTCCTACAAACTGCACAATTGTTACTAAGGAGAGAATCACAGTCAGTCCTCTCAAGCAAATTGGTTCTTATACAGTGGAAAGGAGCCATATGGTTTCTTCTTTTTCTCCGGTGAAGTCTAATCTGAAATTGTCGAGTAAAAGAGATCATGTGAAAGGAAGACTCAACTTCGATGACACTGAAACCACAATGCACTTGGATGCACCTGCCACTGCTGATATGGTTTCCACTTCTTCATCTGGCTCTGAAGCAGAAGCTGATTTGTTTGACATAGATTTTTCCAATATAGATCTTCTGAGTGAAGACTTTTCATTTTCGGAGTTACTAGTCGATTTCGATCTTGGTTGTGAAGGAATGTCAGACCCTTGCCTTCCACAACCATCAAACTTCCACATAGAGAGTGCTTCAGGGTATATATTCTTCTCTTTGGCTTAGTAATCATCTGAATGTTTTAACTATCTGCTGCTATTTACTTATTGGATCCAATTCTGAATCGCAGGTCATCTCCTGAATCAAGAAACACGAATCTAGAGCCTGACCAGGTTGTATCAGAGTATACATCAACAGTAACAGAAATGATTCAAGGGAAAGACATGAATACACAAGGTGGATTTAGAGTCCTGTCTTCACTTAAAATGTTAGATATAAAATGCTTTAGCTGTGTTCACTGATACTCTTTACTGTTTCAATTTGCAGGATCTGACTCTATGACTACTGTGAAATCCATAACAAAATGCTTACGAATCTTAAGTCCTGGTAATTGGTCATTCTCACTATGATCGTACAACCATATCACAGTTCCCATCATGTACCTTCTCTTCCTAACATTAAAATTTCTTCTATGCGCAGCCAAGAATTGCAGACAAAGAGCCACAATGGACTGATTCGAAAGTCGACATAACCACGCTTCTATATATTTTGAGAGCTCCGTAACTTAGATTGTTTTTTCGGATGTATCCCTTAATGTGGTAGGCTCCTAACTAGTTCTAAATGTAAGTTATTAAGTATTTCCTCTAAGTTAGAGATTAGTTTGGTAGCTCAATTCTCTCTACATGACTTATCTGTAAAAGTAGAATTAACTTGTTATTTTACAATTCATGTCAGTATTTGAAATTTCTACCACAAAAACCAAAACTATCTGAATCAAACCAAAGTAAGTACTTCTCCTCCAGCTTCTCCACTTTTGATTCTGTCCACCTAATTTGGGCCACCAGCCAAAATGTTTCTGTTGAACAACACATATCATTCAAATACTTCCAGTTTCTGATCTCGTGTAAACCACTTTCCCAGTTTTGAACATGAAACTGTTGAGACAGAGCAACTAACTTGTGTTGTCTTTTTCAATGTTTATTTTACAAACAAAACATAAAGAGTTAAAAATAAAGAAATTGGTCAGGATATATGAGTTATACTCAGTCGAGGTGATCTTAACATAACCTTCATGTGCTCTAGTTACAAATATATATGGATCGGATCACTAGAGTTTGTTTTCACATATAAAATTTTAGATTTCATAATTTGACTAGTCCCCAAAAATATTCAACATGCTTCGGAATCATGAATTGAGTTAGTACATATCTCATCCCTTAGAAAAGATAACGAACTTCCTAATTTAAAAATACAAGAAAACTCCAAATATAAAGGATTCAAATGAAACAAAGAATAGGTATGTCTTGTCGTTAGAACCAGACCCACCAACTTGATAAACTGTTTTTTTTTATTCTTCATATTATTTATTTGTTGATGTTTTGCCATCAAAATTCGTTTTTACACTTTTTGTTTCTTTGTGTCTTTTATTCCTTTGGTGTCTAATGTCTATGGTGGGTGGTTCAACATTTTGACGTGGAAAATGAGATTCCTATTATCTTTTTTTTTTTTTTTTTAGTTTTTGATTTGTATAATGGCTTTAAGAATAAATAGTGTTATTCCTTGCTTGTTTGAAATATCTTACTTCCTCTTAAAATATTAGTTTTAATCTTTTAAGTTTTAGATCTGTTTTTTCTTGGGTAGCTAGCTAACACCAAATTTATAATACAGCTCTTTTTTGTTGGTAAAAAAACAAAGATCCACCGTTAAACTTTAGTGGCATGACCTTCATAATGTTGTGACAAATCCACTTGTGGATGAGATCAAAATCATGAGAGAACTGAGAGTGATATAAAATATTTGGAAACATGCACATGTTCTTATGGACTTTATGGCGTACACACAAACACAAATATGTGTTTGGCGTAATAGATCGACATTAAAGTTGCCGACGAGCGCTCAGGTAAATTACAAATATAATGACTACGATCGATCAATTCTTGAAGAAAATATCGTTAAAGATTTTGTAGATTGTGAATACGATCATCGTCGGAGTTATATATCGAATCCGGCCATGATTAAACTGGTCGGAGTCCGGAACGGGTCAAACAAAGTTTATCCAAAAAAGACAAAAAAAAAAAAACCACAATTTAATGACATAACTACCCCTATGTGATTTCTATTTTTACCTTAATTCCTAACAACAATCAAGGACATAATCGTGTTTACCTTACTTATGTATTCTCTCTTTAACGATCCCGCAATATGAGCCGTTGGATACTGGTGTAATCGTTGTAATACCATCGGACGTATACAAGAATCTCTCTAACACTCGTAAAACAAAAAGATCCCTTAAAAAGTTTTTAATGTTTAATAATCTCTCACTAATGTATTCTTAATCCTAATCTTTATAGAACCATATCTTCTTCTTTACTAGTACTAATAAGTAATAATACTTATTTTTCACTTCCACTTATGTTCTTTAGCTTATTAATTCCTCTCGCTAGCTCCACCACCACCACTACTCACTCCTCATATAATCTCGTTACTCATTTTCGTGGAATCACCAAATCCACCAAAAACCACACTTCTTTGTTTTATGTACGTATTCTACTTTGCCATTATAAACAAATTAAAAACCAAACGCTCTCTCTCACTTTTGTAATAATGACGGACATCGATTTAGAACAAGGAGGAGGAGGAGGAGGAGCTTTTGGATATCACCGGAGGTCGTTGGACGGAAGTGACGTGAGTGTTTATTATTCAGACGGGGAAGACGTGACGTCATGCTACTCTTACTTCTATTCGACGACTGGAGGATCGTACGAGTACGAAGGGGGAGATCAGTCGAGGAAAGTGTCGTCGGTGATGAGTCCTTCTTCGGAGTTAGATGATGATGATGATGATGATGCGACGGCGCCGCCGGAGAAAGATTGTCGGATATGTCATATGGGAGTGGAAACGAGCGGTGGAGGGGCGATAGAGTTGGGGTGTTCTTGTAAAGAAGATTTGGCTGTTGCTCATAGGCAATGTGCTGAGACTTGGTTCAAGATCAAAGGCGACAAGTAATCATATCTAAACTTCTTCTTTTTTCTTTTAAATGTTTTCTTGAATTTTTGAGTTTTTGGGTTTGATTAACTTGATCATAATTCTTGTTAGGATTCTTAGGATCTCATGTTGTTCTCCCTTTTTTTTTTTTGTGTGTGTTCAGTGTATTTTTTTCATTTATTTTAGGACGTTTTATTTATCTTAGTGTATAATTTATTGACTTATTCTTTGGTAATTAATTTTCAGTTTAAGGAATTTGTCAAATTTTGTAAATTTGGAATATGTGAAGCTTAAGTTCTTGGCTAAAGCTATTAATTCTTTTTTTTTTCTTTTCTAAACTGTTATCTTTTTCAATGTATTTTAAAAATGGTTGTAGGTAAACCACTCAAAATTCACTGTTAAATTACTTTTCTTTGTTTTTTTTTTGCTTTTCAGAGTAGCTACTATGTTAATATTCAAAAAACCATTAATGTTTATAAAAAGAAAATAAAGTAATAAAAAAAAAATTACAATAAAAAAAGCAGAAAGAGATATATAATTAACAACTATGTACGTTAAACTATAATCTGCAATTAAAGGATTATGAGCCAATTAGTAATTTTTCTGTGGGATAACTTGATATCATAATTTATGCACCTGATCGAGGGTTTTGTCTCCACTTTATTGAAAGAATTACATATTTTGCATTGAAACAGAATATGCGAGATTTGTCAATCGGTAGCTCGGAACGTGGGCGGTGGGAACGAAATGGTTGGGACAACAACGATGGAAGAGAGAGAGTTAGACAGTATTGCGGCGGGAGGAGCAACGGCGGTGGAGAACAGGTGGCAGCCACAGAGAGTGGTGAATTTAGTGTTAGCTTGTATGGTTTTTGGTTTCTTTATATCATGGATCTTTCATTTCCATGTTTCCTCTTCTTCTTGAACCCCAACTACATATTTTATGGTCTTTTGCAATCAAATACTATACTCACTCTACTTTAAAAGTATGCTCATCTTTGTCCAATTAAAAAAAACAAAAAAAAACAACACATAACACCATCATATGTCTCATCAAAGCTCAAAACAGTTTCTAGTATCCAAAATTGACAATAAAAAAAGATACAAACGTGATCAACCGAAGATGATTACTTGGGGAAGAAGAAACTCGAGAATGTACAGATAGCATTAACCCCAAATCATCTAAATAAGAGAATAAGAGTGGGCTTTATCATTTTGGGCCAGAGAAAGACACTAGGTGATCGTGTATGACGACGTATATATGGAAAAAAAAGGTGCCCTAATCAAATAATTTCGTAGCAGCCGCTGACGATTACATTCTTATATCCCCAGAATGAGTGAGCGCATGAGAGTTATAGACAATAGTGTAAGAAGAGTCTCTCAGTCAGTCTATGAGATGTTGTTAGAGTCTTTGATCCACAATGTTTTTACTACTTGTTCTGTTTCAGACGATGTTGACTATCTTTTTTTTTTCTACTTTGCCCTCTCAATTTTAGGTTAGGGAAAAAATGGATGAATGTCTTAATAAGGTGAGGGAAATGAAGGAGATAGAGACCCAACTGAAACATGCTTGCGGGGTTGACGATGCTAGTATGACCACATCATATGCTTGTGACATGGACTCGTGGCTTAAAAGATGGAAGAAGATACGGGAAGTAGATATAAAAGCCTACGCTTGTTTTGACTGCTCTAAAGTACGGAAAATAATCCGCGGCTTGGGTACTCATAAATTTCAAAAGTTCTGCAGAATGAAAATAGGACGCCGTAAGTAATTTTTTTAGAAAAGAGTGGTGTCATTTTGCTCTTTCTGTGAAAGATACTCTCTCATATATATATATATATATATATGTATGTTTTGCAGGTTTTATTCTAGTAGTTTTAATGATGAAAATCAGAGGGATAGAATGGCCTCCACGTAAGAAACAACACTAAGTAAAAACGCACTTTTTGTTGTTGTTGTTGTTGTTACAAATGTGTCAGCTGTGTTCTTTTTGTTCAGATGATGATGCTAATATTCCACAACTCGAAGCTTATCATGAAGAACATCTCCAGGACGAAGTAGACCGATTGGAAGAGAATTTATGTAAGATTCGAGGGGATCATCTCGTCCTTGCTGATCAACTTCGATCCAAATCTGTATAATCCAACTTATATCTTTCATTGTTATAGCACTGTACTCTTGCTTTCTAGAATGTTTAGTCTCTAATCATTATGATTATTTACTTTTGTTTTGGAGTTGAACATAAATGATACAAAATTTGTCTTATAGTTGTGAGTATGACATGCGTGCCATATTGGTTATAGTAAAAATGTCCAGGTTAAGTTTCTATGATATGGTTTTCACTGAAGCTAATTATGCTCTTGGACTTTTATATATGTTTGGTCAGACAAAGAAGTGTAATACATTTTCAACTCCTCTCTCTCCTACATGAAGAAGAAAGCTAAGTGAGAATATAGTCTGATTTGTAGAGTAAAATGGTTGTAGTATTTAGATTTGACTAAAAGGTATCAGGTTTTGTAACAAGGTTGGTTCTATTGAATAAATAAACAAGTGCTTCCTTTTTATCGCATTGAATACACAAAATTAAAGTAGACCTTCCCAATCCCCCGTTAGAAGACATTTTTCATCGTCTTGTTTGCTGCGAGGGAAAGTGTGAGATATTGGGTTTAGAGAACGAAGAATCTTGCTTTCTGTATTTTTATTTTTTTTTGTTAAATCATAAGAGTTTACTTGGGGAAGAAGGATGTCGAGAATGTACAAATTGCATTAACCACAAATTATCTAAATAAGAGTGGGCTTTATTATTTTGGCCCAAAGAAAGACACTAGGTCATCTCGTGTATGACGACGTATATAGGAAAAAAGGTGCCCTAATCAAATAAGGGTTTAGTAGCAGCCGCTGACGATTATTTTTCTTGTATCATATCAGAATGAGTGAGCGTATGAGAGTTATAGAGAATAGTGTAAGAATTAAGAGTCTCCAGTTAGTCTATGAGATGTTGTATAGAGTCTTTGATCCACATTAATGTTTACTACGTACTTGTTCTGTAACTCAAACGATGTTGACTGATCTTCTTTTTTCTTCTATCCTCTAAAATTTAGGTCAAGGAAAAAATCGATGAATGTCTTAACAAGCTGAGGGAAATGAAGGAGATAGAGACCCAACTACTGAAACATTCTAGCGGGGTTGACGACGTTAGTATGACGACATCATATGCTTGTGAAATCGACTTGTGGCTTGTAAGATGGAAGAGACTACTGAAAATAAAAATAAGATACTACGCTTGTTTTGACTACTCTAAAGTAGTGAAAGTAATCCGCCGCTCGGGTACTCAAAACGTTCAATTTATAAGCAGTATGAAAATAGAACGCCGTAAGTACAAAAGTTTAGAAAATGAGTGGTACCATTTTTATTTTTTTGGCTCTTTTTGTTCGGTGAAAGATATTCTCTCATGCTGTGCAGGCCTTCTTCTAGTAGCTTCATTGATGAAAATCAAAGGGATAGAATGGCCTCCACGTAAGAAACAACACTAAACCTAAAGTAAAAACGCACTTTTTGTTGTTGTTGTTGTTGTTGTTGTTACAAATGTGTCAGCTGTTCTTTTTGTTCAGATGATGATGCTGATATTCCACCGCTCGTAGCTTATCATGAAAAACATCTCCAGGAAAAAGTAGATTTATTGGAAGATCATTTATGTAAGATTCGAGGGGAGCATCTCGTCCTTGCTGATCAACTTCGATCCAAATCTGTATAATCCAACTTATATCTTCCATTGTTATAGCTAGCACTGTTCTTGTTTTGCATTGCTTTCTAAAATGTTTAGTCTCTATTCAATATAATTATATATTACTTGTCTGTTGGAGTGAATTTGAGAAAAGTTTCTAACACATAAATACAAAATTTGTCTGAAGCTAAATTTGCTCTTTGACCTTTATATATGTTGGTCAGCCAATAAGTGTAATACATTTTCAACTCACTCCTATATGAAGAAGAAATTGAGAATATAGTCTGATTTGTATGTATACTACGGTTACATATACTTATATATGTTCTATGTTACATAGATTTGACTTAAAAGGTATCAGGTTTTGCAGTGAGGTTAAAAAAAAAAGACATTGGCTGAATCAAATTACCCTATACCCACAGAGACAATATGTCATTCCAACGTAACTTTCCATATTCTTTTATTTCACTAATAAAGCTACGTACCATGATCACTAACACCAAATAAATTATAAAGAACAAAGAAACCCTGAACAGGCCTACTCAAAGCACATTAAAAGGAATGGGGATAAAACTAGGGATATAGGTGAGGTGAGAAGGCCAAAGATCAACCATAGAATCTACCGGAATCTTCCTGAACACATCTTCCTTTACAATGTAGATGCAAGCTTGCCCAGTTTTATCACAAGTACACACAAATAGCCTCTTCTTATTATCGACGAAGTAACTTGGCTGAGGGTCAAGACATTTGTGTTGTAACCTCGGGAACTCTGGTATTGACACAGTCATGAAACACATCCATGCCACGGCCTCTCCATTACCGTCATCTTGTGCTTTGTCACGAAAATGTCAATCTTCCTTGTCATGTAAGATTGCCTTAACAACGAAAACCGATCTCCCCTGAAAACAGCAAGGACTTGAGTATAGCCAAAGTCTTGTTCGCTGTGAGGTAGACGACAAAAGGTCTTGAACATCTCCTTTGAAAAATCAAAGCTCCGGATGAAATATTGGCGAGCCACTGAATGATAAGCAATCCAATATAGATTCCCGTTCAAAGACAATATAGTATCTAACTGTGGCACACCCAAATCTTGCTCACAAGGGGCATTTGTAATAAAATTCCACGCATCAGATTTGCAATCGTAGATGGCAACGTTTTGGTAGAGTTGGCCACTAGTATCGAAACTAAAATCATACCCCAAAATCTTGTAACCTGTTGTTTCAGGTCTACTGTTATCGTACCCTAGACCGCAAAACCTGAATACGTGATTCTCTACCAATCTCTTCCGTCTTAACCAAGGGTTCCAAACCTCAAACCCTTTCTTCCATATGCTAGATAGCAAGAACCCATCGCAATGAGCTAAGCTGGTATGTACTGGAATGTCTGAAGTTATATGACGGACCTCAAGTCTCGGGTTACCACCATCTTCGTCGTCGAGATCGATGATACCTACTGAACAAATATGGGAATTGGTCCATACGATGAATTGAGGTCGCGTGCGAGCCAAGTACTTTTTTAAGAAACGCTTGTCCTCCCAAAGAGTATTCCATGCCTTACTTACGGCTCTGACTCGAGCAAGAGATTTAGTCGGCAATCGACAAAGTATCTCTTCGATCAGGTACGATTGTAATTTCTCTGCCGGCGCCATCTTTAGTTAGGTATTTTTTCGAAAAGATGAGTATCATAACACTATTTGGGCCTACTAGAATTATATAGATTAAAAGATCCACAAAGCCCATTGTTTTTCAAAAATAAACAATGAATTTTAAATTAGGCTATTTAAATCATGAACATTTTTTAGCTATTTAAAACATCAATTTACATTGATTCGTTTTTTAAACCTCAAATTTTGTTGAATAAGCAAAAACAATATAATGTTTGGATATCTAAGAGCAAGGGCATCGGTTTGTCGTCCTTCACCTACTTATTTTTTTTTTTTTTTTTAC